>NC_041806.1:600000-1200000 GCF_900964775.1 Scleropages formosus
TATGTCCCCTCCCCCTCCGGCCTTACGCCCTGTGTTGCCGGGTAGGCTCCGGTTCCCCGTGACCCCGTATGGGACAAGCGGTTCTGAAAGTGTGTGTGTGTGTGTGTTCCACCATGTGGGTGGAGCCTGTGTAAACTACAGTACTGTACTTCACCAAAGACTGTCACTATGTCACTGTGACCTCACACTGCTTTCTACTACTGTACTGTACCACAATTAGAGTGTAAGATGTTTTTGACCAATATATCAGCTTGATAAATGACTACATTGTAAATGTAAATTTAAATTGAAAGCAATGTGATATAAATCTTTCTCAGGTTCTAACTCAGTTTTATTTTCCTGCCAAAGAGAGAGTTTCAGTAAATTCTTCCACAGTGTAAGTTCTACTCTGTATAGAGCTGGTTTCCTCTCCTTCCATTGCAAAACCTCAGTCGTTACATTACATTTATTCATTTAGCTGACACTCTTCCGCAAAGCAAATTACAATGTTAAGGTTACAATTATTTACCCATTTATGCAGCTGGGTAATTTTTGTCCTGGAAAAATTTAGGATAAGTGCCTTGCTCCAGGGTACTACGGCCAGAAGTGGGGATCAAAGCTGCAACCTTTGGATCCAAAGGCAGCAGCTCTAACCACTACACTACCAGCTATCCCCATACACAGGGCCATGGAAGTTCCACCACGGCATGGAGCGGTCACTCTTCATTCTCGTACAGCTCGGTGCTGGAGACCAGTCATTCTGTTCCTCACCTCTGGGTCCAGATTTTCACTGGGCTCCATCAGTTGGTGTCTCTGCAGTACTACAATGTAGGACTGCTGGTCCAGCATCTCCTCCTTGTCATCACTAGGCTCCATTTCCTGTTGTTTCTCACTGCAGACAGGAAACAGGGAACCATTAAGGACACACATTGAAACCCAGAATTATTTCAATGTCTGTCTTGTACAGTTTCCGACGCACACAGGTGTGTTGAAGGACAGGACCACAGTGGGACCTACACAACTTCTTCACTTATTCATACAACCAGACAGGACTGTGGGACATGTTCTGTGTGCTACTTCTAAACATCCACCTGTCAGAACTGACTGTCCTCCTCATAGCCTCTCTTACACAAGTTTACTGTCTATTTTTCAACAAATAATTATTCCACTTAAAATCTTTCATTTGTTAAATTTGTATCTGACCCACCTTGTACTGGTGTATCCAGTGTATAAACAGCCTTGACCAATAGGGAACGTCACACCAGTAAACTCATTGGATCTTCCCCTCACACAGAGTCTCTTCACAGACACACGGCTGGCCACTGGGGGCGCTTTTCTCTTCCCCCTGGTTACACAACAGAGACAGAGGGACAGTATTATCCTCAGCCATCACTCCACCTACCTGCAGATACTGGGTATTACAGTCTGGACACAAGGATAATATTAGACTTTGTTCTGCCCACTGAGACCAGATGGAAATGGATAAAAATCACTGTTCATCCTCAGCTGACTGTGTACCACTTAAACACACCTTTAGTTTCTACTGAGTTCAGACAGATATATGTACTGCTTTTGCTGTATTTTTGTGATTGCCAATGTCGCCACAAAATAAAGTGACATATGGAAGGGACTCAGTCTGGGTGGCCTCGGTGTCTCTGGGCAGGAGAAACAAGGATTTGGTAACAGGCAATGAATAAATGCAGGCGGAAAGGCTGATGCACTAAAAGAAACGGCACGTGTGAAAGTTGTAGTGCGCACAAAGACGTGTGTCAGGAAAGACCAATAGGAACACCAAACCAACACCCAGCTTTGCGGTGTAAAACAGTCTAAAAACAAGGCTAGAAGAAACAGGAAAAAATCCATTTCGTTACAGCCTTTGGACATCATGAGCCTGCCTTCCTGTACCTGTACTTCATCAAGCCAGGTTTCAAAAGAAGCACAGATGCAGGGGACCGCTGGGGAATCTAGGAAGTGACTAAGGAAGCATGAACATAACGGTCACCAGTTCAAAATCAACTCACCTCAGCTGATGCCAAGATCTCCTAATTAGCATTTTCACTACTGTGAATTCCGCTATTGAACCTAATGGCTTCAGCCATTCCTTAAGAATTTACAGTATTTATAACAGGGAGAAGAACATTCCAGGAAATGTTTTCATGATGATAATTTTAACATGACAGAGATCAGAATTTCATGTGCTGCCATTATTTATCCAAAGATCATCAATCAGTTTTTCTAATACAATGACACACAAAGTTAGCGAAAATTTCAGATATCATCTGAAAAATCAAGTCATTTGGCGTTCAAAATTTTGATGCTCATTATTTGCACAATGGTGTCATTTGCTGATTGTGAAACCTTACCTTGCATTAGTGTGTCCACTACTGTAAATGACTGAAGCATCTTGTTCAGCTCCATTTTTGAGCCTAATGGGTTCAGGCATGGACCAGTCATTCCTCATTGACATACAGATGGCTGCTAGAGATCCTGGTCTCTGGTCCTGTGCCATGGCAGTTCCACCACTGAACCTAATGGGTTCAGACATGGACTGGTCATTCCTCATTGACATATAGATGACTGCTGGAGACCATGGTCTCTGGTCCTGTGCCATGGCAGTTCCACCACTGAACCTAATGGGTTCAGGCATGGACCGGTCACTCTTCATCGACATACAGCTGGGTGCTGGAGACCATGGTCTCTGGTCCTGTGCCATGGCAGTTCCACCACTGAACCTAATGGGTTCAGGCATGGACCGGTCACTCTTCATCGACATACAGCTGGGTCCTGGAGACCATAGTCTCTGGTCCTGTGCCATGGCAGTTCCACCACTGAACCTAATGGGTTCAGGCATGGACCGGTCACTCTTCATCAACATGCAGCTGGGTGCTGGAGACCCTGGTCTCTGGTCCTGTGCCATGGCAGTTCCACCACTGAACCTAATGGGTTCAGGCATGGACCGGTCACTCTTCATCGACATACAGCTGGGTCCTGGAGACCATGGTCTCTGGTCCTGTGCCATGGCAGTTCCACCACTGAACCTAATGGGTTCAGGCATGGACCGGTCACTCTTCATCGACATACAGCTGGGTGCTGGAGACCATGGTCTCTGGTCCTGTGCCATGGCAGTTCCACCACTGAACCTAATGGGTTCAGGCATGGACCGGTCACTCTTCATCGACATACAGCTGGGTCCTGGAGACCATGGTCTCTGGTCCTGTGCCATGGCAGTTCCACCACTGAACCTAATGGGTTCAGGCATGGACCGGTCACTCTTCATCGACATACAGCTGGGTGCTGGAGACCATGGTCTCTGGTCCTGTGCCATGGCAGTTCCACCACTGAACCTAATGGGTTCAGGCATGGACCGGTCATTCCTCATTGACATACAGATGGCTGCTGGAGATCCTGGTCTCTGGTCCTGTGCCATGGCAGTTCCACCACTGAACCTAATGGGTTCAGACATGGACTGGTCATTCCTCATTGACATATAGATGACTGCTGGAGACCATGGTCTCTGGTCCTGTGCCATGGCAGTTCCACCACTGAACCTAATGGGTTCAGACATGGACTGGTCATTCCTCATTGACATATAGATGACTGCTGGAGACCATGGTCTCTGGTCCTGTGCCATGGCAGTTCCACCACTGAACCTAATGGGTTCAGGCATGGACCGGTCACTCTTCATCGACATACAGCTGGGTGCTGGAGACCATGGTCTCTGGTCCTGTGCCATTGCAGTTCCACCACTGAACCTAATGGGTTCAGGCATGGACCGGTCACTCTTCATCGACATACAGCTGGGTGCTGGAGACCATGGTCTCTGGTCCTGTGCCATGGTAGTTCCACCACTGGACCTAATGGGTTCAGACATGGACCGGTCATTCCTCATTGACATACAGATGGCTGCTGGAGATCCTGGTCTCTGCTCCTGAACGCTGGAGATAAATCATGGACAGAGGGCTCACATCAGTGTTCAGTGTTACTGTAGCTACTGTCAGACACCTGACTGTCAGTCTCCACTTCCACTGCAGAGAGCTGACCATATCTGTCACACTCCTCTTTCATGTGGTGTTTCTTTTATTTTGTCCACCTCCTGCATGAATATTTCTTCCAGCATTAAAGCAGTAAGTTATTTTACCTTTGAGGAAGGGATGTGATGGGGGTAGGTGAGTTGCACTTAATCCAGCATATTATTTATATACTGCAGGTATCCAGTTGTCAAGGTTTCTTGTCGGCAGTAATTTACAATATAACCGGTGCCTCACAGCTCCTGGGTTGTGCAACTGAACAAGGGTTCAATTCATGCTAGCTGTGTGAAGTTTGCATGTTTTCTCCGTGTTTGTGTAGGTTTCCTTCCACACGCCAAACATGTCAATTTCATGATTCTAAACTGCCTTTACAGTGTGTGTGTCTGTGTGGATGAGAGTGAATGAGTTTGTGTTTGACCTGCAATGGACTGGTCTTCTGTCCAGGGTGAACCCTGTCTCACAACTCCAGAGTCACGACTCTAATATGATCATCATTAAAGCCTGTGTGGCAGGCCGGAATCAGGCCACACCCACAGAGCCTGGCCCCACCCTCATTTCCCGGACTGACAGGTGCACATGGGGCCTCTTAATCAGAGTGGAACAAGCACTAGGTGCGGCGTCCTCACTGAGTGGCTGAATCATGAAGAGAACTTAAGGACAATGTTATTACCTTTTGTGAGGATCCATGGCTCAGCCTGAAGGAAAATCCTCTGTCATGGAAGACGAAAATGTCCCTAAGATAAACAGAAAAACATTTGCGCTGTTCATTTTTAGAGAATCCCACTCCACTGTTCACCTGTTCAAATTAGTGCTTATAAGTCAGTCAACAACCTTGCAAACTGGTTCATCACAAAGGACAAACATTACAGGTCAGTATAATAATCTCCTTGGTGACGACATGGTGCACAGTGGGTAAAGCTGGTGCTTTAAACCTCCTGAGTTGCTCGGGGGGTGAAGGCCTTAACAAAACATGTGACTGGTCATTATGAGTTGGACCTGACTCAGTGTTGCATTTGTCATCATAACTCCTCTAGAGACACCTATAAAAATATTACTACAGTTGACCCTTGAACAACACGGGTTTGAACTGTGCGGGTCCACTTATAGGGGGTTGTTATTCAATAAATATATTGAAAAATTTTTTGGAGATTTGCAACAATTTCAAAAACTCGCAGACAAACCACGTAGCTTAGAAAAACTGAAAAAACTAAGAAAAAGTTATGTATGTCATGAATGCATACAATATATGTAGACACTAGTCTATTTTATCATTTACTACCATAAAATATACACAAATCTATTATAAAAAGGTAAAATTTCTCAAAACATACACACACAAACACTTACAGAACCATACACGCGCCATTCACAGTCGAGAGAAATGTAAAAAAAAAATGTAAATATGCAGTATTAAATCATAACTGCATAAAATTTACTGTAGCACATACCGTACTTCTGTAATAATTGGTCTATTTTATTGTCTAGTACCATAAATTACACACATTTCTTAATAAAAAAAGGAAAGACTTTGTGAAACAGGCGGCACGCTGGCACAGCGCTCTCTGGTGGGTCTGCGGTTCAAGCCCTGCTTGGGGTGCCTTGCGATGGACTGGCATCCCGTCCTGGGTGTGTCCCCTCCCTCTGCAGTCTTGCGCCCTGTGTTGCCGGGTTGGGCTCCGGTTTGCCGCGACCCCACTTGGGACAAGCAGTTTCAGACAGTGCGTGTGAGTGATTCTCTGAAGCAATCATATCGATTCCACTAGGCTACCGTAAAGCAATCATACTGCTGCTTCTTTGTTAACAATGCATGAATCGTTATACCTGTAAAGCTCGGAGGTTCTCAGTTCTGGGTCTGTTGTGGTGGAACGACCTTCCCCTGTCACTCAGAACTGCAGAAACTGATACCCACCAGATCCACTATGCCTAAGATCTCTTCAGATCATCTATGGTGTACCTGTTCACACATCGTAACTCCAGAAGCATCCCCAGATACAACCTTTATTCAGCCATTACTCTGGTATTGTACTGCTCATTTTTGTATCTTATAATATATGTAATAAAAAAAAAAAAAATGGAGTGGGTATCGGGATCTGTCTATCCTGTGTCTTATGCACCTACTTGAACGATGAACCTCGGTGCAGCAAGTGGTAGGTAACAAACTAGGTTTACTTGAGACATTCATATCTGCAGCTATGTCTCTTTCTCTCAATGTAATGCATTAATTGTACTTTTGCTGAGATGTACGTCGCTTTGGACAAAAGCGTCTGCTAAATTAATAAATGTAAATGTATCATACAAGACAATATTAACGTAGGAACTGACGGACAGAGAGACAGATAATTCATTCTGTAAACAGACAACGTAAACTTACGGTATCGAAAAATACAGTAGAGTAAATGTATTTTCTCTTCCTTATGATTTTCTTAACATTTTCTTTTCTCTAGCTTACTTTATTGTAAGGATACAGTAAATGATACACATAACATACAAAATATGTGTTAATCGACTGTTATGTTATCGGTACGGCTTCCAGTCAACAGTATTAGTAGTTAAGTTTTTGGGGAGTCAAAATTTCTACAAAGATTTTCAACTGCGCGGGGGGTTGGCGCCCCAAACCACCACGTTGTTCAAGGGTCAACTGTATAGTAATAATTGAGCAGTGTATTTAGTGGGAGTTTCAGGTACAGCAGAACAGGTGTACCTCTTAAGTACAGCTGTTAACTGAACCAAGGTTTTGATGAATCGTTACATACATAACGATAGTTGTTCGCGTAACACACAAACAAATAACCGACAGTATGGTACATGTGTCAAGGAATGTTTATCGCATTCCTCCACACCAGACCCTCTAGAGTCCTGAGAAGAAGTCGGTTGCTCTGGAGACCAGGTGCTGTGTCTGCCCCCGTGCTCATCCCAATGGCACAACAGTGGAGGGTGGGACTGAGACCCAACAGGTCCCTCAAGAACATCAAATGTTTAGCCTTAATCGTTCCATAAGCATGAATTAGCCTTAGGTAAAAACGAGCTACAAAGCTACTCGAAAGCAGCTCACTAAGCCTGTCTGAGGAACTGCTAACATGACCTTCTACTGCTCATATTGATGCTTTGCTGAGAACAAGCAAAACCTGTCACCGTGAATTGTTCGCAAGGCAGCGCAAGCGACACAACAGAAAAGGAGGGAAAAAACCTACAGCAACACACACACAGGCAAAAAGGACAGAGTGCGTGTGACATGATAATGAGTGATATGACTACAGTTCCCTGAGACTCAAAATGAAAACTTTAGTACAAAAGCAAACTTGGTACAAACATAAAATAAACGCAAATGTAAAGAAACTGCCTGAAGTTCTTGTCTCCCGTGGCTCTTACTTGCTTTAATATTTGCAACTTGTTTAAAATCTGGTCTTAACAATATAATTGGCGAAACACAAAATGCCATGGGTTTATGAAAAATAGACACATTAGTTCCAACATAAGATTAGTACTCAAGCTCATTGACTATTCAGAGAATACTGATTCAGACGCTAATGTTTTTGGATTTTTATAAAGCATTTGATTCATTAGAGCACCAATTTTTGCTTAAATCTCTTAGTGTTTTGGGTTTCGGATGTACTTTTATCAATATGGTGAGAATGCTTTATAATATTAATTCCTCAGTTTTGGTTGGCTTGTAAACTACTACGTTTTAGTTGTGACAGAGGAGTGCGTCAAGGTTGCCCCATTTCTCCGTTTCTTTTTCTTTCAGCCGTTGTATTGCTGTCAATTAATGTTTAACAAAATCCCATTTTAAAAGGCATTTCTATATTTGGTAAAGAATTTAAAATATCTCAACTAGCGGATGATACTACTTTATTTCTTAAAGACCAAAGTCAAATTCCTTTGAGCATCAATATTACTAAATCTTTTTCTGAAGCCTCGGGCTTATATTTAAATTTATCAAAGGGTGAACTATTTTGTCTTTTACGATACTCAACAATCATCGATACATCAAAGACTGTGTTAAGTACCTGGGGATTTTCCATACTAAAGATAGATTGACTCGCCAACAACTTAATTTTTCACCTAAAATAAAAACAAGAACAATCTTTAATTGTTGGCTTCAACGAGATCTGTCAATATATGGCAGAGTTCTTATATGTAACGCAGAAGGATTGTCTTGTTGTGTTTATCCCTCTTTATCTTTATTTGTTAGTGACAAAATCTGTGATGACATTAACAAAATGTTGTTGAATTTTACTTGGAAGAACAAATCCCACAAAATTAGGAATCCTGTTTTGTCTAATAGACGTTCTGAGGGTGGACTGGAAGTTTCGGATTTCAAAGAATTGGTTAGCTCATTCAGAATTAGTTGGTTAAAAAAATGTCTTTGCGGTAATGACTCAATTTGGCACTATATCCCCAATGCCATATTTCGTAGATTAAGCGGCTTAGATTTTCTTTTAAAATGCAATTTCATCCCTTCTAAATTACCAAAATCTCTCTAACTTTTACCAACAAGCTTTACTTGCTTGGAAATTGTGTTACGTGCACAGTTTTTCTCCTCACAAAGAAATTCTTCAAAATAACTGAAATATTTTAATCCGAGGCAAATCCTTTTTCATGGACAAGTGGTATGATAGAGGTTTTTTTTTTCTTTTGGATTTCTTTAAAATTGACAGCACTATACCGGAGTATGAAGAATTTATGACTTTGTATAATCTTCCTCTGCCAGCTAGGACTTTCAATTCTGTCATCAAAGCTTTATCTCCAACTTATCATGTGCACTTAAAACACACCTTTGCTTTAATGAAGGAAAAACAATTATGCCCAAACTTTTATTGGATGGTGTTTGTCTTCGTGATAAAAAATGTAATAATAAACATATACAGCAATTGTTACATTATTCAGTATACACATCCCCTAGATGTCATTTTTTCTGGAACAACTTTTTTGATAGTATTCACTGGAAGAAAGCATAGTTACTCCCTGAAAAATTTTGTATTCCTAATAAAATGAGAGGTACATTTTAAGATTCTTCATAATGTCTATCCAACCAACTCCCAAATTACTACTTTTGTTGATCTTTCAAACTTATGTGTTTTCTGCAAAATTGAGGAAGAAACTTTGTTTCATTTATTCCATTGCAGTAAGGTTAAATCTTTTGAGAGGACTTAAATTATTTATCTGATTATAAAATTTGATTTTAAGTTTTCATTGAAAGATATATTTCTATTATTCTGGCAGTGACCATGTTATTGATCTTGTTGTTAATTTTTTCGTGTTGCACTGTACATTTTTTTTCACAAAAACAAATTTCTCAAGACAAGTGAAGTTTGCCAGATTCGGTATCGGTGTCTTTCGCTTGCTGAGATTTCCCTATTTCTAAACTCTCTTAAAACTCACTGATAACAATAAGAATAACAAGTTTATTAAGAATTATGATCACATTTTTCGTACTGAATGATATGTTACTATTATTTTTTTTCTTTTCCTTTTATTGAATGTTATTGTATTTCAATACAGTGCTGTTCCTTTTCTGTAATAAAATAGAAAAAAAAATATTTGTCCCGTGGTTTCGTTTCCGCGTATGCGCACTCCGACACGCCTTACGTCACACGCATCCGCTCAGCCCCGCCCAAACAGTGTCAGTGGGCAAACAACGGCGAACAACAGCCGCGCGGCTGAACAGGAAACTCAACAGCATAAAACACATCAGAAACCTCCTCAGCAACCAAATAACAAAAATACCGCAAGATATTACAATAAGGTCAATTCCAGACGCACAACATAAACACGTAAGCAATCTTTCAGTCCAAGTCCCATTAAAATTACGTAAAATCACTAAATACATTAACTGAGTTGGTCACGCCCGGCGCTGAGTCAGTGACTCGGTGTTACACACAATAAATGGTTTTTAAACAGTTTTAACAATTTACAGTCTATTGACTGTGAAGGACATATGATATGATATTTTCTCGGGTGCGTCACGGACGGAGCTGTAACACACACAGCTAAAAAAAAAGTGTTTTAATGTAAAAGTCCTAACAGTTAATTATAAACAACTACCTTTTACACTGATTATTGTTAGAAATCAGCTGTGATCAGTTTTATTAGAGTACTACTGAAAATATCCACACCTTACTTACCGCACGAAGGGTTTTCTCTCCTGGATTCGAGCAACTTCCTGCTTAATTTCAGCTCGTTGTACTTTTCACTTTCGTTTTTGCTCATCATGTTTCGTCACTACCGTAAAACTGAAACTGCAGACAGTGCAGCGGCTCCTAACCGTTTTCAGTGAGATCCCTGGCCTGCGAAGGAGTCAAGTACATTACATTTATTTATTTATCAGACACTTCTCTCCAAAGAGAGAACTCTATGTAGTGTTACTATCAGCCCACACACCTTATTCACCGCAGTGACTTACACTGCTAGAAACACTACTTACACTGGTAGATACACTACTTTCAATGGGTCACTCATCCATTCATCAGTGGAACACACACACACTCTCTCTGTCACTCACACACTATGGATGAACCCGAACAGTATGTCTTTGGACTGTGGGAGGAAACCAGAGCACCTGTGGGAAACCCAGGCAGACACAGGGATAACATGCGAACTCCACACAAACTGAGTGGGGATCAAACCCATGCCCTCTTGCACCACCCAGGTGCTGTGAGACAGCAACTCTACTCACTGTGCTACTGTGCCAGCCTGAGTACTGTGAGCTGTGTGAGAATTGTGGGAGGGGGCACCGGTTACTACTACTACTAATAATAATAATAATAATAATAATAATAATAATAATAATACTACACACACACACACACACACATTTTCTGAACCACTTGTCCCATACGGGGTCGCAGGGAACCGGAGCCTAACCCAGCAGCACAGGGCGTAAGGCCGGAGGGGGAGGGGACACACCCAGGACGGGACGCCAGTCCATCGCAAGGCACCCCAAGCAGGACTCGAACCCCAGACCCACTGCAGAGCAGGACCCGGTCCAACCCGCCGCACCACCGCGCCCCCTCATATAATAATAATAATAATAATAATAATAATAATAATAAAGCATTCATCATACAGAGTACTATTCAGTGAAGTGAGTGATGAATAAAACACGACACGATTTGTGCATCAGTATTGAGAACTTCATGTGCTCGCAGTGAGGACCCTGCACACCCATGTGTTTCTCAAAAACCCTTTAAACATCATCAATGTCACACCTTGCGATGCGCCTGAACACAGGAGCAGTGGCATAACCTGGGGGTCTGGACACCTGTGTTTCCTGACAACTTTGTGTCCAAAAGTCTTACAAAACACACATTCCAACACCATATAGAGCACCTGATAAACACTGCTATGCTCAGAGCATTGAGCTCACTGTAATTTGTTTAAAATTACTGTAAATATCATTTTTTAAAAATACAGCAACAGATGTAGTTCAGATACATTTATTTTTATTTACAAAGTTTTAGTTTATTTATTCACACAAAAGGCAGCCAGTGATTCTCTTATTCATTCAAATCATGCATGTGAGCTGGACCAGTGACATTTCTTCCCATCCCCTCCACTTTGTGAGGTCAAAACCAGCCTTGTCAGTATAGCTGTATTGTCTTGGGGTTCTCTTGGGATCACAAGTTCTGTTTGACTAAAACGGATCCAAAATCTGTCGCTGGTTCTCTTGACGTTCTGTCACACTCTATGGCTTATTGAACCACATAACTGTGTTGAAATCCGTACCATCAGTCACTAAAAACATCACTTCCACATAAGTGCCTTTGGCCCAGTGATCCACTGCACACCAGTATGTCTCATTGTCTGTCTTCATCAGTGCAGTGATGGTCACCCACAAGGTTTCTGTTCCATCATCCTTCAGCAAGAACCTTCCATTCTCCCAGTAAGTTTGTCATCTCCAGTTACAATGAGAACAGAAGTACTTCCCATTGAAACCTGCCCAGATGTGAATGCAACTGATCACGATGTCCTGCCCTTCATATACAGTCACTGCAACCTCTCCTGACCCACAAAAAGCTGAAATATAAAACAATATTTCATCACTTCCCACTTTCACACTTCTGGAGTTAACTCCTGGCATGGACTTCACAGCTGGTCAGTGCTTTTTTCCTGACACTGGCCAAAACAACACTGAAATTACACAAATATTCCATTTAGTTCAATTTATGTTATAGAGAGTGTTTCTCAGCACACTGACAAGGCTGAACAACACATACAAACTGGACAGTGTCACGCCCATGCCACCGAGTCAACGCGAAACACCTGGGGCACGGCACAGACGGCTGCATAGAAGGCAGCGTCAGACAAGGAGCTGACGCGGAACCTTGTTCAGCCTTGTTACTGCGATCTCCTAGCGACCATTCATCCTTTTCCTGATCCCTTAGTCCTCACCCAGTCAGTTACCCTCCTCCTTGAACCTCTGTGTCTCCTTTGATCATCGACCTCTCGCCTGTATACCGACCTTGCTTTTGGATTGCCCCTTTACCGACATCTGCACCTCGAAGACCTTTCCGCCTGTCCTCTGACGAATTCTCCTGGATTTCCCATAATAAAGCCCTCATTCCGCTCCGCGCTTGGGTCCGCCACTTCCTTCCGGGTCCGCAACATGACAGACAGTAATACAGGCAGCTGAGGAGAGGAAAACAAAATACTCCCAGGGTTAGGGTTAGGAAAGGGAGAAAATAAACCTCAGAGATTCAAGGACCAGTGGCTGCCCGTCCCTCCTGGATGAATATGTACAACTTACCGAGGTACCATCCCTTGGACACGGTATATCGACCATCACTGACCCACATGGGACGAAGAAAGCACACATGCAACTGCAACAGATTCCTCTGGCTGTTCTCAAACCTCCAGGACATTTCAGGAATAAACTGTTAGACAAAAGGTTTACCAGGGTCACTCTAAGTGGACACACCATTTTTCACACCTGTGAACACTGTTGGTTCTTTCCCAAGATCACAACTTGGCTGCAAAATTTTTGTTTTCCTCTCCTTGCCAGAACACTGATACCCAAAGGATGCAAACTGTAGCATAATGAAGACACACCCAGGAGCCTTATTATACTGTGTATGATCTCATACTGACTTACCATCAGCAGCTAACAACTGAAGGGTTCACCTGACATCACTTGGTGGAAGAGTTGAAATATTGCATGTTTTTACTTTCAAGATGTATATGTTTTATTGGGAATGCATAGGTTGTTCATGATCTTACAGGTAGCTTTCCAGGAACTTTAGTAATTACAGAGTTATTTTGTAAGGGTCTCTATTCAGGCCTACAAATACACTGTACAGTATTTCCTGGCCTAAAGAAAAGGATGTGTGCTGTGTTAACCTTGTTGCACTCAGATTAATAGCCCCTCCTGCTGGGGGTCCAGGAGCAGTGTCTCAGTTTGGGCTCTGCTCAAGTGAAGGTCTGCAAAGGGACAGGTTGACTTGGTGTAATGCGCTCATTTAATGACCTCTTTTTTTGTGTGGAGAAAAGCATAATTAAAGGTGATTATAAGAGAGAATGAAATATATGGTACTGACTCACCTGGTCAAGTTACATTGTGGTTTTCCTGGTCCCAGATGAAAAATCGTGTCTGGAAGTGCTGTGTATGTTTTGAACACCTGACCATGACTCAGAGAGTCAGGAGTGAGACTCCCTGTGGGACTAGAACTCAGACTCTGGTTGGAACTGAGACTGATGGCCTGCAGCCAAGACTCACGGTGGGACTGGAACTCAGCCTTGTGGATTGGAACTGAGACTGCTGAGTGGGACCTCTGTGAGCTGCAGTGACTCACCACCGGACTGGTGAGTTTGCGCATCCTTTGTGTTGACCTCATGTTGCAGACATCCGGGTTGGGCAAGAACCCAACGGCCAGCTGTATTGTTGGAACTAACAACATTGATCCGCCCTAAAGAAACAAGTCAGAGTGGAAAATGTGATTATGTGGATAACAAAAAAGCTAAAGCAAACCCTGCCATGACAGGACAAATGAGGACAGGTCTGGGACAGGAGGACACATGACTCAAGTCAACTATGGCTTCACTTGGTCACATCACTCACAGCGAGTGGACAGCCCTCACACAGCGAGTTGAAGACATACAGCTGAGTATTTTCAGCAGCTGTCACACTCAGTCCTGTAGCTGCCAGGTCCCTTTCAGCGTTAGTCCACAATTTCCTCTTCGAATAGAGAGCTGTGTCATCTTTCATGATGTCACGTAGTCCACAAAGTGTATAATAAAAAAATGAAAAGTTAAATCAGAAAAGAACATCACTCGAACATCACTCGTGAACAACCTCATGGCTTACTTTCTTTGCAAAATCTTTAAGATTAGTGACACCTACTGCAAATATTTAACTGGAACACCAAGATGAAAAAGCTCCACCAAGTGACACTTTCTCAAGAGCTCCACTCTTTCAAAGCACAATTATTGCACAATGAAGTGGGAAGGGGAGCCTGTTGTCTTTCTGTCGAGCAGCACATTCATGCAATAATCAAGCAATTCATTTCCATACCTTGTTAACTGGTGAACACATGAAGTGGGAACAAGGTAAAAGTAACCGCTGTGTTTGCTATGTTCTCAAGACCTCTGTATTTCAGTATGAAAACTTACAGGATCTTTAAGACCGTGGAAGGTACAGTTAATGGTTTCCCCTGAGGTCCATGGTAATGTCCACAGTGAAACACCACAACGTGGGACACTTACAGTACAGTACCATGCATTATACTATGAATATATCCTTATATGGCTCACTCAGTGCGCTGCCACATTGTTACAGAGAACACAAATGACAGAGCAACACATATAACATGTATTAACAAGACACATTGTACATGCATGTCAGAAGAACTGGGATGAGAACAGAACAAACAGTTACATAAATGAACAAATATTCTGTAAATATAAAAGATAGAGCAATAAAGCATGTACTTTATGGTGATAAAATGATGATGAAGTGTTGAGGAGAGGAATCAAAAAGTCATGACTGACGTCATACTGGAGAAAATAAACCCCTGGGGGTCCCTTGGAGTCAGTCGCTACATAAATGGGACTGACAAGAGGCAGCTGACCACCTCTCCCCAGGCAAGAATATACTGAAAGTGAGTAAGTGACCAGTGCAGGTCCCAGTGTCTACCAAGATGTCCAGTCGCCAGTGGCCATTGCACACCCAGAGCAGGCGAATCCGAAGCATTTCATGTCGGCAGTGGCTCTAGGGCCACCACAGGGGCCCAAGTAAAGACAAAAAAGAAAGGGGCGGGGGGTAGCTACCACCAACACTGTAACACGTACAGGTTTATTATTCAGTATTTCGAATTACTTTAACACCTCTGCAGTGTGTATGTGAAACTAAAGAACTGAGCCTTAAGCCTGGATTTAAAGGGAAACACAGAATGTGAATGTACAAAAGAAGAGTCCAGCTCAGCGCCCACCACCAAATCGAGCTCCAGAAGCACTTTGGAGCAAACGCTGACTTAGCTGTGAAAGATGTTTACACAGAAACAGATAAGAGAGCCAAAGTACAATGTGCGCATACGGCTGTGGCTGCAGACAATCAGAAATGGCACTATTTAAGATGTAGCACAGACGTTGTGGAGAATAAACCATGGGGGTCAAGAGAAAGTTCTTACCACTACAACCCTTTGACCTGAGCAGTCTGGTAAGCAAGAAAATTATAATAATCAATGAGGAACGGAATGTCCTGATTCAGCTCCCAGTGAAGGTGTGTGTCAATAAGGTAGGTGGACAGGTGGAGGTGTGTTCTCAAACAATTCCAAACCCTACACATCAAGCCTGTCATAGCACAAGTTCCTATAGATGTTACAGCCCCAACAAAACCTTTGTTTAAATGTCTGAAAGCGGGTAAACGGTATGTAACCACACTTGTACACCATCCTATAACTGCTGTCATTTTAGTTTAACAGTTTAAAATAAATAGCTATTTCAGTATACATCTGCTGGAATAGTGCATGACACATTAAAAACTGTGGAATGTCACCTCACTTTGGGGGAAAGTAGCCGGAACTGGTGTGGGAGGTTGAGAAATACCAACTAGATATAGTTGGACTCACCTCCACTCACAGTGTTAGGTCTGGAACCAAACTCCTCGATAGAGGTTGGTCCCTCTCCTACTCAGGAGTTGCACGAGCTGAGAGGCGCTGGGTGGATGTGGGGATACTCACAAGCCCCCAGCTAGCTGCCACGCAGTTGGAGTTTGCCCCGGTGGACGAGAGGGTCGCCTCAATGCAACTTAGGGTCGCAGAGAGGAAAACTTTGACTGTTGTGTGTGCTTATGCACCAAACAGCAGTTCAGAGTATTTATCCTTCTTGGAGAAGGTGGGTGGGGTTCTGGACAGGGCCCCACCAACAGACTCCATAGTCCTGCTGGGGGACTTCAACGCTCACGTTTGCAATGACTGGGAAATCTGGCGAGGGGTGATTGGGAAGAACGGCTTGCCCAGTCTGAACCCGAATGGTAAAATGTTATTGGACTTCTGTGCTAATCATGGTTTGTCCATAACAAACACCATGTTCGAACACAAGGATGCGCATAAGTGTACTTGGTACCAGAGCTCCTTGGGCCAAAGGTAAATGATTGACTTTGTAGTCGTTTCTTCTGACTTGAGGCCTCATGTTCTAGTCACTTGGGTGAAGAAAGGTGCTGAGCTGTCAACTGATCACCATCTGGTGGTGAGTTGGATCAGATGGCGGGGAAAACTGATGGACAGACCTGATAGGCCCAGGGCGTTTAATGAGGGTATGCTGGGAAGGACTGTCAGAGGACCTTGTCCGGAATGATTTTAATTCGCACCTCCGGGAGAGCTTCTCCCGTGTCCTGGAGGAGGTAGGGGACATGGAGTCTGAATGGACCCTGTTTAAAACCTCCATTGTGGAAGCAGCCAGGCACAGCTGTGGCCAAAACTTGTTGGTGCCAGCCAGGGCAGCAACCCGAGAACCTGCTGGTGGACACCGGTGGTGAGAGAAGCCGTCAAGCTAAAGAAGGAGGCCTTTAGGACCTGGTTGGCTCTGGGGACTCCTGACTCGGCAGACAGGTACCGGCAGGCGAAAAAGGCAGCAGCAGCTGCAGCTGCAGAAGCAAAATCCTGGGCAAGGGAGGAGTTTGGAGAGATCATGGAAAACGACTATCGGTCGGCTTCAAAGAGGTTCTGGAGAACATCCGGCAGCTCAGAAGGGGTCGGAGGAGTTTCGCTCAGGCTGTGTTTAAGCAGGAGTGGAGAAACTCTGACCTCTGATGAGGACATTGTCGGGAGGTGGAAGGAGCACTTTGAAGAACTCTTAAACCCGAGAGATATGCCTCCCTTACAGGAGTCAGGGCCAGAGGCTTTCGGGCTGTCAGAGTCCATTTCCCTGATGGAAGTCACTGAGGTAGTTGGTAAGCTCCACAGTGGCAAGCCACCGGGGGTGGATGAGAGCCACCCGGAAATGCTTAAGGCCCTGGATGTTGCAGGGCTGTCATGGGTGACACGCCTCTGCAATGTTGCATGGACCTTGGGGACAGTGCCCTTGGATTGGCAAACTGCGGTTCTGGTCCCTATTTTTAAGAAAGGGGACCAGAGAGTGTGTGCCAACTATCGAGGCATCACACTTCTCAGCCTCCCTGGGAGCGTCTATGCCGAGGTGCTGGAGAGGAGGCTCTGGCCGATAGTAGAACCTCAGATTGAAAAGGAACAATGCAGATTCCGCCCTGGCCATGGAACAGTGGAGCAGCTTTTTACCCTCTCACAGATAATTGAAGGGGCATGGGAGTTCGCTAATCCAGTTTACACGTGTTTTGTGGACTTGGAGAAGGCCTATGACCGTGTTCCCTGGAAAATTCTGTGGGAGGTGCTTCGGGAGTATGGGGTACCAGGGCCGCTACTGCGGGCCGTTCGGTCCTTGTACATATGGAGCGAAAGCTGTGTCCGCATACTCGGGATTAAGTCAAGGATGTTCAGGGTGGGTGTTGGACTACGCCACTCCAGGTGAGGGGAGAGTTTTTGCCCCAGGTGGAGGACTTCAAGTATCTTGGGGTCTTGTTCATGAGTGAGGGAAGAAGGGAGTGTGAGATCGGCCACAGACTGGGAGCAGAGGCAGCAGTAATGCGGTTGCTGTATCGGACTGTAGTGGTGAAGGGGGAGCTGAGCCATAAGGCGAAGCTCTCCATTTACTGGTCGATCTACGTCCCTACCCTCACCTATGGTCATCAACTTTGGGTGATGACTGAAACAATAAGATCGCAGATACCAGTGGCCAAAATTACTTTTCTCTGCAGGGTGTTGGGACTCACTTTCCGTAACAGAGTTCAGACATCCGGGAGGAACTCAGAGTAGAGCCGCTACTCTTCCACATTGAGAAGAGCCAGTTGAGGTGGTTCGGGCATCTCATAAGGATGCCCCCTGTGCGCCTCCCTTTGGAGGTATACCGGGCATGGCCAACTGGGACGAGGCCCCGAGGTCGGTCCAGGACCCGCTGGAGGAATTACATCTCACAGTTGGCCGGGGACCGGCTGGGGATCCCCCCGGCTGAGCTGGAGGAAGTTGCGGGGCCAGGGGCGGTTGGGCCTCTCTGCTCTCCCTGCTGCCACCGCGACCCTTTTAGGACAAGCGGGACAGAAGATGACATGAGGTGAGACATTAAAAACTAGTAACAGAGATCCCAAATAAATTTTAAAAAACCTCAAATATTTGCAGCACACAGGAGCACAGCAACACCCCCAACCCCCCCACCCCACAGGTGCAACTGCTCTATATATTGGACAGAGGACAGGAGGCGTCACACCACGGGGTTTGGACTGGTGCTGATGTGGTTGTTGCTGAAAGTTCTTTTGTCGCACGATTTGTTACGTGTCTTTCATGAAAACTCTGTACAGAGCACCTCATGCCTGCTCACTCCCCAAACTCAGCATCTCCAGTATACTTCAGTATTTGAAAATGATGCACTACAATTTTTACCCTTCTCCTTAGTCTCATATGATGAACATACACAATATACTTTAACATAAAATATACATTTGTATATTTCATTTACAAGTAATTCTACAATATTATTGTCCCCCTACCAAAAATACAAAAATATTGAAATCCTTACATTTTTTACTGAAGGTTTGGTATACAGGTAGTCCTTGATCCATCTAAACACAATATACTATTATACTATTATTTACAATGTGTACTGTACTGTACTGTACTCTACTAAACTATACTATTATACAAGCACTATTTCAATGAGGGTGAGCCTCAAAATCAGCCTCTGGGTTGTATTATTGAAACAGGAAACATGTCCATTAGTTAATGTCCACAGAACAACACTAAACATTGTCTTTCTTTCCAAGATTGCATGAAAATTAATTTTCAAACCACTGCATATCTGAATTTTTAAAAAGGCATCAAGCATCGTTGTTGTTTCCAGTTGTTTGTGGACTTTCAGTTTTTCTGATGAGTAAACAAAAAAGGCACTTGATGACTCTCCAGTCTGATGACAGCATTCTTAGGTAACTGCATGACTGTGATCCGTGATGGTCTTCATCCTTCTATTTCCGAGGAATTGTACAGATGTCGTTTTCCAGTCTCTTCTCCATAGCACCCCCTAGCAGGGTGGCCCAGGCTTTTGGAAGTCACTCCAGTACCTGTCAATTTTATTTAGGCTAAATCCAGTGATGGAGACAATCCCAGAAAACTTGCATCGGTTGTAAGGGATTTGCCACAAGTAGAAGAGGCCAGGCTGAGGTGGGTCAGTGGGCAGGATCCCTAAGTGCTCTAAGCACATGCCCAGGTACACATCCTCCAGATGGAAGGCTCGCACGTGTCGGGATGCCCTCAGGATTTTTTCGGAAAGGTCCATGGAAAAGGCGTAGGCATTCCCGGACACATAGCATGGATAGGTCTCCTGGGGGAAGACCTCCTCGGGCACGTACCATTTGGTGCCCTTCTGCCTCTGCACCAGCCCGTTACGGATGACCGCACCCGTGATGTAGTCCTCCTTGGGCTGTGCAGCGTGGGGGTCCAACAGTGTGTTAACCAGAAGGTCTACATTGAAGAACATGTCTGTGTCCACCTTGGCAGCGTAGGAGGCATTGGGGCAGCGGGTGACCAACCACTCTATCATCACCATGGTCTTGATAGTCAGATTGAGATACCTGTCCAAAAAGTTGGCCTGCAGCAGGTCATGGTGCTCCTTGCTCTCAGCATGCAGCTCTTCCTGTAGGCCACCTGTCTGGTCCTCTAGTCCCAGCAGAAAGAGTCGACGGATGGTCACCCCAGGCACCAGGCTCTCGTTACCCCAGGTCCTACGGATGGTGTCCCGAGCTGCCCGGTTGTGGGGTGCAACTGGTACCACAAGTACCAGGAAAGGACACTGGTTTCTGCACTTTTCAGGCTCATCAAGAATGAAGTGGTACTTGTGGGGGTAGAGGATCTCAAAGGGTCCTAGTGGCTTCCAGGGTGCTTGGGTGGTGGTGGATTTGAGAGTAGTAGGGGTCGATGTCCCACGTGGTTGTGCTGTACCACTCTCTTGGCCCTTCACCCTCCCCCATTGGGTCCAGGTCTTCACAATGAATGACCAGAAGTCAATGCTGATGTAGTTCAGCGACAGAACGGCCCCACAGAGGATCAGGAATGCTGACAGCAAGCAGGTACGACACCATTTAGGCCGGCCAACATTGCGTCCTTCCTCGCTGAAAAGCAGAGGGTGGGAAAAGACAGTTTACACCACAAAACCCAGACACAGTTTTTTTAGTTTTCAGCCGTAATTCTAGTTTCTCATGTATCGCAATTCATTTGGAAACTTGAAAATGTCATTGATTTCAGTCAGAGATGGAATCGTACAGCAGTGCAATTTTTAATGGATTCACTGAGAACAACTACCTTGACCTCTTGACCTGGGCCACTTACTGTAGTAGGAGGGACTCAAACTAGTTCACTTGGTGGCAGCATAGTGGATCTAACCACAACGCTACCAACTCCCCATCACTTCCAGATAAAAAGCCATAAAGTTCAACAGCCTAATTGTTATTAGCTGCCCACTTCATGATGTTGTGATGCCACCATGTAATGCTAATGGAAAATAATTATTATTTCACCTTCAGGATTGAAAATATATTTTGTGCACACTAATTTATTGAATGTGGCGACTTTGACCACAGTGTGAAAGCACCAAATAAAGCCACAGCAGGAGCAATACTTTCTGGTGTCGCCCCCATGAACGAGCAAAGCAGCAACACCTGCAACCAATTAAGAAGACCTGGGATAAAAGGAGCTCCGCGTCCACACATTGATGTGCATTCTTGCAATTGCCCTAGTGGTCTTGCAGCTTCAGTGGCTTTGGTTTGTGTCCTGCCTGTTCTATTGCTCCTGGTTTTGACACTGGTGGGATCTTTTGGCTACTGAGTTTGGATTGCCTGCTTTGTGACAATTGTGCCTGTAAAGACCTATACCTGTTCCTGACCCTGATTGTGTCTCATTCCTCAAACCTGGTTACAAGAATAAAACCAACTGGCAATTGGGTCCACAACTCACCTTTCTCTGGTCCTTGTGCCTGACATCTGGTTCATAAATTTTCTGCAGAAAGTTAAAAATCCAGAAGTCCAAGGACATGCTGTTCAGATTTCCCCATGGTGTGTGAGTGACAGAGAGAGAGTATACTTCACTGATGTATGAGTGAGCCATTGTAAGTAGTGTATCTAGCAGTGTAAGTCACCTTGGTGAATAAGGTATGTGGGCTGATAACACTACATAGTATCCATTGTAAGTTGCTTTGCAGAAAAGTGTCTACTAAGTGAATAAATGTAAAAATTGTCTACATGACATAAGTTGTCATAATGATGCATATAATGACAGTTTCAAGATTACAGAAATATCAGAACTGCTTTTCTTATTTATCAGAACAAGATTTTTATCATGCAAATTTGTTGCTTTGTGAAATGCACAACTCAGAAGTTTATATAAAGGACACTATTCTTTCAGACAGTTAAATTTCATTTCATTCAGAGAGTTAAATCTGAGCAGATAAAAATGAGTTTTGTCTACATTCAAGCAGAAATTTACACGCCATAGTAGCACACAGTTTGGTGCATGTTCTACTCAGTGCACATTGGTGTCAGAGTGGTAGCACACACTACTTTCCTGATCTGCCTTCATATCCAATGATGAGTTTAATAATCACAGTCATTTTTAATTGTATGCAGATCACTGAGCTCCTCAGCCTGTCCCAGTCTTACAGAGGAACCTCATTTATGCAGGTTGCACTTAAAGCCTTGTTCTTCTGGTCACTATCCTAAAGCTTATGACCATAGATGAGGATGGGGGGGCTGCAATCTCGCAGGAGAACCAAAAGCTTTGTGCGTGGACTTAACTTCTCTTTCACCACCACAACATCAGCAGCGCTATGGCTTCCACCCCAGTTCAGCATTCAATGACTCACCCTGTCTTAACTGATGGAGAAGACTCCAAGGTAAATAAACTCCTCAATAGCAGCACTGATGCAACACCTTGGACACTTTTCAAACTCAACTTGTGCCTTATCTATTAAAACATAGGCTGTAAAACCAAACACACCATTGACAAAGTCCAGTGATTGGTGTAGATGCAATCATGGTAACCCATACTTCTGCAGCACCTTTTCAAAATACACAGAGGCACATGACTGTAGGCTTTCTCCAGGTCCACAAAGCTCATGTAAACCAGGTTAGCAAATCATAACCAACCAACCAATTTCAACAACATGGGCACTACAGCCTGAGGAGGGGATTGAACCTGAAACCTTCGGCTTGAAAGACAGCAAGTCACACGGTCCCTCAAATGTCCTTGATAGGATGACGAGTTAGTCCACCGTCTCATGGCTCACTTGAAATGTACATGGCTGCTCTGGAATCAGAGGCCCAACAAGTGCCTGTAGTCTCTTCTTCAGCACCCTGACGTAGAATTTTCCATGAAGACTGAGAAGGATGATCCCTCAGTAGTTAGGACACTTCCTCCAGTGACCTCTTTTTGAAGATGGGAACCACCAGTACTTCTGCTTCTTATATGTTATGGAAACATCATGACATAATGAAGCAAAAATTTTCTTGAGATCTGAGGGGGCACTGCTGCAAATATTAATTAGTTAATACATACTATTTCTCTATCAGTCATCTTCAGTCATAAGCCTTGGCTGCACCTACCTTTTGCCTTTGCTCCTAACAAGGACCTGGGAGTCCATCTGGTTTTCACCTAAATCAGGCCTAAACAACCTGAGGCAGAAAGAGACAGGTAGACAGCAGCTTTTGAGTGATGCATTTGCCAGCAGTGGACAAGTCCCCGAAATGCCCTAAACTTTTGTTAATTATTCTGCACAGATTGTCCATGATGTGCTCTGAAGTAAACTTCCTGCTGCTGTGTGAGGGCTGCATCTCTGCATGTTAATCAGTATCTCTAGACATGCAACTCTTAAGGACATGGCTGTCAGAGAGCAAAATAAGCTGAGAAATGTTATTCTTTAAATAGCTAGTGCATTTGTCCAAACTTTCAGTGAAAACTTTCAATCCCAACTACTGTAACAGTTGAGAAGAGTGTGTGCAACTCATGGTGGCAACAAGGAAAGGAGTGGTTATTACCAGGCTATGAGGGTGTATTACAATGACACCGATAAATGCTTCCTGAGAAGGTGCACAGGAGCCGCCCACCGACACATCAGAGCAAACGTGACAGACTCATCTCATTCATTCATTCATTAAACATCTCAACAGTGTATGAGCTCTAATAGGCTCCAGAACTGAGAGCACACACACGAACACACACACTATCTGAAACTGCTTGTCCCATGCAGGGATGCAGGGAGCCAGAACCTAACCTGGCAGCACAGGGCACAAGGTTGTAGGGGGAGGGGACACACCCAGGACAGGACACCAGTCCATCACAAGGCACCCCAAGCAGGACTCAAACCGCAGACCCACCGGAAAACTGGACCCGGTCAAACCTGCTGTGCCACCGCACACTGAGAGCACCTCACCCTGAAATCTGAAGAGTATGGACGAAAATGACCACGTGACTCTAACCTTAAAATAATATTACTGTCCCAGTTATCTGTCAGAAAACGACAGAAAGATCTAGAAGAGCTAAATGTAATTTTTTTGAACTTGTCACCTTCACCATAACTAAAATAAGACCACACTCCTTGCTAAAAAAAAACCATTAGACCTATATATGCTGGTGTACTGGTTCCCGTTGGGTGGGGGGTAGGGGGGGTGGGCACTTGTCATGCTTTGCTTTAGAGTGTCGTGGGTTAGGGTTGGTTGCCATGTAGTGTTTACCACTGGGATGTGGTACTTCACTGTGGATAAACCAGTTTCAATGTTATGATGTTTGTATTTACACACAGCTCTTTTGCACTAATAACTTCTGCGTGGTTTCTAGATGGGGGTGTGGTGGTGCAGCAGGTTTAGCCTGGGCTTCCTCTCTGGTGGGTCTGGGGTTTGAGTCCTGCTTGGGGTGCCTTGTGATGGACTGGTGTCCTGTCCTGGGTGTGTCCCCTCTCCCTCTGGCCTTGGACCCTGTGTTGCTGGGTTTGTCTCTGGCTTGTTGTGACCCTGCTTGGGACAAGTGGTGTGTGTGTGTGTGTGTGTGTGTGTGTGTGTGTGTGTTTTCTAGATCACTGTAGGAGGAGATTAACTGTTTAAAGAGTTAAGAGGGCAAAGTGTACAGTGGCCTGCAGGGAGGAGAAAGACTTTCACTGAGGACAATGTGTGTTTGTGTAAAGTGTGTGTACCCGTGTGTGTGTCCAGCACTGGGACTCCAGGAGACAAACAGAAGTTGCACAGAATTCCCTCTGAACTCATTCATTGCTGAGAATCGATTCCCGAATCCGCTCCACTTACCGGTTATACATTTTTAAGACGGTAAAACGCGCGTTTTACTCCTTCACATGTTAATAAGTTCATATTTTACTTCGTGGTGCGTCGCTTTGGGCAAAACGTCCGGTCAACGAATAAGTATAAATCACGTGAATGTAAATGTAACGAAACAATAGATTTCAGTTTGTTGCCGTTCATCTCTTATGACAATTAGTTAAATATATATATATACATTATATGTAAACACACACATACATATATAATATATAAAACATTTCTACATATATTTTGGATTATTTATACTGTTTGACTTTTGCTGTAATTGTCCCCCTCGCAGCTGAAGTGCTCAGGTCCAAGAAATAAACCCAAATGCAGGTAATAAACACAACACAACACATCTGTTTTCAACGAAACTCATCAGATCAGTTCCCAGCGCAGGTGTTAGAGCCTCAGCGCTACTTTGTGGATTTTTTTCTTCTTCTTATTATTATTATTATTATTATTATTTTATTATTATTATACCCCAGTACTAGTAGAACGGCTGGATTTTTCTTTATAGAAACACCCCGACGCTTTAAACTCGGAACAGCTGGGACCCTAACCCCACTTTCGGACTCACGGTCGCGGAGAGTCAATGAGCGCCGCTCCAGGTGACACGACAGGTGACAAACCGCTGTTTCTCCGGGACTCGCCGTCCCACCCCTGCCCGTTCGGGGGGTGGTCGCGTGCGCGAGAAGGGGGGGCGGGGTGTCGTGTCGCAGTGGAGGCTGAAGCTCCTGCAGCGCCCCCCCGCATCCCTCCCCACCTCTCTATCCGTCCCTGAACCCCCCCAGCCGGTTAAAGTCAATAATAACAAGAACAACAGCATTAAGAAATGAATAACACCATTAATAACGCACAGGATCGCGTCTCTACCTGAAGAAAAGCGCCAAGGTTACCTGTTCAGGTGAGCTGATCACACCGCTCTCGACCTTGTCAGTGGGGCGGGGCTGCGCGAGGAACTGGGAACATGGCACCTGTCACACACTGTATGTGAGTCACTGGCATGTAACTGTCTGGTGTGTGACATGTGTGTACAAGGAATACAACTAGCGTGTGTATAACTAACTGGTATGTCACACACATGTATAACTAGATGGTGTACAACAGGCATGTGTGTACCACGATGTACCTGACTCGTACATCTGACTGGTTTGTCACCGGTACACACCAGTGCCGACTGGTGCAGTGGGAGAAGGCAGAGACCACAGGAGTGAAGTTCTGGCTCTCAAATTCCTGTTTGCCTTTTTTTCTGGTTGGCATGGTGGCACAGCGAGTAGCGCTGTTGTCTCATAGTGCCTGGGTGGTGCGAAAGGATGCGGTTTTGATCCCCCTTAGTCTGTGTGCAGTTTGCCTGTTTTCCCCGTGTCTGTGTGGGTTTCCTCCCACAGTCCAAATACATGCTGCTCCAGTTCATCCATAGTGTGTGTGTGTGTGTGTGTGTGTGTTCCACTGATGTATGGATGAGTGACCTAGTGTGAGTAGTGTATCTAGCAGTGTTAGTCACTGCAGTGAATAAGGTGCGTGGGCTGATAACACTACATAGAGTTAAGTGGAAGTTGCTTTTGGAGAAAAGTGTCTGCTAAGCGAATAAACGTAAATGTTTCTGCGCCGTGTTCCTCGTCCGTTCAACAGACAAACCTGGTTTGTAGTTCAGCGCCTGTCCTGGGGTAGCGGAGAAAGTGCCACGTGGCTCTCGACCCGCTACGCTACAGGTGTATTAGCGCTACCGCCGTGGATGTTTAACTAAGAACATTTTCCAGCTGTTTCCACAGTCACAACATCTCAATGAGTCAAGGAGGCAGCGAGCAGCTCAGTGCTGGACTTTTATTGTATTACAGTGATGCTCCTACACGATGACCGGCAGGAAGTGTGCGTTCCAACACGACACACCGAGGAGCTGCCAGTAAGACTCGCACGGACGGATGCTGAGCACAGGGGTTCCGTGGGTCAGGATGGAAACAGAGGAGGAGGGTCACTGGTACAATGAGTAAGAGCACAGAAAGAACGAAGACCTGGGAGGTACCTGCGTCCTCCAGAAACGTGGTAAAACCATACTGACAGCACTTTCCTGGTGTAGAAAAGAAAGGACACTGGAAATATTTGGTCAATATAAAATGTGCTTTATAACTGACCAGGGCATTTTCTTTCCTGTACATATGTGTATAAATGTACCCCCCCCCCCACACCCACACACACACACACACACACACACACACACACACACACACTCTCCCGTTATTGTTTAGCCCCCGTGCTGCGTTTGTTCACGTGCTGTTCTATTGCTGTGTTTGGTTGGTTTAATTCTAATTTTTTATAATAATTATAATAGTTTTTTGTATTAATATGGAGAGTTATGGTGTGGGAAACAGTTTTTTTACCCGTTTAGTGGGTATCCGGTGTCAGTGACAGTTTAGCCAATCGGCGCTAATTGAAGGGAGGAGCGGGAAGGGAAAGAGGCACGAAGGGCTGGTGAAAAGTTAACTTAATGAACGATAATCTTAAACTATGTTAACAGGCGAGGGTGTTGTTATTATTAGTGTGTAAAGGGGGGTGTTTGGGGGCTGTTTTCACTCGGAAATGTAACTAAGCTATGCGACTGAGCGAGATCAGCACGTGCTGTGTGTTGCGCTCAGTTGGACATCACCCGCGCGCTAGCTCCTCGGATAGGGGTGTGTGTGTGTGTGTGTGTGTGTGTGTGTGTGTGTGTGTGTGTGTGTGTGTGTGTGTGTGTGAGAGAGAGAGAGAGAGAGAGAGAGAGAGAGAGCGAGCGAAAGAAAGAAAGAAAGAAAGACAGACAGACAGAAAGACAGACACATTTATACTAAGTTGTCCGAGCTGCGACCCAAACTGTGGCAGTCAGTGCGGGAACCCGCGAGTCGCCGCACGACCCAACGCTGAGCTGCACGCGGACAGACTCAGTCGGAGCGCGAGCCCGTGATTCGCTATCGCGCCGCCGCCCTCGAGTCGGTGGAGGAGAGACGATGGATGGGAGAAGTAAACTTAGAAAATTGAAAATAAAATTAAAAATTGAAGTAAAGTGAACTAACCTTAAATGAAATGAACGGGGCGCTGGCTGTTTTTTCGACAGTTTCAAATTCACCGGCACAGCCAGCAGTACAGACTGTACTGTATTTGCCTCAGGTGGACCGATGAGCTCCAAGAAGCGCGCGCCACCTCATGATGCTACCATAAACTGAGTGACAAAACCCGGGTATGAAGTTGATTTTCTTTGAGGTCCCCAGAGCAGGGGTAAAGGTGTGAGCCACCAGGTTCCGTATTCAATATTTATCCTGTTGTGTACTTAATTCTGGTAGTGTAACACTTACTTGTGCATGTTCTCTGGAAGAGAAAGGAGAAATAAGGGCTACTAGTTGCTAAGTGTGCTGCACAGCAGGTCTAAACTAATCCCACAAGATGAGTAGAGCTACACAGTACCGCGGTAACCAGGCCTCTCGCCAACCCTCACATTCGTAAACTGCGGTAGACGCATCCAAAATTCATATTTCTGTAGATACCGCCAATTCACCTCCCATGCGAAGGGGTTCTCGGAGACAATCCTGAGGAAAGAAATCAGAATTGAGTGGGTGGGCTACAGGTGTCCATTCATTCATTTCCACAGCGCGAGGGCAAAGGCTGCGTGGTGCCAGCGGGGTCAGGGGGCACGTGTGCTCACCCTCCTAAGCTCGGTCCGCTCCATCCGCATCGCATACGCTCTGCCATCTCGTGTCCGCGGGAACTTGGCCCCCGGATTCCTCAGATCGTTCCAGAACAAACCCCTAAATGCACCGCACCTAGGCCCAGCACATCCCTCTTGTTCCATTATCACGGTTACAACCCTGCGCACCCAGGACCTGTGGATACCCAGGGTGCACTTGGCTGCACTGGTGGTGACATGCAGACTGCTGATGTGGCGCGTGGCGAGATCAGTGGGTGCAGCACGAGCTCCAGCTGCTGCGGCGGCACTTTTGCCCGGGCAGAGGTCCAGCTTCCTGGTAGCCCCGCCCCCTTTCGCACCCAGCTCCTCGACTCCGTGGCTGCGATATGGCTCAGTGGAAACAGGCCGACCGCTCTCTCTCGGATACACGCATATACAGAGCGGCACATGTGTGGTACTTATCTTACATGTATGGTACATTCATGGCTCTTCAAAAATTACAGTAGAGGGAAGAGATCAAACGGTCTGCGAATGAAGACCTGTGTGGTCTGCTGGCACACACACACACACACACACAGACGTGCAGAGCCCCCCATGATCTGCTGAGTGTGTGTCCTGCTGCAGCGAGTCTGGTCACAGGTGTGTGCTGTCACCCTGCCCCCCAGCAGCCCTTCGGCTCGGCACCATGGAGAGCGGGTCGGGTCGGATCAGGTACCTGTGGGACGACCGCACAAAGGAGCAGGTAAGGAACAGTGTACGCTGTGATGCAGCTCACCTCCTGGACGTGGGCCAATCCCCTCCTCTGGTGGAACATAGTAAAGGTGCCCTTCTTTGGTAAACCTGTGTGGGTGGGTGGACACACAGGCTCTGTTTGAAGCTTAGTGGGAGGTGTGCGTGAGAGTGTGTGATTTCCCTGCTGCGGTCAAGGCTGACACCGCTTTGGCCAGCAGGGGGCGCACAAGTTCGAGCTGTCGCTTCGCAGTCAATGGTCCTCGGCTTGAACTGCACCTCTTGCTGCAGTTGCCGTGAGCAAAGTACTTGCCCTGAATTGACACAGTAAAAATTACCCTGCTCTGTCAATACATAATTGAGTGTAAGTAGCCTTATGGTATAATCCTCAGGTGGGGAACTCGCACACAGAATGAGTGGCGTCGACACATTGTACTCACACGACGTCGTTGAGTTCGAGCCGCGAGTCGGGAGACGGGTTGATGAGGACGTAGGACAGCGTGTTGCCCTGGTCAGCTTTCTCGTCTGCAAGGTGAGCAGCAACACGTGACACGCGAGCCGACCGTGTTGTCAGACATGTGGTAAGACGCATGCGCGCACATACACACATGCACACACACGAACGTGCACACTCACTGTAGCCGGACGGCGACAGTCCCAGGTGCTTCATGCGTGTGCGCACCAGTGCGTTGAGCTCCTGTCGCTCGGAGCGCCGGAACAGCGTGAGTCTCTGTTGGCTGATGCGTTCGGCGGCCCCCCCCTGGGCCCTTGGCCCCGCCCGGCCCCCGACCCCCTTTGCGGCTGAGCCGCCGTGCCCACTGCATGCTTTTGCGCCGTAGCAGCGGCTGGTCGGCACCGGAGGAAGGGGGCGGCGGCTCCGAGGAGGTGGAGTTGCGATGGGCAGGGCCTGTCCGGCATAACAGCGGTTCCCGGGGCTCCCGTGTGTCTTCGTATTCCTCCACGTTGATGGACACCTGCGACTGCGGTCAAGAGACGGCTGCATTACAGTCGAACTGTGGGCCTCCAGGCCTGGCTGAGCCCAGGTGTGAGGCTATGAGCTCGATAAGGATATATGTGTTGTGTGCGTTTCAGTCAGACAACATTGACATCATTGACATTGTGTCTTTGTGAAGCTCCACGTTATAAGAGACACGTCACTGTGTGTGTGTGTGTGTGTGTGTGTGTGTGTGTGTACCTCCGATACCGACAGCGTCCGTGACTCGGTGCGGTAGATGCCAATGGGAATGTCTCCGGAGGAGGAGCACAGCTTTTGGTACAGCCGACCGTAGGTGCGGATCCACAGGTCCTCCTCCGTGATCTTCATCTGCCACATACAGTTGGGCAAACCCTCACACACCACGAAAACCTTCCAAAGGAGATGTTCTTTATACCGACATGAGTCTGTTTGTGTGTGACTTTGACGGCAAGGGAGAGGACTCACTGCACACAGAAAGCCGGAGCCTGGAGTGGAATCGAGGCCCAGGAGCAGCCGGGTGATGGAGATCATGTAGTCCTTTACAAAGGACTGGTGGACACACACACACACACACACACACACACACACAAACAAGGTTCATCAACAGTTTGTCAGATTTACAGTATAACTGCCACTTAAAACCATTTAGATGAGGGTACAGCGGTAAATGGTGTACAAGACCTGTAGGATGAGGGTATATACTCTAGGGTACAGCGGCAGGTATACCTGGTAAAGCAGGGTGTCCAACATGCTGACGCTGAAGACTTTTCCCGCAGCAAAGGGCAGGCGGAACATGAAAACCAGGTTGGATCCTTTCTCTCTCTCCTTCTGTGTGGTGCACAGCAATACATGGTGACTGCAGTACTCTGTCTTTAGCTGCTGCGCCCCCTACTGGCTCTGCTGCTACCGACACCCACCTTCTCCAGCCGGGACAGCGCCAGCGAGTAATGGTCCTTCGCCTTGAACTGCATGAAGCGCATGTTGGCCGGATGGGTCAACTCCGTGATGATGCTGAGGGCAGGGAAGAGCCTAGGGACATGTGTCAAAAGGTCATAACTTCTGGATATACCTGTCCAAAGGGTCCTTATGTCTATGCACACCTGTCCAAAGTTTATTATCACTGGATGCCCTTATCCAAAGGGTCCTTAATTCGAGGTATACCTGTCCAAAGAGTTGTGAGCTCTGGGGACAGTGTTGTAAAAAAGGTAATTTGTTCTGAGTATACCTGTCCAAAGGGTCTTTAAGTCTGCATTCACCTCTTCAATGAGATCTTAGTTCAGTGATATTTGTCCAAAGAGACATGACCTCTGGATCTACCTGTCCAGGGGATCACTACATCTCTGCAGTGTTTACCACCCAAAAGTCATTAGCTGTGGATGCACCTGTCCAAAAGGTTGCTGTACCTCGGTATATTTGTCTACATTACGAAAGCAGGACCCACATGTCCAAGGCTGCACTCACCTGAACAGCGTCTGCACGTTCACAATGGTCTTGGCGTCGGCCATGTAGTCCTCCTCGGCAATGATGGAGCTCTCCTTGTCCACCACCACTATGGTATCAGCAAATGTGATTCCACAGCGGAGCAGGCTGTCCAGGCTGAGTAGAGAGGGGATGTTGGGATGGACCGAGTAGTGAAGGAGATGAGTGAGTGCAGGAACAGAAAGAGAGGGGCAGAAATGGGAGAAGGATAAAGAACACGGGATGAGGGACACGAGAGCACACAAGAATGAAAGCGATGCTCTACTACATCACATGTGTCAAAGTACCGAGACAGACGGTGGAGCTGAGGGTGGTGATGTCCTGGAAGACCTTGTGTGTGTGTGTGTGTGTATGAAAATTCAAGTAGAGAGCAGCGGTTTTACTGTTGGACTGCTGACTGCAGAGTGTTGTATAAAACAGCACAGTTACCTCTTGTTCTCCCTTGTCTATTATAAATATCATGTCTTTGGTTTGTGTTCTCATTGCCATGGAAACCGGCTGGAACACACTGTTAGAGATGTACTCATTAGACACTGTTTTTACGGTCGTTGCCTTACTTGTCGATGGAGCCCACTGTGTAGAAGACCATGGGGAACCAGCAGATGGCCTCCAGGAAGTAGGCTTCGGGCCTGAGGAGGTTACACACAAACAAGGTGAAAACTTCAGCATGGATGGAACCAGAACCGGAGACCCAGGCCTGGGTCCCACCTTGACCATGAGACTGGCGAGATATTTCCGGAACTTTCCATGAGGACAGGAAGCTGCAGGCTGTGGCTCAGTGCCGCACTTTACACCACGAGAAGCTCCACTCACGGGCTCTCCAGCAGCAGCACAATGGGCTTGAGCTCCTTCTTAGGCCGGTAGTACGCCCGCAGCGGCACCAGGAAGTTGTAGAGTCCGTTGCCGGCGCCCTCGGCCGACACGATGATCAGCTTGTTCCGGAAACCGTAGGAGCGGGCGTCCTCACAGGGCACGTGGCGGCAGGCCTGTGGGTGGGGAGGGGGGCTGCTCAGGACACTCAGGATATGGAGGAGTGTGAGGATTGGTATGCGGGGGGGAGGCTCACCTTGTCCAGGCACAGGCAACAGAAGGGCACCTTCTCCTGCAGCAGGTGGCACAGCGTGGGCGAGCTGCCGATGTAGGGAGAGTTCAAGGGGTAACCCTTCACCCACCTGGCAGACGGAGACGCCAGGTCACACACACATACACATTCAAAGTTACAGCTGTGCTGTGTGGAGCTGCTTTGCTGCACAGGTTCCTCACAATTCCTCCCGAAGCCTGTGGTGCTCTTCTTTGTCCGCTGCAGAAGATGTGTGTTTTATATGTGCATCTCGCAAACTCTCCATGCTCGAATCCTGATGTGTGATGCAGCTCACAGAGGACATTTTGTGCTTCGAAATGACACCACATGTCACAAGTGAAGAATTTTCTTCCAGGACTTTTAGAAGCTCTTGACGTGGACATATCTGAGATTCTTTTTTCTGAACCATGTCGGGGTTCCTACCACATGTGTCATAGATCACTAAACTAACCAGGATGTGACCTGGCCTCTGGGAAGGGTTATGGTTACGGCTAGGGTCTCCTGCTGCTCATGGATTCAGACCAGTGCCCAGACAGTCTGGTACTAAAGATGTTCAGCTTGCGATCCGGAATTAAAGTGATGGCGTCAAATTTCCAGTGTGGAAAAATCACGAGTGCCTTTGTTTGGTGAGCCTACAACTCGCTCACTGACGGCGCTCTAACTCACTCGCTGGGCCTCGCCCAACCGTAGCCCTCGGCTCCGCCTTCCTGCTCGTCCCCCTCACCGCCCTCGCCTCCTTCGTCCTCCGACTGGTCGCTCAGCAGGTCCAGGGAGGGGCTGCTAACCCTGTCCACGAGCTCCAGGACTGGGGCGATGCTGTGCCGCCTCTCCCGGGCCGTGTCGGCTGCCGCGGGGAGGGCCAGGGTGTTGGCCACGCCCCCAGCCCCGCCCTCTGCACCGTCTGGGCTGCTGCCGCTAGAATCGGGCAGGTCCATAGCGACCGTTCCTATGGGGGTGGGAAAGTCCATCTCGTACAATCGCAGGTAAATTACAGGCAAATGCAGAGAGAGATGTAAATAAGCCCCTAATTTCGTTAGTTCCTCAGTTCCACTCGACTGTGGCGAAAACGAAGGGAAGGGAATGTCCGGGGCACCGCATGCTCGCTGTCATTGCCTGTAGGAGGAGCACTAGCACAAACTGAGGGGTTCATTTGTACCTGCGGACAGAGGCCCAAAAAGGGGCGGGGCAGTGATTTTGGATGCTAATTTAAAGGCTCTGTATGAACCGGATGGCACTTACGCTTGTCCTTTGGACTCAAGGAGGCGGCGCACGGCGCAGCCCCCTTTCCTCATTGCACAGGCAAATAGCGCCCACTGCAGTCCGCAAAGCAGCACTGCAATGCGTCTGGCTTTTTCGATCAGTAAAGACACAAGTCAAACCGCAGAATAATGTTCACATGTTTAACAACATGGACAGATGGTGTTTGACAAAAGCATCATGTGTAGCAAACACACTGTAGCTGTGCGCAACAATAACAGCAACAACAATAACAAGAAGAAGGCTGGCAGTGACCCCACTGGGGACAAGTGGTTGTACACATTGCACAATAATAACAGCCTCACGCCCTTGTCTAGGGTTATGTACTACACTAAATAACACGTTACTGTACTTTCCAGTACGCTGAGGTGCATTCTGAGTATTTTCACATTTCTTGATGCAGTAAAGTAACTTCATTGAATAGCAGTTAAACTTTAATAAGGATGTGGTGATGATGTAGTGAAAGGAATATTATTAATGTAAAGCTAAAACAACAGTAAGGAATAATAGCACTGAACAGAATAACAACAGAACAGGGTCAATAAAACTCAACAAAAACCTGAACAGAGAAAATAAAAATGTTTTTTATGTATAACGTGTTGTACAAAAAAGAGCTACATGTCAGCGAATGAATGTTCCAGTCAGAAAGTGAGACAGTGTGTGACTGGGTGTGTGTGTGTGTGTGTGTGTGTGTGTGTGTGTGCGAGAGAGACTGACCCATGCTAGCAATGATGCTGTGCACTGGGAGGCGGGTCAGCCCATGGTAGATGGTCTGCGGAACACCCCCCGGGCTCCTCCCAGGACCCCCCATGGACTCCCTGTGGCCCCGGACGAAGGCCGAGTTCTCCTCCTTGGAGATGTTGATGTAGAAACACGTGTCGGACGCGGCCATGATGTGGCACGGTCCCGGGTTCAAAAGGATGTTGGCTGTGTCCAGCCTGCGCACCCCGATGAGACACACCCCGTACCTGTGGAAGACAGGACACACACGGTGGAAGCGATGCAGTGTGTATCATTGTGTGTTGTGCTGTGTTACATTGTATTCTGCACAGTGTGTTACTGTGCACTGTACATGTGGGTCCACCACCTGCAAGGTCCATTGTGGGGGTCGGGTGCAATGTGTACCAGGCAGCGGGAGGGGGTGGGGTGGTTCATGGCGTCGCGGCCCCTCGCGACAGAAACTGGCTCTTGGTATGTGGAATGTTACCTCACTGAGGGGAAGGAGCCGGAACTGGTGTGGGAGGTTGAGAAATACCAACTAGATATAGTTGGGCTCACCTCCACTCACAGTGTTGGATCTGGAACCAAATTCCTCGATAGGGGGTGGTCTCTCTCCTACTCAGGAGTTGCACGAGGTGAGAGGCGCCGGGCGGGTGTGGGGATACTCAGAAGCCCCCGGCTGGCTGCCATACAGTTGGAGTTTGTCGCGGTGGACGAGAGGGTCGCCTCAATGCAACTTAGGGTCGCAGAGAGGAAAACTTTGACTGTTGTGTGTGCTTATGCACCAAACAGCAGTTCAGAGTATTTAGCCTTCTTGGAGAAGGTGGGTGGGGTTCTGGACAGGGCCCCACCAACAGACTCCATAGTCCTGCTGGGGGACTTCAACGCTCACGTTGGCAATGACTGGGAAATCTGGCGAGGGGTGATTGGGAAGAATGGCCTGCCCGATCTAAGCCCGAATGGGGAAATGTTATTGGACTTCTGTGGTAGCCATGGTTTGTCCATAAGAAACACCATGTTTGAACACAAGGATGCTCTTAAGTGTACTTGGTACCAGAGCTCCTTGGGCCAAAGGTCAATGATTGACTTTGTAGTCATTTCATCTGACTTGAGGCCACATGTTTTGGACACTTGGGTGAAGAGAGGTGCTGAGCTGTCAACCGATCACCATCTGGTGGTGAGATGGATCAGATGGCGGGGAAAACTGATGGACAGACCCAGGAGGCCCAGACGTTTAACGAGGGTGTGATATGAACGACTGTCAGAGGACCTTGTCCGGAATGATTTTAACTCATACCTCTGGGAGAGCTTCTCCCATGTCCCGGAGGAGATAGGGGACATGGAGTCTGAATGGACCCTGTTTAAAACCTCCATTGTGGAAGCAGCCAGGCACAGCTGTGGCCAAAAGCTTGTTGATGCCTGCCAGGGCGGCAACCTGAGAACCTGCTGGTGGACACCGGTGGTGAGGGAAGCCGTCAAGCTAAAGAAGGAGGCCTTTAGGGCCTGGTTGGCTCTGGGGACTCCTGACTCGGCAGACAGGTACCGGCAGGTGAAAAAGGCAGCAGCAGCTGCAGCTGCAGAAGCAAAATCCTGGGCAAGGGAGGAGTTTGGAGAGATCATGGAAAACGACTATCGGTCGGCTTCAAAGAGGTTCTGGAGAACATCCGGCAGCTCAGAAGGGGTCGGAGGAGTTTCGCTCAGGCTGTGTTTAGCAGGAGTGGAGAAACTCTGACCTCTGATGAGGACATTGTCGGGAGGTGGAAGGAGCACTTTGAAGAACTCTTAAACCCGAGAGATATGCCTCCCTTACAGGAGTCAGGGCCAGAGGCTTTCGCGCTGTCAGAGTCCATTTCCCTGATGGAAGTCACTGAGGTAGTTGGTAAGCTCCACAGTGGCAAAGCACCGGGGGTGAATGAGATCCGTCCAGAAATGCTTAAGGCCCTGGATGTTGCAGGGCTGTCATGGGTGACACGCCTCTGCAATGTTGCATGGACCTTGGGGACAGTGCCCTTGGATTGGCAAACTGCGGTTCTGGTCCCTATTTTTAAGAAAGGGGACCGGAGAGTGTGTGCCAACTATCGGGGTATCACACTTCTCATCCTCCCTGGGAAAGTCTGTTCCAGGGTGCTGGAAAGGAGGCTCCGGCCAATAGTTGAACCTCAGATTGAAGAGGAACAATGCGGATTCCGCCCTGGCCATGGAACAGTGGACCAGCTTTTTACCCTCTCACGGATAACTGAAGGGGCATGGGAGTTCGCTAATCCAGTCTACATGTATTTTGTGGACTTGGAGAAGGCCTATGACCGTGTTCCCTGGAAAATTCTGTGGGCTTCGGGAGTATGGGGTACCAGGGCCACTACTGTGGGCCATTCGGTCTCTGTACACACGGAGCGAGAGCTGTGTCCACATACTCCGCATTAAATCAAACCCGTTCACTGCGGGTGTTGAATTCCGCCAAGGTTGTGCCTTGTCTCCACTCCTGTATTTGGTTTTCATGGACAGGATATCAGGGTGCAGTTGAGGTCAGGAGGGCATTCTGTGTGGGGGCCGAATGGTGATGTCTCTGCTTTTTGCAGATGATGATGTCCTTTTGGCACCTTCACAGGGTTGCCTCCAACGCACACTGGAACGGTTTGCAGCCGAGTGTGAAGCGGTTGGGATGAGGATCAGTACCTCAAGGTCTGAGTCCATAGTTCTCTCACGGAAAAGGGTGGCATGCCCCCTCCAGGTAAAGGGAGAGTTTTTGCCCCAGGTGGAGGAGTTCAAGTATCTTGGGGTCTTGTTCATGAGTGAGGGAAGAAGGGAGTGTGAGATCGGCCGCAGACTGGGAGCAGCGGCAGCAGCAGTAATGCGGTTGCTGTATCGGACTGTAGTGGTGAAGGGGGAGCTGAGCCATAAGGCGAAGCTCTCCATTTACTGGTCGATCTACGTCCCTACCCTCACCTATGGTCATCAACTTTGGGTGATGACTGAAACAATAAGATCGCAGATACCAGTGGCCAAAATTACTTTTCTCTGCAGGGTGTTGGGACTCACTTTCCGTAACAGAGTTCAGACATCCGGGAGGAACTCAGAGTAGAGCCGCTACTCCTCCACATTGAGAAGAGCCAGTTGAGGTGGTTTGGGCATCTGATAAGGATGCCCCCTGAGCGCCTCCCTTTGGAGGTATACCGGGCACGGCCAACTGGGACGAGGCTCCGAGGTCGGCCCAGGACCCACTGGAGGGATTATATCTCACAGTTGGCCTGGGAATGGCTGTGGATCCCCAGGCTGAGCTGGAGGAAGTTGCGGGGGACAGAGGCGGTTAGGCCTCTGTGCTCTCCCTGCTGCCACCGCGACCCTATTAGGACAAGTGGAATGGAAGATGGATGGATGGATGGATGGATAACTACATTTTCTTCAGATAATTACCTTCTTAAGTTTCTTGTTGCTGTGGAGTGAACAAACTGTTTGCCTTCCTGCTTTCAGGTGTTGTTTTGTAATGTAACATTTCTTAAATTGTTGTCTCTAGTGAATGTGACCTGTGTTCATCCTCGGAGCCAACAGGAGGCAGTGAAGAACTTCCGGAACAGAGTAGGACTATGGGGTCTCTTCCCTTCAACTCACTTCCACAGTGTTTACAGCCCTGTCTGCTGATCCCAAGTGTTTATGAGATCAGTCAACAACTGCATTTGTACAGCAGTTTATGGAGACGACCGGATTGTATCATCAGTCATTTTAAAGTAGTTTAAATATGAACGCGTCTCAAAGTTAATAGAGGCATTAAAATAAAAGGGCTTACAGGTTGTTTTTATTCATTACTGGTATAGATGAGCTTTTTGAGAAGTGACCAATAAATTAATTTTTTTAAGGCTCATCTGTATTGTTGACCTTTTTTGTAACTTTGGGGTTAGAAAGAAAACGAGTTGAAGGCCCAGTTGTGTTTGTAAGTTGAGGACCTCAGCTGCTCTGTATTAGTGCAGCCAATGTACCACACTGGCTGTGTTTTACCATGTTTCACAGTTTCACACAGTGATGAATCGTGTCTTGCAGCGCAAATGGCTAAAATGGTCAGGGTTTCGATGGAAATATCATCGGCTCACTTCTTGTGGGCGTGAAAGGATGCGAAGGTGAAGCTCTTGCCCTGGTACTCCCCGAAGAACTTGCTCTCCTCCAGGCGAATGTGGAACACCTCATTGGCCGAGCAGCGGCTGTACGTGCGCTGCCATTGGTCCACGGAGCTGGCCCCGCCCTCCCTGGGCACAGGGCGAGACAGAGCACAGGTTCAGACAAGAACGTGTTCTGTAAGAGTGGAGCCCAGGGCATCCCTGTGATATTGACATGAGTGATGGAATGGGGAAGTGTGTGTGTGTGTGTGTGTGTGTGTGTGTGTGTGTGAGCATTGAATCCCTGTGTCTCTGAGTTCCGTTCTCTGTCTCCTTGAGCTTTGACCTGCTGAGGGCCTGGAAAGCTCCCACCCGTTGCCGAAAGGCCTCTGGAGCTGCTGTCCTGGAATAAAAAAGGGCCAAATAAGTAGAGAAGAGTGTGTGTGTGTGTGTGTGTGTGTGTGTGTGTGTGTGTGTGTGTGTGTGTGTGTGTGTGTGTAGACTCACTGTCCCCTAGACGAGTGGATCAGCAGGGTGATGAGCGTTGAGGTGGCTGGACACACGCAGTTGAGGGCCAACATGGCGTACTTAAACTCTTCCTCACACACCACGTGATCTGTGGGTACAGCATGTCCATGGTCACTGTATCGAATACACACACACACACTACGAACCTTAGAGAACATCTCGAGTTCTACACCCTTTTACAATTTGATCCATTTTCATTAACTGCTTGTCCTGACCCAAGAACAAGGGTCCAAACCGAAAACCCTGTTAAGTTCCTAGTTTTGCCTGCGATGTGGTACATAGAGCTCCTTGCATCCCTCAGAGCTGCTGAATCCTTCCCACTCACACAACTCAAACGTATCGCCCCCACTCACCGGAGCAGGACAGGCCTTGTCGGAGGTGTAGAAAACGTGACTGGTAACTGGTTACTGGCTCTTGTGTGTTCATGGAGAACTGGAGGTTTTTACCAGAAAATCTACCACACGCTGTTTATAAAGCACTGACTGTTTCCCAGGAAGAAATACTGAATATGTTTTAGTATGTAAATAATTTCTGGCAGAAGCCTTTGTTCCCATAAACGGTGACACAGTGCGTCTCGCTGCAGGGAAACTCCTTAGCGCCTATCATGACTTAATTGAATCTCGCGGGGGGCTAATTTGCACGAGGCCTCGTTAGTGCCGTGTAAACAGGTGTGTTCTCAGCCGGGAGGTGGGGCTACGGGTGCAACAAGGCCAGGTGTGGGGACCAAGTGTGTGTGGTGACCAGGTGTGTGTTCACTGCTCTGTGAGCAGGAAGTCCATCCTACATTGCTGTCCAGTGGAGTCCGGTGTCCCCAGCGGGAGAAGGGCCGTGGAGCTCGGAGCTGCACACACACCACCTGAGGTCCAGCTTTGGGTCAGTGGAGCCTCCGTGTGCTGGAGGGAAAGTATCTCGCTCAAGGGTAACGACCCAAACCAAGCCTTTGTCTGCTGTTGTCCGCTGAACCGTTCAGCGTCACGATTCGTTAGGGACCGATCTCAAGTCTGTGCTTCATAATAACCATTCGGTGTCGACACGTGGACAATATTTAGAGCGCTGTTATTAATTTGCATATTTCGCACACTGTCCGTAGGTGTGCGGATCCCTGAAAATGCACCGTCAGCCGACCACTCACACAATGTCTTCTCATACGTGGACGCCCATGAATTCCCTTCAGTGTCAACATGTGGACCTGTGGTAATGGATTCTGCATCATTTATAAGGAAAAATACAGAATTCATATCTATACTGTGAATAATTTAGATGTACATATCAAGTGGATTGAGTCCTGCAGTGGTTTGCTGGAAAGGGTATGATTGCCTGCTGCCCTGAAGAAGAACTCATATCCATGGGAACCTCAGTAAGATCCTGTTCATACCGGCATCCTTGCACTGCGTCCTAGTTTCATGAAGAACCACGTTAATCATTTTCAGAGCCACAAACATTTCACCAGTTTATTTAGTCCTCACTGCATTGTCTTTGCTTGTTTATTCTCTAAAATTTCAGTTTGCTATGGAGAGAACGCAACACGCGCTTACGCTCCGAGCCACTAGATGGCAGTAGGAGGAATGTGTGACCGCCTCAGTTCAACTCCCTTCCACAGTGTTCACAGCCCCTTCCTGTCTGCTGTTCCTGAGCATCACTGATCAATAGCCAGGAGATGAGCACAGCACATGTTAAGGGGGCGAATCAGTCCGCACTACTACCTATGTGACAGTATTTACACTAATTTTTACCGTGTCAGTTTAGGGTAAATACCTTCATCAACAGTACCGCAGTGGGAGCAGGGATTTGAACCCAGGACCTTCAAATTGCAACATGCCCCCTGCTGCTCAATGAGACAAGTATGACTGTCTGTGACGGTGTTGACGGGACGCATAGATTTACAGCAAAGGACACAAATGTGTTTCCAAGGCAACGGATCAACATGTGCAAAACGAGAGCGCTGGGGATTCCGTTTTAGCACAAGTGGCAAACTGTCATTGTACAGGGTGTGTGTGTGTGTGTGTGTGTGTGTGTGTGTGTTATGACATGCGGTGAGAAGAATATTCAGCACTGCTGCTCTGCTCCTCAACATTTACATTTGTCTTATTTATCACCCAAATTCATAGCGCTGAGAAATCATTATGACAATAATAATAATAAAAATAACTGTGTTTTACTTCAATGCCTTTTATCACTAATCCAGTAGGATGTGAGTTCCACACAGATTCTGTCAGACGGTCGTCCACAAACACACATCCGCAAGACACATGTTTACGCACAGAAGCAAACACACACCATGCCCATACATACCGCTCTTTTGTTCACACACGCTAACCTGCGAACTTGACGTGGAACTTGCTCTCGGGTTTGAGAATCTGCACGTACAGGGGGCAGTTTGGGGCAAAGTCCTTCACAGCCCAGGCCCTCAGGATGGTCTGGTGGTCCTAAGAGGGACATGGGGAGAAGGACACCAACCATTGACCAGGGATGTTGATGGAGGGGGCAAAGTGTTTCACAGGTATTCAACTATAGCTGTTCATGGGTTTCACATCCACTAGTCTGCATGAGTGCTACATGTCTACAACCGTTGACCTTCACGAGCATTAAGATCTGCAACCACAGATCTTCTTCAGCATCACAGGGTCATGTTGGTCTTCAGGAGCATCACAGGTGCACGACCATTAGTCTTCGTAAGTGTTACAGGTCTAGAACCATTGGCCTTCATGACCATTAAGGTCTGCAGCTATTGACTTTCATGAGCATCACGGCTTCAGCCATTGACCTTTGTGAACGAAAGGCAGCAGACTGAGTGTCAGCGCAGTCTTGGGTTGTGCACATCGCCATTGGACTGTTGTGTTACTGCACTACGAAAAGGAGGCTCTGGTGTCACAACTGCTCTGTAGGATCTCACAGACTCCCTTATTTGTACCTTCATCTTCTATCATCTTCTGTGGCAATTTCACGCTGCTGTAATGAAGTTCAGTAGCTCGCAGTCAGACTCTTGACAGAGAGAAGTGCGCATACATTAAGGGCCAGGTCCTCCAGCTGGAGGTGTCTCAGGGGGTGTCGCGCCGCCGCCATGCTGCCCACGTTCCGGTTATTTTGAGACGAGGGGCCGAGGCTGCGGCTCCTGGGAGCCCGTCCAGAGAGCGGCCCTCCCACGTCCCCGCACGTCTGCCACGTCGGCGGGCGTCTGCGCGAGGCCTTCGCGGCCAAGCTGGCGCTAAACATGTGACGGGTGGCGCGGCCGACACAAAACAAATCAAACAGAACCGCAGCTGGCGGCCCCTCGCTCCCCTCTCGCTTGGCCCCCAGTGGCCCCAAAGCACGTTTAAACTACACATTAACGAATTATTAGCCCCGCCCACTGCAGCTGTGGGCCACAGTCTTCTACACAATGGCTAGTTGCCTGGCATTGGACGGCAGGAGAAAATGACGGACATAGAGAAGGAAGATAGTGGAGAGACCGACAGAGAGAGACAGAGGAACTGGAAATCAGAGAAAAAGCATTGAAGGTGGGGACAAAGGGAACGAGGGGCCAAGGATCAGGGACGAAGGGGATTGGGACACAGGACAAGAGGTGATGAGCAACGTACAGCGGCTATGCGGTCCACTTCGAAGCGGTTGCTGAGGATAAAGCAGGCCTCAGCATCGTCCATTCTGAGGACCCCATGGGAGGGACCGGAGGTGGAGCCATGGGGGGTCGCAGTCAAAGTGGAAGGAAGGTTAGTGCAGGACGATAATGGGGTGGGCAGGTTGCGAAGAGAAGGAGAAGGTCGTTAGTCTGGTTAGTGGGACTCGACCGGGTCCAAATTAGTAACAGTCGTCCACTGTGCTGGAACTAAACACAGGTATGAATGTTGAGGAATTGACTGCGGCGCAATCATCATGTAAACACTCACACGTCACACAGACATGATTTCATCGCTCTGGAACCTCTGAGCCCCACACTGACATCTCCCACTCTGGGGAATCTATTAGTACATCGCACATGAGCTGTAACACACTTCATGCTGGCATTGCACTGTCCCCCTGAAACCATGTACAGTACCAGGATATGTCCCATCTCCATAGGGGCCACTTGCTGGAGGCCATGCCTGAACCAGTGGTTTCCCTAGACCAGGTACTCACTTGGCCCTCATGAGGTCCTGGTCTTTTAGGGCGGAGCCCTGTAGGTAGATGACCCTTTGGGCCCACAGCGGGATCTGCAGGACACGACGTACCTGGACGTCCATCTCAGCTGGACAAAGAATGACCACATAATAGTCCTAGAGGAAAAGGGCAGATTGGACACCAGTGTGGTTCAGTGTGATACACATATGAAGGCCAACCTTTGGTTCCAGCACCAATCGCGGTAACATCATCAGCGCTGAGAGAATGAAGACGGCGTCAGGTGACACCGATCGATGGAGGATCGTGATTGGTCGATCGGCCCATGACTTGACCTCGAACCAGGACCCAGTGAACCGTCACGTGAGTTTGTGGGTTGTTTACAAGTCTTAGTTGGGGTCAACGGGTTCAACACAACAGAACCCCAAACAGGTCAGTAGTCAAGGGTAAAGGCTAACTAATCATGAGCGTCCAAAGACGTTCACTTAGTAAAAGGGTGTATAAAACACCCTGCTTTTCGCTTCCTCTGCACTGACTGGTACCTCAACAGGTAGCAAAAATGGCAAAATCGTACAATACGTGCAATATATCCCATATACACATGCGCCTTATCCTCTCTACGATACGATACAAGGAATTATAACCTTCAGACGCTCCAGCCCAGGGTGTGAAAAATAATTATGCCCCAGTCAATATCCGACTTCATGGGTGCTAATGACAAGATAAAGTGAGCAGGCATGTTAGCCCACTGTCGGTGGCAGAGGCCTCGCCAACTAGGGCCCACCTGCAGCCGGGGGTGGGCGTAGAACTCGTTGAGGAAGTCCATGAGCAGGTCGATCTTGAGACAGCTCACGCACAGCACCACGTGCTTCTCGGTCTGCGCCCGGTACCGGCTGTAGTTCCCACCGGACTTCTGCCGCTCCATCCACAGGAAGGCCAGCTGCTCAAACTGGGGGTGACAATGGTCACTGGCATGGGGGCAGCAGTGGGGAGCAACTCACCTGGGGCTGCTCTTCTGGGGATGTGTTTTATCAACTGACCACTTCCCGCCCGAGCCCTTGACCACACCCCTCCAAGCCATAGACCGCATCCCCAGTTTTGGCCCACACATGCTGGAGGTGGGCTGTGGGATCTCTACACTCTCATAGCTGAGCATTACAGTCTAGGTGTGACACTTTCGACTTAATTTGCCTTCGATTTCAATATATTTACATACGTATGTTCAGAGGTCAACAATAATGCAAACGCGTGTGCGAATCAAGGCCACGCCCCCCAGCGGCAGTCCACCTGCACGGGCAGCACGATGAGCGCCACACAGATCATGATGACCACGAGCAGCTGCGAGGGCCAGATGCGCGGCGTGACGTCACCGAAGCCCACCGTGGAGAAGGTGACCACACAGAAGTAGAGCGAGTCGAACAGGGTCAGGTTGTTGCCCGCCCGCTCCAGGTGCTGGATCCCACAGATGCTGAGGTGGGGGTGGAGCCGATAGAAACAGGAAGAGGAACGTCGGGTTGAGGAGAAAGACGGGAGCAGGATTAACACACACACAACACCGTAGTAGAGCTTTGTGTGTGTGTGTGTGTGTGTGTGTGTGTGTGTGTGTGTGTGTGTGTGTGTGTGTGAGAGAGCGTTAGCGGGGCGACAGCCACGACCCACCAGGTGAACATGAGACACACGAGGGTGCAGATGAGGATGAGCACCTGGTTGAACATGGCTGAGTGCGTGCGCTGGATGGCCCGGTGCAGGTCGTTCTGTCCGGGGTGGGGGGGAGAGAGAGAGAGAGAGAGAGAGAGGACTAATTAACAATCGCTGCATGTCCGCTAACATTTATTTTAATTTTGTGCCATATTACTGTTGTCTGTTTGCTGTTTATCGCTTTGGCAACGTGGCCCAGTGTCACGCCTGTAACACATCTTAAAAAGCAAAACTTGAATTGAACCGGGAGAGATGATGGGGAAGGAGTCCAGAAGATTAAATAGAAATTAATTCAATTTACATCAAAGTCAGCATTTCCAGGAGGGGGGGGGGGGGGGGGGGGGGGCAGATGGGGAAGGAGCCATTTGCCATAAAGAGCATATGGATACACACATATGTGTGTGTGTGTGTGTGTTTGTAGTGCACCAGGGACATGGTGTGGCTCCAGTGTTGCTCACAATCATGTTCTCCAGCGCATGCTTGGCCAACCAGCAGTTCAGAAAGACAGGGATGAACAGGTTCCTCAGGGAGGGTACAAACACCTGGGGGGGCAAAGAGGTGGGGGTCAGTGGCAGAAGGAGGTCAGGTGTCATGTTAACTAGGAGGTAATGTCACTGGTGTCACGTGTGTGTGTGTGTGTGTGTGTGTTTCTTCAAAGTACTCACAGTAATGACAAAGGGAACTGTGCTGATCATCTCCAGAACGAAGGGAACTCTCAGCACTTGCTCCCACACGTTGCCCTGAAAGCGATCCATAATCACATATGGGTTAGGGTTCAGGGGTCACGGGTCACTGGGGGGGGACAGTGTTGCTATGGAAACCGAGCCGCCGCAGCAGAACGGGTACGGGCTAACACAGGAGCCGCTAACGGCCTCTCGGCTGGCAGCGCACAGACGCTGCGAAAACGTTCCCTGTACACGTACCGCGTTTACCATGAGTGAAATGGAGGGCCTCGCGTGTTGAGCTGACCCGTGTCGTGAGGATGGGGAGGTCGCGAGGCAGGTTTTTAGCCCCCGCTTGACTCAGCCGGAAACCTCGGCCTCTCTGCGTACACATCGCGCAGCCCTGTCCAAATAGCCCGGCGGCTCAGTAAACAGTCGCAGCGAGGCGCCGTCGCCGGATCTGGGCGCGAGAAAAGCGATGGCTGCAACACGCGGGCGCACGGGCGCTCACTTCGGGTTTGCGTGACTACCCCTGCGGCGCTAAAGGTCTTGTTGATTCTTTGAAAGGGAACAGTCCTAGTGAGTGTGGACACACTGCGTTACTAGGATAGGAGAGGCGCTACAGGTGAAGTCACCAGGGTAACAAACGTTACGCACACGAGGTTGCAGTGCAACAATGTTAACACGCTACAAGGTTAGTGCACTCGGTGTTACAGGGTAGCAGAGCTCCTGCAGGTTCTGGTACTTTTTAACCAGGCTACTGTAGCGACGGGTACATTTCCGAAATGTGTCTTTTACACGTGTTACGTGTGTTTTTTCATACAGCATCGTTTGCATTTGTACATGTTTATTGCGAAAGGAGCGAAACCAGAGCCTGGATAGAGGCCACGGGTTGTTTCTTCAGACCAGTTCGGGGTCTCTCACCTTATAACTGAGGTACACCAGTAACATGGTTTCTGAGAAGCTGATGAACGCCACCAGCACCTGAGGAAAGAAACGCAATGTGAGTTTCACCGAAGGAGAGCGAAAACAGAGCGGAGCGGTCAAATCAGGGCAGAATGAGTGATGAGACATGGTGCCCCATCGCGATTTTTATCAGCAATACGTGAAAATGCACAAAATAAAACAAGACGCCGATGAATAAATCGTTACAAAAAGGTGTCCGTGGTCGCCGGGGTGACGTTATTCTGCGACGATACAGCTTACTGCGTGGTGGACCGCGACTTTGCTGCTGTTCGTAGAGAAATTCCATCTGAATTATGATGGCGAGGACAGGCCGAAATGGAAAGCTAAGCACTCATACACGCAACCCTAACCTCTGGAAGGGAAGAGGCAAGTTTCGAGCGTCGGTAAAGGAACGCAGAAACCAGTGGAGACAAAAGCAGAGCAGTCAAGTGAGGCTGAAATGAGAAATGGTGGCAATACACACAACAGCAGGGTGCAAGGAGACAGTGGGACTAAATGGTTCCCAGTTGGAGGGAAAAGAACATCGCAAAGAAAGTGGACCTCAGATACGAACTGAATCTCGGTGCGCTATGTAGCGCTGAACATACAGTACGTGTACGTACTTTTGTCCTCGTAGCTACAGCAGCTACTAATTCCGCTCACCAGCTACCGAAATGGTGAGGAAATTCTAAATTCAAGGCTTGCGGCTCGGTACGGCGACGTTACGACGACTCGGATACGTTGTCTGAGTGCAGCTGAGCCCAACAACTTATTAAAATATGTTGCCGGCGAAGGAGACCGGCTAAGACGTTGCTAGCTACCGCGGTTAGCCACTTGAGAACAATCGTTTCAAGAGTACAACGGGTGTTTCAGGAGTCGGTAAATGATGCTCATTAGTGAGAGCCGCTGCTAAAAGCTCCTCGCTAATTCGACTCTGTGCACTGGCCCTTTTTGACACGTCTGCGCAAGTTTCCGTCGCTTTGTACTTTTCGCCGAAGGGCCCGCCCCAGCCGGGAGCCTTCCTTCTGAATTCGGAGGGAAACGTGACCCAGCCCTGCCGTACCTTTGCGCAAGCAAACGCTTTGGGTCGCTAATGAAGTTTTGACTGCGGAAAACCGACAGTGACGGCACTTGCAGGTTTTCCTTCTTATCGCTAAGAACGATGGCGCCCTGTCGCGAGCGCAGATAAATCAATCCCGCTCGAGGCGTCGGTTCCTGGACGCAAACATCATTCGGCAACCGCGGAATCGTCTTCGGCGACCGGAGGAGATGCGCTCTTCAATTACATTATTTTTGGCAGCAAAACAAGCTGAAAAACTGGCGACAATTAGAGATGGTGACAATGAGGGGAAACCTTATTTTACAGAATGTGGGCAGATCCTGCAGCGGTCCAGGGTGGCTACCGCTGCCGTCTCACTGCTCTGCTATTTCCACGCATGCTGTGCTGAAATATAAACAATTATCGTCAACCTATTTAGAGCTCAGTGAAAGCAAATCAGGCCCCCTGCAGCAAAGGCTGAGTGTCGCCGGAGAGCGAGAACACACCGGTGCAAAACGGCCTCGAAGACTGAGGAAATAGGGGCCGAGAGCGATGTCCGCGAGCTGCTTCGTACGGACGCACGATGAATTCTCAGCCGGTAGAGCAGTGTGTGTGTGTTTCTGCGCGTGTGAGTAGGTGAAAGACGTACTTGTAGGACCCACAGAGGAAGAGGTCTGTCCACCCAGATGATGAGGGACCTGCGGCGTCAGAGAGACATTGTGATTAGGTGCAGAAAAGACGGAAAACACGTTAACCCTAAAGGGTAATCACGCTCACGCACCAAGACACACTCTAAACACAGATATACACCCTCCACAACCATCCTCCAGCAGTTCTCCAAGAGACACGAGGATGATTCCGGCCTCCCAGTAAAACATACAAATAAACCATAACAAAATAAGTACAGTAAGACCCCATCCCCACACAACTAGCGCCAAAAAACCATTTCAAAATTCACGTTTTTTAACCACTAACAGCACAATAAAAATGGACACAGCCACCGAATTACAACGCAAAAGCCGAACACTCCACTTGAGCTGCTGAAATGTGGCGTGAATTAAATGGAAAAGAAACCCTCTAAATATAATGTCATAATTGCAACATCTGATCTGTACGGCAACAATGAAAAGATAGCGGCTGAGATTCGCGCAAAGTGGGTGGATGTTGAATGTCAACAACTGACTGTAACTATCGCAGCATCATCTGGCATCTAATGCTATCATGACCTCGGAGAAATAAGCAGTAACTGCAGTGGCCCAGCTGGAACCTTGGAGAATTTAACTAAACAAACTGACTTATCTGTTCAGAACTAATGAGTCACCTGCTAAATGAGTAGCGGCGACAGGACTGACAATATTCCAGCTCCCCAACGTTTGCGCTCAGCAGGATTTTTACGGACGAATATCGGGAGGGGCAAATGACCAAACTGGAAACATGAACACAACATTCTTCACTGGCAGTCTAGGAAACGGGCAAAACTGGGTTCCCAACCGCAGCGGGAAGGCTTTGACCGCCGCTAAAAATTATGAAAATATCATATCATGAAACCCTTCAATCTGCTGCCTCGTTACTGTTACTGTTACTGTAGCAATATTGTGAGTTTTACCTTCCACTTCCACCCTGCCATAGAGCTCTAAAACCCTTCTGCGTTGCCCTTGGCCAGATGCTCAGTGTAACGATGATAGGCTTACCAGTCAAACTGGTTTCTGGGGTGGGCAGAGGAGTTCTGCTTGGGACAGCTCCAGCTACCCAGGAGGAGACAAAGAGAGGCTTTTCAGGGTGACTCGGATCCATGGAACGGCTACATTTTCTCCTTTGCAATACGGGCTACTACTGCATTTATAACACAAATTAATATTTTATGCAAGCATGCAGTCTTTGAAACGAGAGAGCGAGAAGTGAAGAGGGTCCTAAAGCCATGCCTTGAGGTGGGCCCCACACCCCAGGCCTTGCTCACCATCCCCCCCTGCCTTCCCGCGGGTCGTCCAGCAGCACTCGCACCATGTAGAGGAGGCAGCTCAGAACCTTCAGGGAGAAGTTGAACAGTCTAACCCTGAGACCTGCGGGGACAATGGACTTCACACTGAGGGACATGGACAAGCATTTGGAAGAAGGGCAACCGTCCATAAAACCAGCGTGATTCCACAAAATGACAGCATGTAGTGGAGGGGTTGGCCTCACCGGGAGACCTCCGCAGTGTGAAAAACATCGAAGGACCCGCAGCACATACCTCCACAAAGGGCATTTGCGTACAAATCGGAAGGCGATCTGAACGATGGGAGATCCCTCATGCGTGAACAACCACTCACGATGATGACAGGTCAGCGAATACGATTACAGGCAAAGGGACCCACCCTAACACCACAACCCACACAAGAGCAACCGTACTCCAGGTGTGCAAGCATCCGCAAGACTGTAGACATACTGAAAAGGACAACATCCGACAGAGACAAAATACTTTCGAAGTGGGAAATAATGCACAAAGAGAGGGGAAAATCTACAAAGGGCTGGAAACCATCTGAAGAACACTCCTCACACACAAGAGGAGGACAAACACACAAAGAAAGGTATAATCCACAAAACGGGCTGGTGATCAAGCAAAGAAAAAACTCTGTTTCCTCAGTCATACATGGAGGAAATCCATATATGCCCAGAACCCTTTGCTGCACACTTTTCCATACTTGATCGGTGTATCTGGGACGTTTCTCCGAGACGACGTACAATGCGCACTAAGTTTGCGCATTAAGCTACTTACACTGATTTACTCATTTATACAGCAGGGTTATTTTTTGTTCACTAAGTCACTCGATCAAAGGTATTTCTACAGGAATGGGATCTGGACCTCAGACATTCTGATCACAAGGCTACAGTGTGAACCACAAAACCACCTGCTCCTTGCTTACGTGTATTCATGTGGTTATTTACAATGATTTACTCTGCATCATCTTTCCTTCAGTGTTACTTAAAGCACTTGACAGGACACACTGCACCTACAATAGCAACACACTGATGTCCATCTGTCCATCACACCTCCTCCTCTATATTCACACCAATCCCCCAAATATAGGGTTTAATGTACTCACTGTCATCCCTCCATGCTCCCATGCCCCCCCCCCCCCCCCTCCCCACACACACACACACACACACACATTGCACCCAGACTTACTGGATCTTTGGTTTTTGATGAAGAACAGCTTCAGGCGTTCCTTGAAGGTGTTTTCATTCACGTAGAACTCCACCTGCACCCTGCTCATTAGGGAGAGCGGGAGAAAAAGCATTTTTAGGGGTGAAAAAGGGGTATGAGACAGTAAAGTACAGGGTGACCAAGGAGTGAGAAGGTGGAGACACGGGGTGTAATAAGGGAACGCAGCAGAACTGCAGGGGAGCGTGGAAACCCAAACAGCATCAGCAACAAATTGAAAAGTAAACAAGAGAGGAAACACTAACGGGGCAGTTAAATATTATTTCAGGAGAGCTGTACTGGACACATTGGAGCAGTTGCACCAAGGCTCATTATTTGCCCTGCTTGGGCCTCCACCATCATTTACACAGAGCGCTTGTACGGCTTAAATATAGTCATCAGAAGCATCCAGCATATCCTCCTGCGGAGACCAGCAGACAGGAGGCTGTAGGACTTAGCACTGTGCCACACACACACACACACACACACACACACACTTGTTCAGCCTGTTGGGTGATGAATGCTCCCCCAGCAGAAGACCTGAAGGAGATGTTTTATCTGCACGGTTCCTGTTGAGCTGCAAAAGACTAGATGTGTGTGTGTGTGTGTGTGTGTGTGTTTGTGGGTATGGGGTGGGGGTGCAACATCCAGAGAAGCGTAATGAAAGAGGATTAACGGCATACAAAAAAGGCACAAACAGTAAAAACACGTCTCCCTGGTCGCTTTGGAAACAGATGAGAGTGAAAGTCAGGGGTTCGCTGTTTTCCCAGGCTGGGGGGGGCTCCACGCTCCCTGGCTGCCCCCTTCGCCCTGTGATGCCCCCCTGCCGCGACTCCGAGCCCCTTTCCCAGAATCCCGCCTCTGTGTCCCTCGTTGCCATGGCAACTGAGCAGCGATTGTGCCTTGAAAGAGCACGATTACGGAGAGAATTGAGGAAAGAAGCGCAGAGAGAAGCGCAGAGCAATAAGCTCACGGCACTAAGCATTAAACAAGGAACATTACGGCCACCGCAAATGTTTTAGTGCTCATTGTGCTTCAACGTGGAAGGTGTACAGAAATGTTGAGGGCTTTCATGGGGTTTCACGGCTCGTGTCGAGCGATTATGGTCACGTGGCCACGAGGAGCCCCAGGGTTCCCCGCACGTAGGAAGGTGTAGAGAGAGCGCGAATTACGTCGCATTAATTCGAGAAACGCTAAACTGTCATGATGAGTCGACACTTTCCGGACGAGCCGGAAGCGCTCGGATTTGAATCGGCGACTGATGAGTCGCTCTCGAGGGGAACACTTGAGGGCCTCATGCGAGCAGGGACTCTTTTCAAAGATCACGTCTGTCTCCGTGTGGAAACGAATGAGATCTGGATCTGAGGGGACGAGAACAATGAGAAACACGAGGAAGAAAAGAGGAATTTCTTTACGGGCCTCGGAGACGACTTGCAGGGACGATAAGAGCGCTCGTTGTTTATGTGTGGGCAGCTTTGAAGACACGCGAGCCTCTGAGGACATACATATACGGTCGATGTCTGGCACCGTCGTTCTCCTTCTGCTCGTAGTAATTTTTTGCCGAAGACGAGTAGCAACAAGCAGCTGATAAAAAGGAGCGCGTGTTTCTTCTTTGAGGATATTGAGATATAGGAGAGACACAAGGTGCTTTTCTGCTGATTTCAAATGAAGTCGTATAAATGTCAATTTTTTTTACTTTATTTAAGTCAAACATTCGGCGGGGGGGGGGGGGCGGATTCAAAGTCCGGTCCTATTGTTTTGAAGTGATATTCTAACCACTACACCCACTGCTGGCCCACATTACGCAGATTAGCTGACAGCCCAGTGCATAGACATGACTTGGAAACAGGAGTTTTCGGTGTCCGGGACGAGTCGACGACGCACATTGATTTCCCTCGATATGGTCTTCTGTATCGGTGAGAAAGGAGTATTATTAAAGAGTATTAATAATGAATAAACATAACTGCGTCAGTACATATGAGGTAAAATCACGGTGCTGGAAACAGCAGTATTTAAAGCAGTGTACAGAGGAGTACAAGGCACACAGAGGAAGCGAACAAGCCGTTCGGACCGTAAACCGTTCCAAGACGGTCGCAGCCTGTCGGGGGGGCGCCCCATGCGCTGACCAGCCCACCTCAGTGACGGGCTCTGAGGGAGGGGTTGGCCTCGATCCCTCGTCCTGCCGCGGGAGGTGGCGCGAAGACGACTCCTAATTACAGGCGATTAGCGAGCCAAGGGGCCTAATTAACAAAGTGCGGTTAACGCTCTGTGACCTGCACATGGAGACAAGTCATTGTGAGTAGGGCCCCGGGAGAGTGTACGTCAGGAGCATTCTGGGAGTTGTCTTAGTCTTCACTCTGCGTGTGTGTGCGTGCGCGTGTGCGTCGTCGCCACATCTGGGTCAGGCACCACGTGCGTGCTCCGTTATCCCATTTCAAAATATCATTTCAATAAGGAAGATTTTAATGACGGCAAGCTGTACACATATTTCGGGAAGTCATTAAAACGTATTTGCTAGTTATTCAGACATTCCGGCATCGAAGAGTGCATTAAACCTGGACGAGCTGCTCGTGTCTCCAACTGGATCACGTAACGGGACGGCGGTGCGGCCGTGGACACGACACATTTCACACACACTCAAAGAGTTGGCGTCACCTTGCGCCGCCTGGGAACCGCGGCTCTCGGCACTGAGCTGGACCCCAAAATAGTGTTTCGTTTAGGAAGCTCTTTATGAGCCTTTTCATTTCAGCAGCCATGAATTTCTGTGTTGATGCAACTGCCTGCGTCACTCACGGTACTATTGTGAAGCCGTTTTCGTCCTCATATCTGTCATCATAGTCCGAAGAAAAATATATATGTTAATAAAGTATAGAAATAGTAAAAGTGGGACAATAATAATTTCAAATCTAGACACACTTTACTATAGGAAATGCAGACAGCAGTAAAAAAAACCATGCAGCAAAGTATTTTCTCCGCCCCTCCATGTCTGTGTGGACCTGTGTTAAGTAATTTGTGTGTATATTGTTTCCCTTAATTGTTCTTGCGTGTATCTGTCTCTCACCATGCGTTGCTCAGCCTGTGTGTGTGTGTCTGTGTGTTGACGTGATTCCGAGCTCCATGTTGCGTGCGTATCTCTCGCAGCGCTGACTTGTCTGACATTGTGTGTCTGCATCTGTGAATGTGCCTTTCTCCTGTTTTCCACAACCATGAAATAAGGTCAGAGCCCAACTGGAGCACGGCACACTCGCTGTTCGGTTCAAACAGAGACCCGAAAACGATTTTTCTTGAACGGCACCACTGTATCCACATCCGAGGAAAACTGATTTAATCCCGGCCGCTGCTGCGCTTCCCCTCTGCTCCGCCTGCCTTTCGAAACCCAAGTGTGGATTCTGTGGAAGAGTGGTGTGAGTGAGGGAACTGATGAGGAAACGCACGAGGAGGAGCTCTAGAAGGAGTGCGGAAACAGGAGCGCCTCGGTCTCTGTTACAAATCGCAGGTTGGGCTCGATCAACACGCACCCGTTTTCGGAGCCCACGTTCGGCTCCAGACGGTGGAACCTACGGATGAAACCTCTAGCTGTACAATGTGACCAGTGGATATCAGAAGTTTTCACGCCTTATTGAAATCTCAGGTTTGGTCATCTGAAGGCTGAAGTCGAGACAAATCATGTCAGACCTTTTTTGTACATTTAGTAAATTGTAATGCCACAAATCATTGTGTTTAAGTTTAAAAAAAAAACCTCATATCAATAATTACTCGGAGCAATAATTAAAAAAAACTCTCAATGCCTTGGTTGCATAAGTATTCACCCCCTTTATAATGGGGGGTGTAACCAGGCTCAGATTTAACGACCCAGGTCTGCTGACGGGAGCTGCGAGACAGACAGCTCTCAGGGACCCTCCCCTTCGCGTACGTCAATAATGAGGGCCAGATGCACCTACTCAAGGGCAAGAAGGAGGGCTGTCAAGGCAGGTGGCCTGAGCAGTTGGGATGGATTGAGTTTTGGAAACAGTTTTGTGCCAGAGCTTCTAGAGCGTGGTTCTAACTGGTTCTTGTTGTGCTTTTGCCCAAAAGAAGGCTGCTTTGGTAGTTTTGGGTTTGTTTTTGCTGAAAATCCTGCTGTTCTTTGCCATGGTCCATCCATGTAGCTGCCTCCACCCAGCAACTGGTCACAGTTCCAGTTGTGTACTATGGTAATTTGCCTTTACCTGAAGCTTCCTGGGTTACACAGAGCAGAGATGACCGTGGTCCACAAGGAGCTGCAAACACTGGAATCCACAAACATGGCTGTTAATAGACACGAACCCGGTCAGAGTCTGAGTAATACCCCCCCCAGTGCTTCTTCGTTTCCCTTACATGGTGTTACCTCGCTGGGCCAGAAACGCAGTTCCAAGAGTACCATGGGCATCCATCTCACACACATTTCTTACCGACCTGCTTGTACACGACACACTGATGTCGACTGCCAACTCAACAACATGTTTAATGAGTCTGACAGATAAAGGTGCTGGGGGGGAAGGGGTGGCTGCAGCCACTGCTGTTACTTTTACATCACAACTGGCTCCTCATATGGGATGTGCTGCTGCGGGACTTGGTGCTGACTGTCTGTGGTCTCCCTCATGGATACTTCAGCACACTGCCTCACACCTTGGGTTTCCATGGTGCGGTCCACACTCTTACTCTGTAATGCACGTGGGCATTCGCACCTTCCCTGCACCCAAAATATCAGCTGTAACATGAGACCCGTCTACCTTCTCCTGTCTTCTCCCTTCCCGTCTTGTACTACTGCCTTTGAGCTCATGGACCAGCTAAGCTGGAGGTCTGGCCTACAAGCAGAATCCGAGACAGGATTCAACACTTTAGTGCAGTGTATGGTTCTGTGGTTCTTTGGAAACGTTGATGACTCTTCAGTTTTGTTCCCTTGCAGCTGAAAAGCCAGCGGGTCAAAAGTGCTGCTGTACCCCTGAGCGACATGCTTGGTCACAGTTAAATGAGCCAGTGTATATGTGGACAAGCAGGGAAAGGTGTCAATATGTGAAATATGGATAACGTAAGCTCTGGATGAAATGAGTTAACTAGTGTTATTTAACATTGTGCCACAAAGTACCGTACAAGTACCTCACAGCCAATTTGGGACGAGCTGAAAAATGTGATGATCCCTTGTAAAGCACACTTGTGTGTAAAGGACGCTTTGAATCTGCCGCTCAAAGAGTGCTCATGGTGCGAAGAGCGACGCTGGAAGGGCGGCTCGTCGAGTGGTTTTCCTGACCCCACTAGGCATGTCACCATGTGTCAATTTCGAATTGCCGTCACCTGCGCGGTGAAAATTTCACACGGCAACAAGTTGTTGGGCTGTACTTGGGTGAAGAAATGCTGGGAGATTCCCTGGTATCATTATCTGACTCACCGTTGACAGAGCTGGAAGATGACAGCTATGCATAGAAAGTCTTAGTCTACAGCTGCCTCCATCCATCCATCCATCCATCACTGACTGCCTGTCTTGTCTAGTGCAGGGTTGCTGTGGCGTAGAGCCTATCCCAGAAACATACAGCGTAAGGCAGGGTACATCCTGAATGGTAGAGCTACTGGCACAAGCTCACACACACTCATTCACTGATACACATACTCATGAACAACGGGCAATTCAGCACGAACAATTTTCATTCAAAACAAAGTTTTTGGTCTGTGGGGGGAAACCAGAGGAAAGTCACATGAACTCAGGGAACTCAGAGAAACTCCACACAGACTCAGTCAAACTGGAACACACATTCGAACCCACCACCCAGGAGCTGTTAGGCAGTAGTGCGACAATGACCGAAGACACAACCCAGTAAGAGTCTATAGGGCAGAAAGCAATGGGATACAATGGATGGAGGACACATGCCGACTTAGGACGGAACGCTTGGTTGGCACTGCAGGGCGGACAGCTGGGTGCTCAAATGGTTCAACACAAAATCTGCCTTCCAGTCGATCAAATATCTTTAATAACAGAGTGGATAATAATAATAGACAACAATTCTGTTGCTGTGTCACAAAAAATCTGTTTAAACCACTTGCCAGAAGAGCAAACATTGACGCTCGCCTTTTCTTGCCTTCCTCCTTCGCTAAAGCTCAACTTTATGGCCTCACACAATAGATGAGATAATTCACACATGAAAGGCAGCCAGAGCTTCCAGAGCTTTTCTCAGAGCAGAGCAGTTGTTGCCATTTTTTACTTCCCATCTTTCCTCCGTGAAAACAAGGTCACGGCGGGAAAAAACAAGCAAACCGCAGCCAGCGCCGGCTTCAAGGTGAGTCTTTGGCGTAGCTGGCGAACATTCCCTGGACGAGGGAGTCACAGCAAACCGGGACGTTCGTGGGCAATTACAATAAAAATCGTGCACCGGAAAAACAGATAAATACATAATCAGTTGATTTGCTGCCAAAGGCAAGTCATTTGCATATTTATTTGTTTTCTTTTCAAAATGCCTCTAAGTCTGCATCTCTCGCTCTCTCTGTCCCTATAATTATTTCTGCTAGGAGTGTAGCAGGTGGGGGTGGCAGCAATGGGGAGGAGCCTAAACTTCGGTTCCGAAGCTTCGTCTTGATTCACTCAGGTTTATCCTGTTGCTACGGCATTCACTGTAGCTTCCTGTGGCCCCCAGGACCACGTTTTATAAGTTTATCGTGCGCAGTAACCTTTTAGGACCTCGGAAGAGTTGTGCACCTCTTCTTGTGCCCCTTCAGGACCATAAGAGACCAACCCTGTAGAAACGGAACAATGGCAGCATAACTCTGCGGTAACAAGGCTACTGTCCAGGACAAAGGTCCATTAGTCCAGCCTTCCCATTGACCCCTTAGGACCAACCTACAGTTGTCCTGCTAACACTGTGGAGCTTAAGGGCCAGAGAAAACCAGTGAGCTCCAGAGGTTCTTATTTAAACCAGGAAGTCCTTAAAGACCAGTGAACATGGTTAGCATTCAACAGATCATATAAGCTGTAAGTTGCTCAGTTTTGAAGATCTCTTAGTGTGGCAAGTATAACGTTGTTCTCTTTTGACTGGAGCACTCTGCTGTCAGTAGTGCTTCACCTGCTCCCTGTTCCCTGGTTGTCATCTTTCACTGAGCTCATTTTCGTTCCTCTTCCCTTGCTTTACACATCCTTTCTCTAATCCTTGTCTTCCTGCCTTATCCAGTGGTTTCTGGTGATCCTCGAATGACTGTCTTCATCACTAGGTGACCATCTGATTCTATCAGTCAGTCTGTGGTTCTGGGATTCTAGAGCTGCAGCTCTGAGACGGGAGAGCGGTGCCTATGTGCATTTCTTGTCTCTGTCCACTGAAGTCCAGAAGTCCCAGAAGTCCTAGAGTAAAACTAGGGCTGCCACTCTGCCGCACCAAAAGAGCTTTGGCTCCGCTCGTCTTTGTACAACTACTTCACCTTACTTGTCCAGCGCTCCAGAAACAAAAGTTTTGGACTCCTTTCGGAATGGAAGGAAGACACAGGAAAGCACTTGCACAGCCTCCTTACCATGAAAACCACATGAGCGGTCAATACGAGTCAAACTGGACTCAACAACACCCATACTCACCTTATCCTCCAAGAAGCAGTCTATGCAGTCCCAGAAGAAGAGACCCTCTGTTATACTAACGGTATAATTCTTAGGCACTTGGTAGCCAAGTCACAAACATACAGAAGAGGTAATTCCACCAAAACTAAAAGCTAACAGAGCTGAAGCTGCTAAAATTAAAAGGAAATATCAAGAACTTATGGATTCTTCATTGTTGATAGACCCCAGCTTGAACAGCAGCTCCTTCTGTCTGGCGGAAATTCAGCTTCATCCCAACACAAGCCCACCTTCCTCCTCCATTGCAGCACATGAGATTAATAACATCTCTGAGGCAAAACTGTCCAGTAATGGTCAACATGACCCAAATGCTTCGTAGAGGTGATAATGAATCTTGTTTTTGAGCCGCAGTTCGGTTTTAGTGGGCTGATTATAAAGTACATCCTACATTAACTAAAGCCATTCTTCCTTTGTACTGCACGCCGTGTAACGTTTTCACCATTTTGTCCGGTGCTCTCGAGCTTTTGAACGTCTTCCTAATCAACTAGGAAGTGAAAAGACTGCAGTAAATCTCACAAAGCTCTTAACCTTAGCCAAAGGATGAGGATATGTCTCAAGCCGGAGGATAGATGGCAACCCGTGGACAGAGTGAGCTGCTGACATGTGCCAGCGGCCGCATTTTTCCAAAGTTGTATCATCTCACTCTAAAGCGACCCTCAGAAACATTGGCAAGTGAGGAGAATTTGTGCAGGCCTGAGGACGCATCGTGGATTCATGGCCTCGATCGACCGCCCCCTCGGCATCCAGGGGGAATTGGCAGCTGCTTGCCTGTTGTCACCGAACATACGGTTCTTTCAACATGCCACCGAATCTGCTGCAATACAGAAGGTGTCGCCCAAGTTGATTATGGCTTCGAGCTCCGCAGCCATGACTCCCCACCCGAGCCAGGAGTATTCTTTCTCAGATTCACAACAAGAACGAGGTGCTCAAAGGGAGAAAAACACACTATAATGAGTGTGAAAAGGGCGAGAACGAAGGCAAGGAGAGGAGACACGGTTCACACCGATGTGGTCTAATGACACTCACAGGCAGCCTTACAATCAGGGAAGTGGAGGAGTCTGGTCCAGACGGGTCCCAACAGCTTTCCGCCCAGGCTCCCGGTGGCTTTCACAATGGGTTGAGCTCGAGTGAGAGATGGAGACTGTCGGACATTATCGTTCTGCTCTCCACTTCTACAGCAGAGCGGCCAAGGAAACAAGGACACCCTGAAGCCTCCGTCTGACACCCCTTAACTTGCGCTCCTTCTCACGAAGAAGGCCGAGCTCAGCGCTACGGCCTCCTTCTGACTCCAATTCCGCAACACCGCGGTACACCGCTGGAAGAACCATGAGGGACATGCAATCTCGCAGGCTAGATGGAGAAGCAAAGTGGACATGAGCTGTTTAAGAAGCACAGGAGAAAAGAACAATACAGAAGTGTTTCGGTGGGGAAGAGATGATGAAAAAGGAAAAGAAAGAGCTCACAGTACAGACTGTTGGGTGAATGTAACACGGTACAGACAGTACAGCAGAGACTCACTGAAGGCAGAGCACCGAATGGACAGGTGGGATGGCAAACCCAGGGGAAACAACACAACATGGAGTGTATGGACAGAGAGCACTGAGGGTATGTTCAGCACACTGAGAAAAACACAGTAAACCGGAGTAAATGAGAGTACGTACAACCAGTACACACAGTATAAGGAGCAGAATGCAGACTAAGTGTAGACAGAGCAGTGCAGAGCACTGGCGTTCATGAACACAAATGAGACAGAAAACATGTTGGCAAAATGATTTGTTTGTAAATCCAATGTCAGTTTGACCACTATGTCGCAATGAATAAAAGATCAATGAAAGACAGATAGATAGATAGATGTAGATACTTTATTGATCAATGGGGAAACACAGAAATGAGTTGCACAGACAGGACAAACGCCACATGATCCCACACACTCAGACTCATAATCTCCACAATGTTAGAAACGAAATGGACCTTCCACAGCAGTGCCTTATTGATCTGCGGGGAAATTAAATGTGTCCTGTTGCCATACCTGCTCGCTGATGAACTCTTTTACACTGTGAGCGGTGCAAGGGCCCAAACTCTCGCACCTGGTCCACCCTCAGGATAACTCCTGCCCCCCATTTCATCCAGTTCTCTCTGAAGATCAGTTTCCCTTTAACCACTTTTCGCTGCTTTCTGCCAGTTCTCTGCCTCTCCTCGCGTCATGGTCTTCCTCCAGCCATTCCCTGATTCCCACTTACTTTGATAGGAATTCTGGGAGGCCAGACGAAAACAAGGCAAAGGTCCCTAGGTCATTGTGCCCCCCGACACACACCCCAGACATCAGACATCGCACGTCTGGAATACGGCCCCGCGCAGGGCAAACAGCACATTTCACGTGTGACTACCCATCCATGCGCTTCCAGGAACGCACATCGCAAAGCGGCGGAACTAATGGAACACGACAAAATAATAATGGACGACATGGAAAGGCAGCACAGATTAAAACATAATAAATGAAACAGCGGCGTTTGCTGCTTGTGACGCTCTTGTTGCCGATGCCCTCGTGTTCTCCCCGTCTCGTCCTCTCAGATGCAAATGAGAAACCAAATTGGCTTTAATTTCGTGAACAGAAGTGCCCCGTGGAGCCAGAACCACGACGGCGTTCAGAAACACGATGAGCGGCCGGCGAGCGAAGAGCAGCCAGCAAGGGGCGAAGGACACCGCCGCGGCCCCCTGGAGACCCGTTCCTACAGCGGCGCCTTTGTTGGACAACAACCAGGAAACACAGAGCGGAAACCAGTGCATTTCTGTGAGCTCCTTAGTGCCGTGTCCCCTTTACGGATCATAACGCGAAACAATAAAAAGAAAGTCAACATGCAAGCGTGGACACGGTGATGTGTCTCTGGCCCTTCAAATGTACCCTGATGCCTTTTCACTCGTTGCCCTTGCCTGTGCTCATATTTGCTAACCATTAAGGAGCTTTTTCTCTCTCCCCCTTGTCTAGCACAAAGGATGAAGGCTGGAAGACAAGCATGTTCCTCATGGGATTCGAACCAAAGTAGGGCTTTCTCCCATCTGTGATGTCATCAGCAGGGCGGAGACAAGAGATGGTCCTGCTGATCGTGCCCCTATCACCTTGCGCATATGACACTTGATCGCAAGATCCTTCCCCTTACACCCCCGTCATACCCACACACACCCTCCAAACCTAGTGCAGTGGCAGGCTGAGGGGTGCCTTCCCATCATCCCTTGCATGCAGTGTATTCTTATTGTTTTTGTGAAGTGTAAGAGCTGTAGTGGTGTTTTCTACTGATGTTTGTCATGCTGATGGTAGTTGCTTCACTATGGTGCCTCATTGTGTGTGTGTGTACTGGTAACGTGGGGGCTCCCACCACGGCCGGATGTACTGTTGCGCCCCGTGTTCCCCTTCAGCTGCTCACAGTTGGTAGTGGTAGCAGTGTGTGAGTGCCTCTTCTACAGGAGTTTGTGATGGAAGAGCTGTGAGTTCAGTCAACTTTTGGAGAATTAAATGGAGGTGTGAAGTTGTCACTACAATGACACAACTGAATTGTTGAGGTTTTTAGTAGATATCTGGAAAGGCAGTGAACTACTAATCAATGCATGATTTCAGGACCTCTGTTTTTTTTTTTTGGTTTGACTAAGTACAACATGAAGGTCTGTCTGGAGGAATTTTTTATGACTCATGAGGTGTTTATGTTCTTTATGGTTTTCTTGGAAATGTCTTATTTGCATTTACTTTAAGAAAAGAATTTTTTAAAAAAGGTTCCATTTATCTTTTGTGGCTGTACCTTCTTGCTGCCTTACGTGGTGACAAATCAAGAGAAAAAAACATGATGGATGAGCTGGTGTGAACCAACTATCAGCGAGTTCTACAAATCCAAGGCGTCTTGAACTAAGGTGTTGGCTCAGAAAAAGCTACCTGTAAGTTAATGAACACACGCTATTGCAGAAGAGCCTTGGAGACAAAAGGAGCACCAGCTAATTCTGCATCTTAACCCAGCAGCCCCCCTCACCCAACATCCTACTGTGGCTGAAGAGATGGACGATCAAACCCAGTGATGACTGATGACTGATTCATGCCATAAATGTCCAACATGTCTTGTCTTGTTATTGATCACCAGCACCGAGAAGAGCAGATATGGCTGTAAACACCGTGGAAGGGAACTGAATTAAGGCGGTCCGGCACTCCTGCTCTTTTCGAGTGCTATTTGCTGCCATCTGTCTTACCTTCAAGTCCGACTGATCGGCCCATTAGTGCTGTGTTTCTCCACCCTGTATAAACACCACATTCAGTCACCAGGGAAATAATCAAACACTTAAGACATCTCTTGAAAACCCCCAAAAGACTCTTTTGAAATAAGTTTTTAGCAGTTTATAAGACATACTTTGGTTTATGTGAAGGAACAAAGGTACGGCCTGTGCAATTTTGTGAATTTTGTATGATGCAACTGAAGTACTGCCTCCGGGTGTGCGTGTGTGTGTGTGTGTGTGTGTGTGTGTGAGGGCAGCCTGTGGATGTGTAAACTTGTCCCGACTGTGGTTGTTTATGAACATGATTATTAGATTGCTTTATTATGATAAATCATCAAGGCACCTGACTAAACTTCTCCTCTCCGGAGGCCTCTGCTCCTGGTTGATGGTTAATTATGTGTTTGTTTGACTCCAGCTATTGTTCCGTGCGTCACGTCTGACTAAGACCTTCTCAGAAGAAGTTCGGGATACTGAGCTCTTTTGCCCTCTTTGGTGCTAATTAAAACAGGAAGTGCATTAGTGGCAAAACTCCCTCTTATCATGGTGGAAAAGGTAAATGCAGCTATGTGTACAGCTCTGTGTGTGTGTGGTTGTGTGTGTGAGACAACTGGGGACATTTAGCCCAGGCTATATGAGAAGGACAAGTTCAGCCCTGTGCCTGTCCCAGGTGGTCCCCCCTGTCCCTGGTCAGTCCCACCGCCCCCTTCCCTATGCATCAGCTCCGGTGACAGTGGGGAGGCGGGGGCCCAGGAGTTCAGGAGTTAAGGGGTGGAGCCAAGGAAGGTGGTTGTGGAACTCAGGAATTAAGGGGCGGGGCCAAGGAAGGTGGGGGTGGAGCTCAAGAATTAAGGGGTGGAGTCGAGGAAGGCAGGGGTGGAGCTCAGGAGTTATGGCATGGAGTTGAGGAAAGCAGGGGTGAAGTTGAGCATAGGGGTGGAGATGTGAAAAAAGGTGCGATGTTAGTTAGCACACTAAGTCAGTGACATCCTTCTCACAGTCCAAGCTGGCAGATACATTAAAAAGCAGTGATTAATTTTGGATCTACAGTTATATGTTCCTGAAAGCGGTGCTCAGCTGAAAGGCGTCTCCGCCCACACGCACCGACGAGACAGCAGAGCGACGGGCCGACGTGGGAGAAGCAAAGCGGTAAATAGGAGGGATCACAGCGAGTCGCAGCAAACATCACGAAGTGGACAAGAAGGGGAACGGAGGCTGAAAGTGAGAGAGCACAGGAGGAGGGGGGTTTGCAGGGCCCTCCAGGTGCGCTACATGCTTCACGTGACCTTGAACACACGTGTGTGTATGTGTGTGTGTGAAGCATAAGCGCACGCCAGTATCTGCGATACACGCGTCGTCCCGGTATTACCTGGCTCTTTCCTGCGAAGGAAGGCACGCAGGTCTGGCCTTTCCACGCTCAGCGCCACCCGCAGGCCCACGTGCTCCACCAGCTTAATGTGAGCCGTGCGAGCAATCGTTCCACACGGCCTTCTTCGACATCTGGCATTTTATAAACCTCGCAAGAGTTCTGACTCACGGTAAACGTGTCTGTGTGACAGTGTGTCACTGTGTGTGTGTTATATTTAAACACTTGGTGCCGCACGTCGCGACACTGAACCACAGGGCGGCACGTCTAAGAGAGCCGCCCAAGAGCACAGCAGTAAGTGGAGTACAAGCTGAGGGCACATTGGCCATATCGTTCATATCTCCACGATTATCGTTCATTGTCACATGGACCGCACTCGTTCCACGTGAGGACCACATGCTTGCTGCTGCCGGTGACACAGCGATCTCCACCATCCCTTTTAGGTGGCCACCAGTCAACTTGACACATCACACTTCCCTCCGCAACAGAAAATGATGCCCAATTTTGCGACTAATTTCCACATCGAACATGCGGGACGTACCGGAATCAGGCTCGCGTCACAGAGAGCGTGCAACCTGGGGTCAGAGCCCAACGGATCATCTCTCCTCATCTTCTCAATTCCGTCTCCTGTCACTTTAACTCCTGTAAATGTCAGTCAAACACGAGCAGAAGGACGATGAATACAAAACATGGACATCAGCCTCCACCTCGAAGAGCCTGATAATGTTAAAAATGCCTGTCTTCTCTATCATCCAGATACCCTCCGCTCACTGCATTAACCCTTCCAAGCCCAAGATTCCACTGAGCTTCCTGGAGTAAAGCCCACTAAAAGGCCAGCGGTTCTTCTACTGCACACTTTGACTTGCAAGGCTGGAGGCTTCTTGGGATCTGGGCTTTTCTCAGAACTACCAGGCATTTGGTAGCAGCACTGTTTCACTGGACCGCTGTCCCAGCTCCCCCTCTCTACCCACACGACGCCGTTTAGGTGCCGTCTCGCCTCTCATGCAGCGCAGTGTGTTGCTCCACGCGTTCCTCGCTGTTTGTGTGCGTGAACATGCCGGCTTTGGCTGGATGCGCCCATCTGAATTTGAGGCCAGTGAAGCTCAGAATGGAGACGTGCCGGTATAGGCGAAGAGCGGGGCAAATCGGAGGGGTTTGAAGAGTGCGGGATGCGCCGGAGTCTCTGGGCAATCACAGCTGAGAGCGCTGGAGAGCCCCGCAGAGAGCTCAAGTGCTTTCCACTCTCAGCAACAAGTGCCAGCGTGCTTGGCGAGGAGCTCCAGCACGTGAGGGCAGGGGACCACGGTACCGCAGTGAGTGGGACTACTGAAAATCCCAGGAGAAACCTGTGATTGTACCCTCGAGCACACAAGAAAGGTCTGATGGGAGCAAGTCGTGGCTGATGAGCAATTAGTTTTGTCACACTGCTGGTGACCAAGAGGACGTGGGTGGGACTGGACTCAACCCAGCGATTCTCCAACGGGTAGTTTGTGTAAACAGCCGAGGAGGACCTGGAACAACAAGCTGAGCAAGAGTCTCACCCTCGTTCCAGTGTTCACTTTACTTACAGCACCGGCCTTCCTGAGGACAAGGTCTCTGCACTTGAGTTTCCTGCATGGCGAGATTCAGGTGGAAGCAGCGGGAAACTCAAGTTGAGAACAGTCTCACAGAAGCTCCACTGGCCTTTCCACTCCTTCCATATAACCCCGGTGCTCCTCTAAATTGCTCAACGTAAGGAAGCCAAAGAGACCAGCAAGGTAACAAGTAAAGAAGACATGACCTTTGGGGTCCAGTTGGATGGATGGATGGATGGATGGATGGATGGATGGATGGATGGATGGATGGATGGAAAACCAAGAGGTCCTGGGACGGATATGGACAGTCAGCACCCCATCTGGGCTCAAGCTTGGAGGATTTGTGAACAGCCCAAAAGCACGTGTTCCTCAGCCTCCATGTCTCCTCTGCTTGCTGCCATGTGGTCGCCCAACATCGTTACAGCCAGTAGTGTGGTGTCAGGCAGGGACTCACCCCCCAGCAGCATTCCCAGCAGCTACAGGTGCAGATGACTTGTGTGGAGACAGCATCTCCAGAGCCCCGATGGCTCACGCTGATCAGTTTTGGGACGTGCGTCTAAAGGAAAATTAGAAAGGGGCTGCAGGCTTTCCTCCATTTTGTGGCTCGCCTTCAGCTTTGGTGCTTAATGTTCTGCTTTATTATTCTCATCATCTGTCCTCATGACATTAAGGAACGCTGCAAGGCATCGCTATGAAACAGAGAATTGTCAACTGGATATTGTGGCGCCCGCTGGACCATTTCCTCAGATGGACGACTGAGCAGTGCGATGCCGGGCGGGATCTACGGGACCGTGACGCGATCTGCCAATAAAACGAGCTGACTGATGGGACCATGTGACTCTAGGGGACAATGGAAGTGTCGCCTACAGCAGAAGACGGGAACAATGAGAAAGAAAGTCTCCAGGCAGGATGAGAACAAAGGGAGTGTACCGTTAGCGACGGCACATCCCACACTGAGCGAGACGAACGTGCTGGACCGATGTCTTCTGCAGCGGACAAAAATGACCTCCTTTCTTGGCTTCCTCCGGAGGACTGTGAGATTCGATCCCCACCGGCACACAAAACAGAGCCCGAGAGCGCATGTCACGTGGGTCATTTTAGCCACTTTCCCTGCCCAGGGACCGTTTATACAGCTGGGTGATTCTTACGGTATCAGTGCAGGGTAACTACCTTGATCAAAGGAACTACAGCAGGAGTGGGGATTGGAACCCAAGACCTTCCACGTGCAAATGAACTGGGGGGACCAGTACACCATGCGCCGCTCTCTGTGAGGTGAAAGACCGGTCCGACTGCTCCTTCCTAATTCGGCCAAACAAGTAACAGAAGCCTGGGCTGAGACCTGGAGCGGTTCACACTCCCGGAGCCCCACGGACCTCGGCGTTTGTCCACCAAGAGGCGTTTGTCCGACAGACCGGCCCGAGAGCAGGAGACGACTCGCAGCCACGGGCAAATGCCGACACCTGCTTTGGAAAGGCTGTCTTGAGGACAGACATCACCGCGTGTCTGGAGATGTGCTAACAGCAACTTCAGACGTTCTCGCATCGTTCCGGCAGGACGGCAGCAGACGTGTGTTATGGGCCACCTTCCTTCGGGGCCCTTCATCCCAGCCTCACACTCGCACCCATGTCCGACCGTCACTTCGCACTCAGTGAAAACGTGGCGCTTACGGTGCGGCACAATGGGCCCGGGGACCGAGCCGCAGGTTCTCGCCGCCCGTTAAGTAGCACTCGTCTGCCTGGGATCGCTTTCCCCGTCAGGGGCTAATGGCAGCGAGCCAATGAGGCGCCGCTCTAAAAGTTTGACGAGACCTTGAAAAATGATACAAACTGAGAACAAAAAGTCAGACTTGCGATGATATGATATGATATATCCACGGGGCATTAAAAATGTGCTACTTGTGTTCTGAATCCCCCACACACTGTGATCTCATCCACTAGAAACTAGTCAACAGCTGGTTAATAGCTGGTCGACCGTCACGTCCTAGTGAACCGCGGATATGCTGGGTTCACTCATATTACGTCTCATTTTATTTATCAGACTCTGGCAGCTGGCAGTGGCTTGGACATGTCTTCCTGCCGTCCGAAAAAGGACAAGCGGTCCCTTCTGGGGGAACACTGTATCTGTGCTTATTAGAGCGGACTGGAGAAACCGGTACCTGGCTGCACAGTGCGGTTCAACAGTTTGTCAATGTAAATGTGTGCTGATACGAACACGAACACATATTCTTGCTGTGACGCAGGACCTCCATCTGTTGTCCCAAAGCACGTATACAGGACAGGGTCTCTGTGGTCCACGGTCATGTGTAGGACGCACGGGACACCAGCACCGAGGACAGCGTTCCGCTAAACCACGCGTGTTAGGACCGTGGGCGGAAACTCACACGTACACTTTGAGAGCGTGCAAGTGCCACACCGCTAGAGCTGCGGCCGCACTCGAACCCGCAGCACCAGAGCTGTTCAACACCCGCGCCATGAGCGACTACACAGGGGTCCATAAAGACTATCGGTGACCTCACCGGCGCACGGCGACGACGGAGAGCTTCTCATGATGACAAACACATGGAAGCGGTCTCCGGCGTAGGACGAGGTCTCTCGGTCACTACATGACCGGCCTGGGGGGTGTGAACGACCACACCGCGGACTATCCGTGACTGCAAACAAGAGCAGGTGTCCCGAGAGACCGGCGGTCAGGAGCTTAGGTCTCCCCTCCCGGCCGATCGGACTCGAGAATATGGCCTGACTGTAAACACGGCTCCTGGTCCCTGCACGTCGACCACTGACACCGGACAGCACTTCTAGAAGAGCACCTGAGAAATTTACATTTCCTTATGAACATTAATTGTGCACTAATATTAACACCATATTAATTCCTCTTTATGTTGATTCTGTATTAATTACATTTACACGTAAATTCTCTGAGCTGTCATTCCGTAGCCTTACATCGGTCAACGCTTCATCCTTCTGCCTTTTCAGTGCGGTACGGTGAAAACACAGTATCAGTGTATCATAACTGGGGCCGGAGAGACACTTTGGATCTTTCTTTTATTCTCACTGAGGAAGTAAGACAAATAAATCAGTGAATAATACCAGTATGATGCCGCGGCGTGACTCTCCATTACTGACCATCGTGGACCGCCAGTGACCATTAGCGACCAGTACTCAGAGTTAGTCAGAGTTAGACCTCCGTTCTGCTGCACACGTTACGCATGTAGGAGTCACGCGACCTTTGTTCAACATTGACAAACGAGTAACTCCTCCGAGACGTTTGACTTTTGTAACAACATACTGCACATCGCACACTGTTACCGTGACACGGCTGGGGTCGAGTCCTTGGTGCACCGTGACCGTTTCTCTGCTCCGAGGAAACCGGTGGTAAAGCGGTCGCCGGCGGTTGTTCGCAGAGCGCGTGTACTGGCGTGTGCGGTGTTATGTGAGCGTATTACAGTGCGTACCACTGTAAAACTGCGTGTACCAGTGTATTTGCAGAGCAGTACTCTATTGCTGAGTGTTAAAGAGCAGCAAGAGCAGTGTGTGCAGGCAGTTACAGCGTACAGGTAGTGTACTCTTTTACTCTTTACACACACTACTCTCACTGACACACACTTACATATACACGCACATGCACACACACTCACATTGCGACATTTGAATAACGGTTCTGTTTGAAGGGTCGTGCTCTTTGAAGGACCATATTGAAGAGTAACGGTGTTTTTCGGAAGGTTATTCACGGCTGAACTTTCCCCGGTGAGGAGTGTCCACACGATGAAGCCCTGGCTGGCCTGTCCTCGGTCGCTCGGTGCGTCATGTTTTCAAGTGGACACAGTGACAGTGACTGTGTGTCTGTCCACCCGCTGTTTCACACACAGAAGACACGATATACTGTATTCTGTTCTGTACTTGTAGGGAGAATCAGCCAACGCTTCCCGGGGTAAAACACACCGGCCAAATGCCTCGGACCCGTGTCTGAGCGCGCGGACCGACTGACCCACACCCTGGACGGTGGACTTGTCTTGTCATACAAGGGGGAAGCGCGCGCCGGAGTGGGTCAGCGTGTGAGCGCGCGCTTCTGTGCGTGTGTGTGTGTACAGATGTTAAGTTGAGGAGCTCGTCGTGCACTCGAACCTGTTGCATCGCTGCTCCCCCCCCACCCCCGTAGTGGAGACTCCAGTGATGACGGTAATGATCAGAATGACGGACTCGGCGGCCCGCTCCCCCGGGCCGGACACCGACCGACCGACCGACCGACAGACAGAGCCAGGTGTCCCCGCCGTGCGAACGCGACTTTCTCCGACGTACGACGAGCGAGGACGAAAAGCTCGAGCGGACGCTGCAGACGAGACGAGCAGGTGCCAGGTCCAGGCAGGTGTCGCGCGCGCGGCCGGAGCGGAGGTGTCCTCGGGTCGGGAACGACGCCGTGCGTGTCTGTAAGTTACGATGACGGTCGGTGCTTACCTGTCGTCCGCCTGCCAGTCTCCGAGCAACAGGTCACGGAACCGGTACCTGGGCGGCAGCGGCAGAACCTCCTTCTCCAGCTCCACCATGATGTTCATGCAGGACTGCCCGTCTCGAGGCTCTCCAGGTGGACTGAAGTAAGACGTCTTGATGGACGCGGCGGCCGGGGGAGTCTGCCGACGGCCCGAGAGTCACCTGACGGACAGCGTCTCTCCAGGTGGACAGCCGGGGGTCTCCGGGTGGTCCCTGAGGACCCCGTTGCGTTGGCAGGTCTCCTCGGGGACGCGTCCGATCTCCTCGGTCTCCCTCACTCTTCTCGCTCAGCTCAACTTCTGCGATGTTCTCCAGTCCTCCTCAGGCTCCTGTTGCTGTCAGACGACGTCGCAGAGCGCGATTGCGCCCCCTCCCCCCCCCCCCACTCCTCCGGATCGGTTCGGATCGAGTCGGTTCTGGTCCAGTCGGATGCTTGGAACACTTTGACCTGCTTGGTCCGGGGAGCGCGCCTGGATCGTTTACGGGTGCGCGCCTACCGAGTGAGCGCGCAGCGCGGCGCGCCCGGCGGACTCTCACAGGCGCCGCGGCTCGTTTTATTACCATAATTTCCCATGTTTCCCGCAGCGTCTGAGCGCGTGGCAAGCAACAGCGCAGAATGACGGCGCGTGGTGGTGCGCGCGCTCCATGGATGGTCAGTTAGTAGTGTGACGGATCACTTCATAGGGCTGGTCAGTTATTGGTGTAAATGCCTGTGTTTGATGGCACTGTTAGTGAAATGTACACACACACACACACACACACACACACACACACACACACACACACACACACACACACACTTCTTTTACATTTACGTTCATTCACTAGCAGGCGCTTTTCTCCAAAGCAACTTACAATGGATACTATGTAGTGTCTTTTAATGTTGAGACACTTACGCTGATTTACCCATCTGTAAAGCAGTGTAATTTGTGCTCTATCAATTGTGAATGACTTCTTTGATCAAGGCTACTACAGCAGGAGGTGGGATTCAAACCCATGTCTGTCCATTGGAAAACAGCAGCTATAACCACTACACCACTTGGTGGCCCACTTTCACATGAGTTCCACATGGGGGTGAGGGGCGGGGGGTTGGAGCGGGGGTCAGCAGTTCTGTGGAAGATCTGTTACAATATCATTTTAATGAGCCCTTCAGCAACAGGTGTTTTGCCGCCTTTTTCGCTCCTTCATCCCGCTGACGGGTGCGTCTGGACAAAGTAAGTCTGAGCCGGTGCTAAGCGGCTCCGACGTGCGTGTGTGTGTGTCGGAGGCTGGAGACGGAGAGGAGCTGCTCGTACCTGTTGCCACAACTGGGCCAAAAGGGTCCGTAGGAGAGACGTACACAAGCACAGCGACCTCTCCGTCGCCGACACTGCGAACACGAGTGTTTGGCGAGAGGAACACGTGAAATGAGGCCTTAGAAATTGGATGTTCTTTTGATGAGTTAGCTGCGCGGTCGCCATAGCAACAACGCAACGTGCCCGAAATATGAAAGGAAGAAGTGCATTTCCTGCCAAACTTGACGGCGTTTCAAACACCATCGCTGCCGTCGTCCCCACAGCAGAGGAGCGAAAGCAAACCAAAGCTGTGTTTGTGTAAATAACGCTCATCGTCGATGCGCAGCCGCGTGCCATTAATCCGTGGTAAAACATTGCTCTTGGGTCAAGTCAGGGGTGATTTACCGGCGTGGAACAAGTGTTCTGGAAACAACAGAGAACAAACAGTGTCATGCAGTGTACAAATTATATATGTTATATATACACTGTATATTCTGCCTTTCCTGCTCAGCACTGTGGTAATTATATACATACATGTTGTAAATATATGTATACAGGATATGTCTGTACGCATTAACAATATACAGTATGTGGTTACAGATTTACTAAGGTATGGGTTACACAGTGAAACATACAATACATGTACATCTGTTAGCTAGCACATTTCTCCAAAGCAACGTACACTGATTTAGCCATTTCTGCAGTTCTTACTGCAGTCATTTTAGAGTAAGCACCTTGCTAAAGGGCTCTACAGCGGTTGGTGGGATTCAAACCTGTGACCTTCAAACCCCAAGGTAGCAGTGCTGACAAAAACCACTACACCAGCCGGTGTCCCTAATTAATGTGGTTATGACTGTAGCAGTACAGCGATTAGAGCCTGTGGAGGGCCACTGACACTCTGCACATGAGGGAAGCTGACCTGGTCAAGGCCTCGCCGCCACGAACCTCGTCAGGTTTCTACAACATCTCCATCCCTTCCCATGCATGAGTGAAGAAACTGAACCGTAGGACAGGAAAGAACCTTTCAAACACGCCGGGGCGGCATTAGTGCTGAGAGTGGACGGAACATCTGGTGACGGAACAAGCCGCAAGCCATCCGACGGGTGAGAGGCTTCACCGGTGCCATGGTGGGTCCCCCCGGGGGAAGACACTGTAGGGGTCTGTCCACATTGTGAAGAGCAAATTTAGACTCTGTCTCGGGCCGATGTTGTTTGCTTTGGCAAAGGAATAAGAGATGGGTGAGCGGGGGTCCTTGTGAGCGGTGACACGATACGTGGTATTGATTTGGTCTCCAGGCGAGAAAATACTTATATCTGAGACAGACTGACAGACAAACAAATGTTAAAGTCCTTAAATGGATCAATGGGATCAGCTGCTTTCCTTCCACATGTTTCTTAAGATACAGCTCAAAGTATGAAGCTCAGCCTATAGGCCTTGGTTGACAGTTCTTACTAAAAATATCAAGTGATTATGATTGCACTCTTGCCGTAGGATTCTGGCCCATAGAGACAATGTTCTTCCATTCGTAACCCAGGAGGTCCTTCCTCTCTACCCATTCCCATAGCAGGACTGAGACATCTACATGTGAAGCACATACAATGTAGATGTGGTCCACAGCTAAACCATTAGACTAAGAAATGGAGACGAGTGAGGGGTGTGGATGGGATGGAGGAGCAGAGCTTCCAGCAACAAGTTGCAGTGAAAGCGGAATCTGCCCTGAGGAGTGAGGAACACCAAGACGAAGGGGTAGGATTACTGAAAACAGTTGAGGAGCTACAACCATCTAGAATGATCCAGTTCACTGAGCATGTAAATTATTTAGGATTCCTGGGTGTGCTGTACCCTTTCATGCTGACTCTACACAATAATTGATAACATCTAAAAGAGAAGGAGGAGATTCCTGGATGAGTTGAAGGAGATGAAGAAAGCAGGTTAAATCTGAGTGGAAGAAGGACCAGGGGGGCTGGTGAGGGACAAGGAGAGAGATGTGAAGGTAATGAGGGCAGACAAATGTAAGGAGACAATGGTTTCAGGTGTGAGAATGTTGGTACTTGAGAATTTGAGCAAAGCCTTCAGGAGATCTTGAGCCAAGAGGATGACCTAGAGACCATGACCAACTGTTGTGTGGCAGAACAGAGGAGTTCAGAGGAAATCATATCCATCCATCCGTCCGTCCATCCATCCGTCCGTCCATCCACCCCCCTCGGACCTGGAGACCTTTGACAGTGCTGTGAAGACCCGCAGGACACACACCCCCTACACCCTCTTTCATCGTCTTTCTTCTTAATCCTTCAAAGCTCTATTTGTTCCCATGTCTGTGAATCACACGGAGCTGGACTACAAAGGAGAACTCGCAGATTCAGTGTTCTTACAAAGTTACATAAGCAGAGCACATACGGAGTAAATCGATATGAAAATCAAAAGTGTATCATTTATATGTTGTGTGTTTTCGGTATCTGATCATTTCTGATTATCAAAGTAGCGTCTTGTCTTAGGCTCAGTGGCTGAGGGGAATTTTTCTGTCCCCATAAGGGGAGTGTCCTGTCCACAGGGGACACCACTATGGCGCAAAGACACCAGAACAGCACAGACTGAAACAAATGGGAAACAACGGTGCTTCTTACTAATTTGCATATTTACAGCAGCTGCAGTTGACCAGGGAAGGCAGTACCCTGTTTTACCTGTTCACGTACACGTGCGCATTTCCTTAGCTGGCTCTCTACAGCAATGTTATTAAAATGAAAATGAATTAATTAGAGTAGAGCTCGTCCTCGTCGGGTCGCTGCACATGAATCACTGCACTTGGCTCGGTGTGTGAGCAGACTGTCTACTATTCTCGTTCCGCCGTGTATCACACATACGTGTTCATGTGTTTGCGGCGGCACTGCGGTCCCATTGTGGTTCAGAGCCAAGTGACACGCTGGATGTGCCTACAAGGGGTCTGTACAACTCTACGGAGCCCTGCCGCCACAGCAGTGCATTGTGGGTAGTCGTTCCAGTGTGTGTCCAAGGGGGTCCCAGCATCTTGGAGACAAACGCATGAGAACTGTCAGTGATCGGCAACAGGACTGGAAATACTGTGTAACATCAGTACAGACAAAGAGTGAGACACAGAGACAGACAGAGAGAGAGACAGGGACAGAGAAAGAGAGACAGGGACAGACAGACAGAGAGCCCGTGGAGCTCGTACTCATACTGTCTGCTGAGACACAGCCTGTTCCCACTCCATCGCCCCAGATCTCACACAGCACACTAAGTCAAGACGCTCTTTTGTTGGACGCTACAGCATTGCTGCCCGCCATCCTGTGGACGAGCTACGAGAGCTGCAAGCGAGTGCTAGCTGAATGCTGACGGGGGGCCGCTGCGGCCCAACAGAAAGCGTCACTGGAATTTCAGAGGTGCTTCTCCTGCAAACGTTATAAATGTTCCGGGATGTCTCGAGAGCAGCTAGACAGCAGCGTCCATTTCCGTCCCATGTCCGATCGCAGCACGACGCCAAACCCGAGGTCACGTGGAGGGGGAGGGTATCTCCTCCGAGTTCCAGAATGATCTCTCTGCGTGAGAGTGCACCGTAGCGCCCCGCTCCGATTGCTTTGCTCACTACCTTTTCCCTCCTTCAGTGTGCATTTTACCCCATTTTTCCCCCATCTGTCCAAACTTCATCAGTATCACTTACATGATTGAACTAATCGAGGTATGACGTGGAAGACTGTATGAATACCTCTAGTATTTCTTTTTAATAAATAACATGACGGCTTCATTCCATATGACGCTTGCACCTGTTAAGAGGAGAGCAGATGCCCCACTGGATGTTATCCATGCATGTAACATGCCGCTGAACACGGTACCAACAATTAACACGCTGCAACAGTGCCGTCAGCACCGTACTTGTGGCACATATCTGAGGACAAGGGTGTCCAGGGTGTCCAGGGTGTCCATGGTGTCCCCGCCTTGGCCGAAAGGCCTCACTGCTCACTGGACGCGGGTGCGACCGGTTGCTGAGCGCCCCCCTCTGGACCCCCGCGAAACAGCACTTTTTTTAAAAGAAGTCAATCAACGATTTGGTAATTTGTTTTTAAAGGGGCCGCTACAGGAACCTGGTGTGGCACAATAAATTGCGCTACCTATATAGTTTAGGAATGCATAGTGTACATGTAACACTGCCTTTAATAGTTTTTGCTGATGGAGCTCTAATAAGCCGTGTTTTCTATCGATCAGCCACGAACAAAGAGGGGCATCATCATCATCAATCGACTAGAGATGTTCACACACACACACACAGTGCAGCTCTCCGAGGGCTGCCTCCCTGTCTCTGTCCCCACAGCGCGCCACTACAGAGCGCAAAGGGCTCGGCGGAGCGCGACCAAAGTCCGTTTATCGCGGCCATCGGCGCGGACACGAACGTGGAAGCGAACAGAAAAAAAGCGACGTCGCGAGCGTCCAATCGCAGCGTGCGCCCAGGTTCCGCGGTTCGAACCGAAGGTGTCCGCCCCCTCACGGCCGTGGGCCAATCGCCGAGAAGATCTCGAGGACAGACGGCCGCTGGAGCCAATAGCCGCGCGGAGGTTTGACAGGAGGGCGGGGCGGCGCGGCGGCGCCCGAGCGGAGGTCGGGAGTCGCCTGACCGGATGGTGGAAGTTCGCTCGCTGGCTCCACTTGTGCCAGAGCGTCGGACGGAACCGAGGGAGCGAGTCCAGGCACGCAGCGGCTCTCGGCGGGGGGGAGCGGCGCCATGGGGAACCGCGGCATGGAGGATCTCATTCCGCTCGTCAACAAGCTGCAGGACGCGTTCAGCTCCATCGGCCAGAGCTGCAACCTGGACCTGCCGCAGATCGCCGTGGTGGGCGGGCAGAGCGCGGGCAAGAGCTCCGTGCTCGAGAACTTCGTGGGCAGGTGAGTGGGTGAGTGGGTGAGGGCGGTTCCGTCAGCCAACGTCGTCTAGCGGAACTTCGGAAGGCAGCGCCGTTTCCCTTGGGCCGGGCGGGATGCTGAGTTCCGGGAAGTTCGGTTCCGGAAGTGCGGTTCGTTCGGTTAGTCCAGTTCCGGGACGGCGCCCAGGGCTCCGGTGGGTGGTTGGTTCCGTCACGGTCAGCGCTGCTTCGCGGTTCGCGCCGCTCTTGATTTTTAGGACTAAAAGTGTTTGAAGCCGCCGGAGAGTAACTAAACTAGTCGACTAGTTAGTCTAACTGACTAACTTAACTAACTAACCGTCTTGTCCGCCCCGTTCTGCACATCTGCACAACGATGGAACCTTTTTTTTTTCTACACACATGACATAATATTATATATACCGCTGTGTTTGTGTCACATCATAATTTTCCTGAGCTGAGTAAAACAAAGTTGGTAATAATGGTGTAAAGTAAACGAGCTGGGTCAAGTGGGTTAGTGTGCGGTTAGTTGACCGCACTGGCTGGGCAACTCACTCACTTCAGTTTGTGTTAGAGCAGTAGTAGTAAGTGTCCTTAGCACAGTGACTCAGTCAGCAGAAAAGCATAAAAAAGGAACAAACCTCAGGGAAAAGAGGAATAAAAGCAGCAATAAATTTAGAAAACTCTGCAGTGACACAAATCCAGTGGGCAGCCGAGGAGAGGAAAACAAGAAAGAGAAGAAACTCCTGAGCGCAGTATCCGTGAGTGACCCCTGCTGTGGACGCAAAGGACCGGCGGCGCGGACGTCTCGGAGGTCCAGCAGTCCAACGCAGACCAGGACGTTCGGAGACGTGCGAAGCGGTCGGGTTTTACAGGCCACGTTCAGCGGGCTGACGAGGAGAGGCGCGCGATGCTCTGCCCCGGACCCTCCGCGAGCCCCGATCGCGCTCGGGACCGTTACTGCTCCCTGCCCCGGCCGACCGCGTGACGCCGGACTCGTGCCGACGGGGCAACGCCACCGGCGGGGCTTCTTCGCACGTGGTACATGCCGGTTCCGCGCAGGGCTTATTGTATCTCGAGCGGTCCTTCACCGGTGGTCCCGGCAGCTGTTGGCACCTGCAGGTGTGTTCAGAGGTGGAAACGCACATCGACGCAATTGCCGCAATGACCGCCGTCACGGTCGGCGTAGCTGTGGACAGTGTTGCCGGGAGATGTGCGACTGGTCCGCGCTTGTGCCCGGCAGGTGTGTCTTCAGCTCCGTGCCACAACCCGGGCAGCACGGGGCTTCCTGCTGGTCTTTGGTCACATGTGTTCTCATCAGCAGGGTTTGAACGAGTGGCGGTGGGACAGTGCACGCACACGCGTGTGTGTGTGTGTTGGGGGGGGTGTGGCCCAGCCCATGCTCCCCACTGAGGGTGTGGTAGCTCAGTGAATCCACTGTGATAGAGCTCTCCTGAATTATCATATTTAACTTATGATGAGACACCTTATCATGTTTATTAAACTGTTCCAGTTCGGTTACACAGTAGGGTATTTTTACTGTGCCACTTCCAGGTAAGAGGAGCCGGGTTTGAACCAACAACCTTCCTCTTCCAAGCCCAAGAGCTCAGCTGCTGTTCAGTAACAATGGACAGTTACTTGATAAATTATTGAACCCATTAATTGACAAGTGGATCTAGTGTCACTTGCCAACACGCTCAAGGCCCACAGCGGTCACACAGCCCTTGAACTCGCGCTGTGACCCTGTCTGCTCCACAATGACCTGTCCAGCAGGGTGGACACAGCGAGGTGGATGTGTGTGATCACCTCCTCCATACACACTGCTGTGACTCTCTGTCCAGGAAATGGAATTCGTTACTTGGAACCGATTTCTTATGATACATGTTTGCAGGGATCTTTTCCGAACGGTGCAGCTTTTGGACATAACTGATGTAATAGTGTAGTTAATATTACTGCACGCTAATTGCTAATTTCCCAGTTCTGATTATGGGGCACGGTGGGCTTGGAGATTATCCATAATGTCTGTCTTTGTGCTCCCCAGACAGGAAGTGCCGCCAGGAAGCGGCTAAGGACACGTCAGGCAGTTGGCCTCCGCTCAGTTGCCTTTTCCTGCATCATTAAGTTATCATAGTTCCATTTCAGTGGACACGTGGTAAACCCTGCTGCTCCGTATAATAACATGCGGGAACTTTGCTGTCTTATTGGCTGCCCAAAGAAAGGCTGCCCTGCACGGACATTACAGCCACTGAACATTTCATAAGCATGTTCCCCATAATTTGGGCGCATATTGAACTGATTGTGTTACGATGCGCGCACACACAGCGCTGTTTTCCACATGAGTCACTCTTCTACCGCAGGCAAGGAACACACTGTGTTGCGGAAGCTCCCAGGAAGAGCGCGTACGGCTCAGTCTGACTCCCCCCAGCATCTGCGAGGGGCGCCTTCGCTGACCTGGATTAAATGACCGCGACTGAACTGAACCTCCATCTTTGTGGCTGTAGAGAGGGACTCTGTGTTTACCCTGCTTCGTCGTGTTTTACTGAAGAATGTGGCCTGGCTCAGAGGGCCTGTGTGTACACGTCTTGGTGTGTGTTCCCATTGTGCCATCGAGTCAGAGAAGTGAGCTTCGCCGATAGGTGCACGTTTTCAGCTAGAGAGAGTGTACGACACCCTCCCATCACATACTCATTGGTCATAATGGCAGCTCAGGTACTTGTTGACCTCAGTGACTTCCCACAAGCCTCTGAGACTCTCAGGGTCGACCTGTGTGCTCCAGCACCCCCTCTGGGAGCGGCTGTGACCTATGATCTTTCTTCTGCTCAATTTCCCTTGCCCACCATAGCTGAGCATGATGTGGCCCTGTAGGTCAGAGGTCTGCGCTGTCTCGAGACGAGAGCTGCGGCTCACATCATTGCTCGTATTGGGGCGCCTGGGTCTGACATAAACACAGAGACATGGGAAAACAAGGTAAACAAGACAGACTGCCTTTCATTACACCGCCTTGTCTCGGCACAGCTGGTTTATCTCTGCCCAGTGGGCGGAGCTGCTGTCACTCTTAGCCAATCATGGAACCCCGGCTGGTTGACACTAACGTGAGCCAAGAGTGTCCTGCGGCAAAACAATATACAGTGGCTCTCTTTGTCATGAGAAACAGCGGGGAAATATCACGAATTGCACTTGGTCGCTCTCTCTCTCTGCCAATCCTGCTGATGGCGCTGTTGGCTCCGAGTGTCCATCTCCCCCACTAAGCTATACCAGTCCCTGCAGCCTCTTAGCACTGATCTGTGTGTTGATGATATATACTGTATACAGTACACAACATACCAGCCATTTGTACACAAGAAGAGTACTGCTTTGGACAGTGGGCACAAGAGCACCCTCTTTATTATTATTGATGATGATGATGTTCTGTCTTACTTGTCCAAGGCACCTTGCAGTGTTACTCAAGTTTGTAGTGGTTTAGCTGTTTACACAGAAGGGTAACTTTTATTGTATATTACAATTAAAGATGCGCACCTTTTTCGAGGGTTCTACAACAGGAGGTGGGCTTTGAACCTATGACGAGCTAAGAGGCTGCAGGGACTGATGTAGCCTGTTGTGCTTTAGGGTGAACTCAAGGAGAATGGCAGTGCTTCCTCATGAGAAATAATGCGGTATGTGATGAGTTATGGTCACATGATAAGATGAGCGCTGTTTGTGCACCGCAGAGTAACTGTTAAGTGACAATTTGCTGATGCCTCTGTCACTTTCTCTTGTCTGCTTCCCTCCCGCTTGCAGGGACTTCCTGCCCCGAGGGTCAGGCATTGTCACCCGCAGGCCACTCATCCTCCAGCTGGTGAACAGTAAAGCCGGTGGGTGACTGACCTTAAACCGATGTAGTTGCAGCCTCTCTCCTCATTGTCTTCCTGTCTGTCCAGAAATGTGCCTTTGTGTCCTCTGCATGTGTCAGTTGCCTTGCCCTGTCCGTTGGTGTGTTTTTCCCGCTTTCGCTTTTTCCACACACGCTGCTTCTCTTCTCTCAGACACAGTAGACTGGAAGTGTGTTCGTAAGTCAGTATGTTTGTAACTCATAATCAGTCATAATCAGTAAAAGGTTAATAATAGATATATCTGTTTATTCACTAGTTCAGTGTTCTAAAAATAACATGTATAGCTAGAATAAGTTAACTTTACAAGATCCTTTCTAAAAACATTTTGGCCTTCAGGCTGCAGTGAAAACTGATTTGAAATCCTTGAAAATAATGATTTCTTCTCCACAAACTCCTATTCATTCCACAGACACTGGGGAACACTGTGGAAGTGACTTGAATTGTGTTTTGTTTGGGTGCTCTTTACTGCCATCTGTTGGCTTGGAGGCTAAATGCTGGCTGTTTATTTTGCTATACAGTGCTATAGGTGTTTCAAGCGAAGAAAGTGGTAAAGAGTGTATCACCCAGAGAGTGTTTGTGTGTTGCTGTCCTGTAGAGTATGCAGAGTTCCTGCACTGCAAGGGGCGCAAGTTTGTGGATTTTGAGGAGGTGCGAGCGGAGATCGAGGCCGAGACAGACAGGGTGACGGGCTCCAACAAAGGCATCTCTCCCATCCCCATCAACCTGAGGGTGTACTCGCCCAATGGTAATGCTCCTACACACACGCAAACACACACACACACAGTGTACTGGTAACACTCTTAATTCTTAGCAGCAAGAGAGATACTTGTGTCCCTTCCTCCATTCCCTTCGCAGTGCTGAACCTTACCCTCATCGACCTGCCCGGAATGACCAAGGTGGCCGTGGGTGACCAGCCTCCTGACATCGAGCAGCAGATCCGCGACATGCTGCTGCAATTCGTAACCAAGGAGAGCTGCCTCATCCTGGCCGTGACGCCTGCCAACACAGACCTGGCCAACTCGGATGCCCTCAAAATCGCCAAGGAGGTGGACCCTCAGGGTAGGTTATGCCACCCACGGAGCACGACTTTTGCAGTCCTCCTCTCAACAGGGCGATGATCCAGTGCCACCTTCTCACCCGTTTGTTAGGATTGCGAACCATCGGTGTCATCACCAAGCTGGACCTGATGGACGAGGGGACGGATGCCAGGGATATCCTGGAGAACAAGTTGCTGCCGCTCCGCAGGGGTGAGAAGGGCACACATGGACAAGCGCATTCTTTTCCAGCTGCTGCTCCGTTGGCCAACTCACTTTCACCCCCTGCAGGCTACATCGGGGTTGTGAACCGCAGCCAAAAGGATATTGATGGCAAAAAGGACATCCGTGCTGCCCTGGCGGCTGAGAGGAAGTTCTTCCTGTCACACCCGGCCTACCGACACATAGCGGAGCGCATGGGGACGCCCCACCTCCAAAAGACCCTCAACCAGGTGAGGCGAGGGCCTTTGTGCCGCCCATAATGCTCTGTAACCTTCGAACATTGTCCTCTTTTGTATAAACGTGTCCCTGTCCCTGTGTCTGTAGCAACTGACGAACCACATCAGGGACACCCTGCCGGGACTGCGCAGCAAACTGCAGAGCCAGCTGCTGTCCCTGGAGAAGGAGGTGGAGGAGTACAAGAACTTCCGTCCTGACGACCCAACGCGGAAGACCAAGGCCCTGCTGCAGTTAGTGGGCGGAGCTGCAGTGGGAGGTGGGACAGCGTGGGGTGGGGCCATGCTGTTGTACCCTTACACGCTGTCCTGTGATCGCCTGTCTGCAGGATGGTGCAGCAATTTGGTGTGGACTTTGAGAAGCGCATCGAGGGCTCCGGGGACCAGGTGGATACGGTGGAGCTGTCGGGCGGCGCTCGGATCAACCGCATCTTCCACGAACGCTTCCCCTTCGAGCTGGTCAAGGTACGGCAGGTCCACCTTCCTGTTTCTGTCGTGTCCTCACCCGCGCCTCTTAATTTTATTCATTCCTCAATTTTATACCTCTTGTTGATCAGTGGTGTATTTATGGAAGTCCTAAACCCACCTGAGGCACCCCCAAAACACACACTTAACATGCAGCTACATGCTTCCACAAGCATACACCCCTCCCCCATCCAATCACATGATGCCATGGGGAGCAGAGCTGTCGTACCCTGTACTGTTCCCTCCTTCCTTCCTCACGCTCACACAATGTCCTCTCGGGCTCTCAGATGGAGTTTGACGAGAAGGAGCTGCGACGGGAGATCAGCTACGCCATCAAGAATATCCATGGCGTGAGGCAAGTAGAATGGGGGCTCCATCGTGCCCCAGCCGTCCTGTACGTGGCGCTGAAGCTCTTTACACACTGTCATCGCCACAACACTGTGACACACATCAGTGTCTCTCCTCCAGCCTGCAATTCGTGTGTCCTGCTCTTTCTTTGTTCTCCTGTCTCTGTGCTTTACTTCTCTTTTTTAGCCCCTCCCTCCCAACTCCCATCTGTTGTTCATCTTCCAATACTTTTGACTATTTATTCATGTGTCAGTCTGTCCTAACTATGGTGATCAGCTGTGATGATTGTTTATTACAAAACTATGTCCACTTGACTCACTGTACCAGCGTGTTCACTGTTTGTAAGCGAATTCTAAACCGGTTTCATTCTCTTCCTCTTCTCTCTTTGTTCCTTCTCTTTAATGCAAACGTGCCCCAACCTCCCGGACTTGCCCTCCCCTCACCACCCCCTCCGTGTGTGCATGTGTCCGTGCGCGCATGTCCATCTTTTGTGTGTGATGCATGTGTGTTTGACCCTTCACGCATCACTACGAGTGCGTTCTTCTGCCTGTCTCTGTTTTGCCTGTTTTTGGGGTTTGGCATGCACCTTTTACCTGTCCTCTGTCTCGTATGTGCGCGTGTGTAGAACGGGCCTGTTCACCCCAGACCTGGCTTTTGAGGCCATCGTCAAGAAGCAGATCATTAAGCTCAAGGAGCCCTGCCTAAAATGTATTGACCTGGTCATTCAGGAGCTCATCAACACAGTGAGGCAGTGCACGAGCAAGGTATTGCCTGCAGGAGGCACCGCTGAGCGGGGGCATGGGGGCATGGTGCATGGGGCATGGCACCCCTCCGCCTGCACGTTTGCCCAGTACAGGTCCTCTGTGGAACTTGTGTAAGGTTTTCTCAAGCTGCAGTGCCTGGGGGGTCATGGACCAGGGTTGAGGAATACCAACATGGTTGGCATGGCTGTCGGTGGACCACGTGGTCCTGACATGACCTAGTGCCATATGCCACTGCCCCCATGCCTTTAACCGCGCGTGCTGTCGTGTGTTGGAGAAGCCCATGATGCTCATGGTGATGTGGTGCAATAGGACGTGCGTCCACTCGCAAGCTGCAGGTTTCCTGTACTCTCTTTTGGGTGGGTGGACCTCGAGAGGTTCATGGTTCGAAGTGCCATGGACTGCTTCAGAGGACCATCGCTTGTATCTTCAGAAGGTCAATGCGGTTGGGAAGCTTGCAGCTCGCGTGCTCCGGTTCTGTTTGCTTCTTTGGCTGTATAGAGACATTAGTGGAAACTAACTAACTAAACAAGGTGCCTTTTTGTCTCCTGTTTCTTCTGCCATCCTCTCTCGTTTATGTTGTGTCCTTGCTGTAAGTGTGTCTGTCCATCCCCGTCTCGCGTCGCTCGCCTGTCCCTCGTGACCCTCCAGAACGGGCCTGTTCACACCTGACCTGGCCTTCGAGGCCATAGTCAAGCAGCAGATCCTTAAACTGAAGGAACCCAGCTTGAAGTGCGTTGACCTGGTTGTGACGGAGCTGAGCGCTCTTGTGCAAAAATGTACCGAGAAGGTAATGGCAGGCGAGGACGTGCTTGATGAGTGTCTTTTGCGGTCGTGTCCACCCGGCAGCCTTCCTCCCTGCTTCGAGTGATTGTGCTCGCTGCCACCTTCACCTCAGGGCCCCTCGCTCCCACCACACCGCACCGCAGCACAGCACAGTGGCTGTGGGACGTCTGTCTCAGCGCTCCAGCTGTTAAAGCTTACCTAAATATTACACTCAGAATGTGGTGAAACAAGGCTTCTGGGCAGTGCGAGTCTCTCAGGATGTGAAACGGGCCCGAGGGCTGGTACTTGATGCACCTTTTGCTCTCCCTAATGGCTTTGTGTTGTGCAGCCTGGAAATTCCAATGATAGTGCCTCGCTGCCCCTGCGCACCACCCCACCCTGTCCCGTCCCGCTTTTACCCCACCCTGTTTGTGTCCTCGTTTTTCCATCGCTTGTTGGTCCACACAGGGAAGCCCTGGAGGCCTTCACGGTTACACCAGGCTGTGTTAGGTCAGGGTCGTGGTGAACTAGTTGAGTGCTGGAACAACAGATCCTGGGGCTGTAACTCCAGACGGGCCACCCTAGGAGAGCTACTCTGGGACCGACACCTGCGTGTTGAGGTGCTACTGCTGTAGACGACCCCCCTTCTTCCCAGACTCTGAACTGGTTCCTCCCATTAGTATGTGTTTCTCATCCACGTGGTCGTGGACACTCGGGAACGCCCGACATTGCTGTACGAGCTGAATACACCATGAGGAGTCGAATTAAGGCAGTGCCACTGTCTTCTAGCATTTGGTGCTCTTTACTGCCACCTATAGGCTTGGAGGGTAAACACTTTGCACTTGCTCAAATTTTAGAAACTGTAAGGAAACTAAAAATAAACTCTAAAATGTTTGTGTCTTCAAAAAACTTTGTAGCTCGGTAGTTTGCTGTTTTTTTCCCCTTTTGTAGCTTGTGTTTCGTGCAGTGTGTGCTGTGAGCAGAAGAGGCCTGTCAGCTGTTTGACAGCCTGGCAGCGCTTATAGCACAGCGCAGTTCCTGAGTAGCTCAGTAGCAGTGTGTGTGTGTCTGTCTGCACACATACTCCACTCTCCTTGACCTGTGTTTCTCTTTGAGCCACCCTCCTCCCAGTTAACATTCTACTAACACATGTCAATCACGATCAATCACCATTTGGCCATCAGCTTGGAATGATTGCTCTCGTTGAGCAGCTCTAATAATAACAATTTAAATAGTAGTATTTAATAAACAGATTTCCTGCAAAGACCATGTTGAACTGGACAATCCAACCACGGTCACATTGAGTGTGTTTAATTTGACTTTTCAGAATGGCACGTAGTGAAAACAGTACATTGGCTCATGTGTATGGAGAGACTGTGAGGGTCATTGTGGGCTGATGGGTAAAAAAGCAGTGCATGCTGTCTGTCGCACCCGTGTTTGTATGTGAGTGTGAGAATGTGTGTGTGAAATAGGTGTCAGTCCTGGGTGTGTGTGTCTGTGTATTGTGGTATAGGCCCTGCCTTCATGGGGCAAGTTGCGCTGCTGTGTGTGTCTGTGTGTGTGTGTGTGTGTGTGTGTGTGTGTGTGTGTGTGTGTGAGAGAGAGAGAGAGAGAGAGAGAGAGAACACGCTAGGGTTCGGTGAGTCCAGCACCCGCAGTCTCTCGGTGTGTCACTCCCACTCAGCTGGCCTCGTACCCAAGACTGCGTGAGGAGACCGAGCGCATTGTCACCACCCACATTCGAGAGAGGGACAGCAAGACCAAAGAGCAGGTGGGCAGCGTGCGTGCACACATGCAAACGCACACACACTCACACACACTGTGCATGGTGTGTTAACCACGAACATCGCTCTGTTTAAGGTCCTGCTGCTGATTGACATTGAGCTCTCTTACATCAACACGAACCACGAGGACTTCATCGGCTTCGCCAAGTATGTGCCGTTGCCCCTCAAACCCATGTCGCTGTGCAGAGGAAGTGACACATTGATGTTTCCCTCCTCCTTCATATTTTTCTGCAGCGCCCAGCAGAGAAACGCAAGTGTGAACAAGAAGAGGGCCATGCCAAACCAGGTGAGCACCCCTGTCCTCCCGGGGCACACCTGTCTAGAGTGCTCAGTGGTGCCACCCAGGGGCCGAGACGCCCTACACTCCCAGTGGAACCTGCAGGTTTTGTCCCCGGGACTCCGGAGGCAAATAGTAGAGACAGAAAAGGAAGGTGCAGTTTGCTCCAATTTGGAGCAAGTGTGTTGTGTCTTCACACACTGTGTTGCTAGCTTTGCGCTGACTGTCTGCTGTAACTCTGGTTGTGTTGCTTCTTTCTCTCTTCTCATCTGTCCTCTGACCTGTCCTTTCATCTGTGTGAACTTGCCGTTCCATGTCTGTCCCTCTTCCTCTTCCTGTGTCCTCCCTACCTACCCCCCTTACCTCGGCCGCAGGGTAAGATTTTGGTAAGTACGCCAGGCACACGCTCGCCTTCCAGAGCCGTCATCAAACCTGCCACTGGAGCAGGGGCCATTGGGGGTCACAGGAGCAGGACAACAGAGGCCATGGTGCTTCTCGCATAGGGGCCACGATTTCTGGGAGGATGGCACTGCTGTCACAAGGCCTGGTTCTCCAGGTGTGGTGATGCGCTCCTCCACTAGGTGTCGCCTTTTCTCAAGGATCAGGTCATTGTCTCGTGGTCCATGGACCGTGGTGGCGCGTTGGGGATAACCCCACCCTCATCCACCTTTCTCCTCTCCGCTGTGATCCTCCCCTTGTGGGCGCCATGTGTGTGTTAGGAGTCGCTGTCCTGTCACAAAGTGTCCGTGTAGCTGGGCTGTGTTGTACATGTGTAGGACGTCCTCAGGGCACGTACCCTGGCCTGGCTCTGGCTCTCCTGCCCGTGGTGCTCCCTGCTGCCCCTTGCTATAGGTCAGTGTCACACAGAGGCTTTGTGATCAACACCTGCGGAGCGAGTTCGAAAAAAATCAGGAAACAAGATGGGCAGGCACCAAAATCTGTGTGTGTGTGTGTGTGTGTGTGTGTGTGTGTGAGTGAGAGATCCTTGATTCGCCGTATGTGTCCGGCACTGATCTCTGCGCTGTGTGTTCATTGTGGGTTCGGTGAAACACTCGTGTACATGATGCGTAGGAGTCCCCTTCCCAACCCTCGCACTTGCACATCAGTCCGAGACTTGAGTCACGTACAGGTTGGGGACAGGCGCTGTGCTTCGCTCGCCACTGGTGGACCTTCACACGTCCTCCACTGTTCTCCACCTGCTCTCTCTTCGTGTCCATGTCCACACCAGCTGAGCGCGTCCCTCACATTCACCCTGTTTGCAGTCGTCCCTCTGCTCTCCAGTCTCTGCTTCATGGTCCTTCTTTTATGCCCGATGTGTGTGGTCACAGTGACCGTTGGTCCATTGTGTTGCAGGGCCCAGCCATGTCCACCGCAGGACTAACACACTGTCAGTTAAGTCCTATTGTTGCCACATTTTTTCTTTGTTTTGCCGTCCAGCCTCTGTGGCTGTAATCAGTGTGTGTCCTTGTTCACAACGTGTGTGTGTGTCCCCTGCTGGCTGTGCTCAGAGCCCACGTTGAGCCTCTCACACGTCTCACAGTATTTACCGCTGAGTCCAGCACCAGAGCGGGGCGACAGCGCTCCTCCTCAGGTCCCTGTGCTCACTGTGCTGTCTCCCCCCCCCCCAATTATTGAATTGAATCATGTTAAAAACACTCAAACACATATCTGCACATGTGTCAGCAAAGTGATCACAATAGCAACACATAATGCGCTGTCCTCAAATGACCGTGAAATGTGTCCGGCATCACTGGTCGCTGTTTTGTCCTCTAAAAACTGCGTTACAGACCATTTACACTGTCCGCTTGCGTGCATTTTGTGCTCAAGTTTACACGTGTGTGTACGTGTGTGTACCACTCTTCCTTCCGCACTCTTTCCATGTGTAAGTGTTCACGCAGGATGCAGCACATGACCCTCCAGCGCGCTCTTTGTGTGTGTGTGCGCGCGTTTGTGGGGAGAGGTCGGCACCAAGACGACAGGTCTCTGCACTGACTGGCTCCGCTCTCTGCCCCTCCCCCTGCACAGGTGATCCGCCGCGGTTGGCTCACTATCAACATCAGCATCATGAAGGGGGGGTCCAAGGACTACTGGTTTGTGCTGACAGCCGAGTCGCTCTCCTGGTACAAGGATGAGGAGGTGAGACCTGTGTGTGTGCGCGTGTGCGCCCATGCTTCCTTGCGTTCCCATGGGAATCTGCTTGGCTGTAAACAATGGATTGCACAGGATCATCATTTGCATGTTGTTTGTTTTTATTTATGTTTGTTTACATCTGACACTCTTCCCCAGAACGACATGCACTGACTTCCCCATTTATACAGTAGGGTAATTTTTACTCTGTCAGTTCAGGGTAAGTGGGTGCTGCAGCAGGAGTTGAGCTGTGACTCGAACCCATGTTCTTTGCTGTAACCGCAGCACCACCTGGTGGGCCTTAAACAGACGTGTAGCCAGGTAAACTGCTGTTAACAAAGTCCCCCCGCACACACACTAGTCTGGCTCATTCACGCCGCCCAGCAGCAGAGAGCCATTACTGCAGGCGGCCCGTACGGTTCAGGTGGAACACAGCTGGACAGTGTTGCAGCTCCCAGTGACCGAGGGGTTGTTGGTTCATGACCCGGGGTGTTTGCCCCACTCTCCTCAAAGGGTCATTGAGCTCCTGGCTCCTTGCTGGGCTCTGGATGCAGTGCCCCTGTGGGGGAGGGGCGATGCCAGTCCCCTCCAGCCTAACCAATGTGCGGACTACTGTTCACCTGCACACCATGAACAGGTAGTCTGAACACTGGGTGGGCGGGGCAGGGATCAGAGCCATGGGCACAGGGCACACACACCTGCATTGGAGTAACTGATGGGGTGTCCTCAAGTAGGGACTTGGGTTCGAATGCTCATCATTCCACATGCGTACATCGTCCTCCACAGCTGTCGTCTTGCCGACTGTGGCGTGAAAAGAAACAGCTGCTTCCTGTGTGTGTGTGTGTGTGTCCTGTTTTGAGGGGGTTTAAGGTTTGACTGCAGTGGCAGTAAAAGGGTGGTAAAAGTGCAAAAACACATGATTAGTGATATGTTAATGTGAGAAAGGGCTGGATGAGGGAGCACAGAGTGTGTCTTGTCCTGTACTGCTCTGAGTGTACAGTACACGTGTAACAAGGAGCATGCACACACACAGAGCTGAGGAATGTAACTGGATTACATGCTGAGAGTTGGCTAAAACCTCCCAATGTCTTCACAAGGAACACAGATACGCTGAACAGATGGAGTTGTAGAGGAGAAAACGCACTCGCACACAGAAAAAAAGCACACATTAACACAATTCACTGAAAGAGATGCTGCTTCCTACCCCCTGCCACCTTGACCAGAAGCAGAGCCCAATAAGGCAGTTGCGGTCACACACTGCAGTTGCTCAGCTCTTCGGAAGGACGAACGGTAGACCGTGCGCGGATCGGCAGAGGCAGCACGATGGTCCCGGGTGCAAGGAGCATGGCTCTGGCGGGAGCCCACTGACGTGGCAGGCGCAGAGCAGCCTCTCCGTCTGCAGGAAGTCCTGGTGGGCTTCTGTGGGTGGGAGCGCATGTTTCTCCTACTGACATCATCGCTGGGACACTGTGTGTGTGTGTGTGTGTGTGTGTGTGTGTGTGTGTGTGTGTGTGTGTGTGTGTGTGTGTGATCCCCCTGCTTAAACATCTCCAGATGTTTCTTGTCAACCGTAAAGAGCTGACTCTCCACCCCCTGGACAGACGTGCACACACACTGTCCTCCTCCTCCTCGTCCCCAGAAGGGCCTCTTGTGCTGGGTGGTCTTCAGGAGCACGCTGAAAAGGACTATGTTTCAGTGCAGTTGCAGCCCCCGATTGGTCGGCCCCCATCTGCCGTAGCTCTTCACAGGCCTCCGATTGGCTTGCTGAGGGCAACGAGCCATTATGTGGAAGTGTGTGTTACAGCAAATACTATCTCCACCATGGTGGAGCAAACTGGTTTGGCTGAGAAAAGATGGAATTTGGGTTTCAACACAACTTCCTTCCGGTGTGGGGAGTACAGACTGAATATGACCATGAGTGTAAACAGAATTTAATTACACCTAACGTCCCGATTCGTTCCTTATTTCGCAAGGGTGAAAAGTTCCAATTCATTACAATCTCAAGTTAAATCTGAATTTTCCTTGACTGATATCTAATATCAAGCATTTCTTTTAAGAGTCCTGAGAGTTTTCTCCTAATGTAATGAACAAATTGTATTTTCTATGAGATGTGTATGTCACTTTGGAGAAAAGTGTCTGCTAAATGAGTACATGTAAATGTAAGTAAAATGCAGGGTAACCCGATAAATTTACACTTTTACATATCCAGTTTGTTCCCAGAGAATAATTTCAAAAATTATTTTTTTTTTTTATTCCATTGTCTTGAAATCTTTTGAATCTTTTTGACTTCTCAGTGGAAACATAAGTGAGACTGAGGTTGACACACTTTGAATGCATCCTGAGAAGATGGACTCAGTCCCAGTGTCAGTGGACACACCCTTTTAACACGGAGGATAAGGTTGGAGCACAGAATTTCTGGAAGGACTTTACATATGTGGTCGGGAGCAGTTGACATGGACTCAGTGGCCCTCAACGGCATCAGTAGTGGGGTTGAGAAGTCGTTGAGGTGCTGTGGGGTGATGAAGGACAGTATGGTTGCTAGTTTGGGTTCACTTTGATGCCCTTTCTGTGTGTGTGCATGCAGGAGAAGGAGAAGAAATACATGCTCCCCCTGGACAACCTGAAGTTGAGGGATGTCGAGAAGGGATTCATGTCCACCAAGCACACGTTTGCAATCTTCAACACAGAGCAGAGGTGTGTCGGTGCTCTCCGTAGAAACCCTCAAGCCCTGTGTGTGTGTGTGTGCGTGTTGAAGAAAGCCTGTTGGACTGTGTGTGTGTGTCTGTGCGTGCACAGGAATGTGTACAAGGACCTGCGTCAGATCGAACTGGCCTGCGACTCTCAGGAAGACGTGGACAGCTGGAAGGCCTCCTTCCTGAGGGCCGGAGTGTACCCTGAGAAGGACCAGGTATGCTCTCCCGAACACAAGGTAAAGGGTCGTGGCTGAGAAGCTGGGTGTGGTCAAGGCCTCCTCCCCCCTTCCCCCCAGGTGGAAAACGACGAAGGCGGCCCGGCCGACACCTTCTCCATGGACCCTCAGTTGGAGCGCCAGGTGGAGACCATCCGCAACCTGGTGGACTCCTACATTGGCATCGTCAACAAGTCCATTCGCGACCTCATGCCCAAGACCATCATGCACCTCATGATCAACAACGTGAGTAGTGGCGCCTCCACCAGGGTCTCGCTCCCCAGGGCCCCCCGCGCGCCCTAACGCGCGTCCTCCCCCGTAGACCAAGGACTTCATCCACTCGGAGCTCCTGGCCTACCTGTACTCGTCGGGGGACCAGAACAGCCTGATGGAGGAGTCGGCGGAGCAGGCGCAGCGACGCGACGAGATGCTACGCATGTACCACGCCCTGAAGGAGGCGCTGCTCATCATCGGTGACATCAGCACCACCACGGTGTCCGTGCCCATGCCTCCACCGGTGGACGACACCTGGATCCAGGCCAGGTGGGTTTCCTTCCTTTCCTCCATCCTCCTTCCTCCTCCTTGACCTGCTGCTGCTGCTGTACAGTTGGTCATGTTCTTGCTGCACTCTTACTTTTTACATTTACAGTGGAAGTTTACTTGTCCACTTTTCGGAATTACCTGAGTATTGAAAGGTATTTCAGCTGGGCGTGTTGACCGGTCACCAGGCGGAGAGCTGAGTGGTACACCGGATCTTCGTACTACAAACCGTACCGATTGGATGTTTTTGAAGATTTGTTTCCACATTGTTTTAATTTCATTTTCATATCTAGTTGTAGATATTTTTCTGGAAGGAATTTGCATACGTGGTGAGACGGAGTCAGCATGGCCTTGGTGACCAGAGTTTACCGAAGGAGCCTGCAGATGGCAGTAAATACAGCAAGACAGGAGTGTGTTACCGCTCTCATTCAAGTCACCTGCACAGTGTTTACTGCTCATGTGTGGTGTTTGCGAGTGCTGGTCATCAGTGACGGGATGAGGAACGCTGCACGCATTTATAGCATGAATGAGTCAACAATGAGCACACCAACAATGAGTTTGGTGCGTTCCTCTTCCGTCATTTAAAGTTACTTTCAGAGTGACTTTGTGGTCAGTTAAAACACTGATATAAAAACCGCTTAAGAGTATTTTCAAAAACCAGTGGTCTGTTGAGATCCCAACCAGCGAATATATGAGGTAACACTCGTGCTGATTGTGACTCAGTGGTAGACGTGACTACAGAGTTACAAAGAGAGAGAGTTCCGGTTTCGGTAACGTGTGCAAGTCAAGGAGCCAGTGTATGCTCTCTCCTGTCCGTCGTGGTCGCAGGTTCGAACTCGTCGTCTCGACGTTTGTCACGTCAGCCGCAGTGACCTTTTCCCTTCTCTCTGTCGCCTTGCTCTGCCATCCCTCAGCCCTCCCTCTCAGCACAAGCCATCCTCGACCGCCCCGGCTCCCACTCGCCCGCCGGCAGTGAGGGGCCCCATGCCGGCACCGCCGCTCGCCCCAACGCTCGCCTTCCCGGCGCCGCCCATTCCATCTCGACCGGGGCCACCCGGCAACGCTTTTGGGGCCGGCGCTCAGGACCCCTTCTCTGCCCCTCCGCAGATACCTTCCCGGCCGGCACGCATCCCCCCTGCGTTGCCCCCTGGAGTCCCCAGGTAAGCTGTGCCGTCCCAGAATTCCCTGGGGGTGAAGTTAATGTTCAGGTGAGTTCTTTCACGGAGACAACTGGTCAGTGGAGCCAACTCTGCACCTGAGTCCTGCTCCTCTGACCATGCCTCACACTGCACACTCAGCTTTCTCAGCTACGTGGCACAATTCTGCCGTCAGTTTATCACCTTGGGCCGCATGTTGCACATGTTGGTTATTGTTCTTGGAGCAGATCTGTGAAAAACTGCACCTCAGGAAGCCCAGAGTGTGAGACTCAGAGTGAGTGAGTGTGTTTTGCTTCACACCCCTCTGTGCTGTGTGTGTCTGTGCGCATGTGTCCTCTTGTATACGTTCCTGCATAATAAGACACTCCTCCGATTTGGTCACTTCTGTACTCTGCTCACCCCAGGCCAGGTGTCTCACCCTGTTGTTGTTCTCTCCCCTACAGCCGGAGACCCCCAGCTGCCCCGAATCGGCCCACCATAATCCGCCCATCGGAGCCCTCCTTGCTAGACTAGGCCAGAGCGTCTGCTTTAAGAGCTTCTGGCTTATGAGAGCTGCCTGGGGGTGGGGTCAGAGGCAGCAAAGGGGAGGGGCTTAGAGCAAGGGATGTGGTCACCAGCCACTCAGGGACTCTGTATTCACATAGAAATGTTTACTGGTCGTTTGTTTCCTGAAATCTTTAGTTTTTATCATCTTCTGCCGTTTAGTGAGGGCCTCGGGGCCCAAAAATGCAAACATAAAAACAATGTCCTGCTCGAAAAACATTTCATTTTGCAAAGAAAGGAGTTGCCCAGCCAGTCCTCCCCATTTCAACACTTGTCGCACAGAATTTCGATGCTGCACTTGTTCCGTGGCTGGTCTCCCTCCTGGATAAAGTCCTGACCCCTGACCTCTGACCCCTAACCTGTTTAATACCTGAAACACATTAGCCAAGGGTTTTTTCTCTCGCTCTTCTGGATTCTAACCTGATTCACGATGGCCTTGTTACTTTTGTTATTGTAATGATATTGATTCTTTTTCAATGTGCTGTTTTTCATGATATATATGTAGCTTTAAAGCCATTTTCTAATAGTTTCTGGAAGAAAGCACTAAAGGAGGTAGACGTGTGCGATTCCTTTTTCACTACAGGCAGTCCATCCTCTTTCCTTCGTACCCAACCCCTTCGCCCGAGCACTGACTCTCTGCCTCCTGGACCTACCGCTCCCCAACTCTTACCGCTGTCCCGGTGTGGTAAAATCTCAAGGGTGGCCATTGCAGACTCCTGATGACCAGGTGCAGGTGCTTGTCCTTGGGCGTTGTCCCCCGTCTCCCGTTTGGGGAGTTGATGTGCCTTCTTGACTCGCCCTCGGGTCACTTTGGGCCAAAGCTGAAGCACTCTGTCTGTCACTGGCTCCTTTTGTAGGACACGACAACTCAGTTTGCGACGTCCTCTCAATCTACACGCACGCCTTTGTAAGCCAATATAACGTCTATGCAGAAGTATTTTTTCTATGATTTTGATTTCCAAACGTTTAGTGAAGTTTCTTTGCTGACTTGTGGTGTGATCATTCCGGGGATCTGGGGAGCTTCCCCATGGAGGCGCGAGTATTATGACTTGTGACTGTGGGAAATGTTAAGATTCAGGGGTCAGATGGCTTCTTTTGAGATGAATGAGCTGCAGACGAGCGGTACCATCCAGCTGATTGTCCAGAGAGGCAGGAGGGGCAACGATACCCAGCCAGTTGACCGGGGAGCAGAAGTACCACTTATGGGCAGGGCCAAGAAAAACGCCTTCTGAAGGGGTGCTGGTTCTGCTCTCGCTCGATGAACTGATGGAAGGCCCACGGTGCCTAATAAAGTTCTGCTGCAGTATGTGGTGGCGGCAGATGAGTGCGGATTGTACGCTGGAATCGTGCTGAAAGGGAATGAAATGAATAACTGCCATGGAACTGAAAGTCTGTTTGTCATCCTAATAGTTTGAGTCAATACTAATGTATGTAACGTAATACACTAACCATGTATGAGTTGTTTTGTGTTCACTGGAAGGGATCTAGAGCATGTGTCCTTCCCATGAGCTCGAGGCCTGTTTGTTCACACCTAGCGTACAGGGAAGGGTATTTTTGCTGTGCTCTGATATTACCCATCATGCTCTGTGAGTGAAATTCAGAGGGGGTTGGATGCAGCTGTGCAGTGGGGCACAGAGAGGTTTGATCCTGGGTTATAGTGGGGATGATGGTGGTATCAGTGCCTTTGTGTTGAGGCCTAGAGGGCTGCTGTGTGGGACTGAGACCCTCCACCCCTGTTGGCCGCTGTCTCATGGTGCCCCACATGAGTGTCGAGATGTTCCGTACCCCTGCTGTGCTGAACCCTGCACAGCCTGTCCCTCAGCCGTGTCCTTTCTGTACCTGTGCTTTGATGAGGTAATGCCCTGAAACACACCTGAACAGTGGCTCTGTGGTGATCAAGAAGAATATGTAATATGTAAATGGTGAATGAAATAACAACTCCCTGAAACACTAAAGAAAACCGGGGGAAATGAGCTTGTAATGAGAAAGTGTCCAATAAAGGGACTGGCTATGGAACCCCGTGTCTGTCTCTGTGCTGGTGTCTGTCCCGACGTCCCACACCTCACCTGCGCTGTCCGGTACTGGCAGTGTTCAAAGCCCAACTCCATCACCAGCTGTCCACATCATCTCGGGCATAACATTAATTTTTTCTTATACATTTTGCCCATTCCATCAAAATTTACACCTGTTCAATTTAGCAACATAGTGGAAAGATGAACGTCGGTGCATTTTCAGGTTTAAAGTAGCCTTTAAGGGGAAGGAACGCAAATGTTTACTGTTCACAAGTAATTTGTAGTGCTTCCGTAAAAGAAATCAGCCACAACTGTAAGATACCGGAGCTGTTTTCCTGATGTTTCAGCCCTCATCCTCACCCCCTCAAGTGATTCTGGGAAGTGCTCGCCACAGTCACGAAACTTCCCGGAAGCCCTTTTCTGTACAGAACCCTCCAGAGACCACGTACCATGTCAGGTGGAGCGGTTGCGCGGCAGCTGCGCTGTTCGGACCTGGTTCCGGTCCACCCGTAGCTCCGGGACCAGGACATCCAACGCCAAGCTGAGCCGAGTCATTCGACACGAGTCTCAATTCTGTCCTCTTGTTTTGCTGTGGTCTGGAACAGGAGGCCATCCCCCCAGGTCCGCAGCCGTCCAAACCACCGGTGAGCGACCGAGACCCTGGAACAAGCAGGAGTGGTCTGCTGCTGCTGCTGCTGCTGCCGCCACCGTCCTCGGCAAGTTTGATCACATGGAAACGCAGCGTTTACAAGACCTTCAAGCAGAGAGCAGCACCGCTGAGCCAGGACTGAGAGAATGGGCGGTAACCCAGGTCCATGCGGTGTTTGTAGCTCTCTTACAGTATCTAGGACATTGTCACACCAGTGAGTCCACTGTAGACCAGCTTCCCTCCTCACTTAAATATGCCTACCAGTAAGTTACAGTCAATGTAAGAGTAAAACATGGTACAGCCAATAGGTGTCAGACTGGCCTCTGCTGTGCTTAAAGACATCAGTATATGTGTGTTACGTGTAATAGTGTAACAGTGCTATTGAACTGTGACGGACTGGCATCCCGAGAGGGTGTAACCCACCCCCTGAACCTTGTGCACAGTGATTCTGGGATAGAGTCCGGCCCACGGTGACCCTGACCAGGAGGAGCGCGTCTTACAACTTGTGACTGCACCACGTAGTGCAGACATCCCTCCGGTTATTAATAGGTGGTTCTGTCAAGGTCTTTGGTATGATTTCAAATGGACTAAAAATGCTTCTTAAAAAAGTTTCAAATAATTTTCCTGACTTCAAGCTACATTAAAATGAAAAAAACCAAGAGCACTGAAAGTGAAAGTATTCTTGCAAACTCCGGTTTCACGGTGATTCTGATAAACGTGCAACATCCGTTGTTTATGTGAACGATGGTCAGAAGCCCTGAGGAACACCGGACCTGAGCTGTAAACACTGCAGAAATGAGCTGAACTGAGACGCTCCCGAACTCCAGGCCGTGCTGCCGGCTCTTGGAAAGCAAATTGCACCACTTTGGCGCTCAAGTCGAGCGGCAGGAGGTGAAAGTGGTCTTCGGCTGCACTCTCGCATGGAGACAGACTCAGACAGCCACAAATACACCGATTCGCCAGAGTACAGGAATTCGCAACCTCGCCGACCACGGAGAATCACAAACTGTTCATGCAGCAGTGTCATTTTTACTGTATCTGCTCAGGGTACGTGCCTCGATGGTGCGGTGCGGCTCTGACCGCTACGCCCCGAGGCCCTGCTGTGTTGAGGGTAAGAAAAGATGAGCCCGTGGAGCGAAACCCATGGAGTCCTGAGTGATCTGGGACCCATCGGCCGAAACGCCGCAACCCCTTCGTTTCCCTTTTTTTTTTTAATCAGTAAAGATCTACATATAATCCAGATAGCTGAAGACACAAAGTAACACACAGTTCATCACCACGGCTTGGCTTCTGTGGCTCCGTCGCTAAGCAGGATTTCTGTAGCGCCCAGCGCTGTCCAGCAGGTGGCACAATGGCCGTGTGCACCGGACTGCAGATTCTGTTCTCGGCAGCCTGACCCCTAGAGGATCTTGGGATTTTTCGCAATCCGTAGCAGTTCGTGCCGCTTTCTGTGGGTCGTCTCACCTGAGATCGGGGTCAAAGGTCTCCTGTGACCGGATCAGCCCGGAGCATCTACCGGTGGTGCCGTAGCGGAGGGCAGGCGGCGTCAACGACGGAGGAGCTTTGACCGACGCCGGAGACGAAGCACAGAGGACGGCGTACGGGTGTCGTTGAGCGCGACAGACCGGTTGAGCTCGGAGCGAGAGAGAGCGGCGAACGAGGGCACGTCATCCGCAGCGATGGCTCCTTGCGTCGGTTCACGCTCTCGATTCGTTCGGTGTCGTGTCACGGAAGCCCTTCATCTGTCGCTCCTTCACCTCTGACACACAAACAGGAAAAAACAGGTCACGTGACATCATGTCCGCTTCTCTTAAGCCTGCGCAGATATAATGCCGGGAAAACCCGAAGCTCCGGGCCAGAAAAGGCCAACTTTTTTGAGGCAAGAGAGGTGGCGGCAAGAGTCACGGCTGAACTTCTTCACCAAGTTTACGCACGCCCCACAAAAGAGCGGAGAGTGTGCGTGCGTGTGTGTGTGTCTTGTGCCCACAGGAGCTGATCGAAAGATTACGGGTTATAACAAGAACGAAAAAGATGTCACCCCTCCCCCACCTGCTGCGTGCACTTTCGGGTCAGACGGCGGAGGGGAGCGTGAGCATCTCCCCACGGCGGGACGAGTCTGCTCTCTATGGGATGCGTGGCGCCTCGTGGAAAGTGCAAAACTACAGCAGTGCTCTGGTTTCTTACCCCGTTTTCTTTGCAGCTCCAAAGTCGCTTGTACCAATAAGGTGCGGATCACGAAGATATCGCTTGTGTTACGTGGTGTGAGCATCATGTGTAGGGCTGTAACAAACACAAAACACTCTGCAAGGCTTCTTACATTTCGTAAACTTTGACCTGCATCAAAGTTAAAACCAGTTTAAAATGACATGAATTGAAGAAAGACCTTGATCTTGGAGGCGACTGAATACGAACGTATCATTTCTGCACTCGTAGCATTCGGTGATTATTGATCACACAAACTCGCCAACAGCAGACACACACACTGCAAACGCTGTGGAAGTGAGTCCCGTTCAGGTGGTTCCGCACTCGTGCTCTTTGGCTCAGCGGGTAAATGCGGCTCTCGTTCGCTCCGCTACAGGTGTTTGGAGTGCGGGAGGAAACCAGAGCACCTGGGGGAAGCCCATGTGAATGCAGGGAGACCACACACACACACACACAAAGCGAGCTGGATGCAAACCTACAGCCCAGAAAGTGTGCGGCACCAGAACTACCCGCTGTTACGTTTAGCAAATTTTCTCCATACGTTCATACGTCATATTTTGGTCCAAAATGCAGTTCCTTTTACTGCCGCATTTTTGATTTGCTTGCAACTTTCTTACATTCATGCTCCGTTTTTTACATCAGATTTACACTTTAGTTGGAGCTGTTTGTCTGGGCAGTGTGTATTTCTGACTTTCTATTCCTCATTGCTCTGAAAAGCTTTTTTCTTTTTTTTCTCACCAAACACTTTCGTTTTTGGTCTTGAGAAACACTCTAAACCGCTGCGAACAAAGCCCTTGTTGACCGTATGTCACAGAAATGTCCCAAGGAGAACATCTGCACCGAAAGTCCCGGGAAAGCACACGGAGCGTGTGTCGAGAGCCCTCCGTGGTTTCGGGGCAACGTTCCTGCCGTGCCGTCTCAGAGATCCATCCCCGTCTCGTTCGTGCGGCTCCTGCTCCGGCGCTTCGACGTCTTCCTCGAAAACGTGCTCCTGTTTCCGAAGCGCTCGACGCGGCGACGCTGTATAAACATCACCGATTCCACCAGGTGGCGTAGTGGTTGGAGCTGCTGTCTTTGGTTTCGGAGGTTGCAGCTTTGCATCCCACCTTCTGCTGTGCTCTCCTTCATCAAGGTACTTACCCTGAAGTGATACAGTAAAGCACAGCTGGCAGTACAGTATGTACAGGTAAATCAGTGTAAATAACACTGGGGATGCCTATGGATCAAAGTTGCAGATAAAAGAAACAAATGCAAATACGAGACCCGAATAACCTGAATGTAAGAAAAAACTGTGCCACTCTGCCAGTACTATGATTAATTGCAGCATTATCGTTGTTAAAATAATATCATTTTCACTGCTAACTTTCCCTAACTCAGTTACCGAGTTACCCGTGTGGGCTTATCGCTTTACCCGTTTTTCCAGTATGAGCGGAGGGTAAACCGCTAACCCTAAACCGATGCATTCCCGCCGCTCGTACCGTATGTCGCGCACACCGAGAAAGCGGATATTTCTTGTCTTGTCTTTAATTTGCATATTTTCACCTGGACAAGTGCGACTTCTCTTATCTCGCGACCTTTACGCCGTCTCGCACGCAGTCTTCTCTGTTACTGGGCGATCTTCTTCAGCACGTCTCGTGGTGCTCTTCACTCCGTCTTGTAGCGGATTGACTGAAGTGCCAACAGTGTATAGGCAGCAGGTGGCATAGTGTTCAAAGCACCAGCCCTCCCCTCACAGGTTACACAGGTTACACAGGTGACTCCCACCTCCTGCTCTAGTACCCTGGATCAAGGTACTTACCCTGGATTTGTAGAGTAAAAGACCCCCAGCTGTGTAGAGGGGTTAGTAATTTACAGTTGATTTCATTTTAAAAAGTGTCAGTTAATTAATTATAAATTGTAATAATTTGCTTTCGGCCTCAGTTTGTAAAAGGTTAATTTCGCTTAATGCTGGAAACTCTCTCTAACCCCATGTTGATCTCATGTTTGCTGCAGGGCGCTGTTGAACACCATGCCAGATCTTCATCCTGAATCTATGTACGAACTATTGTCCAGGTGGAACCCAACGCTGTGAATCACCTTAAAACATGAAACATAATAAAAAATGTTTACTCATCAGCCCTACACCCCAGCAAGAGCACTGTTCTCTTCCACCTCTGGCTGCTTGGAGGTTCCACTCACTGGGGTCCAGACTCAAAAGTCCGTAAGTCTTTGGTAAGGCACCAGTATAGCGGAACAAAATCCTTTTATCCCTCAGAGCTACCGAATCCCTCCCAGCATTCGAGAAGGATTTCGAGGCAATCTTTTCAGAGCCACTTCTCTCCTGATCTGCTGATAGCTATATAACTGAGTCCAGCACCATCTGCTATTATCCATCCGTTTACGTTTCCACTGGTTAAGGAAGTATAGACCTGTATCAAACCACCGCCAGTCTAAGGAGGCTTGTATTTGGTATACAAAGAATTAATGATAACTGCGACACGGTGGACACGTGTGATGATGGTCATGTGCCAGTGAGGACAACGTGTGCTACCCAGTTGGTCCCGCTTTCCAGGAACCTTCTTTTGCTTTTCTCTCTTTCTGTCGTCAGCCATGGGTGAAACTGCACACGCTGAAGGTTTTTGAGATTTAACAGGCCCACTTTTCTGGTTTTCTTTCTCCACCCCACTGCCTTTCATATCCTTCTGGTAAGACTGCGGTGGGGAAGTCAGGGAAACCACCATCTAGAGGTATGGTGGGACAGAAACCATCAGAGAGACGGGTGGGGAGAGAAAGGGCGAGAGATGCCGTGTCAGGGGGCTTTGAAAGAACAGCTGTGTGCAGATCGGAACTTTCACATCTTTACACACGCATCAGATGTTGTGTGTCTTCGCCTGCCCCTCCACACACGCTGACACATTCACGAGTGCCCATCATCTCAGTGTCTGCACAAGACCGTACAACCCTGGCCTTTGACCAACCATAGTAAATGACCACTTTCATGGGGACAGTGTGGGAGGGGGGTTTTTCTCTCTTTTTTTCTCACCTCCCCCAGTCACCCCAGCGCCGGAACTGACACACTCTAAGTTAGACAAGCTCAGAGTCTGGGAGAGCGGCTTTTTCCTCTGTCTATTTATATGTTAGTGCGATTGCTTCAGAACCACAGTCATGCGCACAGGCGGACATTACCAATAACTAATGATGCCCTATGGTACGCAGTGTTCCACTGAACAGTGATATCGTGTGAATGTCCTTGTGTCACTCTGTCTAGGTTGGTGAGCAAATGTAGGTGTACATTTCTGTTCTTTTTTACTTTGAACAGTATGTGTGAGTGTGTGTGAATGTAGATGCGTTTGTCACGTACGAATAAGTCAGCAAGGGAATGAGAGATGGAGCGTGTGACCCCAGTTGGTCAAGAGCTCTGAAGAGGTCCTTACATGGTTTCTCAATGGAGTGGAGGATCCTCAGTGGAGGTGCTAACCCAGGACTGATACAGCTGTATAAAGAAGTAAAGTTATGATTTCTCATGGTGTAATCACTTTGTGTAAAGGTGCTGGAATAATCGATTAATTTTCATCTCCTTCACTGGTTTCTTCTTGATCCTTCCAGTTGCCTTTTACAGTCGAATAGACATCGGTGGGACTTTTGGTTTTCGGTATTCCCTTTTCACCTCCATTGACTGATGTCTCTAGAGTGTCATGCCAGTGGAACGAATCTGGAATAAATCATAACGATGCGCACTTTTCACACACAATGAGGGCTGTTGGATGGATGGCAGCCAACCAGACTGGAAGCCAAGGAATCAGGCACCTGCACACGTGGGAGAGCGGCATCTTTATGCCTGCACCTTCACGGAGCAATATCGAAAGCAAGTGATGCACCATGGATGGAGGAGATACCGGGTTCCTTACTGCCGTCTTCAAAAAAAGCACAACAAGAAAGAAAAAAACAATGTTTGAGTATGTTGGAACGAGAGTGAGCGAGAGTGAGAGAACGTAACAAAAAAGCGAGGCAGGAAGTGTCATGCTCGGGGACTTGAGCCAGTCTGAGGGCGTGGCTCCCTGGTTTAAATAAACCCTCTGGGTCACTCAGGATACACACACACACACACACACGTGCGTGCGCACGCGCCTGCCCTGTTCTGCATTTCTACTTGTGCTCCAGGAAACACTCGCCCAGTTGTGAGTGTGTGACGACACAGCACATAACTGACGGGGTGAAGGCTGAGGCTTCGGTGTTCCCCCGCTGCTCTGCCGCCGCTCATCGCTCTGAAATGCGCTCCCGTGCATCGGCACCCCCTGCGTCACGAGGACCCCCCGCTGCCGCCGCCACAGACTGAACTGAAGCATCTGCAAGCTCCTTACTGCTGCCGCTGCCGCTTGGCATTCCCTTCAGCCACTCTCTTGCGATGGAAGACGGCTCTCCGTGCCCCCAGGTGTTTGTGGTGGACAGTCAGGCAGGTGCCTCACGGCCCTTTAGCCCCGCCCCCCTGCGCCGCGGGGCCGGGAAAGCCTGGCGGCTGCTCTGGCTACTGGTGAGCCTGTTGCTGCTTGGCATGATTGTCGAGGCCTTCTTCATCTACCAGCTGTACCAAAAACCTTTGGTGAGTACCACCCTCCATCCCAGCAGCAGCGATTCGCTCACCTTAGTCCCCACTTGTAATTACTGACCTCCCTGCACACCTCACACCGCTTACACACTTTCACTTCGCCCCACTCACATCTTGCAGCAATTCAACTCTTAGCTCCTTGCTAAATAGACGAGCAAAACTCTCTGTCGGGGCAGCAGCTGTTCAGACCCGTTTCCTCTGGACCGAAACAGGCCGGGTTCAAATCCCACCTCCTGCTGCAGCACCGGTGATCGAGACACTTACCCTGAACCGGTACGGTAAAGATGAGCTTTTGTGCACAAGCGATTGTATGTTATAGCAGGTACATGAATGAACGGAAATGTCTCGGGATTAAATCTCACACCTGCGCTCTTCTGCACCCGAGAGCATTGTCTGTCTCTCATTTATCACTGCATTCATCTTCAGCCCATGTGTGGTAAAGTACACTGGTTCGTACTGTGCGATGTGACGCACTGACTGTACTCCACTCTAGAATCATGTGTCTGCACCCGAATCTCTCCTCGGGCTCCTGTGATGAACTCTGTGCGTTTTTCTCCCACACGTTCCACACTTTGGAGGAAAGTGGCTGCTCAGTGAGTGCAGGTACATGTAAATGAGGAAGTGTTTAAAGCCACATTACCTGGTCATGTATTTCTTCGAAAAGTACAGTACTTTCAATAAAGTTCTGCTGCTTTCCTCCAAAGTAAGTTACGGCAAAGTTAAGCTACTTACTATGATTCACCCACTTATAGAGCAGAGTAATTCTACAGTATCAGTTGAGGGGAAGAACCCCCACGAGGGGCTCGACAGCAAGAGGTCAAATCTGGACCCGGAAGGGATTCGACCCGGCCTGTATGTGGTTGTCGACCGCACAAGATTTAAGAGTCCGAGCTACAACGGCGGTAACTGAACACGATTCAAAGTTCTAGAAAGTTCTGTCTGTTGTTGTTCCTCCGCAGTCATCGGGTCGGTAGCTGAGTACCGTATTGTACTTTCACCTTGCACAAACAGTTCATACGTTTAGCTTTGCCATTTCGGCAGCAGTCGTGTTTGCCACTCGACCGCAGTAGGAAACATAGGAAACATTTGGTGCATCTGAGACCCTCACTGAGGAGAAGGCGCCTCGGACACCTGCGCTCGTGAAACGGCTTCCTGGCTGGGTGTCGAAGGTGCTGAGATCTGTCCCCCACAGACGCCCACGCGCAACCGGCGCTCAGCGCTCAGCGCTCGGCGCAGCAGCCGGAGAGCTCGGGGTCACGCCAGGATGCTGTTTCCGGGCCTCAAGCGTGCACCGCGGCACCGGCTGTCGGCAGAGTGGCCGTTAGGCGATGGGCTCCCGACCTGCAGCCTGTACAGGTCTGAGGCTCCAGCTCTAAGGCTTCTGGGATTAGAGGCGGCTGCTGGCGGCAGGTATTTCAGTTTCCCCCTGTGCTACACGCCATGATGAAAAGCAGCAAGAGGGAGGGCACTGGCCACCTTAGCATGTTGCTAAAGACGCCACTTGGGGGGGGTCACAGAAAACACATAAATGATGCACTTTGCCCAAGAGGAGGTTGAGCAATGACTGCAGCAGGAAAGAGAAGTCACAGAAAAGCACACTATGCCCATGTTTTAATGTCTGGGCATGTTTTCAGAGGGAAGAGAAGCAATTCCTCTAAATTTTGCACTCCGTCATTCGCGTCTCCCGTGGATCAGAACCGCTCTGCGTCGAGCGTGACCTGGGCGTGAAGCTTTGGCTTTCAACAGTGCACCGTGTGGAAACGGGGCTCACACGACCACAGCCGCGCACACAGGGCTGTAGCAGGTGCGCACTGCTATTCGCTGTATCTGGAGCAGCCTACCAAGGAAAGCACTGCAGGCTTTCGCTCTCACGCACCTCAGAGCTGCTGAATCCTTCCCACGTTCAAGCCCATCTCTCTGAGAGCCATTTCTCTTCTGACATCTCCATAAATGAGTCCGACACCATCAGCTGCGATTATCTACGGCTTTGCTGTTTGAATGTCTTCTTCTGTCGGAGCCGCGGGAGGGACGTGAACCAGCAACGTGGTGGTGTCTCACACACACAAGCTGTGCGTGCGTCTAAAGCTCTTTTCCTCCTGTTGATGCAGCTCAGATTTAACCTGAGTTGTACATCATTCTGGAGAAAAGCATCCTATAAATGAATAAATTAATGTGTAAATGTAAGTTAAGACCCGTGCGCTGCTTCCTAGTGGAGACCCTCCATTGCTACGTTCACTGCCTTCTTTGGCTTCTGCTGCGCTCTGCTGTAGCCGTTAGGGAAACTTATTGTAACTAGACAGTTATTAACTCATTCAGTGTATTTTTATAGAGCTCTGGTCACACAGCGACAGAGAGCGGAACACAGGAAGAAGGTAAAGAAACACATGAAACAGTTGACTGTATACCGGAGTAATACTGCGTCCATGCGGTTATTAGAGCTATAAGCTTGTCTACTGGCCCTGGAGGAAAGAAACAAAAACTGAAAGACGAGGGAGAAAAACCTCTGGGGGTCCAAGCGCCAGTGGCTGACCCCCCCTGACCCCCAGCATTCTAGATTACACAAGACTTTTAAGTCAATTTACAATTAACAATAACTTTGCAGCCGAGCGTTAACTTGATGTCCCAGTTCACGCAGGGATGTCTCGTCCGTCATGGCGGGGAGTCATCAGCCCCAGTCATCATGGGCTGCCGGTATCACTTCTACCTTGGGAGTTTACCCTGCTGCTCCGCGGACAAAGATACTTCGTTCACGCTCTTCCTGTCAGAAAGATGGTAGATGAGTAACGCAGCTGCGTGACAGCGATGCTCTGAGCGAAAAGCCCGGCTCGGTGGGGACTGGCAGTTTTGGTGACTGTCTGCTCTGGTTTCGTGTGTTTTCTCTGTGCTCTCAGGGAGTTTTGGGGGCTCCTTATAACTCTCCCCTTTAATTCTCACTTCCTGATTCACAGGTGCTTCTTTGTATGAACATTGACAACCAAAGACACAAACCTTCTCCTTCTTCTTCTTCTTCTTCTTCTTCTTATTATTATTATCATCATTAATAATAATAATAATAATAATAATAATAATTTATCTGATGCTTTTCTCCCGTCACATAATATTAAGAGTGTACGTAGCGGTGCTCACAGTGATGTACCAGTTCATGCAACTGGGTCATCTTGTGGCAAAGAGCTAATTTTGGAGAAAACAGACTGTGCCCTTTACCTGTCCTATAACTGCTCCTCGTTCTTTTCTGCAAAAGTCTAACTGCTCGGCAAGAGAATAAACGGATTCCTTCTTAACAAGGAAAACTACCCTCTATGTCTTACTTCCACGTCTCTTTTTTCCTCTTCTCTCTTTCAATTGAATTGAAGTGGAACGTGTGTGTGTGTGTGTGTGTGTGTGTGTGTGTGTGTGTGTGTGCGCGTGTTCGTGCTCATAACTGCTGACACACTGTTCTTTTGCAGGGAGACTCCGCCTCCACCTCCGCCTCTGCCTCTGCCCTGAAGGGCATTCCAGGTGCGTTCGCTCGTTCTTTAGGGCTACGGTCTGGTGAGTGGAGAAGCTCTGCACCTCCAGCTCTCCATCATTTCTCTTCTCTACATGGTTTTCAAAGTGAGGGGCAGCGTCTGACACCTAAAACACCTAACCCAGCTGAACTGACGCTTCACCTCACATTCTATTACAGATAAATATGAAAACGAAGTTCTCTCAAAAACAGCGAGGACACCTGTGAAGCCATCCAGACCTTCAGCTCACCTCACAGGTACGGAGCGGAGCCGCGGGCTGCTCCTCACGACTCTCTATAGCGCTTCGGCGCCTGTGGTCTTGCGCTCACAAACTGTTTCATGTAATTGTTAAAAATGACTGAGAGAAATTCCCTCATTCCCCTGTGGAGCCCACTTTCAGGACTGGCTTCTCCTGCTTCGAAGGGAATCTCCATTCGAGTGAGAGGAAGGACTTTCGCGAGCAGATGGAGAGCATTGAGCACTTGGAAATGGGCCCCCTTTGAGCGTGAGAAGAAACACCTGAGTCACAAAGTCCGAGCCAATGAGTTCTTCGGAGTGACAGAGAGTATCTGAGCCTCACGGTAAAACACAGAGCCAGAGAGTCAAAGTCAACGAGTGTCCAACTGAACCGGGATTTTTGAGGAAGGAGGTCAACAGAGTCTGAGCGTTTAGCCGAGTTACGTACACTGTGTTTTATTTATTTATTTTTATTTTTATAGAGCGCTCTTCTCACGCAGTGACACAGAATGCTTTAACACAGGCATAAAGCAAGAAAAACAGATACAAACAAAGAAGACAGTTGACTAATGGCTACCATAATGAAGAACTTATTATAGCGCTATAAGTATACCTGCTGGCCACCGGGGAAAGGAACAAAAACTCCCAACTGAAGATTGAGGGAGAAAAAAAACCTCTGGGGATCCACGGGCCAGTGGTTGCCCACCCCTCCTGGGCATTCTAGAAAATAGCAATTCGTAAGTCAGTGTTTAACAAGTAATGATGATAATGTTGGTGAATGGCATCTTGGATCCCCGACTCTGCATGGAACGTCTCGATCGTCACGGCAGGTGGACATCATCCTCTGTCAGCACGGGATTCGTCTGTCGCCACTGGCCAGCCTCCTCAGGTCTTATGTAGCGAGGTAGCGCTCAACGAGAAGAACGAACAGAGTTAGTAATTTGTTACTTAAGTAAATTTAATACGCATTTTTACAAAGGTGATAAACAACCAAGGCAGATGTAATTACATTTCGAGGTGGAATGCCTGAGTGAACATGTAAGTCTTAAGTCCGGATTTGAAAACAGAAACAGACGGGGCATTTCTGACAGTAACTGGTAGACTCTTCCACAGTGTAGGTGCTCTATAACTAAAGGCGCGACCTCCTACTGAGGTCTTATTGATCACAGGTACTTTAAGGTAACCTGCATCTAATGAACGGCGATATCGTCCCGTGTTAGCAGAGTCAAGGAGTCAGACAGTGAGCTGAGTTACACAGAAGGGTTTTCAGCTTGACTCTGTGCTCAGCTGGACTCAGACACTCTACGCAACTCAAGGATGAACATTTGAGTCTCTCTAGGTTCAGCTCAATTATAGAGTTCATGTTTGAGGGATTGTGAGAAGGTTCACACAGGCCTGATGGAGAATAGTGTGCGTTTCTGCCATCATATGAAGGCCATCAACACTGAGACTTGGTGTGTAGAGGGAACAGTGGTACAGTAAACAGAGTAAATCAGTGTGAAGAGGTCAGGCCAGGTCAACGCCCACAGTACTGAAGACAGCCCAACAAGTGTGTTTTCAAAGTTCTTTCAAAGTGCTTAATTCACAGCTACTGTAGGAAGCGGTCAGAACATGGGATAGGGAACTGCTTCCCACTCTCAAGATGCCACGTTTGAATCCTCGACCTTGCTGGACTACGAGTCAGGGTCTCCTCGATTGAAGTACTTTTCAGGAAACAGTACGGTAAAAACGGTCCTGCTAGTGATGTGTAAATGATCGTCAGTCACTTGCTGTCCAGACCATGAAGAACTTTCTCTCCTTCCACTGCAAAAGCAGGATGTGCTGTGAAAATACAGTGTTCGGCTCATTCCATCATGCGGAAACGAATTTGGACAGAGCGAGGGGTCCCTGTTTCACTCTGTTTTTCACTCTACTCTGTTTACATGAAGCACACATAATACGTAAGGAAGACGCATTGTCCACGAGTCGCTCCGCAGACTTAACAAAAGTACCTCGGAGGCTCTGGGATCTGCAAGTGTTTTATGTTTCTTTCAGCCGTGTTGTTCATGTTGTTGTTGTTGTTGTTGTTGTTGTTTTGCGACTCCAGTTGTTTGCGACGCAGATGAAGCCGAAAGACTTTGATTGCAGCGGAAAGAAGCTTGAGAGGTTTCTTGTGGAAAAAACGCTCACTCATATGAGTCTTGGGCTTGAGATGCATCAACCGCTTCCTTTTCTGCTGTGGTACATGTTCTGCAAGCTCGAGCGACTTGCTACAATCCAGTGTCAATTTCAGAATGTGTCACCCTTCTCGGCGTGAAGAGAGCGAAACGGCACCGTGGCCACGGTTTCAGGAGACAGATTAGTGTCGCATTACATGTGTGAAGGCAAATGTGTAATAGTCTGAAAAGTAGAGCTGGGCAGCTCTACACGTCTGCTGGGAAACGGGCCTTTATACGCCCGCGTCGTTCCTCCAGTCCAAGGTGTGCGGCCCGTTCCTCCCTCGTTTCCGACGCCGCGTTTCGAAGTGCTCGTTCCACTTCTTTGGCGAAAGCCTTTCATTCCCAGTGTAGATTTCCCACAGTCACGAGTCAGTCGGTGGCGGACGCCGCAGCAAATATTGGACGTGTTTCAGTGCGATTTCAGCCTGCTTTAAAACGTAAAATACCGCAGTAAAATCTAGAAGGACCGGTGACTGAACAAAGACGTCCTGCGGTCCAGTTCTTGTATTTATTTTAAACGTATGATGTGTAGCGGGTGACGTGTGACCGATATTAACTCGGGCTACAGTCCACACCTTTGGGTTCGTCCTGTGCTGGACGTCCTTTACAATTTGTCCTCCGAAGTGAGTAGCCATGGCAGCTTTGTACCCTACCTGCACAGTACCTGCATGGTAAGTTTTGGAAGGTGCTGCTCAACCAGATGTGTCATCTGCAAGGAGAAGGCCGTAACTGCCGTGGTGTCTGCTCTTCTCGAGGGCTTAACAGCAGAGCCTCTCTTGGGAAGGAAAGTATGAAAGCACCAGTTAGTTTCCTTCACGTCAGGCCTCTGTCTGTGAGCAACGGCTCTACAGCATCCTTCATGTGGTCGCACCATCGACACCAGCCTTCACACTCTTTCCTGCTCTCTGCATTTTCCTTCAGGGATTGCCATTGACGGCATGCTCACCTGGAGGGAGTTTGGAGACACATTCATCCATGGGATGAAGCTCAAAGAAGGTGGGTTATTGGTGCAGACGGAGGGCTACTATTTCATCTACTCCAGGGTGCACTTCTCTGGCGCTGACTGCTCCCTCTTCAAGCACGTGGTGCAGCGGTACACGCCGCGTTACAACGGCCCCTTGGAGCTCATGAAGGCCAAGCACTTCCACTGCCGAGAGAAGGAGAAGAATGGAATAGACACGAGCTACCTGGCAGGGACATTCCACTTGTACAAAAACGACAGCATTGTGGTCAAGGTGGAGAAACCCTCCCAGCTGCTCTACCAGGAGTCGTCGGACAACTTCTTTGGCGCGTACATGATTTAGGTCGGCGGCAGCTTTGTGGAGCGCTCAAGAGCCCCACGGAAGCATCGTCGCCTGGCCAACGTCTCCAAAGACATTCGCAACGTGCTCCTTTTCTGTCCACGGACGATGCGGCTGGACGTAATTCTGTCCGCAGCCACATTCGGGCGGGAGGCGAATTGCCAACGGATCTTTTCTCGTCGCTTCTTGGAAAGCGTGCCCTTGGAGCACTTGGGGAAGAGGCTCTGTAGTCGTCGCCGTCGCTCGGGCGCAGAGGGCTATACCTCCCACGTTTCGAACACAGTGCTTCACAAGGATCTTCTTTAAGCAGGACTCATGGCGTGAGACGACCAGCTCCTCCTTTTCAGTGTTTTACTTATTTATTTCCAGTGGCCCTTTCTAGAGTTTCTGCAATGTCTTGAGCAGAGTGGACGCAATGGCCGCTGGACTCACTCCGCTCCACTTCCACCATGTTTACAGCTCGCGTCTCCTTTTCCTGGCTCTCGGAGGCAAACCTGTATTATTAACCCGTTACTCACTGATTCATGAAAACTTTGGGAATTTTGGTGTTTTTTGTATGAGCTGTAAAATGTGGTACTGCTGGACCAGATGCCATTTAAAATCTACAGAAATGCCAGTGTATTAAATTACGGTAGATTATAAAAATGTCCCTCAATACATGACGATAAATATCACCTGATATTCAGGTATTAAAAACCGATACTGTTTGTCGAATGGCTGCGTGATTCGCTGGAAGCAACAATGTTTACATCAGCACTGTTACTGGCTCTTGGGAAATAATAATAATAATAATAATAATAATATTAATAATAATAATAATAATTTCATTTTCTTGTGTGATTGCAGGTCCCACTGTAATAATAACAATGGACAGTTTGCTCAGTACTGACAATGTCTATTCACTTTCAGTTCAGGTACTGAAGTTCACACCAGAAATGGACTTTAGAAATAATACAGGGCAGCACTTTTGAACCTGGAACACTGGGACATTTATTTTGCACTTATCTTTTCTTACATGTGATTGTGAAACCCGGCAATGCTTTGAAATTGTTGTGTTTATTTATGCAAAAGGGCTTCTATGTATCAGCAATGTATATATAGATATATACTTATACATTTTAAATTCTCTTCTGTAGTTTATTAAGGTTATTAAGAAATATTTTTGTTATTGCTATTGCTGTCATGGTAGAATAAATAATTTAAAAAGACTAATGACATGAAGGAAAATAATTTATTATGAATCGTATTGTCACACAAATGTTCCTCTGTTGCAGGAAAAAGGCATCAGTAATAGAGGAAGAGCTTTAGACACACACACACACACACACACACACAGCTTGTGTGTGAGACACCACCATGTTGCTGGTTCACATCCTTCCAGCAGCTCCTACAGAACAAACATTCAAATAGCAATAGATAGATGATTGTATTACATGGTGTTGGACTCACTGAAGGAGCTGTCAGGAGATAGGAGAGAAACGGCTGTCTAAGAGATGGGTGTGAGACCCTTCTTCAATGTGGAGGGATTCAGCAGCTGTGAGGGGCAGGGGAAGCTCATTACAAAGAACTGGTCTGACAACAGATAACGGGGAGACTTTTGATTTTGGACCCTCGCGATCACCGACCAGGGCAGTGCTCTGTCTATGGAAAGACTGCAGAGTTGCCTTCAAAGAGATCATTGACCAAAAAGAAACGGTCAAAGCAGAACTGAGGCGACCTGAAAACTACAATACAAGAGTACAAGTGTCTCAGAGTGATGCAGTCGAGCCCAGGTCGGCATTACGACATATGGACTGACAACGTGTCCATCATCCGTTCCCAGGCCCCACAGACCTTTCTGCTCGGTGCTGGAAAGATGCTTCTGGAAAAAGGCAAAGTGCTTCAAAGACAAGGTGCTTCTGCCCAACATGGACTGAGCGACACACCGAGCAGCACTTTTTTCACAGAGTTCAGAGACGCATGCAAACGCGAGAGGTGGTGGTAGGCGGTGACACAACGAAATGCGAAGACGAGTGCGTTTGTTGCGCGAGTCGGCGCTCCGTAGCCGTACCGTACCTGTTCGATGGCGATCGCGCCCTCGGAGCCACGTGGAACCCCGTTCCCCGCCTGCTACCTGCTGGCCCTCACGCGGTGGCCCATTTTCTGCTCTCCTTGTTTGTTCACATGTTTGGGGAGGGCGGCGATTTTGCTCGGCCCACGGAGAGCAGCGATGCCGCAGAGGCACCTGAAACCGAAACATGTCGCGCCGCACCAGCGCAGGGGGCCGAACCTCCGCTTCACTTCGACTCGCCGCTTGTCCTTCGTGCTTTAAGTGTCTCGGCCGCTTATAGGAAACATTAGAGTTTCTGTACAGTCGTGGACTCCTGGTTTCTGTGACACACGCGCACACACGCGCACACGCAAACTGGAAACCTCGCAGAGGGACTTATGCTCTTTGCAGCTGCTGAGAGTGGCCACTGTCCCACCTTCCGCACCCCCCACCCCACACATCACGCCATTTCCGTGTCAGTGGCGGGAAAGCTCAGACGTTCCCCACCATCTTTCCAGAAACATTCCACGTGACCCCTCTGGCACAAGCGGCCGGCCTTTCCCTGTCGTTCACTGCGGCGGTCCAGCTTCGCGGACGACCTTCACCGCCGTGACGTTACCGAGATGGACGCGCCGTCATTGTTACCTGCCGCACGAGATCCGGCCATCGACAGCGCAAAGGGCCACGTCCCATTACGAGATTACGAGATGTTACCGAGGATGTTAAATCTGCTTTCTTTCGGGTTTCGAATGAGCGGCGTATTGTACATGTAGCGAGGGGTGGAGAGGACAGCGAAGGACATGGAGGGTACGGGCGGCACAGGCAGTCAAACCCAGGAGCAGGGATGGAGGAATGGAGGCGGTAGGATATCGTAGCAGTCAGAGATGAAGGACGCTGGAAGTCCGGCAGCGAAGACGAAGGCTGCATTGATGGTGAATTGTAGCGATGGAAACAGAAACTGGTGGAGGCCCATGAAGATGAAGGGTGCTGTAAGTCCAGCAGTGAACATGAACACTGTACATATGGCAGCGGTGAAGAGCGAGGAAGCTGTAGTTGGGCGTAAAGGGTTTAGGAAGTGTGCTGGTCAAGAGGAAAGCTGTACAAATGGTAGCTGTAGGCATCGCAGGAGGTTGAGGCAGTCAGAGGTGAAGGGTGCAGAAAGTCCAGCACGCAAGGAGTAGACTGAAGAGACGGCTGCTGTCAAGACACAGGCAAGGGTGCTGGAGGCTGTCAGAGACTGAGGGTGTAGGAGGCCTAGCAGTGAAGATGAAGGCTCTGGAGATAATGCCTGTAAATATCGATGCATGTCGTGCGAGATGTTGTCGCGGTGAAAGAAGCAGGAGACGAAGGCTGTGCAGATGGTAGTTGAAGAGACGGAAGCAGACATGGCGGTGGAGGTGATGTTCGTAGAGGTTAGGGTTAGGGTTTAATGCTGCTTCGGTGCTTCATGTTTCTGAGATGCATGTCACTTTGGAGAAGCGTGTGGAGCAGTGAGAAGCAGTCAGAGATGGGGGCTGTAGAGATGAAGGTCACTCGGGGTCAATGACCTCAGGAGCGAAGCAGAGATTTTTACGTTTCTGCAGACCTTCGCACAGCAGCAGAGTGTGAAGCCAAAGGGCGACGTGGTGCTGAGCTGTCAGTCCCAGTGACCACAGCAGTCTCAGGGGGGCAGCGGTGGAAACAGCTCTCAAAGGTGAGGAATGGTGGCAGACCGCCACTCTGAAAGGTGTGTGTGTGTGTGTGTGTGTGTGTGTGTGTGTGTGTGTGTGCGTGTGTGTGAGAGAGAGAGAGAGAGGATGTTCATTTGGTCTGTGTGTTTAATACCGGTTTGTTAGTATCTACACCACACACACACACACACACACACTGCGGTGAGGCTGTCCTACTTAAGACGAAGGTGTGTGTGTTTGATGCAGCCCAGTCCGAGCTACCCGTACCTGCCACGCTCCTCCCAATGGAAACGCGCACAAGCACGCGCTCAGCATAGCTACACCGTATTATCTCAGCTGTCACCCACATGAATGCTTTTCTTGTTATCCTCATCACACCTCTTGAGTGCCACTCTCCGCTCTTCGTATTTCCCTCCATGCCTTATCTGCTTTCTGCTTACTTGCAGTTTCCTCCCACACAAACAGCAAACTGAAGCACTTGTGTGTGTGTGTGCATGCGTGCGCGCGCTTCTTACTCGACTTGGAAGGAAACGGAGGTAGGGAGGCAGAGGGCAGCGTTGACTGAGCACAGCTCTCTCTCTGCTGACTCACACTCACCTGGGGTTGTGCCTGCGAGCATTTCACCGGAACCGTAAGAGTGTGTGTGTGTGTCTGTGTGTGTTGGAATGCCGCTTCGCCTCTCCTCCTCTGTCAGGATACATTATTTAGTCAGTCAAAGGCAATTGTTGCTGTGGGTCAAAACCGGATTAGGGTACTAGGGGAAGTGGGAGGAGCCTGGAAAATGAGCAGGATATAGCAAACGACGGCAAGGGGACGAGCCGGTACGGTCAGCTGGATATGGGGAGAGAGAGGAAAGCATCAATTAAAGAGAGGAGTGAATCAAGTTAATCCAGGAAGACAATTTTTATTTACACTGAATGTGGCCCAGTCTCCTGAAACAGAAGAGTACAATGAAAAAGAGATAGATAGATAGATAGAGCTCCACTCTGTTGTGCAGTGTGTGTGTGTGTGTGTGTGTGTGTGTGTGGGCTTGCGCTCTTCCACAGAACTCTTCATGTAAACGAGAGTAGTCGGTGTAGCTCTAACCGGTGAATCATGGCTACTGTATGGTATCCCTGCGGTGACTGTAGGCGGGTGCAGAGAGAAGCGGCGTTTCGACGCCACACGGCACAGCTCTGCTCCCGTTCCCTGTATCTTTCTCACTGCGCGTGTGCGCGTGCGTGCTGTGGAGGGGGGGCTCGGCAAATCCAAGCGTACCTTTTCGCATCTGCTCTACATACGAACGCCAGCGTGCCTAAGGCGCCCCGCAAACTTCTGAAGCCGAGGGGGCCGTGTTCACCACGGTACATTACCCTGCTGGGAACCGCACCTTCGCTCCTCAGAGCAACAATCACAGGCACATGTCACCGCGTTGGAGAAGCAAGGGATGTACTCATCACCCCACACAAGGCACCTGCTTCTCTTTTTGCAAACAGGTTTTGAAACGTTCATTCCTTCATTCCAAAGAGCATCTCTGCTTCTTTTTCTAGTGTTTCTGTCTGCAGCAGAGCGGCCGTGACCTGCATTTCCCCGCCGAGCCGATAGGGGGCAGTATGGAGCGCTAAGGAGGAGCTCCTCACTTCGAACCTCTTCCAGGGTGTTTGGCCCTGTCTGCTGAGGCTCCGTGTCGTGTTACCGTGGTGCCGTTCTGTGCGTTTACTTTAATTTATGTGTTTTTCTTTCTAGTTTCTAGTCTATGAGAGCCTCTTGTACAGTCAGTTGAGTGGTGCTCTTTGGGCATAGGCTCCAGATCATGAGGACCCTGCACGAGACAAGATGTGACTGATCGTGAACCGCCTGCAACTTTGACAGCTTCTAACCATAAATAAAGAGTCTATATAGCGTAAGTCCGAACCGTTTATTGACCACAACTCGACTTTGGACTTAGGAACAAAACGTCCCGGTTGGGTCCTGAATTCGAGGAGCCGCAATGAGGGACTTGGGTTGGATTCTGTGTGGGACGGAAAGGAGAACAGAAATCGCTTTTCAAAACCCACCGTCCACCTGTCGCTGTACAGCGTCGCTCTCCGACTCTACGGGTAGAAGCAGAGTGAAGTTGGCACGACCGATCAGCGCCCCCTGGTGGCGGGGCAGGGCAGCACATTGCGGTTCTCTTCCGCTGCACTCAACGGGGTGTGTGACGCGTGCGGCCCGGTCCATGCGACCGAAGGAGAAAACGCACACGGCAGCGGTGGCGGCAGCGGTCCGTGTGTGTGTGTGTGTGTGTGTGTGTATTACAGAGAATCGCTCGAGGAAAGTCCCCCATTCACTGGTCAGATGGTGTGTTCGTCAGACGGCTCTTCGTTCCACAGAAGGGCCTCCGAGGGCAGGGTGAGAACGAGCACTGGGAAACTCTTGGAGCCCCAGTGCATTGTGGGACAGGCCAACCCCACATCATGGGGGTTATGGGCTAACCCCCAACCCCACCCCCCGCGGTGTAGATAAACCGCGAGGCGAGCAAAGCGAAACTCTTTATGTCGGTTTCTTGGAACCACTTTGTGAAACACAAGGAGCTTTAAGTTTTGGAGCCACGGTTACGTGAGCTATAACACACACCGTTTGCGAGGTAAATGCGTTCCCAAGGTCCGAAATCCACAGCCTCTTTCGCAAAGTCTGACTTTGTACGACATTTAACTTTTAAAAAAAAATGCGTGTGTATTTGTGGTATTAAATGATAAATACAGGAATATTTTACATATATTTTATGCATTTACGACAACTTTTCTTACATTTTCTGTACTTTTTGTCGGCAGTGCTACACGCTTTCCCGCACAAGGCCGCAAAGCTCCGAAAAAGTTCCCATTTTATCGTTTGTTGCCGATCCGCAAAAATTGAAGCTGCAATGTGGGAGGATCAACTGTATAATATTTTACTACAATAATATTGTATTATAATAATATTGTAAACAACAATAACAAAAATAACAATTTTAATATAGTACTATAACAACATTGCACTACAATAATATTTTACAGAACAATAACAATAATATTCTATCATAACAATTATAATAATATTGTACAATAATTTAGTACTATAAAAATATTGTATTATAATGATATTATACACAACAATAACCACCGGTACAAAGAGTGTCCCGAACAAGGACCAGCAGGGGGTGCAGTGGTTTGCGCTGCACTCAGACGACCCGTTTGAAATGTCACCTCCCACTGAAGTTCCCCTGAAGAAGGTACTTACTCTGAACCGATACAGTAAAAATTACTCTGCTGCATAGGGTAAATCAGTGTAAGGGACGAAGCACTGGAAGTGACTTTGCAGGAAAGAGTGAGATACATGTGATACGTGCACGGGACAGTACTGTACCACGCTCCAGGGTACAGCGACAGGGCTGTCCTGGGATGCGAACAGCACACACACACACACACAAACACGCACTTTTTTCAATGTGTTGGTCTCGGTCATGCTCTTCTGTGGTCCTGAACCTTTTTTCAGAAGTTTCATTCAACTGAGGGCTGTTTGTTATTGGTATTGCAGTGTGTGTGTGTGTGTGTGTGTGTGTGTGTGTGTGTGTGTATGCGCTTTCCCTGAACGAGACGATGCTGCTTGCTGCGACTCATCTGTGAAGTAGCATGTTGCGTGTTTGTGGCGAAAACCCCCACGCCCTGTTCCAGCTCTCAGGAAGTCTATCAAGCAACATCAAAAGAGCTCCAGAAGAGCAAGAAGACACCGGTGCAACGGAGGCCCTCGCAGTGACCACGTCCCGGCAGCCCGGCGCTCGCATACTCACACACTCACACACTCTCGCACCGTTTCCCAGCTCACACCATCTCCAGCCCATTTGCATGGAGGGAAAGTTTTCAGGGTTAGGTGGAACAAAAGGCACGGAGAAACAGAAAGCGCTAGAACAAAGGCGGAGCGAGCGGTGCGGAAACAGGAGTGTGTGAGAGCAGCCGGGACGCGACGCCCGTGGGCCGCGGCGGGGAAAACAAGCAGACGTTGATGATGCTCGGAAGGAGGCTTCTCCTGGAAGCGAGAAGAGAAACCCAGAACAAAGGCGGCTTGCCGCATCTCGGTACACACACACACACACACGCACGTAAACACCATCACACACACACACCCCCGCACGGGCAGCAGACAGGTGAGAAGCGCACACGGAAAGGGGGGCCGCTCGGGGATGGCGGCAGTGGCGCCCCACGTGACCACGCAGAGCATCTCGCTCATTGATTCAGTTCAATAGCTTCCGCAAGGTTCTGAGTTCGAGTCCAGAGGGGTTTGTGTGCTGGAGCTGTAGCCACGAGGTCCACGCAGCTTTCGGCTCCAACCGTGTCTTTTTCTCCTCATTACTGCTGTGCATCGTGTCACCTTGCGCTTAAAGGACCTGGGTTCGAACCGCACCTCCTGCTGCCTTGATCACGGTACTTCCCCTGAACCGACCCTGCTGTATAAATGAGTGTAGGGAGCTCAGTGTGCACTGCTCACACTGCGAGTCACCTTGGAATAAGGGGTGAGATATTAGTGATTAATAACCATTGTGCCGGTGGGGGGTGGGGGGTCCAGCACACTGTGCTCGGAGTGTGTCCCTGACGGTCAGGGGTCCACAGGGAAGCGCAGAGATTTCTTCATGAGGCAGATCAGCGGCGCAGAGTGTGTACCGCAATGGCACAGCCTGAGACACACACACACACACACACACACACAGCTGCAGTCTAGAGCGAGCCAGGTGTCTTGTGCTTTCCGAGTTTCCATGGTAACGCATGCTGCCTTTCCAGCAGTCAGTAGCCCAGAGAGAGACCCCGGGGTCCGTTTTCTCAGCCGCTTCTCTCAGTGACACATCGGAGGCGGTGGGGGGTGGGGGTTTGTGGGGGGGTTGCTGTATTTTTAGTGCACACGTTTGCCACCTCGACACTCCCGTCTGGCGGAGTTTTCCTTTCAAAGAAATCACTTGGGCGCATTCCCAGACGCAAAGAAAACGCTACTTCTTGCGAACCGGTTGTGGCCGAGTCATCGACCACTCGCAGGAGTCATGTGCAGGAGTTTCGACGCATCTGGAAGGACCTGCTCCGAAGCTCTGTTGACACACCTACACCAGTACACTGCTGGTGCTCTGGGGCTGAAAAAAGGCCACTGAAAGATAAATGGAATCTTTTCTCCACACACTTTCCTCCAGCGTTCTGGTGGGAAAAGCCCGAGAGTGGAAGAGAAAGCAGGAGAGCGTAGCAGGAGATGCAGATGCTCATGGAACCACTGAGAGAGGCGAGTCGCTTGTGGGAAATCTGCATTGTCCCAAAGGAGACCACCTTGCATGTCCTGCTTGGTGTCACCTGACCTTCTCTGCACTGGCTCAACGAGAGCGTTGCGCAGGATGTTCATGTTCGAGGAGATGGGAAGAGCTGTTTGGCTCCAGCACCACCAGACTCAGGAAACTGACTCAGTCATACTGAGAAGAGCAACGAGATACAGCGGTCTAATGGCAAAGGTCACATTGTGAAGTGAGCAGCTCCACAGCTCATGTTTCCACACGTGAACTTGGCCTGGAGTCTCCAGGAAGCTGGACTTTGCCCAACAGCGCCGAACTGCCGAACTTTCCGTTGCGTGAAGCTCCAGAAAGCTGGGAGGACAAGGTCACTACGTGAGTCATGCGTCTCCGCAGGATGTCTGCAGGGGCACCCGCACTAACGCTGACTTTCACTCGCCCAGCAGACGCTTTTCTCCAAAGCGACAGACGTCTCCAAGCAAATAAACGTCTCTTCCACATCGGGCCCGGAGATGCAGAGACATGGGAGACACGCAATTACGAAAGAGCAGCACACGAGTCCGGAAGTCTCTCATCACTTTCAGCAGCATATCTTACGTGAGCAGCTTATACTGACCTGACAGGGAGTCGTTCTTTCCAGCACTTAGGAGATCAGGCGACAAGTGACTCTCAGGGAGATGTGTCCTGACACCCTCCTTGAATGTTAAGAGGGGTGCAGCAGTTGTGAGTGATGGAGGGAAGTCTTTCCAGCACATTCGAGCAAGAACCAAAAACCTTGGGCCTCCTTCTCCTGTCAAACCTTTGCCCAAGTTCTGCTTTTGAGGGACTTGTGGAGCATTTGGCAGATTTACATGTATTTTGCCTTTGCCACACCCACATCACCGGTGCGACAGGGCACACCTGTGGCTCGATGGAGACCGAGGCATAAAAGGCAGAGGCAGAGCGACGGTGGACGCAGAACCTTGTTCGCCTAACGCTCACTCACCTTGAGAGTCAACCTTCGGTTTCCTTGGCCTTGGCCTTGCCCTTGCCCTTGCCCTTGTCCTTGTCCTCATCCTCGTCCCGTGTTCCTTCCCATTCCAGATCCAAGTGCCAGTCTTCTAGTGTTCTGACCTTTCGCCTGTCCTTCAACCACGCTTTCCGGATTTTCCCGTGTACGACGTTTGCCAATCGAAGACCATCTCCTGTCCCTGACTACATTTCTTGTGCACTCCCCAAAATAAACAGCAGTGCGCTCTGCAATTGAGTCCGACAGTTCGTTTCCGGAACGGAACATGGCAGACTCCATGGTTCACACCATGAGCTTCCTCTGCAGATAAGCGGGTGACCCGAGAGTTGAATTAAGCATCCACCTCTGCTCTTCCAGAAAAACATAACATTTGACATTCACCATAATTCCAATGAATTTTTGAAGAGTTTCTCACGTATATGGACCTCTTGCACTTTTGCTTCATTGATTTATTTGATTCTGTTACATCCTACTGGTCCATGCCAGTGCAAGACTCTCCAGGCATCATGTACGTTCAGGAGTCTCGAGGCCTTGCATGCTTTGTGGAAGTCTCTTGGAAGGTTCCAAGAAATCCTCTCCACATGGCACACGCCCCAAACCCACAGATGCACATCCTGTTTCTGAGAAAAATCACGATCGCCGCAGCAACTTTCATCTCGGCGTCGTCTCCTGCGCCAGCAGCAGCACCCAGCAGCTCCTTCTGAGGCCTGCTTCATGCTTTACCGGCGGAAGGTTTACCCTGGCTTTTACCCTAGCTCATCCTGATCAACACCTGTGTGACCTGCCTCATGTGCCCACGGTAACCACAGTAACAGAACAGGTGTGTGTCAGCACCTCCCATGTACAGTTCCACACCTTTGTCATGGGGTCAGGAGGACTGCGCAAAGGGCAGAGTCACACCTCTCTCAGCCTGGTGCCCGGGAAGGCCGGAGCTCATCCTCGTGCTCCCCGCACCTCCACACCGCCCCTCTTTACCTTTCTTGTGTGCGGTGTGTGAAAACTGGGAGAGGAAGTATGACCACATTCCTTGTCTGGAAATCATCTGAAAATATCGAAACAGGTGCGACTGAAGCCTAGAAGCAACACAGACCAAATTTAATATATTGAATTAAATATACTGCCAGTTCTTGAGGAAAGTAACAAAATCAGGAGAGTCGGTTCCTCTGCCGAAACTGTTGTTATAAACCATGTGTGAAAAAGTCGGCACGTAAACCTGCCGCTCCTGACAAGGAGCTCCGTGCAACGCTAACTTCCCCGAAGACTCTACACGTGTGGTCGCGTCTCGACAGGATTGCACATGAATGTCTGGGTCCAGGGGCCACTTCGCCGCCTTTTCCCTCCAAGCTCGAGGGACTGCACCAGCAAAATACCGCGGTTAGCCTGCGTTGCTTTGAGCGCTCCTTTGAGGCGAGGCGTCAAAGTGCGCGTCTCTTTGCTACACAATGGGTTCCTCCGTGGTTTTCTTCTTGTCAAACCATTACTAACTTTTTCCATGTCACTAAAACTCAGATTAGGTCCGTGAGCGAGACGCCAGTGATGAGCGGAGGGGGTTCGGGTATGGATGCGCACACGTCTCTTAGCGGCTACGTGCCCTTTCGGGTGGAAACAGCTAGGAGGCACAGCGAGGTGGAGGGATGCGCTTTGTTTGGACGTAGTTTCCACAAGTAGAGGGCTGAGGTTATGTGGGCGCACATACACACAGACACACACACACACACGCACGCATTCACACACCACCTTGACGGACTTGACGCCGCTGTCGCTGTCTTTCTAGTTTCCGTCAAGCGTTCGCTGGTGGGACTTCGACACGTGTAGGCCGGGAAAGCACACACTCACTATGCATGAAAAATTAGGTGTCATTAGTATTTTTAACTTGTGCTCCGTTGGCCGTCAGAGGACCTTCAGCTGAATCACATCTGTTTCTGGAACTTCCCGCACATTCCGGCACAATGCAGGTTCTTGGCTGGTATCACCCCGTTTCGAGTCCACCACCAAGTCAGGTTCCCATGGACCTCAAAGATGACAAGAACGTCACAGAAGGTCACAGAACGATTTGCATGAAGGTGTAGTCATGGTTTATTGACCAGTACAAACAATCGATATACATTCTGAGAGTCAGATCTTAGCCAATGCTATGTGGCGAGCAGGTTCTCACTTTAGAGTTATGTAGAACTGGGGCACATGGAATTCCTTCCAAAGCTACACACTTTCCAGCTTACAACTGCAGAAAGACAAGCACTGAAAACAGGATTTAATGTAACATAAACCACTGAATATGTCTGATTACATTCAACTATCATGGGTAACTGTAAAAAGGAATGCAGAAGAGGAGAGCCGCGGAATCCGCGGAGTGTTTGGCTCCTGCATCTTCCCAAAAAAATGTGTTTTGGTCAAAAGCTTGGTTTCACTCCCAAGCTGAGGTCTTAAACTACGTGAAACCTCCAGCCTGGAACCCTGCTGTCTTCTTTCCACTGACATGTGGAAACTGTACGGGCCCAGCTCTTGACCACCAGGCCCTGCCCTTGACTATTCCTTCCGTAAAAAGCTTAGAAGAGATGCCTGAAGCCCAAGGGGAAGGCGAGTGACCAAGTAGAGTCCGGCTTTGGCCACCAGACCCCGGCAGACCCCCTTGGTTGGTGTCGACACCTCAATGGAGGGGCCACTCATTGCATATAAAAGTGCGTGATGCTTTCTGCTTATTCAGCATCACAGTAGGAAAACCTTAAGCACACTTGGAACAGAAGAGGAACATTTCTGCCTAATGTCCTACAAGATGGCCAGAGAACACGCTGAGGTAGCGGGACCCAAACTTTTCGAACTGTGATAGTGATCCTTCAAAAACTGCGCACAGCTATCTTTATTAAAAATATATAAGGTGCTTGTAAAAATACAGCAGAGAACATCTTACTTTTCGTAAAGATGCCATCATTTCCCTCTCTCGAAAAGATGAGAGAACACCACTAATAAATTGTACTCCCTCCAGGAGGACTATTTCTCCAAATAAAGACAATAAATAAATAAATTACAACATTTCCAATACCCGGTCAGCCAGGATCTCAAAGTGCCGGTAGCAGTCTGAGAGGCTGGGGTTTCAGTTTAAACTTGAAGGTCCTCAAGAACTGATTGAATCAGAGGTTAGTTAAAAGTTTGGCTCCATCAGATAGAACTTCAAAATGGCTGGGATGGAGGTGAACTTAAAGTTCATGTCCAACTTCTAGATCCTCAAAGACTGTTGGAATTGGGGCTGAACTAAAACATTATATCCAGTAAGCAGAACCTCTGGAACTGCTGGTATTAGAGGTTAACGACAAGATCGGTTCCAGAAGTTAGACACTCGGAAATTGCTGGTGTTAAAGGGTCATTAAAAGTTCAGTTCCAGCAGGTAGATCCTCCAGGACTGGTTGATTTAGGGTACAGCGAAGTTTGGTTCCATTGACTTGGTAGTCCTGGGGGACAATAAGAAGGTCAGCGGCAGTAGGTAGATGCTGAGGAATTGTTGGAATTAGAGGTCCATGAAAGCTGCAGTTCCAGTGGGAAGATGCTGAGGAATTCCTGAGATTTGTGGTGGTAGGTCAAAAGTTCAGTTTCAACTTGTAGATCCTTGGAGAGTTTTGGAATTTTGGGTTATAGAAAAGTTTGAAACAAGGAACTGCTGGGGTTTGACAAAGGACAGACGTGAGCTTCCAGTGCGCAGACTGAGGTGCAAAGGCCGGCCAGGAGGTTGTTACATACTCAGCAGGTAGTATCCCAAATAAGTTGCAGTGTCGGTGGTGTTGATCAATGCAGAGGGGGAACAGGTGACAGACAGCTTATCGCCCACTGAGAGCTGGACCTGCCGCCCCAGGAAGCCTGTACTGGGGGACTCGTTTGAATTCTTCCCCCTGAAGCAGTCCTCCAGCAGAACTTTGGATTGTGTTTGGTCATTGTGCTTGCTGACCTTCACAGTGTAGAAGCTGTCCTGGTCAGGCTTCTGGACGGTGACCTGGATGTACAGGAAGTAGCGTCCATCTTGGGAGATTTCCAGAGATTTTTCACCATCCTCTGACCTCCACTTGATGATTCCTACCTTGGTGCTGGACCCTAAGACAGCAGGTAGAGGTTAGTAAGCTGCGGTCACGGCCCCAGAGGCAGACTTGACCAGTGTCCAGTGTCCAGTGTCCTAACAATGTAAGGTTCATACACTGCTGCTTGCAGTAATTTACCCTTTGAGTCATTTTTCCTGGAGTCAAGAGGGGTCCTGGTTAACCAGGCCCTTGTTGATCTGATGGTGCCAATAGGTCATGAGATCCAGCCGTACCTGATTCGGGATAGACGGTGAACTCTTCAAATGGCACCTGCCCTGTTGGATGCTGGGCAGTGACTGGGGCCTTCTCTTTTGGACCAACCTCTGTGGCTTTCAGCTGTGACACAGAATGGAAAGTAAGACAAGTGAGCTGTGTGAGCAAACATCCAGGGTCAAGAGACTTGGATCACATACGCTCGTACCACTGTGAGTGACTTATGTGACTCTGTCCTTCGAAAGCGTTTGCGTTAAGCACAAGAGAGCAGCGTCTGCAAAGATCTGAGACTGTGAATTTGAGCCGGAGGGGCCAGTTCCTTAAGCAGTACGCCACCTGCTGACCCCTGCAGTCGAAGCTCTCTTTAGCGTTTAGTGTGGTTTCTGATCTCAGTTTTTGGTATACTAGCAAAATGTAGCAGCTGTGGACATTTAAATAAATAAATAAATACATAGATAAATAAGAAACTGAACCAAACACTTCAAATCTGCAGCGGATTTTTGTGAAATAGCTGTCGAAACCAAAAAAGATTAAAGAAATGAAAGAGTTTGAACGCCTTGTCCATCGAGGACAAACGAAATCAATGGAGAAGCTAAGAGAGACCAAGCGTGCCGAGTGACAGGTGTGCCGTGAGCTGAGGTGCCACACTGCTTGAACAGTTAGTGCACTGCTGTTGGGTGACTCAACACGTCATTTGTTTGCAGATTTTTTGTGAGTGACCTTTATGACCTTGAGTTCAGCCTTAAACAGCCATAAACCTCCAGTTAGGAGGCGAGTTTGATTGACCTCCTACTAAGTGCACTTGAGGATGTGTCCTTCACACCTTGACCTTCCACAACCTAACAAATGTGCACAGGGTAAGAGTTCAGCATGGTGTCAACCATCGCAGCTGTGTGGCTTTATGATATGTGGAGGTGCAGGCATGGTAAAGGTGATCTCACCGGCGTGTCCACACTGGGAGCTGTCTTCATCGGCTGCATTTAAAAAGACAAAAATGTCCCAGTTATATTTATATCTCCACTTTCACAGGTGTCATTCCAAGATTCAGAAAAGGTGGAGCTGTATATTTCGGTTATGGTACAAAAAAGGCTCTGGATTTAATTCTAAAAGGGTCAAAGCTACTATATATCAAAGTGAGGTATTTAATTCCATTTATATGCAGTAGAAGTAGTCTTTAAACTGTCATCATCTTTGTCATCAACATCATCATCATCAGTGCAATCGTTATCATGATAATTATGGCCACCATAATGTTTAAAATCATCACCCCCACATTCCTTCAGTACATAACATACTGTGTGAACTCATCGGCAGGGTTAGGGTTAGGTTAGGGTGAGGGTTAGGGGTTAGGGTTAGGTTAGGGTAAGGGTAAGGGTAAGGGTTAGGGTTAGGGTTAGGTTAAGGTAAGGGTTAGGGGTTAGGGTTAGGAGTTAGGGTTAGGGTTAGGGTTAGGTTAGGGTAAGGGTTAAGGGTTAGGGTTAGGGTAAGGGTTAGGTTAAGGTAAGGGTTAGGGGTTAGGGTTAGGTTAGGGTAAGGGTTAGGGTTAGGGTAAGGGTTAAGGGTTATGGTTAGGGGTTAGGGTTAGGTTAGGGTAAGGGTAAGGGTAAGGGTTAGGGGTTAGGGTTAGGGTTAGGGTTAGGAGTTAGGGTTAGGGTTAGGTTAGGGTAAGGGTTAAGGGTTAGGGTTAGGGGTTAGGGTTAGGTTAGGGTAAGGGTTAGGGGTTAGGGTTAGCTGTCCAGTTCAGCAATATTTATGGAGTATTTATGTTGCTCTGTCTGTCTGTGCATCCAGGCCAGCGCTCCAACTTAGTGCACTAAAGAGAAGGGGAGAAAAAGTGGCCATGTAAAAGGTTAGGGCATGTATGCAGAATACACGTCCGGGTGGGAGTGTGAGAGGAGAAGCAGAATGATCTCATGAAAGCGGTGTGAGACTAGCAGCTCTTGGCCTCTTGGGTGGTGTGACTCCACACTTGTTGGAGTCACTAGCAGATGGCCGATTTGCTGTAGCTCTGTGCTGCGCCCTGGAAACCCAGCAGTAAAGCAAACATTCACCATGTTTCACTCACTCAATGTCGGGGGCACCTCTGCTCGCAGGGAGCAAGTGCAGCTCCACTAAGGACACCTGGCGAACGGAGAGCGTGCCAAGAGGGCCGAGCCCCTGAGCTCTTCCCATGGCTGCTTCCCGTTTCGCCGAGAGCAGGGTGCGTCTCACTGGCCCTTTTCGTCCGGCAGGGGCAAGGCGTTTGCGTACGCATTCGAAACCCAACGCGCATGGTGCAGAGCAAAGCTCCAGTCAGCGGCTTTCGCTTCCCCCTTCTGGCAAACAATGCCGTCACCGGCAAGCGGAAAAGCCCGAACACATGCTTTACTGAGATGTCTGTCCGGATATCGAAGACAAAGTGCTCTGTTGTCTCTCGAGGGCCACAGTGCCTCCCCGCTGATTCTGACATGTTTGTTTCGTCAAACACTGAGATGCGCATTCGCAGGCTTTTTGTCCTCTGTGTGTTACTACAAGCTGGCACTCCTTGACACAACACACCCTGCCAATATGACGGACACACACACACACTTCTTTGGGCACGGGAAAGGAAACAGTTCCTCGAAATGTGTCGCTGTGCACCTACGTGACACACAGGGTACAAGCAACATCCTCCGAGCCGCAGCCTGCAGCCCTCAAGCAGGGCGACAGGGGGCAGCTGGGAGTAGGCAGAGCCTCAGAAGTGGAGAAAAGGTGGAGGAAGAAGAGCTCAGGCTACAGCAGCCTCACTGTTCACCTCTCTGAAAACGCCCCGTGTACAGCAACGGCCGAAGGGTCTCCTGTCGGTGTGTCCGTTCACCTGTCTGTCAGTCACTGTGTTCGTTAGTCCGTCTTTTCAGCTGTTTGTCAATCACTGTATTCACTTACCAGCCTTTCTGTTCACCTCTCTCTTCAGCTCCCTCTTCACCTGTCTTTTCACCTCTCTCTTCATCTCTCTGTTCACCTCCCTCTTCACCTGTCTGTTCACCTCTCTGTTCACCTGTCTCCTCACCTCCCTCTTCATCTCTCTGTTCACCTCTCTCTTCACCTGTCTGTTCACCTCTCTCTTCACCTCCCTCTTCACCTGTCTTTTCACCTCTCTCTTCATCTCTCTGTTCACCTCCCTCTTCACCTGTCTGTTCACCTCTCTGTTCACCTGTCTCCTCACCTCCCTCTTCATCTCTCTGTTCACCTCTTTCTTCACCTGTCTTTTCACCTCTCTCTTCACCTCTCTGTTCACCTCTCTCTTCACCTCCCTCTTCACCTGTCTGTTCACCTCTCTCTTTACCTCTCTCTTCACCTCCCTCTTCACCTGTCTGTTCACCTCTCTGTTCACCTGTCTCCTCACCTCCCTCTTCATCTCTCTGTTCACCTCTCTCTTCACCTCTCTCTTCACCTGTCTTTTCACCTCTCTCTTCATCTCTCTGTTCACCTGTCTGTTCACCTCTCTCTTCAGCTCCCTCTTCACCTCTCTCTTCACCTCCCTCTTCACCTGTCTGTTCACCTCTCTCTTCACCTCTCTCTTCACCTCTCTGTTCACCTCTCTCTTCACCTCCCTCTTCACCTGTCTTTTCACCTCTCTCTTCATCTCTCTGTTCACCTCCCTCTTCACCTGTCTGTTCACCTCTCTGTTCACCTGTCTCCTCACCTCCCTCTTCATCTCTCTGTTCACCTCTCTCTTCACCTGTCTTTTCACCTCTCTCTTCACCTCTCTGTTCACCTCTCTCTTCACCTCCCTCTTCACCTGTCTGTTCACCTCTCTCTTTACCTCTCTCTTCACCTCCCTCTTCACCTGTCTGTTCACCTCTCTGTTCACCTGTCTCCTCACCTCCCTCTTCATCTCTCTGTTCACCTCTCTCTTCACCTCTCTCTTCACCTGTCTTTTCACCTCTCTCTTCATCTCTCTGTTCACCTGTCTGTTCACCTCTCTCTTCAGCTCCCTCTTCACCTCTCTCTTCACCTCCCTCTTCACCTGTCTGTTCACCTCTCTCTTCACCTCTCTCTTCACCTGTCTGTTCACCTCTCTCTTCACCTCCCTCTTCACCTGTCTGTTCACCTCTCTCTTCACCTCCCTCTTCACCTGTCTTTTCACCTCTCTCTTCATCTCTCTGTTCACCTCCCTCTTCACCTTTCTGTTCACCTCTCTCTTCACCTCCCTCTTCACCTCTCTGTTCACCTCTCTCTTCACCTCCCTCTTCATCTCTCTGTTCACCTCTCTCTTCACCTGTCTGTTCACCTCTCTCTTCATCTCTCTGTTCACCTCTCTCTTCACCTGTCTGTTCACCTCTCTCCTCACCTCCCTCTTCATCTCTCTGTTCACCTCTCTCTTCACCTGTCTGTTCACCTCTCTCTTCATCTCTCTGTTCACCTCCCTCTTCACCTGTCTGTTCACCTCTCTCTTCGCCTGTCTGCTGACCTCACTGTTCACCTGTCTGTTCACCAATTTCTTCACCTGTCTGTCTGCATATCGATTCTGTGTTCCGATGCTCTTTGATGTTCCTTCCTGCCTGTAGATGCTCTCAGTTTTGCTCTTAATGTCATATGTTATACAACACAGATGAGTCACAGGAGTCACACCACACACTCTCCCACCTCTCATGAAATGCCCCCCACCCCCTGCCATTGAAACATACAGAAAACACGTATGTATGCGCACACACAGGCACTCGCAGAGCAAAGGAAAAAGTGGGAAACAGCCACTCCATTTCCTTAATGGGCCGTTTAAATAAACAAATAAATAAAAATATTGAAATGAAGTAGCATTCCTGGCTCTCTCATTGGCTGGCTGAGAAAAGCTGTGAAGGAGCTCAGACGAAGCGGAGACAAAATGCTCGAGAGCTCCACCTTCTCATGTTTCCTTTGAGCTCATGGCCTTACACCTGAGGAGGGAGGAAATCCCTCAGCACACTGACCTTTTCCTCCGCATGCACTCACCAGGATGCGAAAGGTCACGCAGTGAGAGACACGCTGCCAGAAATACTTGCGCTTGCGATGGTAGCAATTTGTAAAATCCGGCAATGAGTCACAAGTGGCAGCACTAATAATCGCAATGCTCTCTCCTACAGACAGTTTTCTCTCTTTCACACTGTATCTCTGTACGATCATCTATGCTAGTGCACAGTTGGCCTAAATGACACATGCTGATTCCTCCCAGCCTCACCAGCAGGCCTAGTGGTTAAAGGAAAAGAACTTGCAGTTTTACAGCCAGTCTTCAAAGGTGTTCTAAAAACATGCTCTAGAATGCCCTGTTCTTTTCTATAAAGGTGTGTGCTGAGCAGAACACAACAAAATAACTGTCTGAAGCAGCATGAAACTCTATGTAGCTCTCTTTTCATCACATATGTGCTCTGTGCGGCTATTTCTCTGTCTCAAGCTCTTAGCAGATGCTCGAAGCTGTATACAACTACGTCAAGTTGTTGGTAGAGACACGTTGCTGTCCGTAGTTGTACGGGAAAGTAAGACGACGCTCTATGTTACTGTGTATCAACCTGTCTGAAGCTGTATTGTGTTGAACGTCACAGTCTGTAGCTTCCTGAAGGCGTACGCAGTTGCGTGAAGCTCTAAGAAGCCGAGTTTAACTGGATGATGCTCTATGAAGCTGAAGCAGTATGAAGCTACGCGAAGGACAATTTAAGTGTGCGTGCTGCTATATGAAGCCACTTGAAGGCATCTGAAGCTCTATAAAGCTATCCAAAGCAGCATTTACCTGTATATTATTACACGAAGGTGTCTGAAGCTCTATAAAGGTATGTAAAGTAGCATTTCCCTATACATTTTTTTACGAAGATGTCTGAAGCTGTTGTTCGCTGCATGTTGCTACATGAAACCATTCAAAGCTGTCTGAAGCTGTGTGTAGTGCTGTACAGATATCTGTCGCTGCATACAGCTGTGTGCTCTCGTGCGAAATTCTATGCAGTTGCCTGAAGCTGTACGAAAGTGTGTGAAGCTATATGAAGCAGTATTTAACTCTAAGTTTTCATATAAAGCCATCTGAAGCTGTCTGAAGCAGTATGAAGCTACATGAAGGACAATTTAATTGTGTTGCTACATGAAGCCATTTGAAAGTGTCTGAAGCTCTATAATGCTATATAAAGTACTATTTACCTCTATATTATTATATGAAGCTGTATGAAGTGATGTGAAGCACTATCTAACTGTACGTTGCCATATGGAGCTTCCTGAAGCTGAAGTGGTATGAACTTAATGAATTCAGTTGCATGGTGCCGTCCGAAGCTCTTCGAAGCTGTTTGTAGCTGTATGAAGCGGTGTACGGTATGTTGCTGTATGGAGCTGTCGGAAGCTGTCGGAAGCCGTCGGAAGCCGTCAGAAGTTCCGTGCGGTGTTGCAGAGATCTTTAACTACCTACAGCTGTGCGTGTCTCTGTGAAAGTGTACGTAGTTGCCTGAAGCAGCCCGCTTCAGATAAACGCGTGCGTCAGGCGAGCGGAAGGTATGGGGTTGCCCCTTTCCGGATGTGCTAGCACAGTGTGGCCTTACCCAGGTGAAGAGCAGGGTGAGGGTGGCAGCCTGGACCAGGGAGAGCAGGGTGCCCCACAGGAGGAGACCGCGCACCAACCTGCGCTCACGGGAGAGCGCTTCCCGAAGCTCCTCCTCGGTGGACATCATCACCCGGCAACGGCACTGGGCGACCGGGTCACAGACGCACTCCAGGCAGCGAGACGAAAAGAGAGAGAGAGCGAGAGAGAGAGAGAGAGAGATGTATGGTGCGAGAAACGGGGCCTCGTCGCTTCTTCTCCTTTTCGGTCCTCTCTCGGAGAAACAAGAGAGAAAAGTGCGCCTGCTGGTTTCCTCTTCGCGGGCTATGTGTCCGCACGTGGCAACTGCTTCCTGAGTTCCTGTGCCTCTTGTTCCCCGGCAGCAGGTGCTGTCCAGCGCGAGAGCGCGTTTGAGCACGGAGCCCGTGAGAGCCGCACACACACACACACACACACACACACACAGCTGGTGGACGGAGGATCGACGCAGCGCCTAATAGGACAGCGACGTGTTGCCGCCTCCACAGATAGACATCTCACTGGGTCCTATTCAGCCATGCCATGATGTCACAAGTAATCAAAGGGAGAATCACAATGTTGAAGGTGTGTCTCTCTGTGGGGGGGCGTGTCTCTCATTGTTTGTGTCTATTTATGTGTGCGTCTGCATGTTTGTGCTTGAAATAGCTCAGGACCTGGAAAGATGAGCTGTCCCTCTTGGTACTCGAAAGTGATGACTTCCGGGTCTCGTCTTTCCTCTGGTAGCAGCTTGGCTGCGTTCACAACGTGCTCGTGGCTGAGAGTTACAGCTCACCGATGTGTCCCCGGGCTACAGCGACTGCTGGCCCAGTTCCCGTGGATCCTTCCGGAACGAGGACCAAGCCACTGAAGGAGATGATGGAAAGTACCTGGAATTCCGCCTGTCTTGACGCCACCCTCCCTTCCCCCTGTCCTTAGAGACAGGAACCCAAGAGACAGAAGAAATTCCTCCAGATGACGGTGTCCTCTGCTTCTCGAAATGTGTCGTCCAATCCCGAGAGCACTTTCGAGTGATCGAAACCCTTCGCAAGTGTTCAACTCGAGTTGACTGTCATGCGTACCGAGAGTACCGAGTACATGGCTCAGGCAAAGTCTTCGTGCTTGACGGTGTCCCGCAGACTGAAAAAGTTAGAAACAGGACCGAGGCGATGGATGGACAGTCGGTGCGGCGCCAGTTAACAGAGAACAAACGTGACACCGAGAGATGAGATGATACACAGATCAGTGGGTTGAACACTTGGAGTTCTACCGAGATGGTGATATTAGCTGTACTCACACAACTGCAGCACATACCGCGCTTTCGGTAAATTTCCGATTCAAGTTTGTTCTGTTCCTTCGTTTTCCCAGAATGCACTTTGTCACCATTCTCTTGCTTTGCTGGCACTGGTATGACAAGTGACTCACACTCTCACCCATTTATTCATCTTGATATTATAGTTTTTGACTAGAAAAGCTGTTCACCATTTATCTGACTTACAACTTTTTCCAAGGTGACTTAAAGTGACTGATGCATTTATATAGTTATTTGTATTCATTTGTAGCATTATGGTAATTTTTCACCACATCAGGCCAGGATAAGTAAGAGAGTATAGCAGCAGGATTTAAACACAGGACCTTGGATTACAAGGGAGTGGCTACCTGAGAACCACCCGCTCAGCCAGATGCTTCAGCTAAAAAACATAAAACTTTTTTACTATAATTTACTCATTTATTTGATGCTTTTCACCAAAGCGAATGATAGTATTAAGCTAGCTACAATTATTTATCCATTTATATACTTGTGTAATTTTTTTCCAGCCATCCATTTTCTTTCCTGCTTTTCTTTCTAGGGTTGCGGAGGCAAGAGGGAGAGCATAGAGGCCCAGCGGCCCCTGTCCCCCCGCAACTTCCTCTAGCTCAGTCAGGAGATCTCCAGCCGCTCCCAGGCTAACTGGGAGATGTAATCCCTCCAGCGGGTCCTGGGCCGACCTCGGGGCCTCGTCCCAGTTGGCCGTGTCTGGTATACCTCCAAAGGGAGGCACCCAGGGGGCATCCTTACCAGATGCCCGAACCACCTCAACTGGCTCCTCTCAATGTGGAGGAGTCACGGCTCTAATCTGAGTTCCTCCCGGATGTCCGAACTCCTCACCCTGTCACGGAGAGTGAGTCCCAACACCCTGTGGAGAAAACTCATTTTAGCTGCTTGTATCCGCAATCTTATTCTTTCGGTCATCACCCAGAGTTTTCTATAGGTGAGAGTAGGGACGTAGATCGACCGGTAAATTGAGAGCTTCGCCTTATGGCTCAGCTCCCCCTTCACCACTACAGTCCGATACAGCAACCGCATTACTGCTGCCTCTGCTCCCAGTCTTTGGCCGATCTCACACTCCCTTCTTCCCTCACTCGTGAACAAGACCCCAAGATACTTGAACTCCTCCACCTGGGGCAAAAACTCTCCCCTCACCTGGAGTGGCGTAGTCCAACACCCACCCTGAACATCCTTGACTTAATACCGAGTATGCGGACACAGCTTTCGCTCCATATGTACAAGGACCGAACGGCCCGCAGTAGTGGCCCTGGTACCCCATACTCCCGAAGCACCTCCCACAGAATTTCCCGGGGAACACGGTCATAGGCCTTCTCCAAGTCCACAAAATACGTGTAGACTGGATTAGCGAACTCCCATGCCCCTTCCATTATCTGTGAGAGGGTAAAAAGCTGGTCCACTGTTCCATGGCCAGGGTGGAATCTGCATTGTTCCTCTTCAATCTGAGGCTCAACTATTTTTATATTTATTATATTATATTATATTTATACAAATTTTTTTTTTGTGGAGCAATTTAGAAAAGTACCTTGCTCAAGGGCACTATAGCAGGAGCTGGAATTTGAATCAGCAACCTTCAGATACAAAGGAAGTAGCTGTAACCACTATGTCCATTAATTTTCCTAAGTAATTATTGTTATGCTGTTTTCCTTCTTCTTCTTATTATTATTATTATTATTATTATTATTATTATGATTACTGAGAATAACATTTTGTTTTGGTGCACTAATGATGCTCTCCACTCTCTTCTTTCCTTCTCCATCTTCCTGGCGAGCCCCCGCGTCCGTCTCGAGCCGTCGAATGGGGAAGCCCAGTTCCTTGGTCTGGGCATTTTTTGTTTTTGTTTTCTTTTCCTCACTTGCCACTTGACTCACTTCTGAACAGCTCCCTCAGTTGTTCAGCACTTTCTGCGGAAACCATTGTTGAAATTTAATATGTATTTGGGTATTAGCGTTATGTATTTTCAATGCGTCAAAGGCGTTTCATATCATGCAAATTTGTTTCGTCTCATACGGACTTTGTGAATGAGTTGAGCACATTAAAAAGGAAACTTAGTAAAACTCTGCTAATTCATATACACCATGTATATTTCCTGTAAGTCATGAGATGTGGGTTTGATGGATCAGAATAAACTTTGTTCTTTCTCTTTGCTCTGGGAACAAAGAAAACTCTAGAAAGGCGAAAAGAGGATAACGTGGGTGTTTATGTGTATCGGTGCAACTCTGCGTGTGTATGTGTGTGCGCCTCTGTGTGTTTGTGGCTATCTATTTGTGTCACCTGCTGCAGACCTGCAATGGATACAATAAGTCATCAAGCCAAAGTCTGTGGGGGCTGTGGGGGCTGTGGGGGCTATGGATGAGGTAGGGAGAGTTCTCATGTGTGTGTCTGGTTATTTTTTGTTTGCCCTTTTAATGTCCTACTGTCGCTTCCAGGATGTGGGTTCGAAGCAGAATTTACCCGTTCAAATCTCAGCAAAAGAACCTGCCGCTGTGCTTTTGAAGACGACTTATGGCGAAATCAATAACTGAAAATGTCCAGCTGTGCAAAAGCAGCTGCGAATGGCGTTGAGTAAAAGCCATTGAGCAGAACCATGAAAAACACTGTGACTTTCCAGTACTTGAGGTTAGGGACACATTTGCTCATTTTGTTCCAGTACCTCGGTCACATTGGTAAAAAAAAATTATCATGCATTATCTTCCTGAAACGGCCACAATTTCAAAAAAATGCAGAGGTCTTTCTTGCAGTTTGTAGTCACTGAACATCAACTTGTTCAAGGTTTCAGCTGCATGTGAAAAGAAGTGAAACTCCTGCTTCTGTTCTTCTTCTTCTTCTTTCAAACTTGATCCTTTCACTGCCTTTGTTGTTTAATGACGTTACTCTGAGGTGCTGTGTTTGGGTCCTGACCCCAGCCTAAGGTCTGTCGCCTGACAATACGAACAGTGCTGAACATCACTGGACCACCTGCTGTCTAGATCACGTTGGTTTCGTCCTCCCATGTATTTACAGGTGAAAGTGAAGGCACCACAAGTAGCGCCCCCTCTGTACGTTACCACAATTGCAGGAGCTCGGAAATGTTACGAGGCGCCGCTTTTAACGTATAATGATAATACTGGAGATTAACATCCAGCCGCACAAATACAGCTCCAGATCTGTTTTTCACTGCTCATTCATTTTGGTTTGTTACAGCGGCTTCAACATCGGCCATTCGGCTTCGGGCGTAATTGGGTGTGAAGTGTGGGTCGTAGCCTTAGCACACTGAGAAGTGGCAGCAATGAGTCGAGAGCCCAGAGTCCAGTACCCAGAACCTAGAGTCCAGACTGTCTTACTCACACACCTCTGTCAGCTTTCCTGAACTGCTGCAGGCTCCACGTTGCTGAGACGATTTATCCGCTAGAAGTCCTCTGAGGTGATCAGGATCAGTCTGTCCTGAGTTTTGTGCACCTACTTGAGCGATGACATCGGTGCATCAAGCGGAAAGTAACAGACTAGGTTTACATAATAATTACATGTCTGCAACCATATCGGAGGGTGCAGTGGCGCAGCGGCGCAGTGGCGGGTCCTGCTCTCCGGTGGGTCTGGGGTTCGAGCCCTGCTTAGGGTGCCTTGTGACGGACTGGCGTCCCGTCCTGGGTGTGTCCCCTCCCCCTCCAGCCTTTCACTCTATGTTGCGGGGCCGTGCTGAGTTACAAATAGCTTATCTTTGAAAAAATGTAAATTTTTTTCTAAGAACTTTCTCATCAGTCGAGTTGACACAGTTTCCAAAGAAACTGAACATTGAGAGAAAGAAATTTTCAGGTGCATAGCTTTACTATGCTGCATGTCTTAACGTAGAACCACGTGTGGGTGGTGATCCCCGACCCCCTCGGCCCAGATATCAGGTCGGTCGCTGCTGCGTCCGTGTCCGCGGCTTCGTGCTTCACGGCGATGTCGGGTGCACGAGAAGTCGATGGTCGAGGCTCCGAGGTCGCCTGAGTCGATTTTGCAGCCGCCCGCGCCGCCTTCTCCCGCGCACACTTCTCACGCTTTTGCTGAGCCGGTGTCTTGGCTGGTGTCTTTCGAGTCCCGGAAGCCTCGGCTTGCTCATCGGGCGCTTATAGTACTTCGCCTTGTTTGTTGGGCATCTTTGAAATGTTTAATTCTCTGATCCTCCTTCGGGCCCCGTACCTCGGTCTAAATTAATGACAAACTAATCTAATGACAAACTAATCTAATGACAAACCGTGGTTCACTGCAAAACTCAGACAGCTTCGTCAGGCCAAAGAAGACGCCTACAAGAACGGGGACAGAGTCTTGTATAAACAGGCCAAAAACACACTGGCAAAGGAGATCAGAGTGGCTAAGAGAAACTACTCTGAAAAGCTGAAGAAACAGTTTTCAGCCAACGATCCTGCGTCAGTGTGGAAAGGCATGAAAGACATCACAAATTACAAGACACCACCCCCCGGCACCGTGTCAACTCAACAACTAGCCGACGATTTGAATGAGTTTTATTGCAGGTTTGATAAACCCTGCCTCACACCCTACACCCATTCAGACCCTCTCTCCACCAATCACTTAACAACTCAAGTAACCCCCACCTCCCCCCCTCCTGTACCTTTGATCTGCGAAGAGGAGGTGCGTCGGGTCTTCATCAAACAGAAGACAAGGAAAGCACCAGGCCCAGACGGTGTCTCACCGGCCTGCCTAAAAACCTGTGCTGACCAGCTGGCCCCTATCTTCACAAAGATCTTCAACAGATCACTGGAGATGTGCGAAGTTCCTTCCTGCTTCAAACGCTCCACCATCATCCCCATCCCAAAGAAACCCAAGATCACAGGACTTAATGACTACAGACCTGTCGCCTTAACATCTGTGGTCATGAAGTCACTTGAAAAACTGGTGTTGGACTACCTGAAAGACATCACTGGACCCTTGCTGGACCCCCTGCAGTTTGCTTACCGAGCAAACAGGTCTGTGGATGATGCTGTCAACATGGGACTGCACTACATTCTGCAACACCTGGACAAACCAGGGACTTATGCGAGAATCCTGTTCGTGGACTTCAGCTCAGCCTTCAACACCATCATCCCACACCTCCTCCTGTCCAAATTAACTCAACTCTCCGTGCCCACCTCCATCTGTCAGTGGATCACCAACTTTCTGACAGACAGGCAGCAGATAGTGAGGCTGGGAAAATTCTCATCCGAAACTCGCACAATCAGTACTGGAGCCCCCCAGGGATGTGTGCTCTCCCCACTGCTCTTCTCCCTGTACACCAACGACTGCACCGCAAAAGACCCGTCTGTCAAACTCCTGAAGTTTGCAGGTGACACCACACTCATTGGCCTCATCCGGAATGGCGACGAGTCTGCCTATAGACAGGAGGTCCAAGAGCTGGCTGTCTGGTGCAGTCATAACAACCTGGAGCTGAACACGCTCAAAACAGTGGAGATGATCGTAGACTTCAGGAGAAACACCTCAGCATTATCCCCACTCACCATCATGAACAGCACTGTGGCAACAGTGGAGTCATTCAGGTTCCTGGGCACCACCATCTCACAGGACCTGAAGTGGGAGTTCCACATAGACTCCATTGTGAAGAAGGCCCAGCAGAGGTTGTACTTCCTTCGCCAGCTGAGGAAGTTCAACCTGCCACAGGAGCTACTGATGCAATTCTATTCCGCAGTCATCGAGTCCATCCTCTGCACCTCTATAACTGTCTGGTTCGGCTCAGCTACGAAGTCAGACATCAGAAGACTGCAGCGGATAGTTCGGACTGCTGGAAGAATCATCGGCACATCCCCCCCAGCTCTCCAAGAACTGCACTCGTCCAGAGTCAGTAAAAGGGCGAGCAAAATCATTCTAGACCCCTCACATCCAGGCCACTTCCTCTTCGAACCCTTGCCATCTGGCCGGCGCTACAGAGCACTGTGCACCAGGACAGCCAGGCATAAGAAAAGTTTCTTTCCTCAGGCCATCTACCTCATGAACACCTAAATCTCTCCCCTAGAGAGTAAACCGTGCAATACATAATGCTATTTATATTTATAACTATTTATCACATTTCTCTTACACTCCCTTGCATTTGTATCTAGCGACTATTTTTGTACTATTTTTTGTATATTCGGTACTTTATATTTTTAAATATTTTTTATCCCTTGCTCACATACTCTATCTTCTCATCTGTGTCTTGTCATTGTCATTCTGTCTGTGCTGTGGTAGTTCCTGTCACCAAGACAAATTCCTTGTATGTGCGAACATACTTGGCAATAAAGCTCGTTCTGATTCTGATTCTGATTCTGATTCTGATTACGGTTTTCCTAGCTCTCTAGCGACGAACTAAGGTGCTGACATCAACACTATGACGTGGTTCGAACGTGATGACGTGCAGCGGAACGCCGCGGCAACTCCGTAACGAGCCAAATGTAGGACATTTTCGCAACGTTGCCAGCTCGCTCAGGCTGAAGCGGCAGCGGCCGTTCATATGTCGTTTGATGCGGTGTTCCTTCCTCTATCCAAGAGTATATGCACTATCTCTCTGTGTCTTTTCATTTGCGAGCAGTAGCGGCGAGAAGGGTTGCATTTTTACATGAGTCAATTGTACCCCCCCACCTAGTGAGGAGGAAGACATCGTTCTACGTCAAAAGCAAGAATATGTCTAGGCGTCTACGCTTTGTCACTTGTCTTTGAATCTGCAGGCTTTGCCAAAATGTAATTTTCCCCAGTGATTATGGAATTTTTTCTTAATACATGGCATCCCTGTAATAAACGTGTTCGGCGGCAGGTACCTGTCCAGAGGAAAGAGCGAGCAGAGTGGACAGCAGTAGAGCTCGATAACGACCGATGACGATGGTGCAGCGCAGCATGAAGAACGGAGGCGGGGAAAGTGAAGCAGGACAGTGAAGCGACACACGCACTCTAAGTTCGCTAAGCGCTTCTGCGGCGGCACTGCGGACGCCGAGCTGAGCCAGAGCAAACAGTCTGTCTGCGGTTCCTGGGCCCTCCGGCGTGCACTGCGCCAGGACCGCGTCTCTGCTTCTCTGCAACGTGCCACTTATTCCAGATATCAAATATACACGCGCTCGGTGAACCCCTACAGAGACACTGCGGCTCATTTTCAAACGTCTTGGCTTCCTTTCCCCAGAGCTGCAGACCACCTTCGTTGTGCTGATCAACAGCAGCCCGGAGCTCCTCCGTTCCCGGCCGCTCCGCCCCCGTGGCCACGAGCAGGTAGATTTCGGACTGGACGGCAAGCGGCGAAGAGCAGCGGGCTGCACAAGTGGGAGGACCGTGCGTTTCTCCCTCCCTCAGCCCTGCTCCTGAGCGCCTGGTCTCGGCTGTCTGTCACAGCAGAGGCCGTCGCGGCGCAGCCGCCCTCTTCCACGCACCAAGTTTCCCTCCTGTCCTCTGCGGTCCAGCGGCTCCTCAAAGGTTCCGGGCCGGACGAACCCCGGCCGCGTACGCGCTGGGAGGGATGCGGAAGATGCGGAAGATGCGAAAGGCAGACGCCCTGGCCAACCCCCCACCCCCAGAGCCCTCCCGCGGGCTGTCGGCTGCACCTCGGCTGACCGTGTTACAAGGAAACGAGCACGAGGTGCGGCCAGCTGAGCTGCTTTAGACCCGTAAAGAGACAGGATGTGCAGGACGGTTCCTGTTTTGGGGGGTTTCGCTTTTTCAAATTTTTCGTCCGGTTGGAGGCATCAACTCTGTGGTCACTTACAGAGGCTTTTACTTTCATGGACACTTCATACCTTTATTTTTCTTGGTTTTTGGCAGTGCTGGAGCTGGAAGGGGGAAAGGAAAGAGAATTCCTGGCAGCACAATAAAGGTGAGCGTTCGGCGAGCCAGTGCTCGAGTACAACAAGGGTGTCGTGGCCGCAGACGGACAGGAGACAGACAGGTAGGTTGTGGACCCAGTTGCGGGTCGGTTTATTCTTTTCTCCAGGTTCGAGCGGCAGGACACGATCAAAGTCAGGGACAGGCGAAGGTCTTTCGGGCGCGGACGTCTCAGCAAAGGCAAGGCAAAACTCGGTAGTCGTGGAAGACGGTCGTGGGTCAAAAAACCAGGAACACGAGAATGAAGCAGGATACGAAGAACCGCCGAAGACGACGAAACTGTAAACCACGAAGGCGTTTGTGAGAATCCACACTGTGTTGTTGTCACAGAGCTCCTTATATCCTGGGTCTCACTGATCAGACACAGGTGTTGCCGAACTGCTTGATGTCGGGGCTGCGACAAAGGGCTTTCAGGTCCGGCTGGAGGAGAAGGGCACCCGTGACCAACTTTAGCGCCGACAAATTTCCCAACCAGGCTTTGTCTTACAAATGCGACTAAATGAGTCAAGTGCGAAGCTGCACAATCCCTGAAAGCAGCGTCTCCTTTGGCTGCAGTCCCGCGTTTGAAGGGGCCCGAATGCGGCGATGACAAACACTTTTTGTCTTTTTTTAGTTACTCGGTGACAGTCACACTGCAGGAGCTCCCACCCCATCCCCTCTGGCAGGCGCTTTTTTCTTGGGGGTTTGGCCAGACCAGCCCAAGCAGGGAAATCCAAGACGTGTCTTCACTGATGTCACTGCTCCCCTTGCTGGATTGGTTTTGGCCCAAGCGGTCTGGGAACGGTCACGTTCCTTCGCCCTACGTTTGGAGGCCAAAGCTCCGGGTGAGGAGAGAACAAGGGCAGGAAGTCGTACTGCCCCGAGGGCTGCGAATGGGCTCACGCAGCTCTCGTGATTATTTGTCTAACTGCTGTGTGTGTGTGTGTGTGTGTTCATGCTCTGCTCCTTGAATGGGTGAGTGACTCTAGGCTCTTCACTGCCATGTTATCACACTCTAAGTCACCTGCGACGAAGGTGTCGGGTAACAGCTAGATCATAACAATATTTTTATTACAGGCAACAATGTTCACCGTGCAGAGACGTGTCTGTCTGCTCAACTCATAAGAGTAACATGAAACCTGCTTGTGAAAAAAGCGCCCGTCTGTGCTGCAGTCCAGACATACGGGTCTTCTGCTCTTTGTAACACAGTCGGAACCTGGGAAGCGAAAGTGATTCTCGGTGTCCGGAGTCAATAACGTAAAAAAACTCACACCACGGCCACATCTCTGTGAATCATTGTACTTCTCTTTTATTACTCTTTGTTAACAAGTGGTAAAAATGTCCTCAGCAAAACACACGTCTCTTCCTCAGCTTTATTCCTCCCCACATTAACATCATCTGTCCGTTTGCAAACACTCTGGAATAAAAGGCACCTTTTCGTAACATAAAACAGAGAAGAAGCGGTAAGGTTTCCGTCGCGCTCCCTCCGAGCCCACGTCGCACCACAAACTGAGCCGGGTGCCACTAGGTGGCGCTCCGGGAAGCGTGTGGAACGAGCGCCGCTCCAGCACGTGGTCCCGTTGCATCATCCATCGTTCATCGGTGTTGCATCACAATGCCTCTTCGCTGCCCGCAGGCCCACCGTGAGTCACGGCTCGCTGAATCCGGGGGCCCACTGAGTCACGGCACGCAACGGCGGTGCAATGAGACTGAAGTCATGCCAAGGTCACGCTGGAGTCATTTCTGGCATCCCCGATCCCCATCCCCACCCCCCCGACATGACATATTGTAAACAGAAAGCACGCTGACCAGGGAGGGGCTGCAGCCGACCCAAACAGCATGGTCCATCTGATAACGGCACCATGGCGGCATTTCTGTGGCTGTGGCTGCCTCTCTGGCGCCGCCTGCTGCTGCATAGTGGCAGTGCATTCTGGGAGGAATGTACAAACTTAACCCGTAATGCAAATTCTCAGGAAGGAATATCGGAAAGGCACCACAGTGAGTGCAAACTGCCCTGCCCTTATTTATTAATCTTTTAGTGTTGTCCGCATACATTATAAATACGTATCACAATCAGAGTTAGTCTTTATAAATACATCCCTTTGTTATCCAAAATACCCGTAAGTTAAATAGTTACAGAAAAATAAGACACAAACAAATAAATTAGGGGTTAACTGAGCCAAGTGCTGGTGACCCATCCAAGTGGCGCCCTCTCCCCGCCGTAAGGGGAGATACACGCAGCACCATCCTGTGCAAATTGAGCTTCCGTGTCCAGCACATGGACAAAGGCCTGGTGGCGCCGTGGCCCTAAGCGAGCATTGCCAGCAGAGCTATGCCCAGCTTCGAGGCATTTTTGTCCAGCTTCCAACCTAAATTCTCCTTTGTGTGTTTCATGCGAGCTTTCAGCTCACAGCTGTCGGGCAGCATCAGTATGTCCACACACTGCTGGACAGAGCCCTCCTTCAGGTCCACCTGGCATTCAAATTTGATACTTTCGCACGAGACGCTCAGGGTGAACTTCTCCGTGGTATTCGCCTGCTTGCACCCCGAAGAACTGCATGTGAACTTCAGGGAGACCATGAGCAGGTAGCTGCCCTCCTTCTTCACTTTCAGCACAGACGAGCTGCTTTTGTACTCATAGAAGCTCCCCACGGTGGTTCTGTTCCTGTACCTAACCGCGGTCCAGTTCACCACCTTGGCGTCCATTATTTCCTCTGGGGGAGAAGAAGCAGAGGCAGGTTTAGCTTGGTTTCCTCAGCACATTCCAGAAAAAACTGAAAAGCTGACAGCGGAAACGCTTCTGCACCCTCGGGATTCGACGTGCCCTTCCAAATCACTACACTGTTAACTATTAGTGTGTGAGTGTGAGTGTGTGTGTGTGTGTGTGTGTGTGTGTGTGTGTGTGTGTGTGTGTGTGTGTGTTCCACTGATGTATTGATGAGTGACCCATTGTATGTAGTGTATCTAGCAGTGTAAGTCACCGCGGTGAATAAGGTGTGTGTGGGCTGATAATAACGCTACATAGTAACCATTGGAAGTCGCTTTGGAGAAAAGCGTCTGATTAATGAACAGATGTAAATGTAAATGTATTTCAGCTGTTCTGAGCCGAAATGTTTAAGGAGACGGTGAAATCACGGCACTAAGCCATAATGAGTGATCTGCTTTTCGAGCACGAGCCTTGTGGAAGAGCGACGACACCCGTGACGTTTTGCCCGCAAGCCAACTTGAGCCAGGAGGCGGACGAATGGCTACTTACCACTCTGCGGGAACAAGTATGTCACTCCGTCGATCATGTGTCGCTGAAAAAAAGGAGGAACACACACACTTTAATACATTACAGTTACACGTGTTCATCTAGCAGACACTTTTCTCCAAAGCAAACAATGAGTGCATGACATCACAGCATCATGACATCAAACATTGAGGTCTCTGATACAGTAACTCTGAATGCGGTGCTACAACAGAGCACCGTAAGCCCTTTGGACACGGGTGTCACATTGGACTGATGGATGGAGGGATAGACAGAGGGGGACAGACAACGTTCCATGCGTCTCCTCACCCCCTAACCTGGCATTTTGCTGTTTTCCTGTTTCTCTTTCAGCTTGTTTTGTCTGAAGTTGTTTTGTGTGTGTGTGTGTGTGTGTGTGTGTGTGTGTGTGTGTGTGTGTGCGTGCGCGCGCGCCTTGGTGTCCGAGCAGGGGAACTCGTCGTGTCCAGCGCAACTTTTTCCCTTTTCGTCGTAACTCGTCACGCGCACAATGAAGGCGACAATCAGGTGTAAAAAAGTAGATGTGAAAGAAGTAAATACTGTGTAAAAGTAAGTCCAAGGCAAGTCGCCTTCGGTTTTCGGCCGCGGTCAAACGACGGCACGAGACTAAAGGCACGAGTTACCCGTCGGTCTCAGCGCGTTCGGGTGTCGCGTGAAGGCGTTGCGCGGAATGAATGAATGAATGAATGAATGAATGAATGAATGAATGCGCTCCTTACCTCGTGCGTATCCGCGCGCTGCGCGATCGCCCTGGGGAGGTCCGCCGGGGACCCCGCTCCTCCTTCGGCGCCCACGTGCCGCCGGTTGTCGAGCGTCGCGTACACCGCCCCCCCCACTAGGACACACGCGTAGAAGAGAGTGACGGACACGGCGAGCCACACGTCCAGACACCTGCAGGAGCGCCTTGGCGGGGTGCGCGCCGCTTCCACGTCCATCGCTGTGAGAGCGTGAGCAGGTGAGCGCGTGAGCAGGTGAGCGGCGCTGCTGCCAGGTGCACGTGCAGAGCGCGGGGCGCCGCTGGCACAGATGTTCGCAGATGCGCGATGAGTGAGCGGCGACGGATGAGAGAGCCTAGGGTCCGAGGCGCTTGCGGATCGATCGATGGATGGAGAGAGAGAGAGAGAGATGCTGCGAGATGCGCACAGCTGACGATGCTCGCTCTCGCCTCCAGCGCGCACACGGCTCGGTGTAGAACTGAGGGCTCCTCGGCAGCCCGTCCTCTTATTTATAGGCGAGGGCGAAGAGGGGAGAGGGGAAAGTAGGAAGTCATGGGTTTCTCTCCTCCCTCCCCGAGCCGCGGAGGGAGAGAACAGCGTTTTTCCGCTCAGCGGGTTGCGCAAACAGCAGCGGCGGTGGCGCGCGCTGCCCCCCCCCCCCCCACTCCCCCACGGTGGAAAAGCGTCGGAGATGGAGAAGAGGAGGGCAGTGGGTGGGTGTGGGGACGGGGAGTGAGGACAGACAGGACCGCTCACTCGCTCGCTCGCTCGCTCACTCTCTCACTCTCTCACTCACTCACTCACTCACTCATATCAGCACGGACCACGTATCATATGCTGATCAGCATGAGCTCGAAAAAACAGCCTTGTCGCTGGAAAAAGTGTTTATTTGCTCATTCCTGGCAGCCGCACAGCAAGCGTCACATCTGGGCCTGGATCCAAAGCCATTTTCATGAGTGTTGGGCGGAGCCGCGCACAACGCGCCCAAACTGCCCAGGGGAAATATTCTTCTCGCCCAGTATGGAAGAGCAGGCCGTGGGCTGGTCTCCTGTCCAGGTTGTATCCTGTGCACCCTGGCGCTCCAGACCGCAACCACCTAAAGTCAGGCACACGTTCTCCGACAGCGGGCGAGCGAGCGCATTATACTCTGCGTAATATCACGTGGAGAGGCGCTGTACGCGAACGCATATGAAGACGTATTGGCGCCCCGCTCTCGAACCTGCGGCTGATCAAGGAGGCACGGGATTAAAGGGCGGCTCAGACCCTCCCGTGTGCGGAACCTCTTCTGGAGCAACCGCAGCGCCTCGACCCGAGCTCTTCGCCGGTGTGTTCTCCTCCTGTCCGGCTCCTTGACACTTCGCTCATGTTCTCCCGGTTCCGATTTCTGCACGCCCCTCTGTAAGCACGTGTGCTGATGGACTGACCCGTGCCTGTCCCTGACGATTCTCCCGCCTGCCCCAACCGGATAAACACGCTACCGCGTCCGAGTCCGTCTGCTGGATCTCCGAGTTCCGCCACGATTACCGGGGACAATCGAGACGAGGCTCAGGCCACATTTGGACTTGTCCGATCCCTCCACCAAGCCCTGTTATGGCTCTCGTTGTTGGAGTTTGTTCTGTAATGTGCTGACGTAACAAGTTTTTCTTCTGAAATTTCATGTGTAAAGTTATTGCTGAATCAGATGAAAAGTTTTGGTTTATTCCATGTGGAGCCGCACAGCATGTGGGAGACAGTTTGCTTCGCGGTCGAGCTGCGGAGAGAAGGAGACACAGAGCGTGGCCAGGAGGAGAGGGCTCTTCACCGGCTGTGCCGGTACCACGAATAACCTGTTATTACTCTTGCTATTGGCAGCATTCCGCCTCCAGCTGGCCTGGCCTTCAGTGACCGTGCACGGTCCAGTCTTCGTGCGACAATGGAGGACACTTAAGTTGCAACTTGTAATTGGCCCCGGTGTCAGTGAGCACCGAGAACGTCCACAAGTGCAAGTGAAACATGCAGACGGGAAGAAGACTCCAGGAAGAAATGCAGCAGCACCGAGAGGAGGTGCAGCGGAGAAGGGAGAGCCTGTGGTCCCCTCGGGTTCCGCACGCACGTCCGTGGCAGTAAAACAGAGTAATTACTGCTACAGCACGTTTTTTTCAGTGAACACAGTCGCTCGGATGACCGATTGACTCGAGCGTCCCAAGACCCCTTTAACTGGGGAATCGGCGGCACACGAAGATGTTTCCAGAACGGCAGATGTGCTCCGAAGAATATCCTCGATGACTCCACGGTATCGCCACAAGGTCTTGGGAGGAGGGACTGACGTTCCACGCAACTGCCTGAACCGCGGGGGGTCCTGCGCAGCAGTCGCTGCCTTTTACACCTCATTTAGAATGACGTTGGCCAAGATTTTAAGGCCAATATTGAGCGACGATATTGGGCTGCATCATGTTAATGTCTGCAGATGGCGGTGGCTCAGGCGGTCGCACGCATGAGTTCGACACCCCGGGGCAGGTGGGAAGTGCGGCGTGAGCCGGCTGCGACCTGGGGCCGGGAAGCCGCAGCAAATCAGAACGAAGCAGGGTGTGACCGTGCAGTGCTGTCCCATAAGACACACAGCCAAGTCACTGACCCAAGATAAGTGGACTCAACTCATGCGTGACCGTCTGCCGCAGGGCTCAGAACAATGGACGCCGCCGCCCCCCCCCCCCCCCCCGCACCCCCTCGGGTGGTGGCCATTACGCTGTGTCGCTTAACGGAAGTGTTGGTGGCAAATTCTGCGGCGCGTCGGACGTTTCCCCCGGGGAGATTCCCTTTCCACCAAGCCCTTACTGTGAATGCGATGGAGAGAGAGAGCGCAGGGGAAACATGTCCACAGAGGATGTGAAACCTGGGCCATTGTTTGAGTGCAGTATGTGTGTGTGTGTGTGTGTGTGTGTATATGTGTGTATATATGTGTGTGGGGGCGTGTGGCAGAAACTTCCGATGCGCTCATATGAAAGTGACAAAACACTTGCTGAGATGCTGTGGCCTCCCCTCCTGCAGAGAGAACGAAACGGAGAGGTAGAAAAATCAAGAGTGAGACGCACAGAGAGGAAGAAACCGCTGGGTGGGGATGGGGGGGCAGAGTCCAGAAAGCAGGACCTTTAAAAATACACATTCTTATGTTACCCTTCGGACTCCTCACGTTCAAAGTGCAGAATTAATGTGCAGCGCGTTAACTTTTCACACGTTGAGCCATAGCGATCCAGCCGTCCCGAGATGTGCGTTCAGACACATTTCTGTCAAAAATGCGCCGCATGCAGTCCACACCCGTGCCGCGGATTCGCTGCGGACTCGGGGAACATCTCACGCACCAGGGCAGGACGCACGGGTGTTCACGAGCAGAAATGCACCCCCCGCACCCAGGACCCTGTTGGACCGCAGCGCTTCCTCCTGACACTTGGCATCATCTGTGAGCCTTGAGCGCCGTCCAGCTGTTGCGAGGCCTCGGTCAGCGGTGTGAAGGAGCGTGTTTGCGTCCGTGAGCGTGCTTCGATGCACTAGTGGTGGAGTTCTCCTTGAAACGTGTCATAGCCTAAAAATGTGGCGCGAAATGTGGTAAACGCCACAAAAGAAGCACCTGCTTCAGGTTCCATGGCTTTGAAGGATGAGAAGGAAGGTAGAGAGAAACGACTCTGGAGGATATCGGCGCGCGTGCCGGCAGCTTTCCCACATGCTTTCCCGTTTCCCCGCTCCGTACTCTGGCGCTGACGGTGAGCTCGGCACGCGGCCAGGGCGCCGTCATTTCCGACTCGCCGCGGTACTCACGCCCCGGGCGCACGAGCCCCTTGGCAAAGCTGCAGTGTCTTCCAGCAGCGTGACGCTCCGCCTGGCCATTGTGGCATCGGTGCGGAAAGGAAAACGTCAGCTGCGCGGCGACAGCGTGTGTCCCTCAGAGCCGCGGCGCCTTGCCCCTTGCCGGCGAGTCTGGATTCCTGGAAGAGGGCACTCAGACGGGTGTGGGCCGAGAGCAGACGGCGCAGGGGCATCGGAGCGCCAGAAGTGTTTTGCACGAGATAAGGCTCTCCCGCGGCTGTGGGTTCAGGTCGAGCGCGTGTGGCGAGGGCGACAAAATAACCGTGACCGTGACAACAAGGCCGCCGTCGCACACAGGAGGTACGAGGACTCACCGGGGCCCTGGAGACACAGTTCCCGTGCAGCAGCCGGAAGTTGTCTCGCTTTGTTTACTCGGGCGTCTGAACAGCGTTTCCTCTCTCTCGCTGCTCCATCTCTCTTCGAGTTGACCTCTCTGTTTCAAGCCGCCAAGGACTTGCTGCCCCCGTTTCTTCCTTCCTCCCAGGATTGGGGTGGAGGTTCGGCGCCGCCGACAAGTTTCATTGCTTCTCCCACACAAGCGTTGTCCAGAGCGTCCAGGTGGACTCGCACTTTATGGTTCGGCAGGTGCCTCGCAACACCTGGGTTATGTGTTTGGATAGGGGTTCGAACCCAGCTCTGCCTGTGCTGAGTTTGCACGGTCTATCTCTGTTCACATGGCTTTCCTCTGGCTGCTCTGGTTTTGTCCCGCAGTCCGAAGATGAGTGTTTCGGGTGGACTGGTGACTCTAAACTGCCTTTACTGTGCGTGCGTGTGCACTGTGAAATGTGTGACGCTCCCTGTGCTTCCGGGATAGGCTGCAGACCACTACGACCCAGAGCTGGACAAGCAGTTATAATCAAACGAATGAATGAATGAATGAATGAATGAATATTCACTCACTGTATCCATCACCTGCAACATCAAACAGCCCCACAAGGCAGAAGAAATTTCATTGTAGCCACAGCACTGGGGGAATTGAAGTGGGGGGTACCGGGGACCCGGCCCACAAGTAGGTGTCTCGGTTACTCGGAGGTGCAGCTTTAGAGACGCAGGGACCTGCTGAACGCAACAAATTAAGCACTGTTGTTAGACACGAGAGGGGGGGTGCAGTGGCGCAGCGGCGCAGCGGGTTTGACCGGGTCCTGCTCTCCGGTGGCTATGAGGGGATACCCCAGACATTTCTGTTTTCCCAGCTCTTACATGTCCCAGCACGGCGAATGTTTACACGCCCCGAAAGCGAATGAGGGTTGGGAGTTAGTAGCTGGAGAGGCGCCAGAATGTAGGTAAACATAGATACTGTATGACGTCCTGGGTGCGCCCCCCCCGGCCCTGCGCCCCGTGTTGCCGGGTTAGGCTCCGGCTCGCCGCAACCCTGCTTGGGACAAGCGGTTTCAGTCAATGTGTGCGCGTGTCTGTGTGTAAACCTTAACGCTCGATGTTTTTAATATAGCTTTTTTTATTTTTTAAAGATACAATATGATGTTCTTTTAATTATGCTTTTTTTGCGATTGTACAAATGTTATGCTGTAAAACAGTGCGCTGTAAATTTGTATGCTACGATACAATGCTTATAATGCCTTCCTTATTGCTGTCTCATTATATAACATATTTGGTGTTTTACAATTCAGAGAGGTGTGGATAAACTGCAAATAAGCGGAAGAATAAAAATTTTGTTAGTTACTTCAGCTAAGGGGGATTTTGTCCGGACCCTGAGGCAACATAACTTGACATCCAGTAAGAGCGTTTTATTTTTGTTAACTGAGTGCACTGAGCTTTAGACGCTCGCTCTGCGTATTGCCCAGTCGCCAAAAGGCAATTTACAGCGTTGCGTATTCAGTATTTATTGTAGATCACGTTGGTATTGTCATGACCCCTGGGGGTTGAAATCGCCAATGTCCACCTGAGGCACCACCTGTGACCCATGTAACTACTAACCCAACGCACCTGTTTTCAATGAACCTCATCAGCAGAACACAGCCCTATAAAAGGGGCAGAAGGAGCACTGCTGGTGTGTGGGTCTCGTCCCTCCCTCCTCCCACCACACACACTCCTGCTTCCTCGCTTATTCCGCGGCGCTCATGCACTTCATCTCTGGGTTTGCACTGCGCACTTGTGTATTTCTACTTTGTCCGTAACGCCCTGGATGTTACAGCACAACACGTCTGTTTGTCTCCCGTGTGGACGACACAGGTATCGGTGCACCCCGAATGAACAAATAATACAACATTAATGCTATTACGTGTTCAGGCAAAGCAATGCACTTTTTTTAATCAGATATTACAAAGCAACCGAGCATTTTGAGCGAGCAGTTGTGGAGCTCTTCCAAGATCTCAGTCCTACTGCCATCTTCCAGGAATCCACGCCTTCTGGAAGGCTCAGCCTGTTGGGTTGGTACTGAATAAGTGAGTTCAACCATTTCAGGATGTGTTTTAAGTGAAATCGTGAACCTCCTCCAAAATACGGCCTTCCTGTTCTCTTCACGTCAAGTATGTTTCCAAGTGAAGAGACACTTCGGTTGAGGGGCTCGGCAGTTTTGAGATCCAAAATCAGCCTTATAATGCACCACAGCTGAGACGTGATGTAAGGAGGGCTCCCAGGATCGTGTTCAGCTGAAAGAGTAAGGGAGGGATGGCACCGACTCGTGAAAAAGGCTCTCGGTGCAGTTCAAGGCTTTCTTTAAAGGCAAGCCGGAGATATCCATCCAAAGGACTGTCTGCCATCGCTTATTTTGAGGTGAAATTGAAACATATCTGATCTCTGAGGTTGCTGATATCACCAAGATCATGGTAAGGGTTTCTTATCTTCCCCCAAAAGCCATAGATGCCTATGACTGGATGATCTCCCGCCTGCCGTACGTTGATCAAGCACAAGCAGTCAGAGATCCTACGAGGTTCTCGCTGCCGTGGAAACAAGAGTATCAACAGCCAGTGTGTCTGGGATGCCAGGAACTGATGCTGGAATCTTGTCCAAGGTGTGCGCGTGTGCCGTACCAGACTCGTGTGTCACTCAAGCTCTTACAGATGCCAAGAGATGCCAAGTATATTGGGCTGTACTTTGCCTTCTGGGTCGCCGATTACGTGTCTCTGAGCAGGAAAACCCCAAAATCCCTTTTGCTTTCTCGCAGGCCCAAAACGTCTCGGTAGGCGCCGGGGGAGCGTGCGTTTGAATGCGAGTCAAGCCTCGTTCCCAGACGCCCGCTCATGTCGCGTGGCGCTAATTCGAGCACCGGAGATGTCAGAAACGGGCGGTGGGCTCCCGACTCGACTCGGCACGGCGCGGCACGTCCGTCCTTTTCGCAGTTCCCATCCGACTCGCGTTCGCAGGGTGTCCCGTATCGCGGCGCAGGATTGCGCCACAGGCCTTCGTTGAGAAACGCCTTCTGACTCGTACCCACGTACGCTCCATCGAGTGCGCAGCTGACGGTACGCGGCCGCACTTGCGGCCTTAGCGCCACAGAGTCCTTTCACCTGCATTTGCGCTCGACTCGCTTCCATTTCCTGGCCTCCCCGGCCTTCTGGTATTCTCGTCACACTTTTTCTAGTGTGAGTCATGATTGTCATAACCTGCGCTACTTGTTGCGTTTGTTGGCTCCCTCTGATCACCTGTGCGCACGGGTGCTATGCAGAAGTACCCTGAAGTGAGGGGTTGAGCGTAGCCTGACCCCTATAATTGCAATGCAGACGGATTGAGCGCCGCCGAGGCGACGACACAGGAGAAGTGAACGGGCTCGGGTCCGCTGTGTTCTGTGCCTGGAAATTGGGCCCTTCGCGTCGCGAAAGTCATCGTCATGTGAGGCTGTGCCGCTGCGGAGCGAGTGGCTACAGCCGCCGCTTTGCTCTCAGCAATATGAGCCTTCGAGGTACTTAGTGTCGCCCTCGACGCTGCTGGGCCGAATGACTCGTTGAGTGTAGCAAAGCAGCAGCTCGAAGCCCATGACACGTACCGCGAGCGGGAAGGCGTGTCCACGATGCGCGTGCTGCTGATGTCTTTTCAGAGCCGCCTTCGGGTGGCCCGCGTGCGGACTGCGGACGTGGCATCTGAATCAGCGCCAGGAACTTCCGCTGCGAGTGCGTGTCTCTTAAACATCAGGCATGACAGGTGGCCGTTCTCCTTCGAGGGGCTTCTTCAGAACAATGTCCACGAGTTCAGCCCTGAGAAAGCAGCTCCGTTGTCCTGCAGTCTTCTTAAAAATGGGGTCCTAATATGAACGACCCTATTCGGTCCACTCTGAATGCACCTTTGGAACCGAGACGGGAAAAATAAGGGATTTGGGCAGGTGTGCAAACGCGTGGAATCCTGGCGATGCCACTTAGAGCCGCGTCTCCGTCGCTGTAGGCCACTGGAGACACGAGCAGGTGATGCAGACAACAGAAAGATGAATCATGCCAGTTATCTTCAGTAGCGCTGTTCACTATGTAAGGACATTTTGCTGTCGGAGCTTTTTGTTCCAATCTGATTTAACCGTGTCATCGTGCGCAATACATAGTTCATGAATGATCCTGTTATGGGACAAAATGAGCAGTTGCCGGAAAGCAATTTGCCAAAAACCAGGTGTTGACTGTGGGTAGCGCTGCTGTCTCACGGCACCTGGGTGGTGCGAGAGGATGCGGGGGTTCATCCCCGCTCAGTCTGTGCGGAGTTTGCATGTTCTCCCCGTGTCTGCGTGGGTTTCCTCCGTGCGCTCTGGTTTCCTACAACACTCCAAAGATATGCTATTCAGGTTAACCCACAGTGTGTGAGTGTCACAGAAAGAGAGTGTGTGTGTGTTCCACTGCTGTATGGATGAGTGACCCATTGTAAGTAGTGTACCTAGCAGTGTAAGTCACCGCGATGAATAAGGTGTGTGGGCTGATACTAACACTACACAGAGTTAAGTGGAAGTTGCTTCTGGAGAAAAGTGTCTGATAAATAAATGTAAAAAGAGATCATGCTGAGCTGCAGTGTTGCGATCATCCATTGCAGACCAGTGGTAAGAGGGTCTGGGTTTAAATCCCTGCTGCTACTTCTGTAGCTCAGATCGAAGTCCTTATCCTGAATGGGTACACGAAGAATGATCTGGCTTTCTACATGGGTTAGGGTACATATGAAGTCACCTTGGAAAAATGGCACGCAGCAGTTGCAGGTTCGAATCCCACCTCTTTCTGTAGTACTCTTGAGCAAAGCGATTGCCTCGGATTAGGCTGGACTGCCGTCGCACACATGTAGCCGGTTGTACAAACATGTTATTGTAGGTAGGACAGCATTGAAAGATGCCTTGGAGAGAAGTGTCTCAATGAGACTCAGCAAAAAGAAGCATCTCTCTCATACATGAAGCACTTTGGACTAAGTGCTACTTTAATAAGCACCAGATCTGTTCACTACATTTATCTGACACTTTTTTAAAAAGCAACTTACAATGTTAAGCTACCTCACAATTATTTACCCAGTTACACAGCTGGGTAACTTTACTGGAGCAATTTAGGGTAAGTACCTTGCTCAAGGTGGAGGTGTGGTAGGTTTGGCCAGTGCCTCACTGTGTAGGGGGTCTGGGGTTCAAGTCCTGCCTGTGGTGTGCAGTAGCTCTGTGCTCCACCTCTCATTTTCCTCCCCCAACATGTAGACAGCAGACCTGGAAACCCATTTCTGTTCCTCCCTTGACCTGAAAAACCACGCTGGTGGTCACTATGGGTCCGGTTTGACTCGGCATGCACGTTGCTCAAGGGTGCCGAAGGTGAAAATTGAACCTACGACCTTTGGGTCCAGAGTCAGAACCTCTAACCATCACACTCCCAGCTCTCCTACATACAGCTGTTTTCCAAAGGTCATGTCAAATTCAGGTGTTATTAATTCTGATGCTAAGAGTTAGCACGGGGGGGATGCAATTTCTGGAACAATTTTTATGGGGGAAGTCATTTATCCAGCAATTGCCCGGTCTCTAAAGTGAAGTCCCCTCCCCGAAAGTGTCACTGGTCCGATCGGGGCCTTGTCCACGTCTGGAAAGTGACGGTCATCACAGCCTGGCTCAATAAAGCAGACCTTGGAATGTTCACACTGCAACAGATCTGAGAGGTGCAGACCTGCGTCCACCTTACTGTCTCTTCTGAAAGCTCTGGGAGAAGGTGCTGCTACCTTCAGCCACAGACGTAGCAGGAAAACTGCTGCTGGTCATGTTGTGGATTTCTTCACTAATGCGGGTAATTTCACTGGAGCAACAACCAAGAGGTTGGCTTCTCTGACTGACAGACTTTGGTCTACTGAACCACCAAGGGCAAAGCTTTCGGTCTTCTCAGCGTCGTTGGCAAACAGGAAGTGGTTGAATGTGTCTCCGCAACTCGCACAACCACACATGTGCTGGATCACAGCCCGGCCAAAGATCTGGAGGCAGCGCTGACTGTACCATTTTTAGCACAAGTGACACATCTTCATCACGAGGCCTCGCCAGTGACCTCCGTGGCTGGTAGTTAGATGTTCGGTCAAGACGCGGAGCGTAGATTGTGATGCAGAGCACTGACATTTCTTTTCACTCGAAAGCTGGAGAAGAAATTTGTGACTAAAGAGTTATCAACTAGAGTCCTTTTCAACCTGCCCTCCGTTGTGCCCCCGGCACTGGAACTGAGCTCTGTTTCTGATGAAAGATCACAGCTCTTCTTCACAGCTCTTCACAACCCCAGTCCCACGCTGGTCCCTTGGACCTGCGACTAAGGGGTTCGACCTCGTCTCTACTAAATAATCTGCCGACAGACCCGACAGGGCATTTCGCCGCATAGACGGAAACGGAGAAACTGAAGACCCTTCCACGCAAATAGAACAAGGGCAGAAGGTGTCAATATTTCACAAATGTGATTACTCAGCCGTCTTCAGTAAGTTCCAGATGTTCCAGAATTCCTCTGATTGTCAGACAGATCTGTCTGTATTAATAACTTTCGTATTGACTTGTCTCAATGGGTTTGAATATAAGAGTTTCATTAGGTTAATGATGTTATTGTCCAAATTTCCTTCGCCTTGAGCAGTAATTCCAGATGTTGCGAACCCATGTGACGGGATTACAGTAAATGACTGGAAACAAATGTTTTAACCTTTTTGCTGGAAATAATTTCTCCTTATTGCGCTACAGAAGTCACTGCTGCTGTATTGCAAAAGACTGAGTCAAAATGCATCCCACTGCGTGTCTTGTGATGTACCTGGGGGTTAAAGTGTCTTACAGGGAGATACGGTCACAAAAACAGTGTGTCTGCGGAACAGCATGCAGCGTGACCCCCTGTTCGCAAAGAACAAATAACAGTAATAATAACAATAGCCGCCTCCTAGTATTTTGAATCTCGTGAACTGCTGAACACAAACCAAGTGCGGGCTGTGAACGGTTAAGAGCAGGAAGCTCAGCTTCCTGGACGAGCTGCAGGGTTGGAGCTGAAGCCTGCATATAGTCACAGGCGCCTCGTTCCCTCGGGAGGCTTCTGGGGCTGAGGGCGAGACTGGGATGCCCAGGATGCCCATGACTCAGCTTCCTGCGGACAGAGAGGAGGAAAGGCGCGCTGCCTGAGGAAGACCGCGCCGACCGGGGAGGCGAAGAGCAGCGTGGGACGACCGGCGTCAGGAGGAACCTGTTGCGCCAGAGCCCCTCGTGAACACGGAGAAGAAGGTCCCCGCCAGAGTGAGAGAGGCACCAGAAGGTGAGGGAGCAGACAGTCACCGTACATCACCGCCACGCGTCTCACCACACAGTCGCAAAGTGACTGCTGTTATTTCGTCGTTCCGCTGAGTCCAAAGCAGCTTTGAACGCGTTCAGCAGCAGGTCATTTCTCATAGCTGCTCAGAGGAGTGCTGCAGGGACCCTTCTAGGACCCTTCCAGGAAGCAGCAGGCTTCGCGCTGCGGCTCTGACCGTCCCGCGGTGAATCGATTGTCTCCATCGCAGCGTTAACCGGGAACTGCAGCTTGGATCAGGTACTGCAGATGGGCAAAAATGGGTGCAGGGAGCTTTCGTTGAGCAGCACGCTGCGCTTCCCCAGGAGCTCATCTCCTCCACGCGTCTCGCAGCCAGCGCTCGCTGGTGGATGTGGATGTGTGTGTGGACCATCTGGAACTTTTTATGTGAGCCTGAGGAAGGCGCACTGCCTCTGGTCCTGTAGTGCTTCTGATGATGATACGATGATGATGCTTCTGCAATTAAGAGCCTTTAGTAGAGCGTCTTTACTGACATCACTCAAAGGTGTGTGTGTGTGTGTGTGTGTGAGAGAGAGAGAGAGAGAGAGAGACCTGCACGGTGGGCCGAGGGCCAAACCTCGCTCCTTTTCCTTGCTCTTCCACTTGGGCAGCACGTGACCTGGGGTATTAGCTGCCTCCTTACAGCAGAAAGGCCTGGGACTGAGTGCCACCCGTACTGTGACGCCCGCGATCGCGACACCCCGAATGGGTACGGTAAAAATTACCCGGCTGTTTCGGAAGGTAATTCGCCATCACTAGCAAAGTGTATAAACCTCACACCGTCCGACACGGTGGCCCAAGCTGTCGGCCCATGCAAGCAATCGCTGCGTTAAAATAAATAAATGAGACATGTGCGTTCCTGACCAACGAATGGACGCAGCCACCGCAGGTCTGTCCAGGGAAAAGGACCCGATCACATGTCTCTGTCTAGGAGCGGATCCAAACCGGGGTTTTCCGTTGTCATGAAAACCATCGTAAATGTTGTCAAAACTCGGTGCCGGGCCACCTGACAAGCGCGACTCGTTCTCGGCCAACCCCGACGAGAGAGCGATACTCGGAGCGGGTTGCTTATGACGCTCCTAGTTTTAATTAAGATTAAAAATATCAGTTATGATGGGAATTGCAGCAGTAAGAAAACGGCCACTCTGTTTGTTTGTTTGCTGTTACTAAGAAAGGCTGGGCGACACCTCACATGGCAGTGGCAGTCATGTGCATCGGCACCGCGCTGCCACACCCGCTGTCTTGGGGCTTTTCCGAGAATCGGGCAACGTGACACTTCGCCTTCTGCGTGCGTTCTGCTCAAGAGTAAGAGTGGCAGGCAGGATGAGGGGAAGCCGGGGGACCCTGAAGGAAACGCACCTTTGACCTTTAAGCGTGACGGGGCACAGGCCGGCGATGGAGGGCATTAACTGCACAGTGACTCCTTTGTTTGCTTGAACGTGTGTGAGCGACAGACGGAGAGAGTGTGTGTGTGTGTTCCGCCGCTGTATGGATGAGTGACCCAGTGTAAGTAGTGTATCTAGCAGTGTAAGTCACCGCGGTGAATAAGGTGTGTGGCCTGATAGTAACACTACATAGAGTTCAGCGTAAGTCGCTTTGGAGGAAACTTAAGCGTCTCATAAATAAGTGAATGTAAATGCACTGCAGACGTGTGTTCTCGCGTCTCGGGATTTACCTCAACGAAACGCAGGCTCGGTACACGCAGCGTCGAGAAAAAGGACAAAGGTGACAATACATAGCTGAAAGTGCGTGTCACAACACCAAGTCACAGTTCTGGGGAAAGGCTGAGCGAGTTGGGCTGGAGTGGAGGTACGTGGCCTCTTCCCTGCCCATCTTGTGGACTTTGTGTTTAAATCTTTTCCCTGACGAACACTTGAGGCAGGAAGGTGTGAAGGAACTGCGTGTCGATCCGGAGGACGATGCCCATTTTCTTAAGCCTGCAGCCAAAAGGAGGAAAAACACCCTCCATATTTACCAGATCTCATCCTCCGTGATTGTTTCTGCTCATTTTCCAGGTATTCGACTCATTCAGAAAATGTGAAAGCAGAACTCGCTCGCACCACGTTGCAGCAATATTACTGTACTCGAGAGAGGCCTTCTCCAAAGTGACGCCGAGCGCAGGAAACACGGGTGCACCGGCGAGGATGGGATGCGCTGCGGAGCTGCCTACGCGAGTGGCGTGGGACTGGGAAAGCGGCTCCGCCGAAAGTGGCAGGTTTACGGTGCAAAAAGGTGGTTACTTTCAGAATGACTGGCTGCAAATCTTTAAGTGAAGTGTAAAAAAAAAAAAAGGACTTGATGTGTGACCGTATGTCTCATTCCCGTGCGCGCACCTCAAGTTCTGCACTTTTCGTTCCGCAACGCCACAATTTTCTGAGTGCAGAAACGTCCATCTTTCAGGCAGCAGTGTGCCAACTAACTGCAGCTTGTCACTCTCCTATCGGGCCGCTGTGGTCTTCCTTGTCGAGGGGCCGGCTGTGGAAAAGTGCACTTGGGAGCTCCTTTCATGGGTGCGGTCAGCGCCGTGCGGACCGGTCTGCGCGCTGGTGCTGCACGTTCGTTCCCTAGCAGATGCTCTCCACCTTGTAAGCAATTCCTCCTCATATCGAGCCACATTTTACTTTTTAACGGGTCTACGGTGTATTTTCTGCTAGTAGAAACCTCAGAACTCTCCTCCAAGCTCTGGATGGCAGGAGCAGCACCCCAGAAGGTCATAAGGGGTTCCTGGAAACCAGGGCCTTTACACAAATCTTGACTGAGGGTTGTACCACGGTAACAGGCCATGAGGGCTACGCAACACGAGATGAAATTCCATGCTGGCTTAATGAGTCGTTTTAATGCAGGATTTGGACTAATGACCACCGTGCTGTAGAAGCAGCTGAGTAAGTGTCTCCCAGAGCACATGGGATGAGGCTCTGGTGAAGAAGCTGCAGACCGAAGCAATCGGTGGCTCCAGATAAAACAAACCATTGTCGTTGTTCCTTTGCCTTATTTGGGAATTAGGAGTAGCGACATTCTACTCCTGCCCGTTCCACACCCTCATATCTCTGGATGCGAGTTGTCGGTCATGAGAAGATAAGCCATATCACTTGCGCAAGTGTTACTAAATAAACAAATTAGTACCAGCTGATGGAAACACTTTGAGTAAATTGCATTATCAGTTTGATCGAGGGACTTCGCAGGCTTCGTTCCCCTAGAAAGTCGGTTGGCGGAAGCCAAGATGCATCAGTTGGACGAATTCCTCACACTCCACCTGCGTATTCACAAATACCATCTGATCAGACGCGCTGGTTTAACACGGAACTGCAGTCGTTGAGCCAAACAGGTGTCTGCAAGTCACACTGTGCGGGTGAGAGCTGAGTCAAACCCGATGTGCGGCGCTCCACGGGGAGCCTTCAGCTACCGACAGGCTCAGAAGCCCCTTCGGACTGCGCCTTCCACGATTGTGCCCGGTGCCGCCTTCGGCTCGCGGCTGCACGTCTTCTCATCGCCTGTCCATCGAAAGGTGTCGCCCGCGCCAGGTAGGCAGCACGTTCGTCAGCCGTCGCTTTGGCCGTCCCCACGAGCCCCCCTCGGCAGCCGCCGCCCGTTTCCTCGGTTCAAAGCAAAATCAGGAGCGTGAGCGGCGTCTGACCTGCAGGCTCCATGAGTCACTGCAGAGAGGAATGTTCTGAGCGTGGGCCGGTGGCCATCACCCAAGTCAGGGCTGCACATCATTTACAGCAGGAATACCCAGCGACGAGGATCTCGTCGCTTCGGTACAGACTGGTAGGACTTTTGCTCTTTTTCGAGCTTTCGGAAAGTTGGGATCCTCGGTCGCTTTTCACCCAGGAAAGCAGAGCGGTGGATTTTGTACGAAAATTCAGAAGGGAAGTTCATAGAGCGAGACGCTACGTTAAAAGTAAAATGTGTTTTTTTTCCTCTACTGAATCATTGCTTCAAATTGTATGAAATAAAAATTAGCAACGAACGCCAGACAACAAGTGAAAGAAGTTGTCTTGACTTCTGGCCTGTGGCCCAGAACGACGAGGGTGAGCAGGGGCCAGGATGGGGCTGCATACAGCATGCTGCTAACAATGAACTAATTGTCTAATCTGGGGTCGCACTGGTTCAGATCCTTTCCCAGAAGAACGGGCAGGACAGCAAGACCTCCAACAGCAGTCCCGTCCTGTTCCCCCCCCCTCACACACAGCAGTTTGGACTGACCAATCCACCTGGGGCTCTAGTTCCAGTCCAAAACATCTGGAACCCTCAAGTGGGAGTCAGTGGTAGGGAGGTGACCAGTATGCTAGTGCCGTCGGATTTGGGCAGATACCGAATGAAAAGGTCACGTTTGTGAGCACCGATGAGTCATCGAAGGCACTGACAAAAACTGATGATTTATTTGTTGATGTGATGCACTCATTGTATTTTTATCTGAGATGAACGTCACTTCGGAGAAGAGTGTCTGCTACATGAATACATGTACATTTACATTGCTTTATTAATACATGTAAGGGGGCACGGTGACGCAGTGGGTTGGACAACGGTCCTGCTTTCCGGTGGGTCTGGGGTTCGAGTCCCGTTTGGGGTGCCTTGCGACGGACTGACGTCCCGTCCTGGCTGTGTCCCCTCCCCCTCCGGCCTTACGCCCTGTGTTGCCGGCTAGGCTCCGGTTCCCCGCGACCCCGTATGGGACAAGCGGTTCTGAAAATGTATGTGTGTATTAGTACATGTACATCTGTTTGTTTCAGGCTGCCTAGTAACGCCTGTGGTTCTACCTCAAATTCGGTTTGTTCCAATTCAAGCTTTATTTTCCCCTTGAGGAAACGAGTTCTACGGCACACCACACACCTACAGTACTGACCCGAATTCGAATAAAGTGTTACGAGAGGGAGGGGGGCGCAGCGGGCTTGGCTGAGTCCTGCTCTCTGCTGGGTCTGGGGTTCGAGTCCCGCTTGGGGTGCCTTGCAATGGACCGGCATCCCGTCCTGGGTGTGTCCCCCGGAGTCCCTCCAGCCTTGTGCCCCGTGGTGCTGGGTTGGACTCCGGCTCACTGCCACCCTGCATGGGACCAGCAGTTGAAGACTGTGCGCGTGTGTGTGCGCCCTGCTTGTGATTCACACCTTTATCCCATGTGGACAGAGCTACATGTGCCATCAGGCTCCAAAGCCATGCTGAGCAAATCACATCTCATTGAGACAGGCATGTTGAGTCTCAGATGGAGTTGGGTTTGGGTAGAAGTAGGGTTAGGAGTTAGACATTTAGGTAGAAGTTGGGGTTAGAGGTTTGGGTAGAAGCTTGGGTTAAGGGTTAGGGTTAGAGGTTAGAGGTTAAAGTGAGGAAATGCAGCTTCAGAGGCTCTTGTCCAAACTCATAGCATTCCCTACATGGACCAACGATGGAACATAGAGGCTGAAAGCAAAGTTAGAACAGGAGAGTCACCCCCGGTCCAAATGAAGTTGAGTAACTAGTAAAAAAAAAAAAAAACACCTCAGTATCAGTAAATGTGAGAAAGCTGCAGTAAGGGTATGATGACGCGAAAAACTGTGTGACCTCTGAAACCCTCCTGTTTCCCGGCTCCCGGCAATTCTTTCCCGTTTTGTGTTGATGTTGTTTTTCACCGCGGGACCTGAGCAGCGAGACGTTGGAAAGTGAAAGTAAAGCAAGACGGCCACTAAGCAACGCACGAGAGGAATGCCGGCGTACGGAGAAGGTTCCCCGAAGCGGAAGGTGTGGCCTCGGCGCCGACTGCACATCCACACTCCTGCCTTAACAGGCGGAAGAGCAAGAAAGTTAAAAATGGAAAGCGCTTGGGTGGAGCAACGCTGCGTGTTTCTTTTCAAGGCGGGTATTAGTTTTAACTGCAACTTTTAGCTCTTGCGTTGCTCCAGTGAGTCAGGTGAGGTTTTGCAAAAGCACTTTGATTCCAGCAATATGTTTCAGATGTTAGTTTCTGACTTGTTCATGAAGCACTGACTCATGGGCTGAGGGAACCATGACGCCAAGGCCGCTGTTGCCTCATCACGGTTACTATTAATAGCCAGTCGCACCCTGTTAGACACCCCATTCGGCGTGTAAAACGGCTCTTGGCGGAGCCGTGAAATGCGATTCCTGACTTGTTGACATCACCAAGTGCCTCTCTGCCACTGCTCTTCTAACAGGGTTAGGATGCAGTGATTCACTGATGAGGGGGTGCGGTGGTGCAGTGGGTTGGACCACGGTCCTGCTCTCCGGTGGGTCTGGGGTTCAAGTCTTGCTTGGGGTGCCTTGCGACGGACTGGCGTCCCGTCCTGGGTGTGTCCCCTCCCCCTCCGGCCTTACGCCCTGTGTTGCCGGGTGGGCTCTGGTTCCCCGTGACCCCGTATGGGACAAGCGGTTCAGAAAGTGTGTGTGTGTGTGTCTGTAATTCAGATAAAGGCTCATAAATGTATGTGTGTGTGCGCGCGAGTAGACTTTAACACACTCGTTCTCCGTCTGTCATATGAGATGTTGTCACATGTCAGACAAACAAGGGCTAATAATGATGAGAGAAACAAGGTGTTTAAGAACTGGACTGCGGTCCCTCTTCTGCAAGGGTTCAGTTTTAATTTACTGCCCCCCAGGCATGGAGCTGGGAAACGTCATGTTGTGCTGCAAACACTTTGTGATGCGGAGAGACTGGAACCCAGCGGTGGACAATCGGCAGCACGGCCCCGGTGGAACGACTGCCGCACACGAGCGGAGCGGAACGTGACCCAGTGACCTACTGCAGGCGATGCTCGTGCGCGCGTGTGTGTACGCGTCGCCGCGGGCGCCGGCTCGGCCCCCGTCGTGCGGTCGCGTTCTCGTCTTTCTGCCGCTCGCGCTCACTTTCCCCGCAGCGCGGAAGCCCAGTTGTTTGGTTTCACACTCCATCCTACTGCTGCTCATCGTGTCTCTTCATCGGTGTTCCTTCCGCTCTTCATATGCCTCTTTTGTGTTGATCGGCAAAACGCTTCCGTTTGGCACGGGGCAACAAGAGCGGTGTAAAAACACACGATGACATACACATGGTTAACAGGAAACAAGCACACCCCCCGAGACACACACACACACACACACACACACGCACGCACGCGCTCGTTTCCCTTTTGTCCACCGACTCCCTTCAGTCCATTCCTCTGTGTTGTGCAGTGGTGCGTTTAAGAAATGTGTTGCGCACACACGCGGTGACACACAGTCGGTAGCGCTGGAAATGACGAAATGCCCAGTTGCAGAGCGAGGAGTTTCAGCTCAGGTGTGCTGACACCTGGGGCTGCTGGAGGAAGAAGAACAGACGTGTTTTTATGGCTCGCGGTGGCAGGGGGGACGACGATACCGAGCGAGAGGCGCGTCGCGCGGCGAGGGACACGCTCGGCAGCACGTTCACTCAGAGCTCACGCGCTCACAGTGGCGGGCATCGAGCCGAGATTCGAACCAGAGAAGGACCCTTCGCGTCGGCCCAGGGACTTTTCCACATCTGAAAGCCCCTCGTCCCATCCCCCAAAGGCGTGCGATTAAAACGACACGGCGACGGGACTTTTGGAGTTCGGAGACAATCCGGGTTTCCGCTCATCCCGGTTCAGTTTCGCAAACCCAAGAGATTGCTTTCGTTTTTGCATCATCGGCACAGGAGCGAAAAGCACCTTCCGGTGTTCGCGACCGTCGTGGCACCGTGGAAAGAGCGAATCGGGCCGGTCCCCGCACCGAGCCCTGGGGAACTCGGGGTGGACCCTCAGGCGCCAGCGGTGGAATGTGCACGCAGCGACCGCCCGGATGCGGAGAAGCGGCGTGGAAGGCCGACTACGCAGGAGGAGGGCGCGATGGTCAGCCTGGCACCTGGCGCAGGTGTGGGGGGCGCCGCCGCGGCACAACTTCCTACACGGAGGGTGACGCTGCGTTACGAGCGCTTCCGGTTAACGCCGCTTCGGAGCTGTGGCCGCAGGAAGAAAACGATGAGAACTTCCATAGTTTGTGACAGAAAAAGCTCTACAAGCGTTAACAGCGAGTCTCTCAAAATGTTATCGGGGCTGCACACCTACAGACGGGACGTTGCGGAGACTAATTCAACCACTTCCTGTTTGACACCTACCTTGAGAAGACCAGAGCTTTGCTCTCAGCAGTTTCCGTGAAACTAAGTGTCTGTAGCACCACACACACTCACACACACTGTCAACAGCCACTTGCGAGGTTGCGGCGGGCCGGAGCCTAACGCGGGGCGCGAGGCCGAGGGGGGACGCACCCAGGACGGGACGCCAGTCCGTCGCAAGGCGACCCAAGCGGGACTCGAACCCCAGACCCACCAGAGAGCAGGACCCGGCCAAACCCGCTGCACCAGCGTGCCCCCCTGTGAGCTTCAGTGTAACCAATATCACACATTTTCAGAACCGCTTGTCCCATACGGGGTCACAGGAGCCAATCCAGTAACACAAGGCGTAAGGCCGGAGGGGGGAGGGGACACACCCAGGACGGGACGCCAGTCCGCCGCAAGGCACCCCAAGCGGGACTCGAACCCCAGACCCACCGGACAGCAGGACTGTGGTCCAACCCACTGCGCCACCACACCCCCCTATCATTATTATTATTTATTGAATGAATCCAGAAAGTGACTGAGCTCACATTGAACAGTAAGCAAAAAATCCCATTTGTTGTGACGGAGTGTAGCCCGAGCTGGAAGGAATCCCAAAGAGAACGCTGGTGCAGAGTACTGTGCGATCGCGGCGGACGGAGAACGTGGAGTTCTGCAGAACCGAAGACGGACACACACGCACGCACACACGCCCTCCATACGGTCGCCCCAGAGGACCGATCCACTGTAACGTGGACACTTGTGTGGGTCGTCCGCTCCTGACAGGGAACTCGGTTCGTTCCCCGCGTGGAGGACAAACGAACCCCGACTGGCCAAATGGAGGGAAATGGAGGGCGGTCCAGGGTTGGACGCTGTCAGCCAGAAAGATGTGGACACGTGAGTCTGGGAGAAATGTGTCAGACAATGATGACATGTTTACTGAAAGGAGAAAAGTACTTTTGCAATGCGCCTCCACTTCTTGGGTCCATAATGTCACGGAAATAACGGGCGTCACGGCTGCGTGTTTCGTGACCCTTCGCTGCGTGACGGCGTTGACACCTGTTGAGACACGCGAGACGCCGCGTGATGCTCGTTTGTCCCCGTTTGATTCCCGTCTACGGCGCGGGGAACATGGTGCTCGTCCCGCAGAGGCAGCACGCCGCAAAAAACAGCTCGGAATGTGGCCCCTTACTGTGGATGGAGAAGCACTTAAGGACAGCGACCTCCCCTTCGGGACGTTAACTCGTGCACCTGCTCCTGTTTACCGCGGTCAAAGCGCCGTGTCACGTGTTCTGTCCGAGTGCAAAAAAAACTCCGTCACCAAGGAGAACATAAAACTTCCCCCTTTGTTTGGTCTTCTTAGGAAAACTGTGTGCCTACCGGGGTTCGAACCTGTGACCCTGCTTGGCCAGTTCGTCCTCGGGGTCTTGCCGCCATCCTGCGTGTTTCACCGGTTCTCTGGGAATCCACTTACTCATTGGACGTAAAACAGGGTGAATGTTGGAAGCGGTGCGAATGTTACCGCGTCGAAGACAGCTCACTGCGGATTTCCGCTCTCTGGGGTCTGTGCAGAACTGACCCGCACGTGCGTCCCCGTCCCGCGTCCCCGTCGGCACTGAGCGTCAACAGCAGCGTCCCTGAGGTCTCCGTGGAAACGGCCCTTATACGCGTCACCGCCGCATCGGTCATACAGGGAGGCGCGTGCGTCAGAATCTGATTGCGGCTTTCCTGAATCTGATGCTGTCTCTTTAATTTATCATTATTAATGTTACTATTAATGTCTACCAGGGACAGCAGGGGGCACAGTGGTTAGAGCCCCCACTTGCACTTAAAAGCCCCAGGTTTGGATCTCACCTCCTGCTGCAGTGCCCTTGATCAAGGAGCTTACCCTGAATTGACAGTACAAATTACCCTGCTGTATAAGTGGGTAAATCAGTGTAAGTAGCTCAGTGCTCTCTTGGCGTTTCACACACTGTAAGATATACGGGCATCATCCTCAGCGAAACACTCGTGGTGAGTTACGGTCACCATGTTTACCACGGTAATACTAGAAATGTTCCACAGCATGCTAGTGCTGCTCAGGGGCTGTGACACCGGTCATGGGTTCAATTCCCTCTCAGTCCCACTCTGGAGTTTTCATGTGGAGCTGCTGAAATGACCCCAGCGGCTCAATAGTTACAAGTATTCAAGAAATCAGGGGTGAAGCAATGATTACCGATGGACAAAGTACCGATCACTCCTCCATACATCAGTGGAACACACTCTTTCTGTCACACACAGACACTATGGGGAAACCTGAACAGCATGTCTTTGGACTGTGGGAAGAAACCAGAGCACCCAGAGGAAACCCACACAGACACAGGGAGAACATGTAAACTCCATACAGGCTGAGCGGGGATCAAACCCACATCCTCTCGCACCACCCAGGCGCTGTGAGACAGCAGCGCTACTCACTGTGCCACCATGCTGCCCAATTATGGAAGGTGACAGTACTGATTACTTGTTGGAGACAGTATTCAATACTGAGTACTGATGGAGACAGTACTGAGGCAGCTCCAGTGAGAATCGTAAGAGCTGCCCGGCTGACGAATCGCCATCGAATATTTAAATACCGTACACAACACACAACAGATGGCAAACACACTGAGCATCAGTGAGAAAGTAATCTGTGTGTGTGTGTGTGTGTTTGCATTATGGTTCCGGTCACAGTGTGTAGTGTGTGCAATGAAGCGTGGTGTGTGTGAGTAGCACCGGCTGTGTTGTAACTCTTTCTGGGGGCCTTGCTCTGTGACGTGAGGAGCCAGTGGAGAACCACTGGAAGGACCGTGGTGTGTGTGTGTGTGTGTGTGTGTGTGTGTGTGTGTGGGCGTGCTGGGTTTGCGGGGGGTCCTCGACGATGCAACATCCGTGCTACATCTAAAGAAGGACACTTTCCTCGCTGTGTCTCTATAATTAGTGGGCCAGGCGTTGCGACACCTTGCTGATTGTAATTTCCAAATTGGGAACCGAAACCGGTCACGTGGAACACGGTCGACTTCCTCTTCTCAAGCGCGAGGGATTTAACCCTGTGAAATCCCACACGTCACGGCGTCGCGGCGCTCCTCTCTTCAGGCCGGGTCTTTTCCGGTCAAACCCTCGCCTACGTGGAAAGGGGGCTGGCGCCAGGTGGACGCTTTGGAAAGAGGTTAAAGTGACGTTACGGTACGCGGAAGGAGACCTGGGGAACAGGAGCAGCACCCGGGAGTCAAACCTGCACCGCACGATGTCCTGGTTCGTACGCAGGTTGCGGCGGGGTCCGGTCCCGGCCGGGTTGCTGCTGTGCCTGCGTAGCACCGTGGTCCTGGAGGAACGTTGTGTCCTTCCACTGTGTCCTGTTGCGTGTGGTCGAAATGACAATAAAGCCTTTCTTGTCCGGTCTTGTCCTGCCGTGGTCATCACTAGGACCATTAGGTGATGCTCAGGTCAGCGGGACCGTGTCGAGTCCGTCTTTGAGTCGTAGGTGGAAAAGGCTGCGCCGCGCAGGGTGGGGGCGAATGGGAAAGAATAGGCCGTGCGACTCGGCGCCCCATGGAAGTGGCCGAAAAGGCAGTCGGGAGCGGCTCCTAGTGGTGGATCCGGGTACTGCAGCGGCCTCGTGGGGTTCCCTCCCCTGTGGCTAAAAGGGTTTGTTGGCTTATTTTTCTCTTCTTTCTCTCTCTGCAATGGCAAATTTAGCAGTAACGGCGGAGTAGCACACAGCCTGCGATCCTTTCTCCTCTTCGTCATTTGGAGGGAAAATAGCGACGGGGCTCCGAGTTACTGGTTGTCCGCATCTTCAACCGACATGTCGAGTTTCGCCTTCGTCGTAACGCGCGGTGCCATCGCCGCAGGAAAACACCGTTGCTGCGGTGTCCTTGTGCCGTGGTGTTGTACCGCACTGGTGGTGTGGTGCTTCATGCTAAACCCAGGTCTCCCTGACTGCAATTCCGCAACTGCTACCTGCTTCTGCCCCACACAGCTCTTCATAATTCTGCATGGAAGCATCAACCATGTAGAGTGATGCGAGAGACTCTGAGGGTCCAGCGATGTTACACACACACACACACACACACACACACACACACACACACACACACAAACACACACGCGCGTCTCCTTGTCGCCTCAAACTCGCAATAGGACAGTTCTGCTCACGATGAGTAACCGTTTTTACGAGATGAACGTAGCTTTCCTCTAGATCCAAGAGAGATGACGTTTCGGTCTCCATGGCTGGAGCTTCGATCCAGACGCTTGAATGTGGTGGAAAATGACGGTTCAGTGATCTGCAGTTCAGTTTCTCAGTTTCGGCTGCGTTTCTCCGGGCTCCGCGAGCGTCCCTCCATCTTTGATTCGCCTCTGATCCACCCGATGGTCACAGGTTCGAACCCCACCTGCTGCTGTAATGCCCTTGAGTAAGGTACTTACCCTGAACTGCTCCAGTAACAACGACCCAGCCGTATAAAGGGGTAAATAGTTGTATGTTAACACTATAAGTCACTTTGGAGAAAAGTGTCAGATAAACATGAGAAAAATGAATTTGGAAAAAGGAATATATGGGGCAAAACGATGGGAAATCCTTACTTTAAGTAAGCAAATACAATTGCTGTGATGTTAATTTTGGAATTTATTGATAATTGTACTTAATGTGCATATTAATGCGTGTGTTTCCATATTGATTAAATGCGAAATGCGCCTTTCTTGAGATGCCCACCGCTTTGGACAGAAGCGTCTGATTGAATGAACTAATGTAAATGTGGTGATTCAATTATTCATTTCTGTATTGTTTTATTGTCGTAATGCCTGACTAATTGTTTGATTTATTGATTTTTTAGATATATATTTATCCTTTCAATCATTTTATTCATGAATGGATACTTGTTTATTATTTACATGGTCCTGTGCCCCACAAAGAATGTATGTTTTCCAGTAATTAGTTCAGGTTCTCAGTCCATCCATTAAGCACTGCGATGGACTGGCGTCCCGTCCAGGGTGTCCACCCCACCGTCCCCCCGGAAAGACCTGCAAGTAGAAGCACCGCTCCATTCTCTCTGCTCTGGTCTTGAACATGTCCAGCAAACATCACCTGAACTCTGAGCTCCGCGCTGGCAGATGATGAGCTGAATTTAGCAGCTGGATGTGATCATAGCTGTTTGTTATATTCTATATATTCTGTTCTGAGGAAGTAAAGAAGAAACTGTGAAATGACTCAAAGGCAGAGCTGAGAACCACTAACCACAATAGTATGTATCAAATAAATCTTTTTTCCACCTATGAAATGCTCAAGTTTCTAGAAGCAGCATGAGACACAGTGCAGTTCTTCACACACATCATATCATTTTATTGTTGTACCATTTTACGTGTTTTCTTTATTGATTGTTCCATCGCTTCTGCTGGCAGTTCACCTCCCGTCCACCAGATGGCGGGACGCCTACATTGTGTTTGGCCGCCAGTGCTGTTCCCACCAGTCTTGTGTTCTGACGACTCTTCCTCGCCCTTTGGCGTTTGAGGGAAACATGTGCGACTTGTTCCGTTTCTCGTGTTGTTTGCTTCGTTCATTCAAATACAGTTACTCTGTATCCTCTGAACTGGGACGCTCCTTCGGACACGACTATCGGCGATGTCCCATCACGCCCGCGCGAAAGCGTCTCCTCCGAGTCGCTGCTGCAGTCACGCTGTGGACGTGACCTCAGGGCCACATGTTCCACGGTGGAAATGCACTAAATCTAAGAGATGGACTGCAGGAGGCGCTCGATGCGGTTGCGGTCGTGGTCATCGCTGTGGTCGGGCCACGTTCGGTGTCGACAGCGAAGACAGCATCGCCCACGGCAGGACGCTGTTTTGCATGTGGCTACAGCTGGAGCAGCGACCCTACAAAGTCCTTCTGAACAACCGCGGCTCAGCGGTTATTGAGCACGGCCGGAGGGGGACACGATGCACTGCAGACTAACTGCAGGTCCATCCAGGATGGAGGTGGGCTGGGCTGCTTAGTGGTTTGACGAGCTCCTCGAAATGCTCTGTCCACCTGTCCAGAGTTGAGCTTTGAGCTTTTCTGAAGTTACTTTCCATGTCCTCTTCTGAGCCGACACAGCGAAAGTGACCCGGCTGAATGGGCGAGATGTGTTTTTACAGATCCGTTTTCAGCGAACACCGGCACCTTGTGTGTTCTAACCCACGCAAGTATCACTTCTCCACCAGCTTTCTCGAGCAGCCGCAGCACTTCGCTCAGCTGACACGTTATATTGGATCTCACAATCTGGCTGCTGTTCACTTCTCAAGATATCAAAAATTGCAGCTTGTTCCACTGTCTGAACGCTCCCATGTGAGAAGATGCAAATTGCAAACTGGCTGGAAGAGCAACCCCTTCCCGAGAGAGCCGCACTTTCAGGTGCTGAACTTCATACCTTGTCCCTCTGCGCTCCAGCTGGACCGTGACCATGAGACCAAGTAACGTTGCGGCAAGAAGAGAAGCAAGCCCTGATGCTTCTGGTGTCCATCCATCCACCCATCCATCCATCAACCCCTCATCCATCTGTCCGCTCATCCATCCATCCATCCATCCATCCATCTACTCTTCCACTCTTGCTCGAGAAATCAGAAGGTCTCCACAACTTCCCAGGACCCCACTTGCACTATTTATTGGGACATTCGAACCTGAGAAAGACCAAACCACCAGTCAACCACCGAGGCGGAGCTCTGGGAGGCTCCAGGCCAGCAGAACCGCAGAACTTTGACTGACCTTGCTGTCTAGAGACGACTGTAAGGGGTGTGTTTACTCCTCTGGAGCCCCGTCCCTCCTCCCTGCTTCGAAAGGAATAAGCTCGGAGCCTGGTTCCAGTGGCCAAGTGCACAAACTTTCACTACTGTTGAAGAGCCAGGGCCAATGGGAGGGGTTAAAGGGTGTGGACCACCCCAGAGGGGTCGGGACGGGGTGGGGGGACAAACTAACAGGCGGTAAACAGAAGGCGACAGCGAGCCGCTGGCGGTGCTCTTTCCGGTTCCTGGTTCATAGGTCGGGATCCCCGGCGTTCATCACGGACGAGAGTTCAATAGACACACACACATTTTCAGAACCGCTTGTCCCATACAGGGTCACAGGGAACCGGAGCCTACCCGGCAACACAGGGCGTAAGGTCAGAGGGGGAGGGGACACACCCAGGACGGGACGCCAGTCCGTCACAAGACACCCCAAGCGGGACTTGAACCCCAGACCCGCTGGAGAGCAGGACCTGGTCCAACCCACTGCGCCACTGCGCCACCGCACCCCCCGCGTTCAATAGACAATGAATATGAATTATGATCAGGCACAGGTGGTTTCTGAGGTGTGCCCCCCCCGTGCCACCGCAACACGACACTTCAGTACGATCATAGAGAACATCTCAATGCACGTGTGTGTCACTTCTCCATCGAACTGAGTAATGAGGAAGTGCAACTGAGCACAGGCCAGAACCTCGACAGCAAAGGAAGCTGACATCCGTCATGAAATGGTACCATGGACTGCAACAGAGACGAGTTGTTTCAGAGCGCGTGCGCATGCACGCACACACACAAATGGGAGCAGCTAGAGGCTAAAAGTGTGTGTGTGTGTGTGTGTGTGTGTGAGAGAGAGAGAGAGAGAGAGAGCAGGGAGGGAGGGAGGAAGAGAGCACTTTTCCAAAGAGCCCCAATGGAAGACTGATGACTGACTGCGCACCTGGAGCTTCTCGCCAGGGTGGAGGACAGCAGAGGGGTTTCTACTGAAGGTCCAACAGAAGGTCTCACTGGGAGGCTTTGTGTCCAGAAAGAAGGTTCTCACTAAAGGCTTTGAGCAGAACATTCCTCGTAGGAGAGTTTCAGCTCAACGGTTCGCACGGACAAAAGGTTCGGGCACAAGAAGGGGACGATTGAGCCTGGAGGTCTTCTGCACGACTCCACCTGGACCTCCGTCCACCTTCTCCTTCCTCCTCCACCTTCTTCTCCTGGACTCGCACATCTCTGCTCTACTCCGGCTCCTCCTCCTCCTCCTCCTCCGTTCGGCTGCGGGGCTCGCGCTCCACTCCACTCCAGTCCAGGACCCTCTTTCTGGACCACGATGCAGAAGAAGCTGAGCCCGAACGCGCGAGTTCCGCCGCCCCGCCGGGACCCCGAGCTCCAGCAGCGGCTCTCGGAGCCCGGAGGCTCCCCGCTGAAGGAGACGGATCCCGGGCAGGAGCGCGACGGAGCCGCGGGGGAAGCGCGCGCCAAGCGCAGGATGCTCGTGGGATTGGACCTCATGTGCCTCTTCGTAGGTAAAGGGTCGAACTCCATCGTCGGGAGGCAGCGCAGCCGCGAAAGATAGATACGGTCAGCATTAAATAAACAGAGTGACCAAACATGGTCGTCATTAAACACGCTAGCATGGTCGTAATTTACGTGATCATGTACCTGCTGTATATTTATTTATCAGACACTTTTTCTCCAAAGCGACGCATAGAAAATACAGTCAGTGTTCATTACATTACAGAGACGTGCGGTTTTTAGTTTGTTTCACCACCGATGTTCATCACACGAGTAGCTGCATGAAACTTTTTCAGAATATCGACGATTCCTGATCACCTTCCTAGTTCTAATTTTTTTAATAATATATATAAAATTTACATGACAATACAGGAGTAGCTGCGTAAAGGGTTATCTGGCCATCATCTTAAAGTTATGTTGCATGAACATTTGCACCTTACATGAGTTTGAGATGATGGGCGATGAAGTGAGTCTGGAAGAGGTGAGTTATAAGACCTTTTGTAAATGTGGACATAGATTCAGCAGTTCTGAGTGGGAGGGGGAGGTCGTTCCACCACAATGGGGTCAGAACCGAGAACCTTCGTGCTTTACCTTTCGTGCACGGGACCACCGAGCGGGCAGATGTGGAAGAGTGTAGCAGTCTGGTTGGGGTGTAGAGGATGGTCAAGTCTTGTAGATAGTCGTTAAACTATCAGGGTGATGAAACTATTGGGCGAGATGGTGACACAGCGAGTAACACTGCTGTCTCACAGAAATTGGGTGGTGCGAGAGGATGTGGGTTTGATCCCCACTCAGTCTGTGTGAAGTTTGCATGTTTCATGTCTGTGTGGGTTTCCTCTGGGTGCTCTGGTTTCCTCCCACACTCTAAAACATGCTGTTCAGGTTCCCCCATAGTGTGTGTGTGTGTGTGTGTGTGTGTGTGTGTGTGTGTTCGTTCCACTGATGTATGGATGAGTGACCCATTGTAAGTAGTATATCTAGCAGTGTAAGTCACTGCGGTGAATAAAGTGTGTGGGCTCATAACACTACATAGTATCTATTGGAAGTCACTTTGGAGAAAAGCATCTACTAAATGAATAAATGTATTGGTATGTTCACTGACGACCATGTCCGGTATATGCGATGGGACGAGGGCGGCGTGTCCACCAGTGGACAAGTGAAGACACCTGCTGACATCCCGCTGTCCAGCTGCTCTTCCCCTCAGCTTATCAGCAGCAGCTCGGTGCGTTGGCGGTGTGCGTGTGTTGTGCACGCTGGTGTCGGACAGCTTCTTCATCTCCAGGCTGCGATGACGTAAAACTAGGAGAGGCCATGATGTCACGGGGGGCTAATTAAAAGTGTGTGTCGGACACACTCCGTGTTTGCAATTATTACATTTGTGAGCTTTGAGCTCGGCTGGGGTTCCGCACACGCACGTCGTGTTGGACGAGCTGAGGACAGAGTGTTTAACGTTCACCATCCAAGTGCTTGCGGTGGAGCCACTGCTCTCGGCGTTAGCGTCAGCGTTCTCGTTAGCTTCAGCTTTCGAAGCCGCGCCGTCCTGCACCGACGCTGTTAATGCGAGTGTGTGTCCGACCACGATCGCAACCGCAGCCGCCAGTCAGTGAGCGATCCAGCGTCTCCAGCGCTTTCGCTCCCATGATCCTGTAGGATGTTGCTCTAAACAGGCCCCTGCGGGAGCGCTAATGGCGGTGTAAAACCGCGGTGAAGGCCGCTTCCACGTCTTTCTCCTGAAGCAGCGCTCAAGAGCCGACGGAGACCAGCGTCTCCTCGCCTCATTACAGGGTGCCAGGCGTGGAGCGCGCGCGGGTGTGTGTGTGTGTGTGTGTGTGTGTGTGTGTGTGTGTATCTGAGAGAGAGACCCAAGTCCACCACCAAAGTCCTTGACTGCACCTCCATCTGTCCTCCAGCTTTTCCTTCTCTATGTCCATCTGTCTCCCTCCCTTTGCTTCAGTGAAACCCTTCATTCCAAACCCCTGGATGTCTTTATCTGCGGAGCACAAGTGCCTGTCTCGGTGGTCAGAGTTTCTAATGGTTCTACCATCTGTGTACGAGCGCAAGTCCCTGCTGTGTGTTTGAGCTCGTTCTCGAGTCGAGGACACCCCCAGCTGCTCCTTTCGTAACCCTAACCCTTCTCCCTCTTCCACATTTGGCTCCTCCTCTTAATCCTGATCCTTTCCTGGATCCTCCCTCCTCATTGGACCCCAGTTGGGTCTGGGATCTGATGCAGCTTGTAGCTCATGTAGGTCTTTCTCTGCCAGCTTGCAGGAATCTGGAGGAGCCAGTTTATGGGGAGGGTGTGCAGGAGGGCAGAGGGGGGTCAGCATGCGTGTGTGTGCGTGCGTGTGTGTGTGTGTGTGTGTGTGTGTGTGCGCGGGTGTGTGTGTGTGTGCGTGTGTGTGTCCTACTGCTTCTCCTGGTCTTAGTCGCCCACAGACTGCTGTCGTGGTGCCCCCCTCCCCCCCCCCTCCACCTGGAGGCCTGATGAGTGTTCATCTAGGGATCCTTCCTCCCAGTGTGCTCAGTTTTCAGCGCACACACTACACACACCTTATGATCACCTCTTACCTCCACTTACTCATCAGTCACCTCTACTGGTTGATAAGAGCTAGACTTGACCCGTCACCGCACTGCAGGACCTTCGCCTTTCTTCTGGTTTTAAATCACAAGACCTTCATCTCTCATCAGTTTTCACTCATGTCTTATAACCTAGAGCAAACATCGATGACTCATGTTCCAAAGTTCTCTGTGTGCCTCCAGTTTCCATTCCTTTCTTCGCCTGTGAGCTGAAGGCTGTGACCCCGTACCACAGAGGGTTCTTCTGTGGAGACCCCAGCATCACATACCCACACCTGAAGACGGAGTCCATCCCCGACAGCCTGCTCATCGGTGGGGGCATCGCCATCACGGGGCTTGCGGTGAGGAGGGGGGGTTATGGCAATGAGCGTGGTGGTGAGGGGGTGCCATCCTGGAACCCTCTGTGATGCAGAAATTGAAATTTATGCCCAAATTCTCAACTGTTCCAGTACCTTAGGAGACATGAGAGGGAAGCGAGGCATTTCCTCAGATGTCTTTTGACAACGTTGGGTGCAGCTCTGCACACGTGGCTCCAGGAACTTTGCATACGCTGACACTTAACCCTAACACCTAACCCTAAGCATACGCTAACCCCTAACCCTATCCTTGTCAGTGAGCCAAAAAAACACATATTTTACATATTGCAGGAATGCAATGATGAGCATGTCAGACACAACGGTGGTAGTACTGATAATGACACATGATGATGATGATGGATGCTAACAAAGCAACACTTTGCTCCCCTGCCTTCACAGATTGCTCTGGGCGAGTGCTACCGTGTGCGTTTTTGTGATGTCTATTCACGGGCTTTTGTGAGGAACCTCTACGTGTCCAGCCTATACAAGGAGCTGGGTAGCTTCCTGTTTGGCTGCTGCGTGGGCCAGTCACTAACCAACATAGCCAAGCTGAGCGTGGGGCGCCTCCGACCACACTTCCTGTCCCTCTGCAATGTCACCTATGCCTCTTTGAACTGCATGCTCGGGACCTACGTCCCCAGTGTGGTCTGCAGGCTGACTGACCCCAGAGAGGTGGAGGAGGCCAGGTGAGTGTCTGTTAGTGTGTGTGTGAGCTGGTCCATGTGCTGGTATGCTGCTTTTAAGAGCCTGTAGAGGATGGTCATCCTGTCTCTTTCTTTGCAGGAAGTCCTTCTTCTCAGGACATGCCTCCTTTGCTATGTACACCATGCTTTACCTGACGGTGAGTCTCACGATTTACTAAGAGCAACACAACCACAAGAGGCACATATAGCAATGTAGCTAAACAGAGATTCATCCACCTCCTAAAAATAAATGTGCGTGTGTTACAGAAACCAATCAACATCCTATAGAACAGATCTAGGTCCTACAGAAACCCATCTACATCCTATAGGACAGATCTAGGTCATACAGAAACCCATCTGCATCCTGTAGAACAGATGTAGGTCCTACAGAAATCCATCTACATCCTATAGAACATCTGTAGCTCCTACAGAAACCCATCTGCATCCTGTAGAACAGATGTAGGTCCTACAGAAACCCATCTACATCCTATAGAACATCTGTAGCTCCTACAGAAACCCATCTGCATCCTGTAGAACAGATGTAGGTCCTACAGAAATCCATCTACATCCTATAGAACATCTGTAGCTCCTACAGAAACCCATCTGCATCCTGTAGAACAGATGTAGGTCCTACAGAAATCCATCTACATCCTATAGAACATCTGTAGCTCCTACAGAAACCCATCTGCATCCTGTAGAACAGATGTAGGTCCTACAGAAACCCATCTACATCCTATAGAACATCTGTAGCTCCTACAGAAACCCATCTGCATCCTGTAGAACAGATGTAGGTCCTACAGAAATCCATCTACATCCTATAGAACATCTGTAGCTCCTACAGAAACCCATCTGCATCCTGTAGAACAGATGTAGGTCCTACAGAAACCCATCTACATCCTATAGAACATCTGTAGCTCCTACAGAAACCCATCTGCATCCTGTAGAACAGATGTAGGTCCTACAGAAACCCATCTACATCCTATAGAACAGATCTTGGTCCCACAGAAACCCATCTACATCCTATAGGACAGGTCTATACCTACAGAAACCCATCTACATCCTGCAAAGATACATACATGTCCTAGAGGAAGTCATGCACATCTCACAGAAATTCACCCATGTACTACAAAAGCTCACTAAAATATCTGATTTTGTTTTTTGTTATGCAACATTCTTCTCAATGAGGCGGCACAGAGCTCTGAATCTGCACACGCACACACACACACACACACACTCCTCCGAATAGGGATAGAAAGAAACTTCCTGAAAAGACACCATGCTTCAGAGGGAAAGAATGTGGCTGCGAATGAAAGAGAGGAGCAGCAAATGAAAGCAGAGTTGCTTTCGGCTCCGGACAGTAGTGTCTTTGTTGGGGACGGGTCGGGTCGTGAGCTGCCGACCCACGCTCCCTCTCTGCGGGTCCTTTGTGTGTGTGGAGGGGGTTCAGCCTTGGGCACAACTGCGATTGCTTGCAGCGAGAAAGAACTGCAATCAACAAAATGGGGCGAAAAAATTCACGTGTTCCTCTCCACTTCTTATTTATTCATCACGGCATTTTCTTCACTTTTCTTATCTGTTTAGTACACTTTGTTGCGAAGCAAGCGCAGACAGAATTTACCCTTTGAGCTGACAGCTCACAGTAAAGAGTGTGGGGCCACCTTAACACAACTCACCTCCACGGTGTTTACAGCTTGTGTCTGGCGTTGCTGGGGGTCGAGGAGCAATAACACACACACACACACACACACACACACACACACACACACACACACACACATTTTCAGAACCGTTTGTCCCATACGGGGTCACGGGGAACCAGAGCCTACCCGGTAACACAGGGCGTAAGGCCGGAGGGGGAGGGGACACACCCAGGACGGGACGCCAGTCCATCGCAAGGCACCCCAAGCGGGACTCGAACCCCAGACCTACCGGAGAGCAGGACTGCGGTCCAACCTACTGCGCCTCCGCACCCCGTGGAGCAATAACAACTAATGAGAAATGTTGTACGTGTTTATGGAAGAATTGGGGGAAAGTCATTCGTGCCTTCAGTAGCAGTGTGTGGAGAACGAGTGTCGTTCATTTGCCTTTGTCGTGAAAGGTTCCGGCAAAAGGCAACGCCTGTATGAGTCCAAGGAGACCTGTGTTATGAAGCTTGTAGGGATTTCGACTGGGGAGCAAGAGGGGCGCTGCCTGTGTGAAAAGAAGGATTTGCAAACAGATTTAGGCTCCCTGCCGCGTGCGTTTGTGAGCTCGTTTCAGAAAGGGGTCAATGAGCCGAATGCATCGCGTGTCACTGGAAACAGCGGGACGGGGGCACCGCTCACACTTGAGATCCTCGGCACGGGGAACGTGACCGAGGGCCACGCCGTGACCTCCGGCACCTCTGGGAGGGAACGTGGAAGCAGAAGCGTGAGCGAGGAGATACCGAAGCCTGGAGCCGTATCCAGGAGCGCTTTTCCCACCGTGTCCGACACACGCTTCACGCGGTCGTTGATTCACGCCCCCCCCACCGCGTGGAAACATGTCGCCACGGTCACTGCCAGGTAGAGACACAGAAAAGTGTGCTTCCATGAGTCTTTTTGGGTAACTGCAGTGTGGTTTGGTCTTCTGTTGCTTGTGCGCTCATCACATGACTGCTCTTCGTGTCCATGTGCCCCCGCCCCCCACCCCTATGTCTCTCGCCCAGTTCTACCTGCAGGCCCGGCTCACCTGGCGAGGGGCACGGCTGCTGCGGCCTGTCCTCCAGTTCCTCCTGGTCCTGCTGGCCCTGTACACGGGCCTGAGCCGCGTGTCCGACTACCGGCATCACCCCACCGATGTGCTCGCCGGCTTCCTGCAGGGGGCGCTCACGGCATACTGGGTGGTGAGTGTCACGCGTCCCGATTTACGCGTTGATTGCACGCTACAAAGCAGGGGCGCTCATGACCGACTGTGGCGATGCTTCCTTCGCCACTCCCATTCGCTCCTAATTCCTTAATTAATTGCACGAAAAGCGCAGCGTGCGGCTGGAGGTCTTCGCGCGACACTGCTAACGTGGCGCGACGTGTTCCAGGTGCTCGGTGAAAGTCTACGTGGAGCGAAGGGCGGCGCAACTCTGGGATGCAGGAGCCGTCGCTCGGATCACTGTGTTTCAGCTCACAGTTGATCCTCGTGATCCCGCTTTGAACCTTGCTCAACCTTTCCATGGTATTTCTAAGCTGCTCTCAGTCCTCCACAATAACCCCTTGAAGGCCCCGCTGCTCGCGTGCTGATCCCTATATAGTCACTGGCTCCTCGTGTTGCCAATGGTTGCTATAATTGTTTGAGGACACAGACATCATCCAGTTGATTCATTTTCTTTGTGTCCATTGTGTTGAGAGTGTGGAGAATGTGAGAGCAGTGAGCTCACCCTGGGTTTACCCACCGAGGGACAGTCGGACAGCGGCGTTCCTCGGCGCCTCGGTGATCAATAACAAGACGAGGAGCCTTTTGCTCATGTTAATGATAAATCTGTCAAAAATCGGTATTGAACAGAAGTTTGTGGAGACACTTTATTTTTACTTTGTCTGCTTCAGTTGATTATAATGGAACTGAAATTTGATGATGATGATGACAGATGAAGCCGACCCTAACTGAATTATAAATGTATTAAAGTTTTACGCAGTATTTCATCTTTACTATAGCTTAACCCAATCAGCTAATAAATCAAGGGGCATCTTTCTTATTGTATCTCTGAAAAAGTGGCTTTCAAGTTATGAACACATTGAGTTGTGAACAGACTTCCAGTCGCAGTAGTTTGTAAGCTATGGAACCCAAGACTTCAACTGCAGTTTCGCACCGTTCCTGCAGAGCGTGTCACCTTTCGTAAAGACGTGTCACCGAGGTGCCCTGTCCTACAGCGTTCCTCTACATCGGCCCTTATTATGACCGCCGTGTTTCCCCATCTAGCTCATCCCTGCGCTCTCACCTGTCCCGCAGGTGTTCCACATCTCCTCCATGTTCAAGATGTCCTGTGCAGACCTGTCACCCATCACCGTGTCCCTGGAAAGCCCTCTGTCCAGCCAGCAGACGGTGTGCTGACCGCGGCCGTAGGGTGAGAGAGAGAAAGAGAGAGAGAGAGAGAGAGAGAGAGAGAGAGAGAGAGAGAGAGAGAGAGAGAGAGAGACGAAGGACGGAGGATGAGTACGGAAGGGCAGGAGCGATGAGCAGAGGCTTTCTCCCCGTCCACAGCATCGACTGGAGTCCGTCCACGAGGCGGAGAAAGGACGTCTGTGACACGAGGACAGAGACTGAGAGAGGCGTCACACACTCACACGCCCTCCTTCTGGTTACGGTCACACTCGAGCAAGAACATCTCCCAATTGTGCCAATATATATTAAAAGCACAAAATGACAGTATATATTACAGTACGACTGTGAGTACAGCGAATGTTTCCTGTTAAAAAAAAAAAAAAACAAATGTCCTTGTTAAGCAAGAACCAGCGTCTCCGAATTCTCTTCTCAGAGCTGTTTTCCTGCAGGTGGTTCTGTGATGCTGCTAGTTTGACTGCAGTGGTCAAACCGTGCCGACGCGTTCAGCGGTGCCCTCGCCGGGTCCAAGGTTCGGGACGCCCGGCACCGCCCCGCTGCGCATTCTGCACAGAGTCAAAATACTGGATTTCTGCACAATGAGGCGTGTCTGAGGTCCAAGCCATTTCAGCCCAAACTCCAGGTGCCTTTAATCACAATCACGGGATGTTTTCCAGAAAATTCTGCCTTTTTCAACCACTTTGTACCTGTTTGGTAAAGCGGTGACTGACCGTGACCTTTGACCTCCGACCTGCACCTTCAGACCTGACCGGGTCGCCGCGTGGCTGCTGCTGCACGGTCGGCTGCGTTTCTTCATTCGCAGCGCTTGAATCGTGGAGTGGAGCCCTTCTGTTTTCACTAGTCCTCCTACACACTTCCCGTGTAAAGGCAAACGTGACTAATTGTCTGTTTATTGTCTCTCGTCATCGCAGGAATGTTAAGAAGTCGCTAATTGCACTGAGCACTGTGCACACACGGTCCCACGCGCGTCGTCCTCGACACGGTGTCCAGCGACTGAGCCGGCGGCGTAGAAATATGCAATATTTATCGTTTTTTTCATATTGTAGAGTGTTTGGTTTTTCCACGAGTGCCACGGCAATAGAAATAACCACTGTTCTCATTCATTCATGCCTGTAAAGAAGAAATAAATGGAGCGTTATGTCATGTTTTTACTTCTTTGAGTTCTGTCGTCAATTTCACGCTCGACCGGTTCCTCAATTTGTCCCTGCAGGATTACCGCAGAATTACCGCAGGATTACCGCAGGATTACCGCAGGATTGCCCCCTGTCCACAAACCAGGCCCCTCATCAAGACATGTCATGTTCAAGCATGGTACGTGCACGCTTACCTTTACTATACTACGGTACCTTGCTACCTGGTCCATCATGTCTGGCGAGGCGGTGCTCAGGTACAGGTACGTCAGCACAACACCTGGATGCGAGTGGAGACCATAGAGTATCTGCCCGTACGGCTCCATGGGAAGGACCTTGAGAAGGTGATTCACTGTTATCTGGAGGGCAGTTCTGGTCAGGGTTCTGTTTGGGTCAAACCTCCTCTGAGGTCCAGCAGGGCATTTACATTTATATGTATTCATTTAGGAAGGGGGTGCGGCGGCGCGGTGGCGCGGTGGGTTGGACCACGGTCCTGCTCTCCGGTGGGTCTGGGGTTTGAGTCCCGCCTGGGGTGCCTTGCGACGGACTGGCGTCCCGTCCTGGGTGTGTCCCCTCCCCCTCCGGCCTTACGCCCTGTGTTGCCGGGTTAGGCTCCGGTTCCCTGTGACCCTGTATTATGGGACAAGTGGTTCAGAAAGTGAGAGAGTGTGTGTGTGTGTGTGTCCCGCCCCCCAGTCTGAACTGACAATGACGGAAAAGAAAACTTTGTCTCCGCAAACTCCTCCTCAGTGCCAGCGTGTCACTAGAGCACGTGCAGCATTACTCCACCGAAAATGAGCTGTAAACACTGTGGAAGAGAGCTGAACCGAAGCAGTTCCACTGCTGTATTGTGTGTGTGCTCCTTAGGCCGAGTAATGAAAAACCGCATGGCTACAATGGGAATTTTGAGAGAGCAGGTAGGTGGAGAAAATCAACCCTAAATAAAATGGAAAGTGATGGAAATGTTTAATGTGACACTTCCTAGAAGGAGAAGCCAGTGTGATTACTGTCAACATGTTTCACCGACTCCTATTAGCTCCTGTGGGAGCAGCTGTCTCAGCAACAGCGGTAGCAGTGCGTCCGGTAAAGCGGGTCCTTTACCAAGGTCACGCAGACCAAGCGACCCCTGCGTGATCCAGCTGTCGGGCCCAGGTCCAGGTGCGCAGGCGAGAAAAGGAACTACAGGCCAGCTGTTCCGCTGCCGCTCGGCACTGGCGTGGGAGCCGATGGATGGTGCGGAGAAGAGGGTTTGTGCCCGGGTTCGAGTCGGGGCTTGTACTCTTGCGTGCCGACCAGGCTCCGTTTATTTACGTTACAATGTACCGCGACGCGTCCAACAGCGAGCTGCTGCAAAGCTGGTGCTGCTGTGTGCCGTGACCTGTCGGGGCAGGATCAGGGTTCGAGCACAAGTGTGGCAATGAAGAGGAACGGAGAAGCTCTGCCTCTTCACCTGAGCGTCTCTGTTACCCCAGAGCAGCGCTGCACTTTCGCTCTTCCCAGCTGTAACTCACACACGGTCCCTTTATCGGAAAGCGGTCGACATTGTTAAAATTCAAGCATTTTCCCACAATTCCATCGCTGCGGAGGTCCGCTCTGTCCGGAACCCCGCTTCAGGGGGGTTTCCTGGAAATCGGAGCGCTTCGGTGGAAGCCGTGTTTCTTTTTTTTACAGGGCTTATCCGACGGTCACACAGGAAGTAAGCCATGAACTGGGTGCGTTTCAGGCGAAAAACCCACGTGCGAACCCAGTTACTGAGATGTAGCTGCAGTCGTGGTGGACAGGCATGGTGAGGACTCTGAAGACCACATGGTCTTGTGCGGCTCAGAAAGAGCAAAATTTTCACAAAAATTAAATCCTTATGGCGGTGACACGTCTTATTGGCTCTCTGTATGTCTCAGCGTGTGTCCGTGTTCAAAGTCCTGTCCCTGCGTGGAATGTGCATCTAATCCATTGCCATCTCTGGCTCTCCAACAGCCTAAACCATATCTGCATGTGTGTGTGGTGGATTTACATTTCCCTCTGCTCGTGTGTGTCTGTGAGTGTGTGTGTGTGGTGGGGGCGTGTAAACCACCACAATGGACTCCTTTCACTCCATGCCAGCACTCTAACTGGCCTGCTGCCCCATGGTGGACATGGTGGCGCTAGTCATGCTGGGGTTGGTCACGGGTGGAGCTGCTGATGGTGGAGCTGCTCACTGTGAACCCTCTACAGATGGAGACCAGCCAAGGAGGTCACGGATGCCCTCTTCCCCCACGGGACACGGTGAGGACAGTACAAAGCAGTCTAGGCTTCTTTTGGGCTTTCAGCCTTCTTCTGCGGAGAAGCTCTGAAGGTGCCTTTATTGCCCTGGATGCCCGTCACTTGCAACACGGCATGAGAGTAGGTCAAACTGATCGGATTTCATCCAACTGATTGGTTATCAAAGCCCTGGCAACTGCAAGCTCAGGTTTGCCCAGGTGCAGTACAGTAAATCATTACATACGCAACCTGCGTGGAGTGGACCACCTGCTGCAGGTTCCTCACACTCTACTGCATAGTAGAGATTTCCCTCAAGGGATGAAGGAGGATGAAGGGACATTCCAAAAAGCCAGAGTTGTCATTAAGAAGGGGCAGAGATATAGGGAAGGGTTCGAGACCTAAACAAAGGCAATGGGATTCCTCCCTTCAGTCCGTGGTACAGAAGAAGTTGGAAACCAGAGCTACGCTGCCTGGACCAGTTCTCCACTTAAACGTACAGTCGTTGCTGGCAGAGAGAAAAAGCAGGGCACTTGTCGGAAGAGCCACTGCGAAGCAATCAGCAGATGTGATGCGAGATAATGTGCAGGACATGGGCCAACCATCTTCACCAAGAGACTGTGGGTATCTGCCGGAGTTGGACAGCCAAATATATGATTCCAGGCCAATGTAAAGACCTCTCTCCAAAGGGACAAGGATTATAGGCTGAAGCTCACACTGGTATCTCTGACTGCTCTTCCAGAGTTGGGAAGAGCAAAACAGTCTGAGAATCAAAACACAAATTTTGACATACAGATCGAAGCAAAAACCGATTACAAAAATTGGATGGAACCCAGGGGACCACTGCGGTCGAAACTCCAAACCCTCAGAAGTTTCAGGCAAATGAATATAAGAAACTGGAGAAGCTGGAGATGCTGTGTCACTGAGCCAACTTTGTGGTGGGAAAGTGGTCTGAAAAAGGACCAAACCCAGGAGCACCAAAGTGTCAGGAAGGAGCAGAAAGAGTTAAAAGCACAACTAGAACCTCAGTGCTGAGAAGAGGCATTTTCAGGAACCGCTTGTGAGGATGTGCAGAAGGGCAAACGCTGGGGCAGCACCGCCACCATGAGGCCAAAAGCAGGAATGAGCCATAGAGACAGAACATCCAGTGTGGATAAACAATGAGTGAGGAAGATGTTCATATTAACATTTATTTATTTGGCAGACACTTTTCTCCAAAGCAACTTCCAATGAGCTCTGTGTAGTGATATCAGCCCACACACCTTATTCACCGTGGTGACTTACACTGCTAGATACACTACTTACAATGGGTCACTCATCCATACATCAGTGGAACACACACTCTCTGTGACACTCATACACTATGGGGGAACCTGAACACATCTTTGGACTGTGAGAGGAAACCAGAGCACCCAGAGGAAACCCACTCAGACACGGGGAGAACATGCAAACTCCACACAGACTAAGGGGGATGGAACTCACGTCCTCTCACACCACCCAGGCACTGTGAGACAGCAGCGCTACTCACTGCGCCACCCTCTTTAGTTAAACCTTTTTTAAATGCTCTCCTAAAAATTGATGTTTAAGTCAAGAGTAAACAAAAGCACATCCTGCAAGAGACAAAGACCTTTAAATAGAAACTAATCTGTAACCTCTGTCAGAGCACAGCTTGTTTGTATGATAATAAGAAAAGAGAAAAATACAGAACAAATAGAAGCTGAGAATCAAGGGATCTGTGGTAAACATGCTTCTGGTGAGCATGAGACCAAACATAACATTTATTAAGAAAACGAAAAGAGAGCACTTTACAATAAACGGTAAGTTATATTACTGGCAACATGCAAGCTGAAGGAGACCTTCTGAGCGACAGCCCTCCGTCCTGATGGTGTGTGTACAGTGCTAGTTATCTTGAGCACTGATATCTCTGTAGAGATAAGTGAGACTTGTCAGAATAACCCTCTCCTGTATTGTGCTGGCACTCAATGGGCTGGTGGTGGAGCGGAGCCACAGATACAGGGACTCACAACAAGGGCCCGTTTGACCCTATACAATAAACACTTGTTAGATTTTCCACAGCTGGAGCTCAGATCTTTGCTCCTCAAGCAGAACCAGGACAGACTCAATGTGATCCTGAAGGCTCCACGGACTCACAGAGACAAGCAGAGACAAGTAGCAAAGCGGCTGAGGAGCTCAAGGTATGTGACTCCAGCTTCATTGCTCCCAAACAAAGAGCTGCCCATCTCACAGCTCTGGGGTTCTTCTGTCAGGTGGAACAGCGACCTACCTCAAAAACCCACAGAATAAATATATTAAGAAACACTGTTGCGGTGCAGTGAATTACTGGTGTATCAGATCTTTCGAGCTGAAGCCCACTTCAGCGACTAACCACTCAACACTCAGGTATAATTACCCCTCAAAATGTAATAAATGGGACAGCAGGAAGTCACGTTGTGGTTGTGGCCATAACTTTGAAATGCACAAAAAAAAAAGGTTTGAATCCCAGCTCCTGCTGTAGTACAGTGATTAATGTACTTACAGTGAGCTTATACAGTAAAAATTACTCTGCAGTCTGAATGAGTAAATCAGTGTAACCAGTTTAGTGTACAAATCTAACACTGTAAGTGGCTTTTGGAAAAAAGTGCTGCATTAACGGACGAATAATGATATATTCCCACTAATGGTCACATTTAAGAGCTTTTTTCAATGTCTCACATAGCACAGGAGTATCGCATCAAACTGAAATTAGTGTTTATTTTTCATTCTAAAGCTCATCTGAGGTAGACAAACAAAAGAAATGAGACACATTTAGAAAGCAGAGGCAAAGATTAGTCTTCGTCTTCACATACTGGACTTATTAAAAGTGTACAATACACAATAAGAATTTAACTTATGTTAAAATCTCGCTTTTTTCTTTAATTGTACAAAACTGTGGTCTTTCGAGACCTCACGGTTTCTGTTCGCCATGAATGCAGTTACATCTCAGTAACTGGGTTCACACATCAGTTTTTGCCTGAAATGCAATTCATCCTCCTGCGACAGTGTGCTCTTTGGTGGGACTTTATGTATCACTGCAGAGCAAAGCTCTTCCCATACTGACCGGATTTATGCTGCTTTTCACTGGAATGGGGAAGCATGTGCTGCTTGAAGTAACACGGTCAGGAGAAACTCTTCCCACACTCGCTGCATTTGTACTTCTTTTCACCAAAATTAATGTGCTGGTGCTGCTTCAGATACCCCGGTAAAGAGAAACTCTTCCCACACTGGCAACACATATGTGGTTTCTCGTGAGTCAGGTGATGGCTCCTCAGGCAAGCCAGGTTAACAAAACGAACGCCACACTTGTTGCAACGGTAAGCCTCCTCCGAGTGCAGCAACAGATGGTCTCTTAAGCAGTAAGACCGCAGGAAACACTTCCCACACTGACCACAACTGTATGGTCGTTCACCAGTATGAGCCTGCTGGTGGGTTTTTAAGCCGGAGAGCCGAGCAAAGCACTTCTCAGACTGGTCACAAGCGTACGGTTTCACTCCAGAGTGAACAACCAGGTGGCACTTCAGGTTGGAGGACCGAGCGAACCGCTTCCCATACTGGTCACAGCTGTGCGGTTTCACACCTGAGTGGACCACGAGGTGGCACTTCAGGTCAGAGGATGTATAAAACCTTCTCCCACACTGACCGCAGATGTGTGGCTTTTCTCCGGAATGGGTCAGCTGATGTCTTTTCAGCTTGCTGGACAGGACAAAACTCTTCCTACACTGAACACATATATGCACTTTGGCACATGAGTGTACCCTTTAATGGATTTTTAAATCTTCATCACACACAAACATCTTCCCACACATGATGTAAAGGTGTGACTTCTCCTCGGAGATGGGCAGCTGGTAGTTCTTGGAATCAGGAGATGCAACAAACCTCTTCTCACATCTACCACATCTATGTGGCTTCTCACCAGGACAGACTGGTTGGGTTTTAAAGACACCTGTCTGAATAAACTTCTTCCCACATTGGAAGCAGCTATGCAGTGTCTCAGCTGAGTGACTTTGCTGATGTTTTTTTAAGTCTACCTGTCTTTTATAAACCTTACTACACTGAAGGCATTGAAGCTTCTTGGCCTTGAGGGTTAAGGAACCAGCTATGGGTTCCTTGTACTGCTGCAATACATCAGCTTTTGTTTGGATGTGATCTGCTTTGGTAGAAGTGATGTCCATCTTGTAGAAATCTAAATTCTCAGCTGCAGATTCAAAAACTGCCATCTCTGTACCAGATGATCCTTCTTTCTGAGAATGATGGTCAACCGTATCTTCATCACTCTCTGATAAACACTGTTTAGTGAAAGGAGAAGAGTCCAAGCCAAATTCATGCACTTGTAAATCAGCAGACTCCTCCTTTATGTAGGCCGACACTTCTGGTTCCGTTTTAATTTGATCAGAATGTCCATAAGGCACCTCATCCATCTCTCCAACTCTGACTCTCTCTATTTCACCACAATAGGAAGTTTTGCAGAGGTCCTGATCGTCAGGTTCAGTTTTTACAAATGCATCCATGAATTCTGACTCCTCTGAAAGAGAAGTTATCATTTTTCCTCCTGGATCAACACACTCAGATTTAAAAGGTCTTAAATTATTGTTGGGTCCTTGTTCTGCCATCATAATCCTCTGCAATCTTCCAGCCTTCTTCTTTGTTACTCGGCTTGATGAGGTCCTGTGTCTCTCCCGTCAATGTTTACCTATAATTTAGCTCATGCCTCATTTCCTTGTCTCCTGATCTGTTTCAAAACAGCATATTCTGCAGGACCAAAGAGGATAACAGTTGCATTAGCACCTAAACTAGCCCAGAGGATGTGATGCCAAAAATGCATGAAATGGGCTCAAAATCTGTGCAAATAACCAGAAAATAAAATATAGAAAACAATTTCAAAATAAAGCTGAACTAAATACACAATTTCCAGGATTAAAAAAAATGTGTTGAAAAATTACTTACATTATCACGTTGACAGCCAACAAAATTTCTGCTTATTACACAGAGAACATTTCAAAAATTACCTATTCTTTCAGAGTAAAATAAAGGGGCAAATATATGGATGAATTTTCCTTGTCTTAAATATTTCATTAATTAGCATTTTCTTCTTTGTAATGAAGCAATATATACATATCGTATACAGGCTATTGTGTGGTTACTCATGCATTTCATTTTAAAGCATTAACTGTATAAACAAAGGATTGCATTTTTCATGGAATGTAACACTGAAAAGATAGTATTTTACAGCTGTTTTTGTTTACAAAGAACACATACTACAAAGCCTGTGTTATACTTTTATACATTTTTTGTATAATGAAAATTTTATTCACATTTATTAATTTATCTGACACTTCTCCCAAAAGAGATTTTCAATATTAAGATACAGCTGTGTAATTTTACTAGAGCACTTCAGGGTAAGTACTTTGCTTAAAGGGTCTACAGCTGGAGGTGGGATTCAAACCTGCAACCTTTGGATCCATAGGCAACTCTAACTACTGTGCTATCAGATGTATTTACACAGTATGTCATTGGCTGATAGGCTCCAGCTTACAAACCCTCAGAAATAATTTAAAAAACTTGTCATTTTTCACTGGACAAGTGTCAATGGATGGATGGATGGATGGATGGAGACCTTATTCAAACTACAGAGGTGTGAACTCTAGCATCTCCTCAGTAAAACTGTACATTTTAATGGGACTTCAATCAGCTGTTTATACATGGAGCTCCACTGGGACCAAAGTCTACATCCTGAACTGGAGGACTCCGTGGTGAAGGTGAATCACGCCACATTCCGCACCTTTCACAGAAAAGTTAAGCACAACATGACAACATGAATGACATGTCACACAGCACAATATTAAACTGTCTGCACACAATATTCATCCCTTTTTATTATGAGCAGTGGGTCCAGGGTGGAGATGAGCTCCTGAGGAAGGTACCTCCGGGTGGCTTTTTAACCACACACTGCTCTTAAATAGCCATCTAATTATCACACGATTTATAGCAACTCCTTCTTAGAATAAATACTAACATCACATTGTAAGTAAATACTCACAGAATCGGTATTAGACAACTAGTCTATATATATTATGTGTATGAGTCATAATTAAAAACTGCCTCAGCAAAGCGGCATTTTGCGGACATTTCTCTGTTAAAGGACAAACATGCTCTGAGCTCCACATCACGGGACGGATCTTCTCAACACCTCGGTCTCGATGGACCATCTCCTGTTCTTCGTCAGCGCTTTTCGCACGTAAACTGTGTAAAATTGTGTAAAAACGATGTGTGTGATTCCAGTGACCCGCTCCGCGGCGCCGAACGAAAAGCTCGCGCTGGGTGACGTCACATCCCGCGACCTAACCCTAACCCCAAGGCTGAGGTTTGAAATCCTACAGCTGTAGACTTGTTGTAGTTCCCTTGGCCTTGGCCAGTGTACTGTTAATAACCCGGCTGTAAAAATGGGTAAATAATTCTTGTAAGTAGTTTAGGGGAAATAGCGTCGGCGACATTCATTGCTTCGTAGTTTTCGACTCCAGCTCCGAAGTTCCCGCGCCATCATAACATCGCTAATAAATAAAAAAACTAAGCTTCCCGCCCTGTGGGGCTCAGAAAACGTTGCGTAGTGTAGCATAGCAAAGGGCCCGAGGCCTCCAGCTGACTCTGAACATAGCTGACGCGATACACCGTCATTGCGCTACAGTAGCCAAGGAGCATGCGCAGAAGTGGCGGCGGGTTCCGCAAACTACGAACGAGTTTTACTTGACTGTTATGAGTTGTTTTTTGAAAGGAATTGTCCAGTATTGGTGTAATTGATGATACTCTTAAGTTTTAACTGAGGCGAAAATTATTATTTTGCAGTAGTTATTGACACCTTTTTTTTTTATTATTTCCTGTCACATCAGAAAACAGGCCGACTGTTTTTCCCACTAAAACAAACAACCGCCCAGTTTAGTTAAACTTGATTAAACTAAGATGGACCAGGAACATCCTGATGGACCAAACACAGAGTGTGAAAATGGTGAGTTAAACTTACATTTTAGTGAGTTCAAAATGTGGTCCTTACAAATATTTACTGTAGAGACCATTTGTTTTCTTTGAGTTCTTTTATTTTTAAACATTGTTTTATGTTTGTGTCATTGACTTAAATGATAGGTTTACAGCTTAGAGAGCAGGTGAACAAATTTAGCTCTGAACTACAGCTCATAATATTATTAGTACAACAGAGCAGTGCGAAAAGGCTCATTTTACAGCTTGGTCAGGTTTCTCCATGGATGCAGGGATGGAGAGGCAGAGACACTTGTAGAATCTGAAAAGCACGCATGGGAGAGGGACGCACCAGACTAGGTCCATGATGTTATGAATGTCAGCAGCCCTATCCCTCAGTGCCAGAAGTGTGAGAAGAACAAGAATGGGGCGGCACAGAGTAGCACACCAAGTAGCTCTGCTGTCTCACAGCACCTGGGTGGTGCGAGAGGACGTGGGTTCGATCCCCCTTAGTCTGTGTGGAGTTTGCATGTTCTCCCCGTGTCTGAGTGGGTTTCCTCTCACAGTCCAAAGATGTGTTCAGGTTCCCCCATAGTGTATGAGTGTCACAGAGAGTGTGTGTTTCACTGATGTATGGATGAGTGACTCATTGTAAGCAGTGTAAGTCACCTTGGTGAGTAATGTGTGTGGGCTAGTAACACTACATAGTATCCATTGTAAGTCACTTTGGAGAAAAGCATCTGCTAAATGAATAAATGTAGATGTAAGTCAGAGTTGAGACATGTTGGAGCTGCTGTGTTGTTTGATCCAAGTCTTATTGAGAAGCAGAGTAGTGAGGCCCAGTCATAAAGTCTTCCTCCTCCTTTTCCTCAGACTGACTGTTCCATGGAGCTCTGGTGAAAGAGACACTGGAGAGAGATGATAGTTGAGGCTAGAAGCTCAATAGCTTTTATAGTGGAGCCTGTAGTGACATACTGGGTGGGAATGGACAAGAAATACTTGTAAGGTAACGTGAAGACAGAGGAGTGGAGCACAAAAAACAGTCTTAACTAGAAAAGTTACCCAGACCATCTGCTTCAACCATAAATAACTTAATTAGCATAAGTAATTTTCAATTAGGTAACCCAACTAGAGTTTAGCTTAGAGGAATTATTAGTGCTTTGGAGTTAACGTGAAAAGGAGTGTTTGGAGTTTAAGCACTTCATTTTTCTGCACCTTTATCTCGTTTTTATAAGTTACTACTCAGGTGGCCTCATCCAGTGCAGGGCTTCAAGAAGTTTGACACAAGTTTTTTATGATGACAAGGATCAGATAAATAAACCAACAGAGGGAAGTAAAACACCACATGAGAAAGGTACCCCCCCCCCCCCCCCCCCCCCCATTTATTCCCCGCCCTCCCGATTTTACTGTGTTTCCAGATGGGAAGGATCATCTTGGTGAAGAACCAACAGGGCACAGAGCAGTTCCTTTGCATCATAATGTCACAGCTCAGATTGGAGGCACTGCTATCCAAATCAACATTTCAGACTCCACAATTGGACAATCTGTCAATACAGCCATCAACCTTTACGACAGCTGTGGTAAGGAAGATATGACTTCACACCTGACAGGGAGCGATTCTGGGTGTTGGATCTTAAAAAAATCAGAATTGTAGTAAGAAGGAACTCTGGAGGATGTTTTTCAAATTTGCTGAATCAGATGGTATAAAATTTTTCATTATTTTGACTTCCATACAAATTATCCACATCAGTTTGAAAAAGATTTTGAACGCTTTTATTATGCTTTCGATTAACGTCACAGTAGACAAAGATTGAGTCATCTCTTGCTCTTCCAGGTTCAAGGAGTGGAATAAACTCCACTCAGTCCTGTTCTCAACTAGCTTCTGTGGAGACACCTGGGCAACAGGGGCAACACGTAAGAGCCTTCATACTTCTACCCGTGTCTTCTATAGATATTCATTACACCTACATGTGGCCACTGAATACACCATTGTACATTTTGTCAGCTGATTTGTCTCTCCATAAATCGAATAATGATCAATAAGCAGATCAGGTGTCTTTCTTTAGAAAGGTACATCTGTCCAGAAAGGTTGGACAATAACTTGGAAAGTTATTAGAATCAATGACTGATAGGAGCAGAACTAACGGATGCTGAACCAGGACATAGTCATCCCTAGAAATTCTGCTTGTTATCTAGACGGCATCTGTATAACATTATGTCCTGGATGGAATAAATATACAATATAAGCACTCAACAACCTTGCTTCGTTGCTGTCTGATTTTTAATATTTGTCTTAAATGTTAAAGTGTTAAATGTTAAACTTCTCTGTTTTTATAAGAGAGAATTCTCATGCACTGCTGAAGCCCAAGAAAATTAAGTGAGAAACTTTATGAATGATAAGGTCCTGTTGCCTTTTTTGTTTTTCTATTTCTCAAATCTTACTCCAGTTTTCAATGACGAATGAGTCCTTCCTCACTGTTCAGAATAATGAAGATCCAGGTAAGTTTTTGCTATATTTCCACTATTTAAATGTGGCCGATACTTTACTATCACCTCAATACATTATTATTTAATTCCACAGTGAAGTGCTTATATTTCCGGAAGTATGAGTTGGCTTGAGTAGCCAATGAAAAAGTAGACCATGCTTGAACTTTACAGCTAACAAAAATATGACCTTTTCATCAGGTTTTATTCATAGCCCTCAACAAAAAATACAAATATCTATTGTACCACTTGACATAGCATCAGGACAAGTAATTCAGTATTAATTGCTGAGCAAACATCCAAATATGCAGTGTATGAGTATTAGTCATGAGCTCTTATGTTTCTCTATGTAGTTCAGCCATGCTCAAATTAAGCTGTATGTTGTAATCATTGATAAACTATTTCTATATTGTTATTTTTCCTGCAGAAAGAGTTCTTTTGAAAACAGTTCAAAAGGAACATAAATCTACTCTACAAAAAACATTTCAAAACATTTTTGAAGGGATTGCAAAGCAGGGAAACCCAACCCTCCTGAACAGAATTTACACTGAGCTATACATCACAGAGGGAGAGAGAGAAGGAGTCAATGATGAACATGAGGTGTGGCAGATCGAGAGTGCTTACAGGACACACAGTTCACTAGACACTCCTATCAACTGCAACGACATTTTCAAGTGCCTACCTGGTCAAGAGAGAACCATCAGAACTGTGCTGACCAAGGGCATTGCTGGCATTGGAAAAACAGTTTCTGTGCAGAAGTTCATCCTTGACTGGGCTGAAGGAAAAGCCAGTCAGGACATTGATTTAATTTTTGTTCTTCCTTTTCGGGAACTCAATTTAATTAAAGATAAAAAGTACAGTCTTCTTGAACTTCTTCATGAGTTCCATCCAGAAATAAAAAATATCGAAGACATCAAATTTCATAAATACAAAGTTGTGCTGATCTTTGACGGTCTGGATGAAAGCAGACTTCCGTTGAATTTTCATCACACGAGGTTGTCTGATGTTAAGGAGGCCACATCAGTCGATGTGTTGTTGACCAACCTCATTAAGAGGATTCTTCTTCCTTCTGCTCTCCTGTGGATAACAACCAGGCCAGCAGCAGCCAGTCAGATCCCTCCTGAGTATGTTGACCAGGTGACAGAGATTCGGGGGTTTAATGACCCACAAAAAGAGGAGTATTTTCATAAAAGATTCAGTGATGAGGATCTGGCCAACAGAATTATATCTCACATACAGTCATCAAGGAGCCTCTACATCATGTGTCACATACCAGTTTTCTGTTGGATTTCAGCAACTGTTCTTGAGAAAATGCTAGGTAATGATGGTGGTGAAGAAATACCTACAACTCTGACACAAATGTATACACACTTCCTGCTCATTCAGACCAACATAAAGAACAAGAAGTATCATGGAACCAATGAGACCGACTCCAGAAACGTGTCACAGTCAGACAGAGATCTTATACTTAAGTTGGCAGAGTTAGCTTTCCACCAGCTGGAAAAGGGAAATATCATATTTTATGAAACGGACTTGAAAGACTGTGACATTGATGTCAGTGAAGCATCAGTGTATTCTGGGGTGTGCACCCAAATCTTCAAGGAGGAATCAGTGATGTATAAGAAGAAGGTGTACTGCTTTGTGCATTTGAGCGTTCAGGAGTTTCTTGCTGCTCTATATGTTTCTCAAACCCACGGCAGCAAAAAAATGGATTGTCTCACACTATTTGTTAAGGAAAACTCTGGAGATTGTCCTACTGAAATGTCTTTACATGAGTTGCACAAATTCGCAGTGGACAAGGCCTTGGAAAGTAAGAATGGACATCTGGACCTCTTCCTTCGCTTCCTTCTTGGCCTCTCACTGGACTCCAACAAGAGTTTCCTTCAAGGGTTATTGACACAGACTGAGAGCAGCTCAGAGAGCATCAAGAAAACAGTAACATATATTAAAGTACTGTCACAGCTAACTAGGAGTCATTCACCTGAGAGGTATATAAATCTTTTACTCTGTTTGGTTGAACTGAATGACTTTTCCCTTCTAAAGAATGTTCAGAAAGACTGGGACAGTTCTTCAGGGAAGAAGCTCAGTCCTGCAGAGTGTTCCTGGCTGGCCTATGTACTCCTCACGTCAAAGGAGATATTTGATGTGTTTGATGTAGACAATTACACCAAGGCACCACAGGGTCGTATCAGACTGCTCCCAGTTGTGAAATGCTGCAGAAAGGCTGTGTGAGTATTCACATGTGGATCATCTACTTTTAAATGAAAAAGTCTTAAATACTTTGTTTCAATGTTTGCAAACTGCTGTTATTTCATTGTGAGAATCAGACCATATATCGATATACAGAAATGTATATGTGAGTGTAGAGATATATGCATGAATATCATTTTTGGAACAATTTAATGTAAATATGATATTCAGTTAAAATGGGGAAAAAAACAAAATTTATTATGGGAATATTAAGTGATGTGTTCATTCATTTTCTTCTTTGAAATACACAGCTGCTCACTGCTGCTAACTTCTACTACTAGTAGTAGTAGTAACAACAACCACAAGCTGGGGTGGCTGGTAGCAGTGTTTAGATAGGCTGCGTTCTGACCCTGAAGTTGTAGTTTCAAATCCCACTTCCAGCTGTAATAATTTTTGAGCAAAGAACGTACCCTAAATTACTCCAGTTAAAAACTACCCAGCTGTATAAATGGGGAAATAATTGTAATTCCTTTGGAAAAATGCTTTTGCTAAATGACCAAGTCATAATAATAGTAATGCCATCACTAGTACAACAATTTTTTTAGTAATAGTTTCACTCATACCTAATTTTGCATTGAATGAAGTCTATGCACTGTTGTTAACGATATGCTCCATCAATCTTCAGATTAACTCACTGTGAACTGACAGCAGAGTCCTGTGGATCTGTGGTCTCAGCTCTCCAGTCAGTGAACTCACAGCTGACAGAACTGGATCTCAGCTACAATCACCTGAGGGATTCAGGAGTGGAAGAGCTCTGTACTGGACTGATGAGTCCTCACTGTAAACTACACACTCTGAGGTATGGGGTGTGGAAGACTATATTCTCCTTGATATAATACTGTATTGTATTATATGTGGTACAGATTATTAAAAACCATTACAACTCAGTTTGAGTTTATGTTTGTTAGCTGTTCATCAGTACAAGAAGTATGGGTGGTACCCATATATATATTATATATTCAAAAGGCTCTCTCTGCTTCTTACAGACTCGTTGCCTGTAGATTCACAGCAGAGTCCTGTAGATCTGTGGTCTCAGCTCTCCAGTCAGTGAACTCACAGCTGACAGAACTGGATCTCAGCTACAATCACCTGAGGGATTCAGGAGTGAAAGAGCTCTGTACTGGACTGATGAGTCCTCACTGTAAACTACACACTCTGAGGTATGGGGTGTGGAAGACTATAATCTTGATATTTACATGTACTCATTTAACATATGCTTTTCTTCAAAACGATGTGCATTTCATAGAAAATACAGTGTGTACATTACAGTAGGCAAAAGAGACATAGTTGCAGACTCATGATGCTTAAGTGCAGTTAGTTTGTTTCTTTCCACCATATGAACCAATTTTTATCACACAAATTTGACTTTAAAGTTTTCTGATAAAGTTTTACCAGAATATCTATGATTCCTGATAACCTTTCGTGTAATTTTTTTTTTATTTTTTTTTGGAGAAACATATAAACAATTGCATTATGTGACGGGGAAGCTGTGTAAAGGTTTTTCTGGGCATGATCTTAAAGTTATGTTGCATGAACATTTATACCTTACATGAGTTTAAAAGATGATGGACAAAGTGTGTCTGGAAGAGGTGCACTTTAAGACCCTTTTTAATTGTGGAGAGAGATTCAGCAGTTCTGAGTGAGAAGGAGAGGTCGTTCCACCACAACAGAGCCTGAACCGAGAACCTTCGTGCTTTACCTTTCGTGTGTGGGACCACCAAACGGGCAGATGTGGAAGAGTGTAGCAGTCTGGTTGGGGTGTAGCGGACGATCAAGTCTTATAAATATCTGGGAGCGGTTCTGTTGATGCATTTGTAGCCCATAACCAGGGTCTTAAATTTAAACCAGGCAGCTATAGGAAGCCAGTGCAGAGAAACGAGTAGAGGAGATACATGCAAATGCATCGGGAAGTCAAACATAAGTCGTACAGCAGCAGCGTTCTGTATCAGCTGCAGAGGTTTGATGGCAGTAGCAGGAAGCTCTCACAAGAGAGTTTCAATATCTAGACGGGATGTCACCATGGCCTGGACAAGTAGTTGGGCAGAGTCAGTTGTGAGGTGAGGACGGATCCTGCGGATATTATGCAAGATGTGTCTGCAGGACCGGGTTGTGGCTTCAATGTGCTGAGATAAAGATAAACTTGAGTCAATCGTCACTCCCAGACTCATAGCCGAGGAGGTAGGAAAATGAGTAAGTTGTCTAGTTTGATTGATGGATCATGATGGGAGGACAGGCCAGCTGGGAGGTGAAGAATCTCTGTTTTGGCAAGAGTGAGTTGGAGATGATGATCAGACATCTATGCAGCGATGTTCGACAGGCAGGCAGCAATGCTTGTGGAAATGTCTGACACTGCAGATGGAAAGGAGAGGAAGAGCTGTGTATCATCAGCATAGCAGTGGTATTTGAATCCATGGGAGGCTATGACCAGGCCAAGGGAGGAGGTGTAGATAGAAAAGAGGAGAGGACCCAGTACCAAGCCCTGTGGGACAGCGGTTGAGAGAGGCAGAGGAGAAGAACGGGAGCTCCGCCAGACCACTTGATAGGATCTGTCAGATAGGCAGGACTCAAACCATCTTAGTGCTGCTCCATTGAACCCAAGCTGATTAAGAGAAGAGAGTAGAATCCGGTGGTTAACAGTGTCAAATGCTGCAGACAGGTCGAGGAGGAATGGTATGATACTGTATTGTGTTGTATGTGGTACAGATTATTCAAAAACATTAAAACTCAGTTTATGTTTGTTAGCTGTTCATCAATAGGAGTATGTATGGTCTATATATATAATATATATATATATATATATGTGTGTGTGTGTGTGTGTGTGTGTGTGTGTATATGTGTATGTATGTATGTATATACACACACACACACATTTTCAGAACCGCTTGTCCCATACGGGGTCACGGGGAACCGGAGCCTACCTGGTAACACAGGGCGTAAGGCCGGAGAGGGAGGGGACACACCCAGGACGGGACGCCAGTCCGTCGCAAGGCACCCCAAGCGGGACTCGAACCCCAGACCCACCGAAGAGGAGGACTGCGGTCCAACCCACTGCGCCACCGCACCCCCATATATGTGTATATATATATATATATTTATTTATTCAAAAGGCTCACTCTGCTCCTTACAGACTCAGTGGCTGTGAACTGACAGCAGAGTCCTGTGGATATATGGTCTCCGCTCTCCAGTCAGTGAACTCACAGCTGACAGAACTGGATCTCAACTACAATCACTTGGGGGATTCAGGAGTGAAGGAGCTCTGTACTGCCCTGATCAGTCCTCACTGTAAAGTACACACTCTGAGGTATGGGGTGCATCACATTCAGTGTCAGTTTAGATAGACAAGAAACAGCCTGACAGCATTCTATCTCACATTGGATGGAAATGATTTTGAAAGAATATGGACACCTTATTTACACAGATCTGTTTTTGAAGTTTAGTTAACAAAATCAGTTTGATTTATATTAATTTCAGTTTGTATTGAAATAATGTTTTTTCATCTCTCCTCTTTAAACTCCTTGATTGAAAACTTGTAGTCACTGGGGGCAGGAGAAGTTACCTAATTAGAGCTCATAATCTCTTAACACGTTTCACTCTTGAACCTACAGACTCAGTGACTGTAAACTGACAGCAGAGTCCTGTGGATTTGTGGCTTCCACTCTTCAGTCGGTGAACTCACAGTTGACAGAACTGGATCTCAGCGACAATCACCTGACAGATTCAGTAGTGAAGGAGCTCTGTACTGGACTGATGAGTCTTCACTGTAAACTACACACTCTGAGGTATGAGGTGTGGAAGAGAGTGTTATATGTATTTTGTGTCAATTTGGGTACACACACACACACACACATTGACTGAAACCGCTTGTCCGGAGTGGTATTGCGGCGAGCCGGAGCCTAACCTGGCAACACAGGGCGTAGGGCTGAAGGGGGAGAGGCCAGTTCGTTGCAAGGCGCCCCAAGCAGGACTCAAACCCCCGACCCACCAAAGAGCAGGCGCAGGCCAAACCCGCTGTGCTACCACACCGCTGTCAATTTTACTGCTGGCACAGCAGATGTAATTTATTTAAATGACTAATTAAAGCTGTACATTGTAGATATTAATATCTCACTTTTCGTAACAAAAACTTTCAGTACAATCAAAGTAACGTGAATGCTTGTGAAGTACAGTATTTTGAACTGATACATTTTTACTTTTACTCATTTTACTTCAGTAATTGTGTTTTTTTTTTTGTTTTATTTTAAAGTAATTATGCTTTTACTTGAGTGCTGTCTTTCACTGCTCTGGTCACCATTGTTTACCATAGTAAACACTTTTCATCAATTCCAGGCTCACAAATGTTGAAATAAAAGTCAATTCGAGTGGGTCTGTGGTCTCAGCTCTCCAGTCAGTGAACTCACAGCTGACAGAACTGGATGTCAGCTACAGTCAACTGAAGGATTTAGGAGTGAAGGAGCTCTGTACTGGACTGATGACTCCTCACTGTAAACTACACACTCTGAGGTATTTTTGTGGTTGACGTCATTGTCTGTATATGTTTAAAATCAGATGTTTTCCGGAAAACGGTGTTTTCTGTCTTGTTTGGTTCTCGTCCTTACAGACTCATTGCCTGTAGACTCACAGAAGAATCCTGTGGGTCTGTGGTCTCAGCTCTCCAGTCGGTGAACTCACGGTTGACAGAACTGAATCTCAGCTACAGTTACCTGACGGATTCAGTAGTGAAGGAGCTCTGTACTGGACTTATCAGTCCTCACTGTGAACTACACACTCTGAGGTATGGGGTGTGGAAGAATATATTCTCCTTAATATGATACTGTATTGTGTTATATGTGGTACAGATTATTCAAAAACATTACAAGCCTGTTTGAGCTTATGTTTGTTAGCTGTCCATCAATAGAAAGACTATGGGTGGTCCATATACACCAATACAACAATTTTTGCAGTGTGGCAGTTCCACTGCCATCAGGGAATATCGTTGCCATTAGGGGGTGTATGTGGTCTGCAACAATCTTTAGGTAGCTGGTACATGTCAAAGTAATACCCACATGAACACCAGGACCCAAGGTTTCCCAGCATTGCCCAGAGCATCACACTGCCTCCACCGGCTTACCTTCTTTCCATAGCGCATCCTACTGCCATCTCTTCCCCAGGTAAATGATGCACACGCACCCAGCTGTCCATATGATCTTAAAGAAAATGTGACTTATTAGACCAGGCCACCTTCTTTCATTGCTCCATGGTCCAGTTCTGACACTCAAGTGCCCGTGACAGGGGTCAGCATGGACAGTCTGACTAGTCTGCGGCTACGCACCCCGATAAGCAGCAAGCTGCAATCCACTGTGTGTTTTGATACCTTTCTATCATGGCCTGCATCAAGGTTTTCAGCAGTTTGTGCTACAGTAGCTCTTCTGTGGGATCAGACCAGATAGACTAGTCTTTGCTCCCCACGCGCATCAGTGAGCCTTGGGTGCCTATGACCCTGTCACCGGTTCACCAGTTGTCCTTATTTGGACCACTTTTAATAGGTACTAACCACTACATACTAGGAACATCCCACAAGACCTGCTGTTTTGGAGATGCTCTGACCCAGTCGTCCAGCCATCACAATTTGGTCCTGCTCAAAGTCGCTCAGATCCTTGCACTTGCCCATTTTTCCTGCTTCCAAAAGATCAAATTCAAGAACTGACTGTTCACTAGTTGCCCAATACATCCCACCTCTTGACAGGTACTACTATAACAAGAAATGTTATTCACCTGTCAGTGGTTTTAATGTTGTGGCTGATCGGTGTGTGTATGTGTGTTTCATTTATTTATTTATTTATTTATTTATTTGAAAAACTCTCTCCTCCTTACAGACTCATTGCCTGTAGATTCACAGCAGAGTCCTGTGGATGTGTGGCTTCAGCTCTCCAGTCAGTGAACTCACAGCTGACAGAACTGGATCTCAGCTACAATCACCTGGGGGATTCAGGAGTGAAGGAGCTCTGTACTGGACTGATGAGTCCTCACTGTAAACTACACACTCTGAGGTATGGAGTGTGTGATATGCAGACATGTGTTTATTGTGTTGACGGAAGCTGTCAGAGATGTGAGGGATCCAGGAGTGAAGCTGCTCTTCACAGCACTGATGAATCCTTAGGCGACAGTGGCAACAGGTGGTGTGTAGAAGTGTTTTGCACTTTGAAGGTTCCTGGTTTGAATTAAACTCCTGCCGCAGTACCTGATGAACGTACTTACCTTACACTGATAGAGTAAAAATACACAGCTCTATAAATTGGACTGTAGTGGGCTGGTGCTCCATCCTCAGTGTACCCTGATTAGCCGAGCATCATGTGTTTCCAGGATAGGCTCCTGACCACCACAGCCCTTAGTATTGTAAGAGACGGAGAAGATATTCCGTAGTGATTATTGGTGATGTTCTTTGGATCATACAGTAAAGTGCTGAAGGAAGGGCACTTAGTCATTTAGTAATGTTACAGAAAAATTTATTTTCAGGATTAAGATTTTTTTCCTGAAGAAAGATGTTCAAAGAGTTACATTTATTTATTTAGCAGACACTTTTCTTTGAAGTGACTTACAATAGATACAATGTACTGTTATCAGCCCACGCACAATATTCACCAAGGTAACTCACACTGGTAGATATACTACTTACACTGGATCACTCATCCATACATCAGTGGAACACACACACTCTCTCTATCAGCCACACACACAGGGGGAACATGCAGACTCCACAGAGACTGAGTGGGTATCGAACCCACGTCCTATAGTACCACCCAGGCGCTGTGAGACAGCAGTGCTACTCGCTGTGCCACCGTGTCACCCGAATGAATAGTCTCCTTTGCTCTGCTTTGCATCTGGAGTAGTTTTCATATTGATTGTACAAAAGGTTCTTCCAGGTGTTTGAACTGAAGTAAATAGTTTCTCTTGTTGTGCTTTAAAAGCTGTAATGTGACCAACTTTCTTACTGCTTTCGCTGTCTTACTGTTTTTGATTTCCTTCCCACATTTGTATCTGTGAAAGGTTTTTGTACTCTGATAGAGTATCCTGTCTCCTTCTATACACAGGGTAAAACAGTGTAATCTGACAGAGGGATGCTGTGAGGACTTGGCCTCAGTGCTCAAGTGTCCCCAGTCAGGGTTGAAGGACATGGAACTGAGTGACAATGACCTGCTGGATCAAGGTGTGATGTTGCTCTCTGCTGGATTGAAGGAGCCCGGCTGTAAATTACAGAGACTGGGGTGAGGAAATGATTTGTTTGTCACCAGTTTGTACTGTCATTTCTTTATTGGCTTTAAAGGGAATGTAGAATTTTGCTACAGCAGTGAGTCCCTGTTCATGAAACACACTTTGTACTGTAGTGTCTGTGTGTGTGGTGTAGATCCCCAGTACCTACTGTAGTAACTAGAGCAGTACAGACTGTAGGACAGTGTCCATAATCACAGAGCACTTGACAGATCCCTATACACTCAGTGGTCATACCAGACTGTGTTTGTTCACTTTGGGATCATCCTGATTGTCTCTGAAACCGCCAGAGTCACGCTGTGGTGTCCTGGACGCAGTCTGGTGTAAACGGACCGCGATCCGCAGTCACGATGACATTGTGGTTTTGAACTGAACTCATCCTCTATTTTGTTTACTCTGTGAGTAAAGAGTATCACTGGTTCATGATCACACTCACTGCTCCTCAGCTACTGTAACCAGTGCTGTCTCTGTTGGGCTTCTCCACAATACGGCTGCCGTTCACTCATGGTTGTGCCAAGGAAGCTGAAGGTGTCAGTGCTCTCCACACTGGGTACTGATGACCATTCGTGTGAAAGTCCAGCAGCAGCTCTGTGGTTCTCCCAGGGTTCAACTCCAGGTTATTCAGCCAGAACACGGAGCTCACTTGTGTGTGCAGGTTCATCATTACTGAACATAAGACCATAAAACACCTGATCGGGGGGGGGGGGGGGGATGAGGGGGGGATGAGGAGGAGGGACCTGCATACATACACACACACACATACATACACACACACACACACACACACATACACACACACACCTGTTCCGAACGGCATGTCCTATTTAACCAGTTTTCCTAGTAGCAAGAGGAGTGTGAGGGACACACAACAGACCAAGACTGTGGATCCTGAACGGATCATCCTGTCCTTTCAGAGCTGCACACTGATGAGCTCTTGTCTCCTCATTATAGGCTATCAGGGTGTGGAGTCACAGAGAGAGGCTCTTCTTCTCTGGCTTCGGCTCTGGGTTCGAACCCCCGCTCACAGCTGAGAGAGCTGGATCTGAGCTATAATCACCCAGGGGACTCAGGAGTGAAGCTGCTCTCTGCTCTACCGGAGAAAGTGAAGTAAGTACACATTGTGGTCACTTTGGGAACAGTACAATCCCAGTGGTGTGTGATGTTCTCCCAGTGTCACCGAGCTCTGAGTTTCCACACTGTACTTCTGTCTGTCTCTCACTCGCTCCCTACAGTGTGGACCATGCTGGACAATGCAGGATCAGACCAGGGCTCCTCAAGTGTAAGTGTGTTTTTTCTCAAGAACTCAGTTCATTGTGTACATTTAGTCATAAAAGTGAATTTATGTCAGTTTTGTTTCTGTGTCACAGTCTTCTGGTGTTAAAGTGTCTCCGTTTCCTGGTCAGATTTCATACAGTTTTTTACTAGGAAAATAATTGTATCAAAAACTCTAATCGTTAAAATATGGATCATCTCTATGAATAATAGTTGGTGAATGTAGGTCCTGAGTATAAAAGTTGGTGTGTGCGTGTGTGTGAGTACAGTTGTCCATGTGCTCAGTGGGAGTGTCAATCCAGGTCGGCTCAGTTCCCACATACAGAGAGTTTGAACCCCTACAAACAATCCAGTCACAGTATGTACCACGGCGTGTCCCACAGGCTGTACAACAATATGTACCACAGTAAATGCTCATCAGCACCAATCTCATCTCAAGGCAAAGCTGCTCATTCAGTGGCTCTGTGATGCTGCAAAAACCAGAATACTTATAAAATGCAAAAATAAATGCAAAAATGCTCCTTTATCTCAAGTCTAATAATTCTAAGCAGTGTTGTGCTGAGTGTATGACCTGCTGATAGAAAGAGAATAAATAAAAGCCTTGCTGGAAATGTTTATTACTATAATTACTAGTACATAGTGATATAGTAGTAATCTATGCCTTTATTTAACTTTATTAATATAAGTTACAGTCTAAGAAGAACTGTAACTGCACTGCTACCATGTATCACTGTCTGACAGTGTAGCGCCCCCTGTGGTGTTAATGCAGACTGGGGGTTTAGGAAACTATTATTACATTTATTAATTTATGTGACACTTTTTTCCAAAGCAACTTAATGTTAATCTACTAACAATTATTTACCCATTTATACAGCTGGGTAATTTTACTGGCACAACACTGGGTAAAGTACCTTGCTCAAGGGTTCTACAGCTGGCAGTAACGTTCAAACTTGCAACCTTTGGTTCTAAAGGCAGCAGCTCTAACCAGTAAACTACTGACTGCACAGTGTTATTCCCGAAATTGTTTTGGCATTACCCAAAAGAATAATAATAATTGTTGTTGTAAGTGCTCTACATGCCTGTCCTACAGTCCACTGAGAAACAATACACATGCATACGAACACACACACAAACATTTACAGTGTACCCCTCAGCATTATCACAGTAGGTAATGCTACCATAGTGATACAGAGTTGTGAACAGTGTAAAAACAGGGGGAAATACCCCTCTGGCACATGTGGTCACACAGTGGGACAGGAGAGTAAGACAGTTATTACCACAGTGATCGAGTTGAGTGTGCGTGTTTCTCATAGTGTGTGTGACAATTCTCCTTGTCTACAGACTCCTGCCAGCTAACATTGGACCCCACGACAGCACACAAAGACCTGCTTCTGTCTCACGACAACAGGACAGTGACATGGAAGAGAGAGATGCAGCCATATCCTGATTCTTCAAACAGATTTAGCGGTTGGGAACAAGTTCTGTGTGTAGAGAGTGTGTCTAATCGCTCTTACTGGGAGGTTCAGTGGACTGGAAATGGGGCTGAAATAGGAGTGACTTATAAAGGAATCGGGAGGCATGGATACAGCGCTGACTGTTTGCTTGGAAACAATGACAAGTCCTGGGTTCTGTACTATACTGAGCAGAGTTACTCTGTGAGGCACAATAAGAAACGCATTGACATACCTGGACCCCCCTCCCGCAGAGTAGGAGTGTATGTGGACTGTGTATCCGGCACTCTGTCCTTCTACAGTGTTTCCTCTGTTGAACCGACCCTCCTGTACAGCTTCACCTCCACATTCACTGAGCCCCTCACTGCTGCATTTAGGGTTTGGGATTCAAACACCTCAGTGTCCCTGTGTGACCTGAAATAGATACCTGTGTCTATAAGGAACAATTTTGGGTTCTTTATAGAAAAATAAGGGACACTCGGAATTTCTTTGTAGCTAATGTATATGTGTGAAAAAAGAAGTCTCTGCTTGACTGAATTAAATGCTAAAATGAATCTGAGACATTTAATTTGCTTTCAGCTCACTGACATACAGGTCATTTGTAAAAAAAAATAATTTTTTTGAATGTCATGCTAAAGTGGGCGGAGCGCAGCGGCTTGGCTGGGTCCTGCTCTCTGGTGGGTCTAGGGTTAAAGTCCGCTTAGGGTGACTGGTGTCCCCTCCCCCCCACCCTTGACCCCTCCCCCCCACCCTTGACCCCTCCCCCCACTGTCAAATGTAGCGTCCAGGTAACATAGCAATGGCCAATGACAGTCGGACTCACGCTTCACAGCTCTGCTTCACATCCATTTTTTATGAATTGCTTTCCTAATCTTTGACACTTTTATGCCAACTGCAAAGTTTCTGTATGAAATAAACATGTAATAAATACTTTTAAATGTCTCTGGGTGTGAAAGGTTAAAATATACGGGACAAACCGAATGATTTCATATTATATGGGATGATTCGCAACCCTACCTGGGTCTGTTTCCTTTTATTACCAGTTTTATTGTTGGTGTGACTTAAACCAGGCTGTATTTATTTTGTTTAATGTTAATGTTTCCTGCAGACTCTGAAAGGTGATTAGTTTTATTACCCCGAGTTAATAACCTTCTTATGAGTAATTAAATTACTACTGAAACTACTAACAACTAATACTGTAATGACCTGCGTTACTGTGTTTGAGCGGGAAATGTGTTTATTGTAATTGGTTAGCTTTTGGTGACGTACGGGGAATAGAAGGGGGGTAATTGTGTCTGCCAGAGGGAGAAAGAGAGTGTGAGTGAGAGCCTGAGTGTGCTAAGCAGGCTGGGAAGGCTGGCTTGAGGCGCAGGTCCTGGAGGAAACGGAGTCCTTGGACCAAGAGCATTATTTTCCTGTGTGCTGGTGTTCAATAAACCATTTGAGATAAACGCTGCATCTACGTCCTTCTTCACCCCATCCAAACCCACGGCACTCGGCGCCACATTGATGTCAGAAGTGGGATGGAGCGGGGTTCATACCAACCGACCTAGAGAACACATCGGAGGAGAGATCAGGCGCCGGAGATGGAAGACCGGCAGCGGAGGTCCCCTTGCAACGGCACAGGAAGAAACCGGCATACCCCATACAGCAGCCCTGGGAGAAGCACCGCAGCAGACTGCGCTCCACCTGCCATGATATTCAGGAGCAGAGCTGTGGAAGACCTACGAGGTGCAGCTCCAGCTAGTAGCGTGGCACAACAGCTAGGACGCAGCGATTACAGCTAAGGCTGGCCTTAGAAGGCTGTCCGAGCTCACGGCTGCCCTGAGACGCCGGTTCGGGCGGCAAGAAGCAGCAGACAATTACCGCAGGCAGTTCGCAGCCAGGTGGTGCGGCAAAGGGGAAGCCCTTGGAGCGTTGGCTGTGGATATCCAACTCCTGACGTGGCGGGCATACCCACAATACCCTGGAGCCATTCAAGAAGACTTGGCACTGCAGGCATTCCTCTAGGTGCTCACCCCGGAGTGCCTGCAGCAACATGTCAGACTCGCCACCCTGGTTAACATGGACCTGGCGCAGCAAGAGGTGGAACACGTGGAAGCCATCCTGAGGGACACGAAAGATCCCACGCATTCTTGCCGGTCCCTGGAGGACGTCAGTGATGATGAGGCTGAGGGAGAAGTTGCAGGCCAAGTTGAGGCACCGGCCCCATGCCAGCGGCCACCTATCATCTGCTGGCGTTGTCAGAAGCGTGGTCACCAGGTGCGTCTCTGCTGGAAGCCCGCCCCCGCCTCATCTCAGGGAAATGGCAGAGGGGTGACGCCATGAGAGAGGTTTCACCCTGTGACTTTTCCCCCTCTCGGGGCATACCCTCCTTCCCAGTGGGACGTCTAGGGAAGCCCGGCTGCCCTGCCTCATAGAGGGCATGCTCTGCAAAGCCCTCTTGGACACGGGGTGTACAATCTCAATCGTCCGCGCCAGGTTACTGCCTGGAACTGTGCGTCGTGGACCAAGGTGTCGGCGAGCCTGCGCACGGTCATGGGAGAGACCGTGGCAATGTGGGGGAGAAGATGCTTGCGCGTGGCCATGGGCAGCCAGCAGCTGGAGCACGAGTTCTGGCTCATGGAGATCCAGGATCCGTGCACTGTGGGGATGGACCTCTTAGCCAAAACGGGGGCGGTACTGGACCTGGGCAGGCATTTGCTCCAGCTTGCAGATGAGACCATCATTCTCACTCATCCCTGGTGGCAGCGGCAGTAGGAGATCCTCAAGGTATGGGCCCTCTTCCCCAATTCGCGAGTGGAGGAGACGGGGGCTGCGCATGAAACAGCGGTGGAGGGGGAGCCCCAGGCACACAGCGGGGGCACCACTGGTGCGGGGCACATCCCACAGTGCTTGGCAGCGACTTGCGAAGCGGTGCGGAGTTAAGAGAGGATCAACAAGAGCAGTTGAGGGAGCTCCTGGACACTTTCATGGACATCTTCGCGGCCAGGGATGAAGACTGCGCTAGGACAGACCTGGTGCAGCACTGCATCGAGACAGGTGATGCGGCTCCTATCCGCTTGCGGCCACATTGCCTGGTGCTGGTGAAGAGGCAGATTGCAGCAGAAAAGGCGAGGGAGATGGCAACAGTGGGCATCATCAAGCCCTCCAGTAGCCCCTGGTCAGTGCCAGCGGTCCTGGTGCAGAAGAAGGACGGCAGCTGGCGGTTCTGCGTCATCATCGCCCAAACGTGACCAAGCAGGATTCCTACCCCCTGCCACGCAATTGATGATGTGTTAGACTGCATCGTGGGGTCACAGTGGTTCAGCTCTCCAGACCTGCGGAGTGGCTACTGGCAGTTTGCTTTGGTGCCAGAGTTCCGCGAGAAGACGGCATTCACCCTGGAGCAGGGCCTCTGGCACTTCATAGTCACGCCTTTTGGCCTCTGTAACGCAGCCACCACCTTCGAGTGGCTGATGGAGCAGGTCCTGTCGGATGTGCCCAGGAGCCGGTGTATTGTCTACCTTGACGACCTGCTGGTGCCCGCCTCCTCCTTTAAGTCCGCGCTGGCGAATGTAAAGGAGGTGTTCGCTGCCGTCCGTGCAGCCAAGCTGAAGCTGCACCCCGCAAAGTGCAACCTCCTCCAGCGGCAGGTGAAATTCCTGGGCCACGTCCATGCTCCGTCCGCATCCACGGATCCTGACAAGGTGCGGCAGGTGCGAGCCTGGCCCACCCCAGAGAACGTGTCAGAATTGCAGAGCTTCCTGCGGCCAGCGTTGTACTATCGCCGCTTTGTACGCGGCTTCACCGACATTGCTGCACCGCCTCACCGCTAAGGGCACCCCGTTCGAATGGACCCCGAATGCGCACCACACGGATGTCAGAAGTGGGATGGGGCAGGACCATGAGAGGCTGGATTTGTGAGCAACTGAACAATGAAGACGAGGAAGGAAAAATGACGCGAGAACGAAAGCCAGCAGGACGGAAGAATGGTGTCCAGCGAAAGGAGAGCCTGCGACAGCGGTGGTCGAGGCGGGGAAGCCGTTGTGGAGCACGGGTGTCCAAGGGGACCTCGGGGAAGAGCAAGCTGCAGCGGAGAAGAGCTGCAAGGTGCCGCTGGAGAGGGGCAAGCAGGTCGAGTCGGTTCTCCCTGCGTCCACGGTACAAGCGGCAGGAAGAGGCAGTGGACCGCTGGCGAGCGCAGGTGCTGGACAAAGTCACCCCCTGTAGAGTGACGCTTTCTCGGGGAGGTCGGACGATGTGCTGGACATCGCGGAGGAGCGTTCCTCGTCTGTGGACAGACAGGACTCCGCAGCGGAGGTGAGCGAACCCGCCAACGCAAATTTGCCTGCAGGGCAAGATTTCGCCACTTTCATGGGGAAAGCGCCCAGCCTGCCTGGCACCCCAACGAGTTTTCCAAAGTTAGCGCGGCGCGGCGGAGAAAACGCGCACGCGGGAGGGCTGCGCAACAAGACAGAGCTGCTCTCCTGAGCGTGGCAGCGGACTCGGCGTGTGGGCCTGTGGCGAGGCGGCAGGCGCAAGTGGCAAGTGGTGATTGTGTCTGCCAGAGGGAGAAAGAGAAGAGAGCCTGGGTGTGCTAAGCAGGCTGGGAAGGCTGGCTTGAGGCGCAGGCCCTGGAGGGTGGAGGGGTCCTTGGACCGCGGGCATTATTTCCTTGTGTACCGGTGTTCAAAAATCGTTCGAGACGAACGCTGCCTCTGCCCTTCACGCCCATCCTCCAAACCACGGCGCTGCGCGCCACAATACTAACAACTACTAATAATAAATTACTAGCTGGATTAATAACGAACAGAAGTGGGATCCACTGATGGTGTTTATTTCAAACTCTACCTGAAGTGTACACTTGTTGTTGATAATCACATACAGTAAATATGAAACAAACTCGCTCGAACACACATCACTTTCATCACCCAACATGGCGGACAGCAGTGGACCAGAAACTGCACTCACTTCCCACAATGCACCGCTCTCTTAAAGGAGCACTACACTCTAATAGCTTCATGTGCCTGTTCGTCCAGTTCGTCCTGGTCCAGGGGGGATGTTGTGCTGAGTGTCTGAGCTGCTGATGGAGAATGAATGAATGCTCTACAGGAAATGTTTAATTAATTGCAGCTTTATCTAAATGTTCTCAGTGTAACCCATGATTCAAGAGGTAAAGATGTATTATTAGATTTGTTGGATTGATGTTATCGGAAGAACTGTTTTTTTTCTAGGGACCATACATATCATGTCTATTCATGTATATAACAGAATGAATGTAAAGTTCAACATTAAAGATTAAATAAGAAAAAAAGTGTAGTGTGTGCAATGTTGTGCAAAAATAAAATTGTGTCTACCAAATAATATATTGAATAATGACTGGGGCTGTCCGAAGGGAAGGTACACTGTTCTTTGGAGGTTACTGAAACGAAACGCTGGAACACTTGGAGTGCACACGTAAAAGAGTTTATTAAGAACAGCAGCTCGTGTCACAATCTCACTTGTCACCATGGAACCTCTCTGCTCCTGCGCGAAAAAAGCCCGCGTACATAGTGCAGCCTATAACAATCCCACTTCAATAAGAAATAACCAATGACAATTAACCTTTGTCAACTTAGACCCTACAGGCTGGCAGGAACCTTTCTTTTACAAAACTCTCAGTGATTCGTTCTTGGTGTAAAACACCACAATGACCTGAAGCAAAATCCACAGCCACTAAAGTTTAGAAGTTGTTAATCTGAGCTGTCCTTGTGGAATAAAATGTACAGTCCAAGGCATCTCAGTTCAAAGTATTAGTGACGCCTCAAGGCGTTTTGTGTCTGAGGACACGATGTCCGCTTATTTGTTCTGCTCATTATGTGAAACGACAGTCCTTGCCTTTTCTAAGATCTCTGAACAGAGCACGTTGCGCTGCTGTTCTGCTGAAACTTCACTGCTTCCCCCAAAGTAACGATGCAGTGAATGAAGGAATGTGTTTGTACGAGAGAAAGGTTTCCTCAGCCTGGGCTGAACAAGCTGGAAGTATCTACTCACTCGATGAAGCACTTTGAGGCTTCCTTGCTGCACTGCAAAAATGTTGGTTGGTTAGGCTGAATAAACCATCAAAGTATAGTATTTTGAACATTTTTCTGGAACAGTCTAAGGGGTCTAAATCTGCCTTACATTTATTCATTTAGCAGATGCTTTTCTCCAAAGTAACCTCCAATGAGCACTATCTAGTGCTACTAGCCCACACACCGTATTCACCAGGATAACTTGAACTGCTAGATACACTACTTTCAATGAGTCACTCATCCATAAACCAGTGAGACACACACACACTACGGACAATTTAAAGCCACCATTTCACCTGAAAGCATGTCTTTCTGGAGCACCTGGACAAAAGCCACGCAGCCACGGGGAGAACAGACAAACTCCACACGGACTGAGCAGCGAACAAACCCATGTCCTCTCACACCAACCAAGTGCTGCTAAACAACAGTGGACTGTTGAACAATGCTGAAGAGATGGGCTCAGGGCTGCACCTGGATACCGAGCACATTAAAGCTGAGATTGTCATGGCCAAATTAATGGAGGACGGTACCGACCTACAGCTACAGTACAGAACTGCTGAGGGGTTCTGCCCTCCATCAGAACATTTAAATTCTTCTACTTGTGTTCTATACAAACGTTGCAATGGAGAGACAAGTGCAGTTAAATCAGAGCCGTATTTTCAGTTACTGGGAGCTGGTCAGTTATCTTCTGGGACAGAAGTAGCAAATAACTGCTGCTCAGAGAAAGAGGACAGACATCTACATGTTATTCACTTAAGGTGCATTCCTTTTACTTTGTCCAAACAATACAAATCAGAGACAGATTGTTAATGTTGAGCAGAATCTTCCAGAAGAGACATAGCAGTTCATGATGGAGAGCTGTGCAGTAGCTGTACGCCTACGAGCTGCAGTGTGGAGCAGCTCCTCTGCGAAGGAGTCGCTTAAAAGGAAACGGCTACATACTGTAGTACTGTACTGTGCTTCAGGGTGGAGAACAAGTGCAAAGCAGTCAGTGTGGAACTCCGAAGAGCCCAGCTTACTGACAAAGTGTGTGTTGAACACCTGCCTCAAAGTAGTGAATGTGGTTGCGCAGCAGTTTTTCTCACTCCGTGTAGGAACATCATGAGCAAAAAGTAGCACAAGCATCTTCATTCTCCTGTCAGTCGTACAAGAGCTGTTTTGCGAGGTATGTGTGTGTGTGTGTGTGTGTGTGTGTGTGTGTGTGTGTGTGTGTGTGTGTGTGTGTGTGTCTCACATGCTGTTGAAACGCGCGATGTGGAGACACTTGAGTTGAGAAGGTGACCAAACTCCAGAGAAAAAAAAGGTGTCTGCGCCGTTCCTTGGAGTTCGTGAACATTGCAGTGTGTCTGAGAGAAACTCATTTTGTGCTGGAAAAATACATTTTATTTCGGCATTGTAATTAGTGTCAGGTGACCCATATTTCGTTTCGGAAATGGTTGTTGTCTTTCCATAAAAATACAGTAATGGCAATTCGCACAGTCCGCTGATTCGGCGGCGCGAGCGAAGACCGTTATCTGGGCCGCGCGTGAGTGTAGTTTCCGGTGGAGGAGCAACGAGAGCGAACCGCCAGGTGGCGCTGTGACCCCCTGCGAGCAGCACTTTTCTACTTCCGGCGCTACTTCCGCCTTTTCTTCCCTACACGTAACGTGTGTTTATCTCCTCTCTGCTCCCTTTTACTGCTTCTTTTACTCTCCTTTCTACAGGTAAGGCGTGTTCGTCCTGTCCTTCGTTTCAGCTTTTTCCTCGGTGTCCTTTGGGTCAGAATTAATAATACGGTAAAACAGGGTACCGTCAGGGATTTACGTATCGGAGCTACATAAATAAACGACTGAAAAAAGTCTGAAACTTCTTCTTGTTTCGTCTCAAAATTTCGTATTTTCCAAAGGCTGAAAATCTCATTTTTTGATCACGAATAAATGTGACCGGGGGGGAGGAGGGGCGATAAACGCATTAAACGCGGTAAAGGCGGTAAACGAGGCTGTAGTAAAGGAGGAGGAAGCACGCGGAGCGAAGCCCGAAGGAAGGCGGTCCTGCCACGCGGAGTCCTGCTCAGCGCGCGTTTCCCGGCGATATATCATTAATAAATCAAAATCATGTAAACGGAAATAAGAATATATAAGATATGTATACAAACATACCTATAAATATACAGATGTATTTTTTATTGATTGTATAGAAGACAAAGGGAAGTTGTAGCCCATTTTGCTGAGATTGTTTTAATCGGCGAGTGGTACTCTCTCTGCGGGGTGACAGGTCGTTGTGTACATTTTTATTTTCAGTCATTTTAAGTAAGATTTAATTTTAATGTACTTACGAAGTCAATAATAAAGAAGGTCTTATTGCAGCAGTGTATTCGGTCATATAGGGGTGTATCTTGTTGTGCACCCAGTTTGCGAGAGGCTGCGGACTCTGGGCGCCTTTCATTCTGTCTTAATGGTTCGTGTTCAGGTTTGAGATTGAAATTTGTAGTGAAACTGAAGACCAGTGTTCAGTTCCCGAGCTAATAAAAACCTATACGAATGTGTTTGTTTTACAGTAGGATTGCCGATGTGGTAAATTAAACAGTATCTGCACATTTGCAGCTTCATTTGTCATTAAGCTTAAATATTTTGTATTGACAGTGATTCCGCTGAACTTTGATATTGATATTATTTCCTCTTCTTCTTCATCTGTCCTCCAGAGTACATGAATCCAGGAGCAGAGGAGGAGACACATGGACAGAAGAGGAAGTGGACATTGAGAGGAGACAAAGAGGATCTCGCTGAGCAGTACTGTAACGAAGCACAAGGAGGGCGAGACGACTGGAGACGAGGATCATCATCATGATGGCAGGAGCAGGAGCTGAACACCCTTCAGTGTCACTGCACAGCCTCCCATGTGAATCACACTGTTTTGGGGACACGGTGACCTCTTACTCTGAGGACTCAGCAGCACTCGTGGATATGTGTGTAAAAAGTGAGCCTGAAGATGAGCACATTTCCCACCCTGAATATTGTACTGAGGTTCAGGGTTTTGGTGCTGAAGAGATGGGCTCAGGGCTGCACCTGGATACTGAGCACATTAAATCTGAGGCTGATCTGGTCAATGTAAAGGAAGACAAAGGTGATCTACAGCACTGCAGTACTAGCGAGGGGCTCAGTCCTCCGTCGGTGCTGAACGTTTCTGCTTTGGATTTATCCAAACAATACAAATTGGAGACTGAACAAGTGAAGGTAGAACAGTATCCTCAGTTACAGGAACCTTCTTGTGCAGAGAAGGATGTTAATGAAGGTGCCGGTTATGGTGTCAAGGAAGAGAGTGAAGGTTTACAGGAGGTTGGAATCAGCGCTTCTCTTTGTCCTGTGTCTGACCAGTATAAGTCGGAGAGAGATGAAATGAATGTAGAACAGCATTTTGAGTTAGAAATATCATCCAGAACAGAGAGAGCAGTTAAGGAAGCTGAAGATGACCTTTTACAGAAGAATTCTGTGGAACCGGACAACAGTTTGTTTACTGTAAGAGGTGATGTCAAATATTGTTGTATGGAGTGCGGAACAAGTTTTTCTCGAAGCTGTCAGTTAAAACTGCACCAGCTTTTTCACTGTGGAAAAACTTGTCAATTAGTTAAATCAAAACGCCACAACATTATTTGTTTCGATAAGAAACCATATAAATGCAGTCAATGTGGCAACAGTTTTTCTTGTGGAAGTGCCTTAAAACATCATCGACAAATTCATTCTGGTGAGACACCATATAAGTGTAGTCTTTGTGGAAGGAGTTTTTCTCAGAGTTCTTATTTAAAACTTCACCAGCAAACTCATTCTGGTGAGAAGCCTTATAAGTGTATTGAATGTGGAAAGAGTTTTTCTCAGTCTACTCACCTAAAACAGCACAAGCGTGTTCATTCTGGCGAAAAACAGTATAAATGCACTCACTGTGGAAAGAGTTTTTCTTGTAGAAGTACTTTAAAACATCATTGGCGTCTACATTCTGGTGAGAAACCTTATACGTGTATTGAGTGCGGAAAATGTTTCTCCCATGCGAGTTACTTAAGAAACCACAAGGCTATTCATTCTCACGAGAAACCATATAAATGTAGTGAATGTGGGAAGAGTTTTTCTCAGTCTCATACCCTGAAGAACCACCAGCATGTTCATTCTGGTGAGAAACCATATAAATGTACTCAGTGTGGAAAGAGTTTCTCCTGTGGAAGTAACTTTAAAAAGCATGAGATGATTCACTCTGGTGAGAAGCCATATAAGTGTAGTGAATGTGGAAAGAGTTTTTCCCGCAGAGGTACATTAAAACAGCACCAGCGTAATCATTCTGGTGAGAAACCATATCAATGCAGTGAATGTGGAAAGAGTTTTACTCGATATGGTGTTTTGAAACAGCACCAGCGTGTCCATTCCGGTGAAAAACCGTATAAATGTAGTGAATGTGGGAAGAATTTTTCTCAGTCTGGCCACCTGAAACAGCACCAGCTTGTCCATTCTGGTAGGAAACCGTATAAATGTAGTGAATGTGGAAAGAGCTTCTCCTGTGGAAGTACCTTCAAAAAGCATGAGGTGATTCATTCTGGTGAGAAACCCCATTCATGTAGTAAATGTGGGAAATGTTTTACTTTGAAAAGGTATTTAAAAATCCATGAGAGAACACATTGAAGATCTGCAAAACTAATTTGTTGTTAAATAGTATTTTACTTCTGAAAAATCTCTCTTGGGCTTTCTAGAAACTGAAAGAACCATGGACCATCATGAAATATTGTCTTCGGCAGTAACTGAGCTCTGAGATGTGTTGTGTCCACAGTGGATGTTCAATTGCTACATGTTGCAAACAGTTGTACCTTCAGAATTCAATAGCGTGGTACAGAGTATGGAACATGGAGTCCTGTTGCACTGGGCGGTCAGTGGAACAAGTATAGTTCTCGTTTATGTATCACTTTTTTCGTTAGATGTACTGAACAATTTACTGTTTACTAAAGACATTTGTCTAATTTTTTATGTTTTATCTCATGAAGAAATGTATATCTTTGCAGTAAATTTAATCTTCTTTACTAAAAGAATTAGGATAAATTCAGCTAACTGAATAAGTAGTCCGCTAGTTATTATTAATCAGATATTTAGCGGACTCATTTGCCTAATGTGGCTTCTGCTGTTTGGTTGGTATAGTAAGCTGTTTTACAATTATTGATGTATTTTTTACTCACTGTTGATTTACGAATTTACAGATTCTTCCGTCAAAGCTCACTTGTTCTGTGCACTGCAAGACGTAGCTGGATTTGTAGAAGAGTGAGAAAGTGAAAAAGCAGTACTGTCAGCTAAGCACCTGCTCTTTCAGACAGCAAAGAGCTCAGATGGTGGGCCTTGGTATAGTGCACGCTAGCCATGACTTCCAACTCCATCCATCCATCCATCCATCCATCTTCCTCCGCTTTTATCCGGGGCCAGGTCGCGGGGGCAGCAGTCCGAGCAGAGTCCTCCAGACTTCCCTCTCCCCGCACACCTCCTCTAGTTCCTCTGGGGAAACCCCAAGGCGTTCCCAGGCCAGCCGGGAGACATAGTTTCTCCAACGTGTCCTGGGTCTGCCCCGAGGCCTCCTCCCAGTGGGACGTGCCCGGAACACCTCCCCAGGGAGGCATCCAGGAGGCATCCGAAACAGATGCCCGAGCCACCTCAACTGGCTCCTCTCGATGCGGAGGAGCAGCGGCTCTACTCCGAGCTCCTCCCGGGTGACTGAGCTCCTCACCCTATCCCTAAGGGTGCGCCCAGCCACTCTGCGGAGGAAACTCATTTCTGCCGCTTGTATCCGCGATCTCATTCTTTCGGTCATGATCCAGAGTTCATGACCATAGGTGAGGGTAGGAACGTAGATCGACCGGTAAATGGAGAGCTCCGCCTTACGACTCAGCTCCCTCTTCACCACAACAGACCGGTACAATGACTGCATTACTGCGGACGCCGCACCGATCCGTCCGTCAACCTGCCGCTCCATTTTTCCCTCACTCGTGAACAAGACCCCGAGATACTTAAACTCCTCCACTTGAGGGAGCAACTCCCCCCTAACCCGGAGGGGGCAATCCACCTTTTTCTGACTGAGAACCATGACCTCGGATTTGGAGGTGCTGATTCTCATCCCCGCCGCTTCACGCTCGGCTGGAAACCTCCCCAGCGCACGCTGCAAGTCTTGAATTGATGAAGCCAACAGGACCACATCGTCCGCAAAAAGCAGAGACGAGATCTCGCGGCCACCAAAACAGACACCCTCCTTATGGCCGCAACTCCGAACCGCCGCCCCGACAATGGAGGCACGGAACATAGTCCATTCAGACTCGATGTCCCCCACCTCCTTCGGGACCTGGTTGAAGCTCTGTCGGAGGTGGGAGTTGAAGACCTCTCTGACAGGGGCCTCCGCCAAACGTTCCCAACAGACCCTCACTATGCGTTTGGGCCTGCCAGGTCTGTCCAGCTTTTTCCCCCGCCATCAAATCCAACTCACCACCAGGTGGTGATCAGTTGACAGCTCAGCCCCTCTCTTCACCCGAGTGTCCAAGACATATGGCCGAAGGTCAGAAGAAACGACTACAAAGTCGATAATCGACCTCCGACCTAGGGTGTCCTGGTGCCAAGTGCACTGATGGACACCCTTATGCATGAACATGGTGTTCGTTATGGATAAACCGCGACTAGCACAGAAATCCAATAACTCACCGCTCGGGTTCAGATCAGGGAGGCCGTTCCTCCCAATCACGCCCCTCCAGGTATCACTGTTGCTGCCCACGTGGGCGTTAAAGTCCCCCAGTAGAACGACAGAGCCCCCAGTGGGAGCGCTTTCCAGCACGCCCTCCAGGGACTCCAAGAAGGCTGGGTACTCTACACTGCCACTAGGCGCATAAGCACAAACGACAGTGAGAGACCGTTCCCTGACCCGAAGGCGCAAGGAGATGACCCTCTCATTCACCGGGGTAGACTCCAACACATGGTGGCTAAACTGGGGGGCTATTAATAAGCCCACACCCACTTGGGCAACGCCAGAATAGTGGAGAGTCCACCCTTGGTCGAGAAGAGTGGTTCCAGAACCCAAGCTGTGAGTGGAAGTCAGCCCGACTATATCTAGACGGTATCTCTCAACTTCCCGCACCAGCTCAGGCTCCTTCCCCGCCAGTGAGGTGACATTCCAAGTCCCAAAAACCAGAGTTGGCGCCCGAGGTTTGGGTCGGCCGGGCACTTGGCCCTGACCACCGCCCAAATCACAATGCACCGGCCCCTTACGGTCTCTCCGGCAGGTGGTGAGCCCACCGAAGAGACTTCCAACTCTTTTTACGTATTATATCTCTACATTTATTCCTTTAGCAGACAACTTTCTCCAGAACTGCTTACATGTAGTACCCCGAGGCCCCAGTAGAACGTGGGGGGTGGGGTTCAAACTTTTGGACCGTGTTCTGAGCTCACGTTGTATCCATTTAATCAGATATGCACACTTTAATGTGACCTTACAGATGTTTTATGTTTGCCAGTGATAAAGTAGCAGCCCAAAGGACCTAATAACAAAACGTGGTCACTTTATGAGAAAATAAAGGTGTAGTGAAAATGTACATTATTTTTGATACTCAAAATAAAGATTTCACTGTAGCGGTTTGGTATTTTATTGCACAAACAAAAATGCACATATGAACTTAAAACAAAGTCACTGTGATTATCAGTAAAAAAGGGATAAGCACAGAAAGAGTTGGAGGGAAAAAGAGCGGTGGGAGAGCAACGGACGGCGTCCGGGTGCTATAGCTACACTCTGGTGTTTGTACAGGACAGAAAGTCCCTCTGTTTGCCCAATGAAATGCAGAGTATTAAGATGAGAAAAACAAGAAAAGGTGGTGTTTTAAAGCTCATTTCTAGGACTTTGTGTTACATGTAGAAATTGCGTGAATTGCTACATGAGAGAAGAGAATTTAGCTTTAACCAGTGAATGCAGTGGATCACAGAGCAAGTCCACTGCATTGAGGGCACGTGAACGGTGAATTGGCCCCACTGAGTCAGCGTGCACTGTAGTGTAAAAACAGTGTAAAAACAGCGTAATCCCGCGTTCGTTCACCGGTCGGTTCCGTTTTAAACGACTGGAAGCGATAATCCGTTCAGAAGTTACAACAAACTGTCCAGTTTTCTGTTTCAACCGGATACTGTCACACTTAACTTCACTCGCAAGAAAACTTCTCCCGCGTCCACATTAAAGTCCGCGCGCTTTTTTTGTCGTTGGCGGCGCTGGAGGAGCGAAGGGCGCGAACCGCCAGGTGGCGCTGCGACTCCGTGCGAGCAGCACTTTGTCTTCGGCCGAAAGCAGCGGAAGTAGAATAAGAAGAAGAAAAGAAAAGAAGAGAGAAGAGAAGAGAAGAGAAGAGAAGAGCATTCTTTTCTCACAGGTAACTTGAGATCGTTGAGTTTCTTTCTGCTCCCTCTCATTATTATCACCACCACCATTATTATTATTGTTATTATGTGTCTTTTACCGCACTCACTGTGTTCCCTCTATTATTGTAGCCCGTTGTGCCGTAATGCGCTTCGCAGCGCGGTACTTTTCCACTCCAACAGCATTTAAATTGTCGCCTTTTAAAATTGAACAAACTCGTGTCAGTCTGCTTTTTGTCTTCTTACCATTGACATAATAATAATTTCATATTTACCTAAAGGACTTTGCTCCTTAGGAAACACAGTCGAGTCTCTGCACTTCAGTCTTTAGTTTGTCATTTAAACCAAATGTTGTGCATTGAATGTCACTTTTCTGTGAAGAACTACAACTAGTCTCTTAATTTGGGACTTTTGACACAAGTGTCCACAGTGTTGAGTACCAGGCTGTGTTACTATTTACAGTGTCACTGTTAAACATGTTTGATATGAGCCTGTATGCAGGATATTGATGCTCCTTTTCCTCATCTGTCCTCCAGCCAGAGTACATGAATCCAGGAGCAGAGGAGGAGACACATGGACAGAAGAGGAAGTGGACATTGAGAGGAGACAGAGAGGATCTCGCCGAGCAGTACTGTAACGAAGCACAAGGAGGGAGAGACGACTGGAGACGAGGATCATCATCATGATGGCAGGAGCAGGAGCTGAACACCCTTCAGTGTCACTGCACAGCCTCCCATGTGAATCACAGTGTTTTGGGGACACGGTGACCTCTTACTCTGAGGACTCAGCAGCACTCATGGATGTGTGTGTAAAAAGTGAGCCTGAAGATGAGCACATTTCCCACCCTGAATATTGTACTGAGGTTCAAGAGATGGACTCAGGGCTGCACCTGGATACCGAGCACATTAAATCTGAGATTGTCATGGTCAAAATAATGGAGGACAGTACTGATCAACAGCTACAGTACAGAACTACGGAGGGGTTGTGCCCTTCATCAGAACATTTAAACTCTTCTACTTGTGTTCTATACAAATGTTGCAATGGAGAGACAAGTGCAGTTAAATCAGAGCCATATTCTCAGTTACTGGGAGTTAGTCAGTTATCTTCTGGGACAGAGGTGACAATGAATGAAGTAGCAAATAACTGCTGCTCAAAGAAAGAGGACAGACATCTACAGGTTATTCACTTAAGGTCTATTCCTTTTACTTTGTCCAAACAATATAAATCAGAGACAGATGAAGTTAATGTCGAGCGGCATTCTCATTTAGAAGAATCTAGCAGTACAGAGACATTAGTTAAAGAAGCTGAAGATAAACTTTTACCTAAGAATTCTGTAAAACTGGAGAACAGTTTTTTTATTCCAGGATGCAACATAAAATATTGTTGTATACAGTGTGGAAAAAAATTTTTGCACACTTGTCAATTAGAACAACATCAGCTTATCCACTGTGGCAGAAAATATAAAGACAATCAATGTGGAAAGATGCTTTCTCAGTTACGAAAATCAAAACAACATCAGGTTGTTAATTCTGGCGAGAAACAGGGTACACAGAGTCAATGTGGAAAGACTTTTTCCAGAAGAGGTAGGGTAGAAATGCACCAGCTTGTTTATTCTGATGAAAAGCCATATAAGTGTACTCACTGTGGAAAAAGTTTTTCTCACTGCAGTCTCTTAAAACAACACCTGCGTATTCATGCTGTTGAGAAACCATATAAATGTAGTGAATGTGGGAAGAGTTTTTCTCAGTCTGGCCACTTAAAACACCACAAGTTTGTCCATTCTGGTGAGAAACCATATAAATGTAGTCAGTGTGGAAAGTGTTTCTCCCAAGGAAGTCACTTAAAACAGCACCATCTTGTCCATTCTGGTGAGAAGCCATATAAATGTAGAGAATGTGGAAAGGACTTTTCCCATGGAAGTCACTTAAAAAAACACCATCTTGTTCATTCTGGTGAGAAACCATATAAATGTAGTGAATGTGGGAAGAGTTTTTCTCAATCTGGCCATTTAAAACAGCACCAGCTTGTCCATTCTGGTGAGAAACCATATAAATGTAGTGATTGTGGAACGAGTTTTTCCTGTAGAAGTACCTTAAAAAAGCACCAGCTGATTCATTCTGGTCAGAAACCATATAAATGTAGTGACTGTGGAAAGAGCTTTTCCCGTGGAAGTACTTTGAAACAGCACCAGCTGATTCATTCTGGTGAGAAACCATATAAATGTAGCGATTGTGGGAAGTGTTTTTCTCAAGGAGGTCATTTAAAACAGCACCATCTTATTCATACCGGTGAGAAACCATATAAATGCTGTCAATGTGGGAAGAGTTTTTCTCGATCTAGTCACTTAAAACACCACCAGCTTGTTCATTCTGATGAAGAACCATATAAATGTAGTTGGTGTGGAAGGAGTTTTGCTTTGAGGAAGCATTTAAAAATACATGAGAAAACTCATTGAAGCATCTGCAAACTAATCTGTTTTTAGGAGTTTGTTTTCCAGGTGTGTTTTACAATCTTTGGTCCAGGAAAAGATTTCCGCGGACTGGCACATCTGCACATTGATGTGAGATGTTTCATTTTGGAATAACGAAGTCCTGAGAAATATAGTGTGTGCAGTGGAACCAAAAGTGTGGGATATTTCAAATATTCTTAAGATGCCTAATGTTGGACTGATCTAATACGTCTATTTTACATGAGACCAATGAGTGTGTGTGTGTGTGTGTGTGTGTGTGTGTGTGTGTGTGTGTGTGTGTGTGTGTGTGTGAGGTAATTGTAAACACCCCTCTTCCATCTTGAAGGCAGTCGTCCTCTATAAATGGTTGTCCATGTGAATATGTTGAATAACTTCTGGATGGATGCTAGTATAAGCCTCAATAATGTGTGCTTTCAGATGGTCCACATTCTGGATCTCCATTGCATATTGTGTGTTTTCACTTGACTGCTCCTGTACTTTGGTCAAAATGGGTAACACATTGAACGCATTCCATGAAATGGCCTCAGTTTATGTCGGCGTCACTCTATGTTCGCTTAGTGCCTGCACTGTGACGGGGCAAACTTCATAACCAGATATGAAAAAGAGACCACTATTAAGTGCCTTTAGAAATTTTAAATGTTTGTGGTCACATGACCTCTTTTAAATTTGGAACTATTGAGTTGAATTCAAGATGATGGCAGGTCTTGGTCTAATTTAAAATTGTGTCATTAGATGAATTCAACATTAGGCATCTTAAAATGTTTGGGTGGTTGCAGACTTTTGACTCACTCAGTATTTTCAAATCCTCAATATTCCAGACAGTTGTTCTTTCCTCCAGGAGTGCATCAGTACCTCAACCTTGTGTCGGAAGATCACTAAGCGTGGAACACTGTCCTTGTTGCACTGAGTGACTGAAGATGCACAATTGTTTTATTGATGCATTCTTGGGTTAAATGTATTGAACAGTAAATTTACTAAAGACTGTAGTTTCTTTTTTTTGCTTACAGTTTTAACTCATGGAAAAATATCTTTTCATTAGACTGACAGGCATCCTTATGGTTAGAACCACTGCTTTTGGATTTGAAGATAAGTTCAAATCCCACATCCTGCTGTAGTACACCTGAGTACGGTACTTATCCCGAATTGCTCCTATCAAAATTACTCCACTGTATAAATGGCTTAATAAAGTATGAGAAAAAGTGCAGCTAAGTGAATAATTGTAAATAAATAAATTGCAAAATTGAATCTTCTGTGTCAGATATAAAATAAATTTACATGTATTCATTTAGGAGATTCGTTTCTCCAAAAAGGGTGACTAGGCTCCGTGCCAGAACACTTGATAAGATCTACCTGATTGGTATTAGTCTCACGACTTCAGTGCTGATCCTTTGATGCCAAGCTGTCCAAGAGAGGAGGGTAGAATTTTGTGATTGATAGCATCAAAAAGCTGTAGAGGAAAGTGAGGAGTTGATGATAGTCTTAAGAAGAAAAGAGGTAAGTTGCGGGGAAATGGGGACAATAAGGCAGCTGATTGCAAAGAGGTTACAGCTGCTGCTTTTGAATCCAAAAATTTCCAGGTCAAATCTCACCTACTGCTGTAGTACCCTGGAACAAGGAACTTACCTTATGTAGATCTACAATAAATCCAAGACTTGCTCGGACCTGGATGTCTACAAACAACTCTTAGCTACTTTTCACTGCTTTCTCCTCAGCTAAAACAACCTTCTTCCGCAACAAAATACTAGGGCTAGGGTTAGAAAAAGAGTTACGGTTAGAGCTAGGGTTAGACTGATAGAATTAGGGTTAGGGCTAGGGTTAGAAAAAGAGTTAGGGTTAGACTCATAGAATTAGGGTTAGAAAAAGAGTTAGGGTTAGACTCATAGAATTAGGGTTAGAAAAAGAGTTAGGGTTAGGGCTAGGGTTAGAGTCACAGAATTAGGGCTAGGGTTAGAGTCACAGAGTTAGGTTTAGGGCTAGGGTTAGAAAAAGAGGGTTGAAGCTAGGGTTAGAGTCATAGAATTAGGGTTAGAAAAAAAGTTCGGGCTAGGGTTACATACAGAATTAGGGTTAGGGCTAAGGTTAGAAAAAGAGTTAGGGTTAGAGTCATTGAATTAGGGTTAGATATAGTTAAGAGTTATACAGTTAGGGTAATTTCTGAAACAGAGATGTTTCAGGGCACAAATACTTCAGATGGTATTGTAGTGAGTAGATGATGTTTTTATATCTTTTTGAAATAAGATGATCTGTAGCAGGTGTATCGCTTCATAACTTTTCGAGCTAAGATGGTTGTGAAGTATATCTATATTTTTTAGTTATGATGGTTGTGCAGTGAGAATATACCTTTATATCTTTTTGAGGCAAAATGGTTGTGTCATATTTCTCTTTATATCTTTCTGAATTAACATGATACTGTAGCAATTATGTATCTTTATATATTTTCCAACTAAGATGGTTGTAAAGTGAGTATATCTTTTTGTTTTTGAACTAAGATGGTTGGGGACAGCTGGTAGCATAGTAGTTAGAACTATTGCCCTTAGACCTAAAGGTTGTGGGTTTGATCCTCACCCCTGGTTGTACTACCCTTGAGCAAGCTACTTACCTTAAAATTACTCCAGTAAAATCACCCAACTGTATAAATGGGTAACTGACTGCCAGGAGGAGGTAGCTGTATCCCATAAGGAAGTAAATAAGCAATAACTAAATACAAACTAATGTGGGGGAAAACTAGCCAGCTTTATTATGAAATCATTCATTCACATGTATTTGTTTAGCTGACACTTTCACCCAAAGCAACTTACAATTATTTACCCTTACAGCTGGGTAATTTTAGAGGAGCAATTTAGGGTAAATACTTTACTCAAGGGTACTACAGCTGGAGGTGAGAATTAAACTTATGATCTTTGGGTCCCAAGGCAGCAGCTCTAACCACTGTACTACCAGCTCTTCCCATTTGAATCTGCTCACAGTTTTCCAAACTTACATTCAATGAAAAAGATGCCCTTTACATTCCTTCATAATTCTAGGACTTAAAGACTTACACATTAGATGATCATTAAATTCCTGCTGAGGTCTCTAAGTTACCCTCCACAATTTAACAAAGCAAACACTTACCTGCAGGGTTTATTTTAAAAATATATACATTTTTTTTATTAACTCCTGGTCCTGGTCAGGAGGGTGCACAGCCTATTCTGAAATCACTGGCTGCAAAATTGGGGGGGATTTGGAGTAATACCCTGCACTGGTGAGACACCAGTCCATCGCAGAGCAGTCACACATGTAATGTAGCGTCACCAATCCACCTGAACCGCATGTCTTTGGAGTGTGGGAGGAAACCAAAGCACCCAGACAAAACCCACGCCGACACAACATCATGCAAACTCCACAAAGACTATAATATAAAGCTCAGGCGATGTGAGGTTATAGCGCTAGTCTCTGCAGAACCGTGCTGCCCACACAGCTGCTCAGTATGTCATGCGTTTCAGTGGACGGGTCTTCAGATGGTGGCTTTCCAAACGCGTTTTGAGCCCTTTGTCTTTCCGTATGTTTCCCCGTCGCAAGATGGCAGACACTTCGTTCCTTTGTACTCTGAGGGAAGCTCAACTGTCGTCAAATAATAAAACATTTGATTTGCGTGTAATGACTAACAAAGATCATGTATGTACAGTACTGCTGTTTCCTGGAAGACTACAGTAAACTAAATATTGTATCTGTATTAATACTAACATGGATGGGGAAGAGTAAGAAGAACCTGGCTGTCTCTGTGTGTGTGGAGATATTAAAAGCGAGGAATTCTAACTAAGTCAGCGTAGACAGTAGACACTGACACTTAGACACTGAAGGGCCGACTCACGACGCGACACAGTGACTGACTGAGTCACCCAGCAGCAAGGCTTGCAAGCTGCTGAACTGAACGTCTCATTATTTTCACATTAAACGTCGTCAAGTCTGCGCCGAGGATGCCGATAGCTCCGGTTAACGAGTCCGTCCGAATGTAGAAGCGAGCACTTTTACACTGAAGTGACGCGAAGCTGCCGAACGAGCGACTCCGCTACTGCCCGCCATCTTGTGAGGAGGAGGCGCCAAGAAAGTGGGAGCGCCGCACACGTACGGAAAGACGAAGGGCTCAAAACGCGTTCGAAAAACCACCCCGGGTTCCTTTCACGTTCTTGCTTCGTGTTTTTCGAAAAACGAAAACGTTGCGAGCCGCTTCGCTTGGACGTACATTTCATATATTTGTGTCTCCAGTGAGAGACGAAGGAGTCGAGTTAACCGCCTGAAAAAGTCCCCTGAACTGGACGGGGACAGTAGTGTGAGGCGGGACATTGTAAAACTTACTAAAAAAGAAACTGATTTTGACGGGCAGGGGGTGCGGTGGCGCAGTGGGTTGGACCAGGTCCTGCTCTTCAGTGGGGCTGCGGTTCGAGTCCTGCTTGGGGTGCCTTGCGATGGACTGGCGTCCCGTCCTGGGTGTGTCCCCTCCCTCTCCGGCCTTACGCCCTGTGTTACCGGGTAGGCTCCGGTTCCCCGTGACTCCGTATGGGACAAGCGGTTCTGAAAATGTGCGTGCGTGCGTGCGTGCGTGATTTTGACGGGCCGCTTAAACACGACCTTCGTCAGCAGGTCCTCGTCACACTGAAACGGGCTCATGGTAAAACTGTGGAACATGTACTGTAACACCCACTGAGTGATCCTGTATGCTTTAAAAAACGTGTGTCATCTTTAATAGTGAACATTATTGCAACGTGTAACATTAATAGGGACACCACACACACACAGCGAGGCGTGTTAAAGCGCTTCCGAAAGACTTTGTTGCTTCCAGACCAAGATGAAAATGGAGGCCCCAGATGAGGTTGCAGATGCGGTGAAAAAGTTGACGTAGACGAAGGTGCGGTTCAAACGGGGGCGCGTGCGTGGTGGACGAGGCGCTCGACAAACTACGCGATGAGCGACACGCCGCCACCGGCGCTGAAAGGGAGTCCCGGGGCCCAGAGCTTTAGAGTGCGGAGGCCGGATAGAAGAAAGGCCCGAAGCGAACGAAGCCGCTGGGCAACGGTGGACTGACATGCGAGCTGGAAGGCAGAGACGACACCCGACAGAACCGGAGCGCTAAGTAGATGGCAGCGACGGCGAACCGGACGGAAACTAAAAGGGAGACGTGGGCAGTGAGGCTGGCGGCCAGAGCCAGGCAGTTAGGGTAGACGAGGGCGGGCGAGCGAGGGCGAGCGAACACAGCTGGCGCGAGGCATAAAGAATACGAGAAAACTGCATACGCATCAAGGAGAAGAAAAGGGGTCACTTGTGTGCCTGCAGATCACCAGGTGGTCACGCATACAAGTTTCATGTTGGTCTGAGTGCAGTGTTTTGGTGCTGTGTCTCTAGGAAAGGTAGCAAGACAGCAGTGAAAAAACGATGATTTTGCGTTACAGCGTATCGTTGCTGTTGCCTTGGCTGAAACCACCTTCTCCTCCAACACAGTGTAGTGTGCAGTCAAGAACCCACACACGCACTCCCTTCACCCTGCACAGAAAAGCATACTGCATAAACTGCAATGTAACATTTTATTTTAGCCTTTTACAGTTGTGGAGGCACAAGTCTTTACAAATTTTAACTTGGTAAACAGTAAACACTAGTTTTTACACCATGCAGGAGAACATGTAACATGATCCATACAGTAAATCCATGATTCAATGCAGTTAATTAAAAAGTAATGCATAAGGGAGAACTACTTTTTTGTTCTTCCTCAGAAATCATCCATACGTAGTGAGCACCCTGCCTGCACATGGTTCTGAGTTAGAGAAGCAGTCTGCGTCACTCTGCAGAAAACTTCTTTCACCCAACAAAATGTGATTAAAATTCTGGAAAACAGACTCTAAAAATGGTTTAGACTCCATAAGCAGGAAATGAGCATGCATCTCTTGCTCCCAGGTGACCATTGGTCATTCTGGAGCGGGTTTTGCTTGAGTTCAGGGTTCACAAGAAACGAGTTAAGACTGGACAGGTACCTGGACATGGGATTCATCATCTGGCTTCCAGATACGAAGCAGGATAACAGTGTGCAGTAGAGACTTCCTTATGTTCACCAAGAATTCATATGAGTTTCTTTCTGTTCCCTTTATAAATCTAATTTGATTACATGGTAGAGATTCTAGCATTTTCATTTCACACAACTGCAGCTGTATCATCTACTTGACCGTTACACACAGATGAAATTCAATGTGTTTTCTCATGGATTTTTAAATGCTGCCTCAGAGCAAAACACTTTCCGCACCGACTGCATTTATACGGTTTCTCACCGGAATGAACACGCTGGTGGTTTTTTAAGTGACTGGACTGAGAAAAACCCTTTCCACACTCACTACACTTGTATGGTTTCTCGCCAGAATGAATGCGCTGGTGCTGTTTTAAGTTACCAGACTGAGAAAAGCTCTTCCCACATTCACTACATTTATATGGTTTCTCGCCAGAATGAAGCAGTTGGTGTTGTTTTAAGTGATACGTCTGAGAAAAACACTTTCCGCACTCACTACATTTATATGGTTTTACACCAGAATGAACAACCTCGTGTTTCTTTAAGTAATTTTGACATGAAAAATTCTTTCCACACTGAACACATTTGAATTTCTTCCCAGAATGAACAAGCTGATGCATTTTCAACTTGTTTGAATGAGAAAAACTCTTCCCACATTCACTACATTTATACGGTTTCTCCCCAGAATGAAGAAGCTGGTGCTGTTTTAAGTGACCACCTTGAGAAAAACTCTTCCCACACTGACTACACTTATAAGGTTTCTCACCAGAATGAACATGCTGATGGAGTTTTAATGTATGTCCATGGGAAAAACTCTTTCCACACTGACTACATTTATATGGTTTCTCACCAGAGTGAACAAGCTGATGTTTTTTTAAGTGACTAGACTGAGAAAAACTCTTTCCACATTGACTGCATTTATATGGCTTAACACCAGAATGAATAAATTCGTGGGTTTTTAAGTAATTTTGACAAGAAAATCTTTTTCCACATTGAATGCATTTAAATTTCTTGCCCGAGTGAACACGCTGGTGCACTTCTAAGGTACCTCGTCCAGAAAAACTCTTTCCACATTGAGTACATATATACAATTCCTTACCAGAATGAATAAGTTGGTGCTTTTTTAAGGTATCAACACGGGAAAAGTTCTTTCCACACTGAGTGCATTTGTATGGTTTCTCACCAGAATGAACACGCTGGTGCTTTTTGAAGGTGTGTCCATGGGAAAAACACTTTCCACATTCACTACATTTATATGGTTTCTCACCAAAAGGAAGAATCTGGAGCTCTTTCGACTTGTCCAACTGGGAAAAACTCTTTCTGGATTTACTGTACTCACACTGTTTTCCGCAATGAACAAGCTCGTGTTTTTTTAAGTCACAATTCTGAGAAAAACATTTTCCACACTGCACACAACAATACTCAACCTCTCCTAAAACAGATGACGTATTCTCCAGCTTCACAGAAATCTGCTTTAAAAGGAAATTGTCTACTTTATTACCTGTCAGCTCTGTGCTGGATGATCCTTCCAGCTCGGAATTCTGCTCGATCTTAACTTCAACAGACTTTGATTTACACTGCTGGGATAAACAAGTAGAAGAATTTAAGTGCTCTGATGGAGGGCAGAACCCCTCAGTAGTTCTGTACTGTAGCTGTTGATCGGTACTGTCCTCCATTATTTTGACCGTGACAATCTCAGATTTAATGTGCTCGGCCTCCAGGTGCAGCCCTGAGCCCATCTCTTGAACCTCAGTACAATATTCAGGGTGGGAAATGTGCTCATCTTCAGGCTCACTTTTTACACACACATCCACGAGTGCTGCTGAGTCCTCAGAGTAAGAGGTCACCGTGTCCCCAAAACACTGTGATTCACATGGGAGGCTGTGCAGTGACACTGAAGGGTGTTCAGCTCCTGCTCCTGTTTCTGCCATCATGATGATGATCCTCGTCTCCAGTCTTCTCTCCCTCCTTGTGCTTCGTTACAGTACTGCTCAGCGAGATCCTCTTTGTCTCCTCTCAATGTCCACTTCCTCTTCTGTCCATGTGTCTCCTCCTCTGCTCCTGGATTCATGTACTCTGGCTGGAGGACAGATGAGGAAAAGGAGCATCAATATCCTGCATACAGGCTCATATCAAACATGTTTAACAGTGACACTGTAAATAGTAACACAGCCTGGTACTCAACACTGTGGACACTTGTGTCAAAAGTCCCAAATTAAGAGACTAGTTGTTCTTCACAGAAAAGTGACATTTATTCAATGCACAACATGATTTGGGTTAAATGACAAACTAAAGTGCAGAGACACGACTGTGTTTCCTTAAGGAGAAAAGTCCTTCAGGTAAATATGAAATTATTATTATGTCAATGGTAAGAAGAGAAAAAACAGACTGATACACGAGTTTGTTTAATTTTAAATTTAAAAGGCGACAATTTAAATGCTGTTGGAGTGGAAAAGTACCGCTGTGTGTGAAGCGCATTACGGCACAACGGGCTACAATAATAGAGGAAACACAGTGAGTGCGGTAAAAGAGAGTAAAAAAAAGGCAGGAAGAGAGAGCAGAGAGGAGATAAACACACGTTACCCGTAAGAGGAAGGAAAAAAAAAAAAAAAAACGCGGTTCTGCTGCAGCGCGGAAGAAGCGGCGGAAGTAGAAAAGTGCTGCTCTGCGGAGGTCACAGCGCCACCTGGCGGTTCGCTGCCATTGGTCCTCCACCGGAAATGACGCACAGAGACACAGCCACAGACACACACCCCTCTTCCCCAGTTCCCACTGTGAGGGTTCCACTTGCCATCATTCCATGAGGAACAAATCTCTGTCTCCCCAAAGAAACAAAAGCAAAAGAAAACAAAAGTAAAGTGTGATAGTGCAGCTTTTCTGTACCTTATAATTTTCTTCTGTAAAGTTATTTCCAACTTCTCTGCAGCACCGTGGCTCCGATCAGGAAAAGCGCTTCATGAAAATTGAAAATGGATGGGTGTAGTTTGTGTGCTTTCACATTTTCCTTGACTTATTGGCAATAAGTGCTTCTCCGGCACAGGTTTCACACGCACAAAGCCTGTCCTGCAGACCTGGGTCGTGACCCAGTCAACAGCCTGGACACAGAAACTTTCCGCAAATGGCCCAAAGCTCACCAAAGTTCATCACGTATAACTGTGAAGTTACTGAGATCATTGCCCATGTCTGCCTACATTACGCCCATTTCAGGAGGAGATTAAGGCTTTTCATTTGCCAGTACTGCTGGATATTTATGAGGGCTGAACTGCTCTAGGAAATATTTTATAAGTAGCTTAACACTGGAAGATGCTGTGAGAAAAGGTGTCAGCTGAATAAACTGGGGTAAATAAGAAACGAAAAGGGACTGTCTAGACACTGAAGAAGCAAAGGAAGGTAAAACTGTCTCGCCGTTGGAGTTTTTCCCGAAAATAATAATGTAGCAAATCACATGTTACTAGCGTTTGCGTGGCTTTCCGCTTTCAGTCCAGCCCAACCACACGTGTGCGGTGCGCTCAGTGGCAGCCTGAGTGAATCCCTTGCGGGGATTCGTTAAACAATTATCAGTTTTATTAGGGTTAATAAAAGAGAGCGGCGATGTGTATCATCGGCAGGGCCTGCGGAGGGGCGGAAAGCGCACAGGTGAGCTGACCGCAGTGGCCCAGTGGAACAGAGAAAACCCAAGTGGCCCACCGGGACAAGGCCTGGCGCTCCCGATCGCCGCTGCGGCGTTCGTGCCCACTGCTTGCCATCAGCGCTCTCTGTACACGTGGCAAACTCCTGCATCTAAGGGACAGGATGAGGCATGACCTGAGTACAAGGAGAGGCTACAGGAATCTCAAGAGGCTCTCTGGGTCTGAGGGCTGAGCTCTGGCTCTGGTTGTGTGTCTCCAGTCCAGGTCTGAGTGATGCTCCGGCTGTAGCATGAGTGAGGTACTTGCTCTCAAGTGATTATGGCCAAAATGAGCAAGTTGTATGAACAGGGAAATCACTGCAAGTGGCTTCACCCTGTAAGGTGCTTTGAAGGAAAGTCATGTTAACAGTATATATATTCCATACATTCACCTGTCTGGTACAGGCTGAGATCTGATCGTCCCTGGCCAGCTTACCGGGTGAGCACCCAGCAACCAAAGGCTACACCACGAAAAGGTGTCCACGTGCATCGCTAGATGTGCATAATAAAAAACTCATGAACACATTTGTGTCTCCTTCGTTTGAAGCAATTTGGTGACATTGAGAAGGTCTGTTCGGCTGAGATTCCCTCACATATCTCAGTATACAAATACCACAAAAAACACAAATTGACATTTTATTTTAATGCTTCATAATGTTGTTCTGAAACACACAACCATTCTGTAAGTTCACATTATAAATTTGAATGGACTGATCGGGGTTGAACCTTGTTTTTACAGGAAAACATCAGACAGCAAATGTCAAACTGCAAAACGTTGAAACAACAGAACGAAACATCAATTTTTCATCTGCACTGAACTTGCAACACAAGGCTCTGAACTACCAATGTTGTCCTGGGCCGTAGTCCGTGGTCTTGCCAGTCTGGGGAAACACGGCTTCTCGATACAGTACAAAATGTGAATGAAAAAGTCCTGAAGAAAAGTGTCTGAAAAAAGATTATTTTGAAGAGTTCAGGTGCGGAACACGAACGTGCGTCTCTTGGTCTCAGATGGCTGCGGTGGTCACTCTGGGTTAGGTTTCACGCTTTGGTTAAGTTCAGGGTTCCGAAAAAGAACGCGGAGTCAGACTGGAGAGTGACCCCAACCCACCACTCGGGTTCCAGAGGTGATCTAGAAGACCGGTACGTACAGTTTGCACACACCGCCGTACAAGCTCTCTCATGGGCCCCAACAATTCACCCGAATTTAAATGTTCCAGCCGGTTTCCTTTCTAAATCGCACTCGATTACGCGCTGGAGAGTCGAACATGTTTATTTCGCACTTAAATGCAGCTGCATCAGCCTGAGTTCACGGGTCAGTTTGCACCGTTCGTACAGAAGAAACTTCAGTGCGTTCTCTCGTGGTTTTTTAAATACTGCCTCAGAGCAAAACACTTCCCGCACCGACTGCATTTGTACGGTTTCTCCCCAGAATGTATCGGCTCGTGCTGTTTTAAGTGGCTGGACTGGGAGAAGCTCTTTCCACACTGACTGCATTTATACGGCTTCTCACCAGAATGAAGAAGCTGGTGGTGTTTTAAGTGGCCTCCTTGGGAAAAACTCTTCCCACACTGACAGCACTTATACGGTTTTTCGCCAGAATGAAGCAGCTGGTGCTGTTTCAGATGGCTGGTTTGGGAAAAACCCCTCCCGCACTCACTACATTTATGCGGTTTAACGCCAGAGTGAATTATCTCGTGCTTTTTTAAGTAATTTTGACATGAAAAGTTCTTTCCGCACTGAACGCATTTAAACTTCTTCCCAGAGTGAACAAGCTGGTGCATTTTCAACTTGGTCGAATGAGAAAAACACTTTTCGCACTCGCTACACTTATACGGTTTCTCCCCAGAGTGTAGAAGCTGGTGCTGTTTTAGGTGGCCTCCTTGGGAAAACCTCTTTCCACAGTCACTACACTTATATGGTTTCTCACCAGAATGAATAAGCCGGTGCTGTCTTAAGTTTCCCCTATTGGAAAAACTCTTTTCACACTGACTACATTTATATGGCTTCTCCCCAGAATGAATAAGCTGGTGCTGTTTTAGGTGACCTCCTTGGGAGAAACTCTTCCCACATTCACTACATTTATATGGTTTCTCACCAGAATGAATAAGCTGGTGCTGTTTTAAGTAACCTGCTTGGGAAAAACACTTACCACACTGCATGCATTTATATGGTTTTGTGCCAGAATGAACTCGCTGGTGCTGTTTTAAGTAACTAGATCGAGAAAAACTTGATCCACACTGCATACAGCAGTACTTGTCACCAGAGTGAATCTGCAAATGTATTTTCAGGTGTGACTGACTTTTAAAAACTTTTCTGCATTGAAGGCACTGCCATTTATGGGCCTTAATACCATCACGACGTGGCAGTTCAGCGGTCTTGTGGGTGATACCGTTGCTGACAGATCCCACACATTGTTCCAAAGTACCCTTTGTCTGGACTTCATCTGCTGTAATAGTTAAACTGTTCTCCAGCTCTACAGGGTTCCTCTGCAAAAGGTCATGTTCAGCTTCATTAACTGCTGTCTCTGTACTGAATGATCCTTCTAACTGAGAATGCTGCTCTACATTAACCACAGCTGCCTCCGACTTATATTGTTTCAATAAAGGACACAGGAAAGTGCTTAATTCCTGTACCTCTATGTCTACATACTCTTCCTTTATGCCATAATGAGCAGCTTCATTATTATCCTTCTCTGGAGAAGGTGTTTCCTGTAACTGAGAATGTTGCTCTGCCTTAACTTCAGCTGCATCTGATTTATATTGCCTGGCTGAAACACAAGTAGAACAGTTCAGCTGATCAGCTGGAGGGCGGAGCCCTGCAGTGGTGCTGCACAGCTGTAAACTGCCATTGTCATCCATTATTTTGACCGTGACAATCTCAGATTTAATGTGCTCGGTATCCAGGTGCAGCCCTGAGCCCATCTCTTGAACCTCAGTACAATATTCAGGGTAGGAAATGTGCTCATCTTCAGGCTCACTTTTTACACACATATCCATGAGTGCTGCTGAGTCCTCAGAGTAAGAGGTCACTGTGTCCCCAAAACAGTGTGATTCACATGGGAGGCTGTGGAGCCCGTGTGACAGTGAAACCTATTTGGGTCCTGGCTCTACCATCATGATCTTCTACAATCTTCTCTCGTGTTTTCTTACACTGCTCAGTGAGATGCCGCTTGTCTCCTGTCAGGGATCTTCAGCCCGTGTGCCATCTTCACTGCTCTAGGGTTAATATGATTGAAGGAAAGATAAGGAAAAGGATGGGGGATAACCATCAGTATCAAAAAACAGTCTCCTTTTTAAGGAAGTCACTCTCAAACAATATGAAACATTCAATGAAAATATTAATATGCAGATGCGCTGCTGCAGTTCCTTGATGACCAATTTAAGTTACCCTTCAAATATTTTAGCAGTAGTAATACAGAGGAGCAGCTTGAGAAGAACTCGTTCAGGGATTGTTTCACGATTTCACGCATCCTACTGGCACAAAAACTGTAACAGTTACAGGAAACAATCGCTATCAAGAAGCACATTCCTGTGATTTTCTATATCCTCCGAAGACCCATCCAGTGATTTTATTCGCTCTATAGGATATGTTACAATGCTGACTGCTACTTCAGCTTAAAGAATACATTCTATGCTCCTTAATGATACATTTAGCAACCGGGCTTGGAAAAAATATTCTTTCTGCCGAAAGAAAATGCTGACCATTTCCACAAGGACATTTTACCGATAAAGCTCAGTGAAAATCATTTAATGTGACTAATTTCACTTTTATTTTTTCCATTTATGTTTGTCTTGCAAGTAATTTAATGCAGTTGTGTGACCACGTCTCAGAAAAGAACTCACTGACTCCTTGGGTTATAAATGCTCAAGGTCTAAATTTTGAAAGTTATGTTTTTTCCATCTGCTTATAATAGAATTTTCTTCTCTATCATCAGAAATGAAATAGAGCAATCTTCCTTGGCATTTCTGCATCCTGACATCATGCAGGAATTAGGAGCACCCACAGAAAAGGGGAGGAGTGTTGGACTGCTTCCATTTGGCTTACTGCTGTTGTTTAAAAGTCATGTCTGGTCTGATAGTCTGTGATCTATAACGACACTGCTGCAAATGTAGATTAAATTGGTCAAAAATGGGCATCAAATGTGAGATTGTGAGGATAAAATTGTCATTTTTAGTTTTTTTAAATTAGTCTAACAGTTTTCTTAGCTTTAAGTTACGTTAAGTCTAAGTTTTTAATACAGCTATATCTGAGACTTTTACAGAACAGACCCAAGAAATAAATCTAGGTATTGGGTAATAGCAAATGCTTTTCTCCAAAACAACTTACAATATTAGTTTTGTACCCTAAGCTACTTACAATGATTTACTATTTATACAACTGAGTTTTAATGAAGCAATTCATGGCAAAAACCTTGAACAAAGACTTGACAGTAGGAAGTGCGATTTAAACCTTGGGCCTTCAAATTCAAGGTAGCAGTTTAACAACTGCACTACCAGCTGGCCCCAAGATTACTTCTTTTTTTTTTTTTTCCATTGTAAAGATAATAAAAGTGGCAACATTGGCAAACACTGCATGTTACAACATAGAAGTCCTGCAATGGGATTCGGTCCAGATTTATGTGTTTATTTTTTAACAGAACAGAGTCCATTAACAAATTTAGGGACATTAAGATTATTATTATTTTTTTTTTTTTTTTATTGACTGCAGAATAGTGGCTGGATTTTAAAAAATGTGAAACAAACAAAAAAGTTAAAAACAGATTTCTGGTTCAAACTGCATAAGTTGAAAACCCAAGAAAATCTGTAAAACTGTATATACCATCTCCTGTGTAGAACACACTTGAACTTCTTAGGGTGCTTGTTCTTGCCCACACAGATGGAACAATGTTTAACTTTGAGTTCTTCTATCAAAGAACATCATCTGTGATATAAAAAAAAAAAAAAAAAAAAAAAAAAAAAGGACTTTGCACTGAAGCGAAGGCTAAGACACTCTCTAGAGTTACCCACCTGTTCTCTGACACGTACTTGTCACAGTAGTGAAACACCAAATAAGAAAAAACATCACCGACAAAATGCTGCAAAAAGAAAAAAAACACACACACAAAAAAAAAAAAAAAAAAAAAAACAGAAGAGGTATCTGCAATGATGGTGAGAATGAGCTTATTATAATCAAATGGTCTGGGAACAAACAAGAAGTTACAGCTTGGCACAGAGCCCAAGACACATGCAAAAGATGGTCACAAAAACAGAAAACACATGCGTCTCCTGTCGAGAATCAGCGATCACAGAGAACACCACCAACATAGGGGTAGGGCTCTGCGTGTCAGGATGGTCTGCTTGTACAAGAAAGTGTACAAGACAGCAAACCACGAGCTCCAAAACTGCACTTCTTTGATGTTGTGGCAACAAATTCATAGATTCTGGACAAGCAACACAGACAGGTTCAGGAAAGACCTGCAAAGAGGACACACCAGTTCGATGAATTCAAAACGCTCCTGGTTGAGCACGATTGCCCAGGAACAATCTGGTGTCTTGATGATCCACATCACATGCACCTCAGCAATGAAGACTGCGTTTCTCCATGCAAGAAGAAGACACAACAAGGAGAGACTAGTGTAAGACAGTATGGTGTTCAACACCTACCAGTGATGACTGATGGCATCCATGTGTCCAGATGCAGAAGCGCTGGCTGCAGCAGTAAAATGTATGTGAGGTGCAACATATTATTGTGTGTATCAAAGAATCCAAACTATTTCAGGGGTTTCCACTCAGAATAAAAAACAGTAACTGCAAAAAAAAATAAATGTAATAAAACTTATAGTTTAAAAGGCATTTTGATTGATTAAATAAAAATGTTTAACAAAATGTGAGTATTCAAGCTGTTGACTGACTTGTCTTTCACAGTTTGTGTATTTCCACATAAACGAAGTTGTGATGTTCGCTCAATTATCCAAAGAAAATATTTTCTGGAAAAAGTCTTGTCAGGGAGTTTTTGTCCACTTGAAACCTTTAGAGAATGAGGGCAAAACCTAAAGACACTTCTTGCTGTGCCTCAGGAGGAAATGTGTTGTCAGACTGCTGTGACAGGACTGTAAATAGGTGGCACAGTGAGTAGCGCTGCTGTCTCACAGACCCTGGGTGGTGCGAGAGGACATGGGTTCCATCCCCGCTCAGTCTGTGTGGGTTTCCTCCGGGTGCTCTGGTTTCCTCCCACAGTCCAAAGACATGCTGTTCGGGTTCCCCCATAGTGTGTGAGTGACACAGAGAGAGAGTGTGTGCGTGTTCCACTGATGTATGGATGAGTGACCCAGTGTAAGCAGTGTACCTAGCAGTGTAAGTCACCGCAGTGAATAAGGTGTGTGGGCTGATAACACTACACAGTGTTCACTGGAAGTTGCTTTTGGAGAAAAGCATCTGCTAAATAAATAAATGTAATATAATGTATATATTGAACCAACTAAGACCCAAAAAGGAGTTTCTTTCGTATATGAACGAACTGAAAATATCTGTACAAATGACAGGTGTGAAAGACATTTTTTGACCAGTTAATTGTCTAGTTTACATATCAGTAACACAGGAAAACATCATCAGCTTACAGTGCAGGGCTGTTAATGTTATGTATCTACACACAGAACTGTACGTACCGTAGAAGTGGGTCAGTCCAAGTGCGGTGTAACGTCCCGTTTTACTCTCATTTTACTGTTTTCAAAGCCGCGCAAAAAACAGCCTCTGATTTCTATGACAAAACGCCGTTCGTTTCACGTCCACAGACAGGACAGACTGATGATGGGGAGAGTCCCGGTGTGACACTGACAGTACCCTGCCTGTTTTACCACATAAACTAAAGACGAGTTTGGACTCGGAGTGTCCAGTGACTGAGTGGCAGGCAGTGTGGGAAATAATTCTTGTAAAGCGCATACGGCACTACGCGCTACAATAAGAGGGAACAGTGAGTGCGATAAAACACACATAATAATAATAATGGTGATAATAATGAGAGGGAGCAGAGAGAAACACAACGAACTCAAGTTACCTGTGAGAAGCGAAAGCGCTGCGCTTCTCTTCTCTTCTCTCCCCTTTTCTTTTCTTTTCTTCTTCTTCTACTTCCGCTCCTTTCGGCCGAACACAAAGTGCTGATCGCACGGAGTCGCAGCGCCACCTGGCGGTTCGCTCCCATTGGTCCCCCAGCAGCGGAAACGACGCTCACGCGCCGCCGGTCGGCCGCAAGAGCCAATTGCCATTATTATTTTTTCTGAAATAGACGAACGCGATCGCTTCCCGGGTGAAACATGTAATTTAAAAGGTTCGAAAGAGCAGAATAAGAGGTGAAGATACTGCGCGTCTTGTTCTCTTTCTCAACTGGTGGCGCAAAGTTCTGCGCAGCTCAAGTTCCCGCTTGACTTTCTCCACAGAAACAAGGTTGCAGTCGCCCAGTTTTTGGAGAACATTGTTGCAATAAATAAGTGTAGGCGGATGCGGTGGCGCGGTGGGTTGGACCGGGTCCTGCTCTCCGGTGGGTCTGGGGTTCGAGTCCCACTTGGGTGCCTTGCGATGGACTGGCGTCCCGTCCTGGGTGTGTCCCCTTCCCCCTCCGGCCTTATGCCCTGCGTTGTTGGGTTAGGTTCTGGTTCCCTGCAACCCTGTATGGGACAAGCGGTTCAGATAATGTGTGTGTGTGTGTGTACACCTGCGATAAGTGTCGCGGTGACTGCAAAGCAGGGGTTCGAATCTCCTGGGTTGGGGTTACAGTTAGGGAGGCACGGCGGAGCGGAGAGGATTGTTGACCAGCAGCAAAGTGAAGGCCCAGAACAGAGCACGGCAGGTGGGCGGCTGCAGGGCTGCATCATGTCAATGGCAACGCAACAAGGTCCTCGCCCGATGCTTTTCCTCTCCTGTCCCTACTTGTGTGCAGAATGATCAGCTAAAGCAGTACTTTGTATTCTAGAACTTTCTACAGCATGGAGCTGACAGCAATATGTCACTGACCAGGGGTTTATGGAGCAATATAATTCTGTCTTCTGTGATGTAAATTAAGTCGTTTATATTTACTCACGAACGCTGGGCTACAGCAACATTGGGACAAAAACAGCTCATCATATTAGTTTTCATTTAAATGTACACCAGTGTTGTAAAGTGTATTAAAATGAGACGTCAGTTTTTCTCCAGCTGTATCTGAGACTTTTACAGAAGCTTCTTCATAAAGACGGAGATATTTTAAGCTTCGATCGATCGAGTAGATTATAAACTGAAAAGCAGATTCTAGCTGGTGAGCATCAGAAATGCTGACATGAGGTCAGTGGCACCGCGCTGCAAGTTGTGGAGAAAATGTCTTTTTCTGTTAAATCAGTTTTAAATTCAATGTATTTTTGAGGTTAATAAAAAGGAGTAAAAGTGTTTGTGGCGAAGCAGCACAGCCCCATGCAATGTAACTTTCTCCTTCCTGCTCCCACAATAGTCTGCAGACACTGACTCTACTAGACAAGTGGTTTTTCATAACAGAAGGACAGAAGTATAAAGTACCTTTTTTAATTCAGTAAAGCTTTCTTCTGACATCCTTTAAAGAACCCAAACCTTTAAAAAGTTGACTGATGGACATGACTACAGCGCTTTTCCAGTTACTGATACACTACCGGCCTCATTTACATTTGCAGTTTAGGAACCCGTGTAAGAGCATTTCAAACCCCCGAAAGTGGAAGTAGCCTGAGAGGATGGCTTCCCTGAATCAGTTGTCCCCTTAAATGAAGGGAGTGTGGACACTGTGTTTCAAGGTGCACTCTTAGGAAGAACTAGTCCCCCATCAATTACAATTATATGGTTTCTCACCAGAACGAACATGCTGGTGAACTTTAAAGCGCTTAGAGTGATGAAAACTCTTACCCCATTCACTACACCGATATGGTTTCTCAGCGCAATGAATAAACTGGTGCAGTCTTAAGCTGCATGCATGTGGAAAAACTCTTCCCACATTCACTGCATGTATGGCTTTTTCACCAGAATGAAGAAGCTGGTGCTGTTTTAAGTTACCCGAATGGGAGAAACTCTTTCCACAATGACTACATTTATAAGGTTTCTCACCAGAATGAACACGCTGATGGACTTTTAAGACACCACAACAGGAAAAATTCTTTCCACATTCACTGCATCTATAGGGCTTTTCAGAAGAATGAAGAAGCTGGTGCTGTTTCAGGCAAAAAGTTTAAGAAAAACTTTCCACACTCACTACACTTATATGGTTTCTCACTAGAATGAATAAGCTGGTGCCGTTTTAACGTTCCGCCACAGGAAAAATTCTTTCCACATTCACCACATTTAGGGTTTTTCAACAAAAGCAACAAGCTTGGACTTTTTGAATTTTCAAAGTGAGAAAAGCTCTTTTCATGCTGACAGTACTTACACTCTTTCTCACAATGAAAAAGTTTGTCATTTTAACTGACAGACTTGCAAAAAAACTTCCTCCACACTGCATACAACAAAATTTCACATTTCCTACAGTAACAAAACAGTTCTCCAAATGTACAGAATTATTCTGTAAAAGGTCATTTTCAGTGAATACTGTCTCTGTACAAGAGAGTCCCTGTCCCTTAACTACATCCATCTCTGATTTATACTGTTCAGAAAAAGGACAATGAAAAGTGGTAAATTCTTGTCCAGTAAACCTTCCTTTATGCCACAACAAGCAGCTTCATTAGAATCCTACTCTGTACAAGGAGTTTCCTGTAACTGAGAATGTTGCTCTGTTCACTCCACCTGTCTCTGATTTATAACGTTTGGATAAAACAAAAGTATAAGGCCGGGAGGATGGCTTGAAGCGCACGTCCTTGAGGAAACGGGGTTTTCGGACCGAGAGCATTATTTGTGTACCGGTGTTCTAATAAAACGTTCATTATGAACACTGCCTGTGTGTCCTTCTTCACCCCATCCAAACCCAGAGCGCCGCACACCACCGTAGAGAAAGTCAAAACGCGTTCGAAAAATTGAGAATGTCCTGAACTCATCCCCATTGAAATATAGGTATTTCAAGTAAGACATCCCAAAAATATACATGAATTGAAAAGTCTTGAAAAGAAGAATGGGCCAAAATAACACTTGATCTGCAGTGACAGAAAGCATTTGGTTGAGGCTACATCCAACACTAGTAGACATTTTCCAATTTCTCTCCACACAACTGCAGCTGTACTTAATTTGGCTTCAATAACTGGTTTATAAGGTTTATGTTAAAGAAATTAACAACAAATCCTTCACTTCATTACATCAGGGATTTTTAAATACTGATTCAATGTAAAAACATTTCACATCTAGCACCCAGGTTTTGTTTCTTAAAAAATGAACAAGCCCATGTGTGTTTATTTTTTAAAAAGTTACTTCCATGTAAAACCCTTTCAACATCATTCTGTTTTCGCAACACAATAAACAGGCTGGTGCTTTTTAAATGGGCCCATCAAGAAACTTCACAGTTACATTTGTATGGTTTCTCACCACAATGAGCAAGCTAGACTGTTTAGATTACTTTCACGGGAGTAAATTATTTTCACACCAACACTTATATTCTTTCTCACCAGAAGAAAAACGCTGATGCTTGTAAAACAACTTCCACAGCAAAAACTATCCACTCTGACTACTTTTATATGGTTTCAGTAGAATGAACAAGTTGGTGCCATTTTAATTTAGTCCCACATGAAAAAGTCTTTCCACATTCAATGCATTTATATGGTTTCTCATCAGAATGAATAATCTGGTGCTTTTTTAAGGCACTTGCATAAGAAAAACTCTTTCCACATTCACTACATTTATAAGGGCTCTCCACTGAATGAACAAGCTGGTGCCGTTTTAATTTACCACACTGGGAAAAACCTTTTCCACACCCACATCTATATGGCTTCTGAACAGAGTGAAGAAGCTGGTGCTGTTTTAGGTTACCTCCGCGGGAAAAACTCTTTCCACATTCCTCACATTTATACGGTTTCTGTCCAGAATGAAGAAGCTGGTGCTGTTTTAGGTTACCGCCACGAGAGAAACTCTTTCCACATTCACTACATTTATATGGTTTCTCACCAGAATGAAGAAAAATGTGCTTTTTTAAGTAACTTCCATGGGAAAAACTCTTTCCACATTGACTGCATTTATACAGTTTCATGCCAGAATGAATAACCTGGTGCTTCTTTAAGTTCCCTCCAGTTGAAAAACTCTTTCCACACTGACTACATTTATATGGCTTCTCACCAGAATGAACAACTTGGTGGAGCTTTAAGTAATGATATCGAGAAAAATTCTTTCCACATTGATTACACTTATATGGTTTCTCTCCAGAATGAATAAGCTGGTGCTGTTTTAAGTTGTCTCCTCTGGAAAAACTTTTTCCACACTCACTACATTTGTATGGTTTCTTATCAGAATGAAGATGTTGGCTATTTTCTGAATTTTCGAAGTGAGAGAAATTCTTTCCGGATTTACATTCTTTTCCACACCGAAAAAGTTGGTGTTGTTTTAGCTGACAAGTTCGAGAAAAACTTGTTCCACACCGCATACAACAATATTTCAAGTCTCCTACAGTATTTAAATTGTTCTCTAGCTTTAGAGAACTGCTCTGTAAAACATCCTCTTCAGCTTCATTAACTGCTGTCTCTGCATTAAATGATCCTTCTAACTGAGAACAGGGCTCTATTTTGACTTCACCCATCTCTGATTTATATTGTTTGGGTAACAGACAAAAAGTGCTTAATTCATTCTCTTGTAAATCTTCATTCACTCCCTTAATGTCATAATTAGCAGCTTCAACTGATTCCTTCTGCATACAAGAAGGTAACTGTAACTGAAATTTCTTCTCTATTTTCACTGTATCTGTTTCTGACTTACATTGTCCTGATAAAAGGCAAGTAGAAGAGTTTAAGTGCTCTGATGAAGGGCAGAACCCCTCAGTAGTTCTGTACTGTAGCCGTAGATCGGTACTGTCCTCCATTATTTTGACTGTGACAATCTCAGATTTAATGTGCTCGGTATCCAGGTGCAGCCCTGAGCCCATCTCTTGAACCTCAGTACAATATTCAGGGTGGGAAATGTGCTCATCTTCAGGCTCACTTTTTACACACACATCCACGAGTGCTGCTGAGTCCTCAGAGTAAGAGGTCACCGTGTCCCCAAAACAGTGTGATTCACATGGGAGGCTGTGCAGTGACACTGAAGGGTGTTCAGCTCCTGTTTCTGCCATCATGATGATCCTCGTCTCCAGTCTTCTCTCCCTCCTTGTGCTTCGTTACAGTACTGCTCGGCGAGATCCTCTTTGTCTCCTCTCAATGTCCACTTCCTCTTCTGTCCATGTGTCTCCTCCTCTGCTCCTGGATTCATGTACTCTGGCTGGAGGACAGATGAGGAAAAGGAGCATCAATATCCTGCATACAGGCTCATATCAAACATGTTTAACAGTGACACTGTAAATAGTAACACAGCCTGGTACGCAGTACTGTGGACACTTGTGTCAAAAGTCCCAAATTAAGAGACTAGTTGTAGTTCTTCACAGAAAAGTGACATGATTTATTCAATGCACAACATGATTTGGGTTAAATGACAAACTAAAGTGCAGAGACACGACTGTGTTTCCTTAAGGAGCAAAGTCCTTCAGGTAAATATGAAATTATTATTATTTATTAAGTCAGTGGTAAGAACAAAAAAAGCAGATTGAAACACGAGTTTGTTTCATTTAAAAGCCGGCGACCATTTAAATGCTGCTGGAGTGGAAAAGTACCACTGTGTGAAGCGCATTACGGCACAACGGGCTACAATAATAGAGGGAACACAGTGAGTGCGGTAAAAGAGAGTAAAAGAGGCAGTAAGAGGGAGCAGAGAAGAGATAAACACACGTTACCCGCAGGAAATAAAACGCGGAAGAAGCGGCGGAAGTAGAAAAGTGCTGCTCTGCGGGGGTCACAGCGCCACCTGGCGGTTCGCTCTCGTTGCTCCTCCACCTGAAGCGACAGGACTGAAATACAGAAACGTTGAAGTGAAGCGACTTTTTACTGCGTTTATTGGCCGTTATTTTGGACTGAGTACTTTTAGTGGTTTTACTAGAGCGGCTCAAATGCTCTACTGCCACTCAAACCCGAATCTCCAGAAAGTCTAGAAGCAGCGGCTCGAACCGTTGCAACTTCAAATTGCTGCGCAAGTTGTACAGACTAAACTTGTGTCCATGATCATGCAAGTTCTCCCGACCCCCTAAACACTGAGAACTAAATACACTGCAAGTCACAACTTTCGTGACACATTTAAAGAAACTGGTATGTTTGAAAAGGCAGATGTGCAATTCTTTACAAGTCACGTAGAAAACAGACCTTCCAGTGGGATCTTTTACAGGTGAAACGTACACAGCTGCATTGATTGAAGCCTCAGTGAAAAAGTTATACAGTTAAATACACACATTCATGGGATTATTACACTGGTGAACAATTTTTTAAAAGTTGTCTGCTTCGGAGATAAAATGTGCTATTAATTATGGATTTTGATCATGTGCTGAATTCAAATACGACGATTAAGGTTGCCGATTGGCTACGGTTTCACATGTTACGTACCATGTATATGGTGTACATTGCAGATTTTTAATCGTGAATTGTAAACTTAGGTCTTTCCATGTGTTTATGGTTGTTTCACTTGATATTATGTCACCTGCTCTGCGTATGTAACGCTTACCGTTTATCAGTTCATGGTTCAGTCCTTATTCAGTGTCTAATCTGTGCTTCTTGGCTTCTCTCTTGTAGTCGTTAACTGGAGCATCTCTTGTCACTGGCCAACGGTTGTCCGCAAGCAGCGATGGACTCCATTTGTCCCGATACCGTTTCTCCACGCATCAAATGCCTTGGTGCGGTCGCTCGCCGTGCTCGGCACTTACTGTTCCACAGTTCGATGGAAACAAATCCAAATGCGAGTTCAAAAAATGTATCTTGAGCGACATGTTGCAGCCCAAGCATTTGTATGCCTTGAGGAGTTTTTCCCCAGCAACTTCCTGTAGTTTTCTGCTTTGTTTCCAAGAAAACTTGTTGCCACTAACTTGAAGGCTTTCTATGCCTTCTTATCCTTGCCATGCAGTGCATGGTCAAATCCACCATCTCAAAGAACTTGATGAATCTGAGGATCAACAAAAACACCTTCTCTTACCTTAGCTTCGCGTAACCTAAGAAATTTTCCAACGAGGTACTTGAAAGCTGCATGTGTTTTGTCCAGGGCCTTGACAAAGTTCATCATCAGACCCAGCTTTATGTGTAAGGTTGGTAACAAAATCTTGCTTGATTCAACAAGTGATGGATTCTGAACACTTTTCTTCCCAGGCTCCAATGACGAACAGAGTTGGCCAGTCTCTCTTTTCATAGTGGGAATCTCTTGCACGACTATCCCATCCACAGAAAAAACAGCAGTACTTTATGCATCTAGTCTACAGACCAAGCAAAAGAGCAACAATCTTCAAGTCACCACAAAGTTGCCACTAATGTTGGTCATAGTTTATGCACCTCAAAAGTTGCTTCATGTTGTCATAAGTTTCCTTCATTTGGACTGCATGACCACCTAGAATTGATGGCAAATCATTGTCATTATGCAGCATTATGATCTCAGAACCCTCACCTGAACTTAACAAAAATTACTGAAGATTATCTAAATTCATTTGAATTTAGGAGCAATAACTACACTTACGAGTACAGAATTAGTATATTAGTGTAATTAGTGCAGTGACCAGGTCAATTTTGGTTCGAAACAGATGAGGAACCCTGGAAATAAGTCAATGAACTGAGAATAACAGGAACTGCTCTTAAATGCTGTTGATTACAGGGTATTAGTCACACAGCATCTGAAACCACAGTCATCATATTTATATCTGAACACACATCTTCACACCAGCCAGATGACCAGAGAGAAGAGAGCACAAGAAAACTCTGCAAAGTCTCTGCTGCTTGATGTTTCACAGACTTGTGCATTGAATCAGTACTTCAAAGACTGTTGCAGTGAACTGGGGTCCAGTTCTAGACTTCGAAATTCAATTCAGTTCAGTTCAATTCAATTTTATAGAGCGCTCTTCTCACACAGTGACACAAAGCACTTTAACACAGGCATAAGGCAAGGAAAACAAATACATCTTACAGATGCATTTCTCCAAAGCAACTTACAATTATTTACCCACTTACACAGCCAGGTAATTTTACTGGAGCAACTCAGGGTAAGTACCTTGCTCAAGGATACTATAGGCAGAGGGGAGGCTTGAACCTGTAACCTTTGGGTCCAAGGGTAGTCACACTAACCACTACACTACCAGCTATGCCCCCATAGAAGGCAGTTGACTACCGACTATCATAATATAATGCTTTTATAGAACTACTAGTATGTCTACTGGCCACAGAGGAAAGGCGCAAAAACTCCCAAATGAAAATTGAGGGAGAAAAAACCTCTGGGGGTCCAAGGGCCAGTGACTGCCCCCCACCCCTTCCGGGCATTCTAGATTAAGTAACAATTCTAAGCCAGTTAACAAGTAATAATGATATTGTTGCTATATGGTAGCTTGAATCCCCAGCTCAGCATGGAACATCTTGTCCATCATGGTAGCTGATCATTATCTTCAGTCAGCATGGGGTGTGTCCATGACCGCCGGCCAGCCAGCCTCCTCAAGTCTTATTATAGGGAGACAATACTCAAGAAAAAAAAACTAGTAATTTGTAAACTAACTTGATTTTTAACCGAACCAGCACATACTAAGTGGGACAGCTGGTAGTGTAGTGGTTAGCGCTGCTGCCTTTGGTTTGAATCCTGCCTCCAGCTGTTGTACCCTTTAGCAACATACTTTCCTTAAATTACTCCAGTAGAGTTACCTAACTGTATGAATGGGTTAATAATTGTAAACAGATTTACAGGGTAAGTTGCTTTGGAGAAAAACAGTGTTTTGTACCAACTGTAGCCTGGATACAGTCTGGTACGGAGAACCCGATAATAAAGCATTACAATAGTCTAGCCTGCTTGAAACAAAAGCATGAACCAATTTCTCAGCATCCTGCCTACATAGGAATCGCCGTAACTTAGCTGCTTCTTAATTGAAGGAAGCATGACTTAGTCAAAATGAATCAATGAAATGAATGTTTGGCGTATTAAGTATTCATCAGATGCAGGGAACTTGTCCCTGGTTTTCACAGACAAAGTCAACACAAAGAAAAGTGATCAGCAATGAGAGAAGGAGGAGGAGGGGTCAGCAGAGGACACAGAAGGGATGAGAAGGTGATGAAAAGTCTGTGTGGTTTTTCAGCTGCAGACTGTATTTTATTATGAAAGAAGGTTGTTTTAGCTGAGGAGACAGCAGAATAAGAAGGGGCTCAGAGTTTTTTTTTTAAGACATCCAGGTCTGTGCGAGTCTTGGATTTTCGCCCTCGTTGCTCTGCAGCCTGGAGTTTGGTCCTTTTGGCATGTTATATTTGTGTAAAAAAGCAGCGTAAAAAAGGGGTGCTCTTTCCTCATCACTGCAACTCATCACTGGGTCAGTGATTCTGGATGTCCAATGGGGGCACTACGAGTTTGGACATCTGAATAATAGAAGTTGCTCCTGCTGCTCTCTGCAAGCTGGTGTTGAAAAACCCTGTTGCACAAGCTGTGGTAATGAGGAAACTGAAGAGCTGAGAGACAAAGTTTAATAAATACAGGAAAAGTGAGCAGCAGAGGAACAGAAGTGGAGACAAGAAGAAAAATGCAAAGTGTGACTCACAGTGAAGACCAGTTGAACACACTGATCAGAGCAAGAGATTAACTGAAAAAACTACGTGAAGTGAAGGATTCTGGGAGATATTTACTGTCTCTGAGAGGATCCATCTGGAGGTTCTGGACACCTAGGAGCAACATGAAGATCCTCATGGTCACCTTCTGTCTGCTACCAGGTATGTTCAGTCCCACTGAACACTGTCTCAAACAGCTGTGTCCACATCTATGTGTCTCCACCCTGTTTTACTGCGCAGCACGAGGTACACAAAGGGTGAAGTGCGTTTACTTGTCCTCCCAGTGTGAAGGTTCTCTTGAGGACTCACAGTGAATGATGGTGTGGAGAGCTGCTGGAGTGTGTGCTCATTGTCACACACAGCAACCCTGACAGTCTGCACACACAACTTCTCTGGAATTAATAACTGTTTTATATTTCAGCTCTTTGTTGCTCAGGAAAAATGGAAGTGACTGGACATGTAGGACAGGACGTCACTGTCCAGTGCTCTCACATTTTGGCACGAGGTAATGGGAAGTACTTCTGTAAGGGACACTGTTCCAGAGATGCTGATGTTCTCATTAAAACTGAAGAAGGACAAAGGAATAAGAAGATTGGGAGGCTCTCACTGTATGACAATGGAACGGGAACCTTCTGGGTGACCATCACTGGACTGAAGAAGACGGACACTGGGACATACTGGTGCGCAGTGAAACGGTCCATCATTGCAGACACTTTCACAGAGGTGTCTCTAACGGTACTCGATGGTATGGTTTGTCACACTGCTTCACCGCACGTACTACAGTAAAGAAGTGTGTTACTGACACTGCTCCTCACCCTTGTAAACCTCACTGTCTCGCCCACAGCGCCACCACCTGGCACCTCTGTGCCCATCCAGGTTGGAGGACAAACAACAGGTACCTGCTTGTGCTTTACCTCATTCCCTGTAGTAAAGAAGTGTGTTTTTTTACCATATGTTTTTCACTGTCCTCTCCACAGCTCCTCACCCTGGTACACCCTCTGCTGTGCCCTCAACAGTTTCTAACTCCACAACACCCCTCTCAACCAACACTAAGCCCAGCCAAAGCACAGGTACCTCTTGACCTCAAGCTGTTTGTCACAACTGTTGTGTTGCACACAGTGAAGCCGGTAATGCTCACTAAACAGTAAGTTTACACACTCATTGTACATACTCCCTGCACTCTTTCAGTTCCAACATTGGCCTAAAGAGGTGGGAACAAGACGCCCAGTGAAGAGCTTTAGACAAAGAGCTCCAGCATGACGATTAGCTGAACAAACATCTCATCATAGTTCAGTTTTCACTCTGCTCTTCCAATGTGTCTTTAAGGTTTTGAAGAATCTGTGTTTTACTGATGGCTTTAGAAAATATTAAAAGGACCTCAAAATGGCCATGAAAACTTCACTTTATTACCATGGTAGACACATTCATTTCCTTTCTAGACACCCTGCCCTGTGTCACTGTTGGAGTAAGTATGGCTCTACTGCTCTGTGGACTCATTGTTGGGAAAGTGCACAAACAAAGGAAGAACAAGGTACTGCATTCAACAGGTAATTTTAGGACACACACACACACACACACACACACACACTGAGTCGCCTGACCTAGTAAAAATCCTGAGTCCTACCAGTACTGAAAATCTCCACGGTGTTTTGTGGATTGCTGAAGCTCAGGAGTGATGTTTCACAGAAGGTGTCTCCTCCAACTCAGAGGAAGCCAACATGGACCACACTGGAATCCCAGGAGGAGTTAGTTCGGAGGAACACCGTGGTAAAGAGGGTCAACACACCGATGGGACATTTCTCCCCGGTGACTTGTCCACTTTTGGCACACGGTGCAGTGTAAGTGCTCCATGAGCCAAGAGAATGTATCACAACACAAACGCACACACACTGCTGAGCATCCAAATCCTTCTAGAGACTGACATCCTACAGGGAGCTCTCTGTGCATCAATGTCTGCATGGACACGACTATCATCTATTCAGGGACACTGAGGTCAGTGGTTCTGCTATCAGACCCTCAGTCTGGGGCTACATCTCACTCCTACCTGACTCCACGCTATCTGCAGGTAGTGGTGCGTAAATGGCGGGAAGGGTTTTGGACGAGGAAAAGAGAAGGTCTGTTTCTGAGTCTCCACAACTTCCTGTGACTCACCAATACATCTCTGGTGTGGAGAGTGGAATTTGGAGGTTTTTTTGTCAAAAAAAAGTTCCACTTACAAAAACACAACCATATAAAGATTCAGCAAACCACAAACTGTATACGAGAAAACAAAAAATGTACACCCACATGGCTCCACATTCCATGAACTCACAGCTGCAGCCAGTGTAAATAATCAAGGCTTCACTGGCCACACCTGGTGCTCATCTCCTCTTCAGGTTGCGGTGGGCCTGGTCTGAGCTCCGGGGTGTCACACTTTTCCATTACTTAAGAGTTTTTAAAATGCAGGATGAGAACAAAAACATTTTAATCTCTCCATGAGGAGTGGATAACAGGAAACAGAGGACATCATGCAGGCGAAGCTAAAATTCAGAGAGCAAAAGGAGGCTTGTGCTGTAGAAAACACAGTGCACTTCTCTCCTGAATGATGGTACATGGGGAGGGGCAAATGTGGCATCATTAATGTTAATGAGGCACTGAACTCACTCTTTCGTGCTCTTGCTGACTGCTCGTATGGATTTCTCCTCTGCCCTGTTTGCCAGGTTGAGAACTATGGAATCCAGATCACCCAGCCTCCTGGAGAACCTGTGGTCTTCTTCAAGCATGACTGTCTCACCTCTGAATCATTTTACGAAAACTTGAATTTCAAGAGCTCTCAAGAAGAGTCGCTTTACCAGAGTCTGAGTCCAAGCACCGTTCAAAAGGATTCCATCTATCATATCCTCCATTCTGCACCCTGACAAAGGGAGGAAATTAAGATTTTCTGCTCAATACAGCCTTTCTACTCAAAGTGCTAAAAAACAAGTTACAGGTGAGATAGGGATAGAGTAGAACCTCAAAAGGGGCACAGCAGAAGAACACGTATGGAGCTCAAGGTGAGCTCACTGCCCACACCTCTGTAGTATGCAAAAGTTACATGTTTCAGGATGGACATTTCCTTTGTCATCGTTATCTGCTGAATACCTTCAATTGCGTGTCTCTTGTTTCTGTTCATTGTGTGTTTACTGTCGTACCGTACTGCAGTTGGGATTATCCCGTGACTGTTACCCATCAGTGTTGGAAGAGTGGCTGCTGAGCATATGAATGTTACATTCGTAACTCCAGAGTCGCTTCTGCTGCTGAGTGACAGTGAGAAGAACCTCGGTGATACGGTCATCCTTTCATTTATGTGTGCATTTGGTTTAGTAGAGGTTGGAGGGACAGAAATGCCCTGTCAGACCTACTATAGTATGAGGGCAAAAAGCAATGTGGTGGTCACAGTGGTCACCTTGTAAATGGCGAACCTGCTATTTCCACTTTCCCTCTGGGGTGACCTTGATCGAGGTCCTTACCTTGAAATGAGAGTAAAAATAACCAGGCTTACAAATGAGTAAATAATTGTACGTAGCTCAGCAACATTCACCATCCTTTTGGTGAAAGGAAGAGACTAAAACTGTATGAAGTGTGTCATTGAAAATGGGCAATTAAAGAAATTGATATTTAAAATAAATATTCTGGAAGTTGTTTTCTTTCAAGAACCTGTGACTTGAGTGTGCACCAAAGAAAGAGCCAGAGTTTTTTTTAAACCTGGTTCTGCACCGGTCAGGTGGCCCCCTGGACCCTCGTCCATCATCATCGGAGCGTCGGTGCAATCAACATGGTAAAACACTCTGCTTAGGGTATTAATTCTTCCCCCTCCTGCTCATTTGATAACCCAAAACAGTTTAAATGTTACCAAATTAATAAACAGAAATCCTTTTAGTCACTTATTAGGTGTGTGGGCTGGTAACACTATATAGTATCCATTTTAAGTCGCTTTGGAGAAAAGCATCTGCTAAGCAAATAAATATAAAATCTAACTGTTGCCCCTGATTCCTGGTCGTAACTTTGACCTTTTACACTGGCATACAATCCCCAAATGGGACTTCACTAAACTCACAAGTACTTGCTCTTCTCTTCAGAAGGTTACAACTTGTATGTAAACATGAGTGTTTCTGCAGCTCTTCTGAGGTTCTCCAGCATCTCTTTCAATCCTTTTGCCATCTTGTGCTGGAAAACAGCAGCCTGATATCAAGAGCTGGCTTAAAAAAAAAAAAAAAAAAAAAGTGTATGTGATACTATTACAGGCGTGGTCTTGGCGCCTTCAGACCATGACCACCTTCCTGACGCTTCCAAAATTCCTCAGTTACTTTGTTCAGTCACGTCTCTGTTATTGTGACTTACATGATGGTCGAGCTGTAGAAACCACACACACACACACACACATTTTCAGAACCGCTTGTCCCTTACGGGGTCACGGGGAACCGGAGCCTACCCGGCAACACAGGGCGTAAGGCCGGAGAGGGAAGGGGACACACCCAGGACGGGACGCCAGTCCGTCACAAGGCACCCCAAGCGGGACTTGAACCCCAGACCCACCGGAGAGTAGGACTGCGGTCCAACCCACTGCGCCACCGCACCCCCCTGTAGAAACCATTCATGCAGAAATCCAGAACATTCCAAAGGGTTCACACATTATCCAACAACCAAACAAAATATGCATAGTAACACTATTTACTCTAGTCATTTACTGTGTGCTGTGAACAGGCATGACCTACTGTATATTTCGTCAGGCATAGCCTTCACTGCTTCACAGCTCAGGTGGCTGATCCATGACTTCCAATAGGGGGCACTATAAGATGATCCACACATGAAAATTGCAAAAAAGAAAACTGCGATGGTTGTGCTGCTCCCTGAACAGCACTGGTGAATGACTGCTGTAGAAAGAAGTGCAGGAGGACTGAACAGCCTACAGACAACGTTAAGTAAAGGGAAGGAGACTAAAGGAACAGAAGTGGAGACAAGAAGAATAATGTAAAGTGTGACTCACGGTGAAGACTAATATTTTTATATTACACACACACACACACACACACACATTTTCAGAACCGCTTGTCCCATACGGGGTCACGGGGAACCGGAGCCTACCCGGCAACACAGGGCGTAAGGCCGGAGGGGGAGGGGACACACCCAGGACGGGTATTTTTATATTACACTTTATTTAATATTATACTTTAATATTTTTATGACATTTTGGCTACAGCGAAATTAAAGCTTACCGAAAACTAAAACACGTAGACAAATTCCTATTTATTTGAATATTTGTACTGAATTGCATGATAAACAAGTACAAAGTTTGTCCTTCTGTTACTGGTCACCAGCACTCACAAAAGCAAACGTTCGAAGGTGAATTCATCCTCATCTCCTACTCTCCACCTAAAGGCTGAATATGGTCATTCCACAACAAACAAGTTTTTGAAATCAGAAAAGTTAACGAAACAGAACAAGAAATAACCGAAACGTGTCCTTGAACATTTGAAATCTTGGATATGCGAAACGTGGTGACCCAGTGTAATCCCCTTTGTAGGGCGTAGCCCTCCTTTCTTCTCATCCTTGCACTCTTGTAGCTATTTTGTGTGCTCTTGTAACGGAAGTGTAATGTGTCCCACAGAAGATGTCTCCTCCACCCCAGAGAACTTCAACATGGACCACAGCGGACACCCAGGAAATGCGTAAGGGGTGAGTGGGGAAGGGAGCAGCCTGGACAGCCTCAGGATGTGCTGGAGAGACTGGATCTCATGGCTGAGCCCAAGGAAGGTTCCGGAGACTGGCTGGCCACGGAGGAGGGTTCACTCCTCAGACTGCCGAGGATGGAAAAGCAGGAGGAGACAAACTCACTGACAGCCGAACTCAGGGTTACACGGTCTCACTGAGCTGCTATTTCTCTTTGTCCTTTCGTAGGTTGAGAATGACTACGATATTCAGATAAACCAGGCCGCTACAGAACCCGTGATCTTTTTCCACGAACCTCCTGATCGTTTCCCCATCAGGTCAGCCAAGAACGACCCTATTAATGAAAACCTCGACGCCCAGCGCTCTCGGAAAGACTCCTGTGAAAATGTCCACATCAACACTTTCCACAAGTGTTGGGTATATGAAAGCCTCAAGAGCAAAACCCTCAGTGCCACAACCTGAAACATGTCAGAGCAAAAAAGGTGAGCTGGCTACCCACCTCCCCTGCAAACACGAGTACAATAATTTTTGGGGAAAGTCCGTTAGTTTCACTCTCTTCTGGCTAACAACTCCTTGGTCTAAGTTGCCCCATGCTAACAAAGAACAGTAAGCGTTGGTGGAGTTGAACCCATGTCAGTCTGTCCCTAAACCAGTTCAGCTGCTCTGTCTGTATGTGAACCGAGCTGCTCGTGAAACACATCACTGCCAAAGATCCACACTTTCCTGAACAACAGCTGGGGGGGCTCCCGTCCAGCAACACCAGAAGGTGATCGCTACACCTGGTCAAAAGACACGGACTGAGAACGACGACCAGGTCTGATCTGGAGAAGTTTTTGGAAACATTTATCTCTCAAGGGCTATATTTAGCCCGGTTCCTCCCAATTGCTTTCTGACTCCTCTTCCCTTTGGACCCCGTAAACTGCAGGCGCTGCGATGGACTGGTGTCTTGTCCAGGGTGCCCCCCAGTCACAAACAAAAACCAGTGAAACTTTCATCCACAGCTCTGAACATCTCTGACTACAGAATATAAACAATCCCAAATGACAAATACCTCGGACTTTAGTCGCTCAGCCTCCCACCCTGAAAACTTAAACACAAAAATAAAATAAGTTCTCCAGTGTTCCTTTGAAAGTCTTGCTTCTTCAGAAGCTCCTGCACCTGCTACTCATTTCCTCCTAGAAAACCCACAGCAGCTGCAGCTGCCAGCATGGACCACCTTAACGAAGATCTTTCCATTCCATTAGTGTTTCTTCACAAACGTACAGGAGTAAATGTAAAAAATCCCGACGATGAAGACGACCCTACCTACAACAGCTTCTCCAGGCATTCGCTGAGGTACGAACAACAGGGTAAATGTAACGCATGACTTCCCGCCTCTGCTTATTTGCCTGTTATTAGTTTGATGGGGGGGTGGAGTCTACCCCGGTGAATGAGAGGGTCATCTCCCTACGCCTTCGGGTCAGGGAACGGTCTCTCACTGTCGTTTGTGCTTATGCGCCTAGCGGCAGTGTAGAGTACCCGGCCTTTTTGGAGTCCCTGGGGGGTGTGCTGGAAAGCGCTCCCACTGGGGACTCTGTCGTTCTACTGGGGGACTTTAACGCCCACGTGGGCAGCGACAGTGATACCTGGAGGGGCGTGATTGGGAGGAACGGCCTCCCTGATCTGAACCCGAGCGGTGAGTTGTTATTGGATTTCTGTGCTAGTCGCGGTTTATCCATAACGAACACCATGTTCATGCATAAGGGTGTCCACCAGTGCACTTGGCACCAGGACACCCTAGGTCGGAGGTCGATGATCGACTTTGTAGTCGTTTCTTCTGACCTTCGGCCATATGTCTTGGACACTCGGGTGAAGAGAGGGGCTGAGCTGTCAACTGATCACCACCTGGTGGTGAGTTGGATTCGATGGCGGGGGAAAAAGCTGGACAGACCTGGCAGGCCCAAACGCATAGTGAGGGTCTGTTGGGAACGTTTGGCGGAGGCCCCTGTCAGAGAGGTCTTCAACTCCCACCTCCGACAGAGTTTCAACCAGGTCCCGAGGGAGGTGGGGGACATTGAGTCTGAATGGACTATGTTCCGCTCCTCCATTGTCGGTGCGGCGGTTCGGAGCTGCGGCCATAAGGTCTCCGGTGCCTGTCGCGGCGGCAATCCCCGAACACGGTGGTGGACACCGGAAGTAAGGGATGCCGTCAAGCTGAAGAAGAAGTTCTATCGGGCCTGGCTGGCTCATGGGACTCCTGAAGCAGCTGACAGGTACCGACGGGCCAAACGGAGCGCGGCTCTGGCAGTCGCCGCGGCAAAAACTCGGGCTTGGGAGGAGTTCGGTGAGGCCATGGAGGAAGACTTTCGGTCGGCCTCAAAGAGATTCTGGCAAACCGTCCGGCGACTCAGAGGGGGGAAGCGGTGTTCCACAAACACTGTTTACAGTGGAAGTGGTGCGCTGCTGACCTCAGCTGAGGATGTTCTCGGGCGGTGGAAGGAGTACTTTGAGGATCTCCTCAATCCCTCCGACACGCCTTCCGTAGAGGAAGCTGAGGCTGGGGACTCGGAGGGGGACTCGTCCATTACCCTGGCTGAAGTTGCTGAGGTAGTCAAAAAACTCCTCGGTGGCAAGGCTCCGGGGGTGGATGAGATCCGCCCCGAGTTTCTCAAGTCTCTGGATGTTGTGGGGCTGTCTTGGCTGACACGCCTCTGCAGCATCGCGTGGAGTTCGGGAACAGTGCCTTTGGACTGGCAGACCGGGGTGGTGGTCCCTCTTTTTAAGAAGGGGGACCGGAGATTGTGTTCCAACTACAGGGGGATCACACTCCTTAGCCTCCCTGGGAAAGTCTATGCCAGGGTACTGGAAAGGAGAATCCGACCGATGGTCGAACCTCGGATTCAGGAGGAGCAATGCGGTTTTCGCCCTGGCCGTGGAACACTGGACCAGCTCTATACCCTCACTAGGGTGTTGGAGGGTTCGTGGGAGTTTGCCCAACCAGTCCATATGTGTTTTGTGGACCTGGAGAAGGCATTCGACCGTGTCCCTCGTGGCATCCTGTGGGGGGTGCTTCGGGATTATGGGGTTCGGGGCTCGTTGCTACGGGCTGTTCGTTCCCTGTATGACCGGAGCAGGAGCTTGGTTCGCATTGCCGGCAGTAAGTCAGACCTGTTCCCGGTGCATGTTGGACTCTGCCAGGGCTGCCCTTTGTCACCGATTCTGTTCATTATTTTTATGGACAGAATTTCTAGGCGCAGTCAGGGAACGGAGGGTGTCTGTTTTGGTGGCCGCGAGATCTCGTCTCTGCTTTTTGCGGACGATGTGGTCCTGTTGGCTTCATCAAGTCAAGACTTGCAGCGTGCACTGGGGAGGTTTGCAGCCGAGTGCGAAGCGGCGGGGATGAGAATCAGCACCTCCAAATCCGAGGCCATGGTCCTCAGTCGGAAAAAGGTGGATTGCTCCCTCCGGGTTAGGGGGGAGTTGCTCCCTCAAGTGGAGGAGTTTAAGTATCTTGGGGTCTTGTTCACGAGTGAGGGAAAAATGGAGCGGCAGGTCGACAGACGGATCGGTGCGGCGTCCGCAGTAATGCGGTCATTGTACCGGTCTGTTGTGGTGAAGAGGGAGCTGAGTCGTAAGGCGAAGCTCTCCATTTACCGGTCGATCTACGTTCCTACCCTCACCTATGGTCATGAACTCTGGATCATGACCGAAAGAATGAGATCGCGGATACAAGCGGCAGAAATGAGTTTCCTCCGCAGAGTGGCTGGGCGCACCCTTAGGGATAGGGTGAGGAGCTCAGTCACCCGGGAGGAGCTCGGAGTAGAGCCGCTGCTCCTCCGCATCGAGAGGAGCCAGTTGAGGTGGCTCGGGCATCTGTTCCGGATGCCTCCTGGACTGTTCCGGGCTTGTCCCACTGGGAGGAGGCCTCGGGGCAGACCCAGGACACGTTGGAGAGACTATGTCTCCCGGCTGGCCTGGGAACGCCTTGGGGTTCCCCCAGAGGAACTGGAGGAGGTGTGCGGGGAGAGGGAGGTCTGGAGTACTCTGCTCGGACTGCTGCCCCCGCGACCCGGCCCCGGATAAAAGCGGAGGAAGATGGATGGATGGATGGATAGTTTGATGGGGGGTGCGGTGGCGCAGTGGGTTGGTCCTGGTCCTGCTCTTCAGTGGGTTTGGGGTTCGAGTCCCGCTTGGGGTGCCTTGCGACGGACTGGCGTCCCGTCCTGGGTGCGTCCCCTCCCCTTCCAGCCTTACGCCCTGTGTGCCGGGTTAGGCTCCGGTTCCCTGCCCCCCGTATGGGGCGAGTGGTTCGGACTGGCTGTTTGATGACAAAATTGTATTGCTGTTCATCTCCATGGTTGTTGTGCATTGTTGCAGAAGTGTCTCTGTTGAAAAAAAGGACTTTTGGTTGAAACAAGACGCACAAAACGAGCATTGGAACCACAGAGCTGGCGTTTGTTGACACGGTGCAGGCGCTGGTGTGACAAAGGGAAGAACAGGACACACAGGAGAGACCTGGGCGCTGAACCACATATGAGAGTAAAGTTCTTGCAGGTGTGTTTCCAGGACTGAACTTGAGAAACTGCCAGACACCATAAGGGCTGGTTTTCAGCTCGTCTTTTCATCCCATTCCTTCATTATTAAAAGGGTGCAGGTGTTCCCGGAGGGGTTGTTCTGAGCTGGTTGTCATCTCGGAGGACGATGGGATTTTTGACACCAACTTTGGACCTCATGAAGAGACCTGAAATTATGATGAATTCACCTCTGGTTTCTCATTCCTCTAAAGGGGAACGGCGAGTGACGCTGGGTGGAATCTGCCTTTGAGCAACCACTCGGGTGGTTTTCACAGTAATTGAGGAAGTGGGTTACCTTGGCCACTTTCTGTGCCTGTCTTTGGACTGCGGCCATGGCAAGAACATGCAAACTCGAAACAGCCTGCACTAGATTCATACCTGTGCACAAACACACAGCTCCGGTCCTGTGAACCACCAAGTGGGTGAAGCTCCCTGGGTGTGATGCATGCTGGCCATCACAAGGCCCCCAGAACTATAACTAAGAATGAAGCATATTTTGTAAGAAGTACTGCTCTAAACTTGCTTGGTGGGGGGGTGTACTCTAGTGAGCGCAACATTATTGATGAGAGTGTGAAAGCTTGACTGCCGCATGCAGCACCTTTCTCTTTGAGTCACCAGTTGGACAAACACTTCACTTGCTGAAATAAAGAACTGCAAAGCAACTCTGAACACAAATAGGGTGGGGGAAAAAAAAGACAATTTAAGATCGGAAATTAATTAATGTGCAATTAAAATAAGGTGTTGACACTACTAAATCTTGACATAAAGACATACATCATTTACTGACACAGCTTGGGACAACTCAAGGTTCCAGTGACGAAATTATCTACTGCCTGTTGGACAGCAGCTTCTCACGTACAACACACACATTACACAACAGAATGAAACAACACATGAACACAACTTTATTACATAACAGCACACAGTCCCAGCTGCATAATGAATCTCTTTGTCCAAGGTGTGTATAATAACTTAATTACAATTATTTCCCCATTTATACTTAGCTATACCAGCAGCCACTCAGACAAAGTGTAATAATCTGCTGCCCAGTAGTGGTGGGCAACAACTGGTACTCAGCCACGCTCAGGTTAATTTTTCCCTCCCCCTTCCTTGGCTTAGAAATTTTTTTTGTTTTCCTTTCCTCAGTTACCCGAGGGCTTACTTGTAACCAGGAAAAACAGCTTCATTTGTTTTCTTTTTATCATTCCTTATGTATCACTGTATCTGCTTTATTTGTCCAGGTATGTTGGATTTGAACCTGAGATCTGCAGGACAACAACTCTATTTATTCAGCAGGTGACAGAGTAGCTAAAGAACATAAACTAGTGGACTATACTACAGATGCGGAAGAAAAAGAAGACCGTGAAATAGCATACAAGCGAAGTGGTACAATCAGAATTCTTACATTAAACCAATATGGCAACCCAGACTCAATGTATTAGCAGTTTTTACTGCAAAATGCATTTCCCTTTATGACATAAAAAAGATTAGCTGTTTTATTCCTCTGCTAGAGAACAACACGAGTCAGGTATCTGGAAGTTTAGCCACAGTAAGAATCTCCCATATTTTAATTTGTTGACAAGACTAAGAACTGTACCATGATTTCCCACACTTAAAAAGATTGTTTCATGGTCTGAAAATAAAAACCTGAATTTGTTAAAACCACTGTGTACAGAAAATGTTACAATGTGGTTCAGAATTGTTGGCGATATTAACGTCTCATGTAGCCTGAGCACTCCTCCTCCTCGGAGTCACTGTCCTCCTCTATGGAAGGTTCAAAGTTCTTCTGGGCACTATTTGGTACCGAACGCTCAGCCCCAGTTTCTGCACAGCTGGCAACTAGGAGCAACGTCCTGCTCTGCTCTGCTGACCTCTGACCAGCTCCTGTGGACAGGGAAGTCCGAGAGTCGCTGAGAAGGGGCACTTTCACAGGTTCTGCTATGACGTTCTCAAGGTGTTCATCCTCCCCTTCCTCTACTTTCAGTGTACCCAGAGTCACAGACAGAAGGTTCACATCCACACAGTCCTGCTCCATGTTCTCATTTCTCTCAGGACTAAGGTGAACAGTAGCAGCAGGGACCTCTGGCTGATTCTCAGGTTCACCTGAAGATTCAAATGGCACTGGCATCCGTGGATCTTCTTGATCTAAAGAAAGTACAGTTCTGCCAGAATTGCCAGAGTTCTCCACGCTGGTGTTTGCAGTCGAGGGTAGAGCTGAGCTTCCAGAGTTACATGACGTCTCATCACAGTCCAAGACGTTACGAGGCCCTCCTGGCCGGTTTAAGTATGGGTTTTCTTCTTCATCCTCCTCATCCGAACTCTCTGGGCATAGCTTTGGAATTGTTCTTGTTGGCTTTCCTTTGTGTGCAGGGATGGGATTCACTGAGACTCGTTCTAGGATTAGCTGGGGTGTGGCAGTGATGACAAAATCTGCTGGAAAATTGCACTTCGGCAGAGACTTCTGCATGAAGGGAGAAAGGAACGGTAGACAAATTCAGACAAAATTTAACATTTAAAAATTACAAATCCAGGTCATCCTCATCTTAGCACATGCAGAACCCAGGACAACCCACACTAATCCTGCTGTGCAATTTTTCAGTGCTGACGTTCGATCGTAACGGCCAAGGATGATCGTTCCATCGGCTGCACAATAACACCGGCTGCCTGTATCTGTTATTGTCTGGGTGTCCAGCAGTGACTGCATTTTGTTTCCAACGCTTTCAATTTGCGACTCCCTTCAAGTGACCTTTAATTGAGGTGGTTTAGCAAGTGAAAATTTAAGTGTCCTGGCGGTGCTATGAAAACGTCACTGGGCTCAGTGGGTACAGGTAATAAGTTCAGGCCTGTCTGGGTGGAGTTTGCGTCCGCACCCTCTGTTGGCAAACACCACATCACGGCTCTTACCAGCACTGTAGGGCGGTGGATCTTCTGCTTCCACAAGTAACCCGTGTAGATGAGACCCAGCAGAACCACTCCTCCCAGCAGCAGAGCCACAGCCAACAGCCCCAAGGAAATAAAGACTGAGGAAAGATAATACGGGATTAGTGAGATAAGAAAACACCCTCCCTTATCCTGAGCGCACACTATGACCAGGATATATTGAAATAAATAGTCACGTGGTGTGCAAAAACACTGGGGCAAATCCGATCTCAATGAGTAATAAACATTTTGGCTCAAGTTTTGCGGTCATAAACCGCAGCACCTTTTTTTGCCACCTAAGCCCAGGGTGGTTTAAAGAGGCACTTGATCCCAAAGCTTCGGTTCAGTTACACCGAGAAACTGACTCCTCACTTCATACTTTCCATTTCATCCCACAGCTTCTCAATGGGGTTACAGCCTCTACTTAAACACCTACGCTTGTATTAGGCCGAGCTGACATTTTCATTATTTTCATCTACCGTGCAAAGATGACTCTTCTGGTTCAGCTAAAATTCCTAAATTGAGCACTAAACTGGCAGAACTAAAACTGCACATTCTGGAACAATGAGCCGCTCACCAGCGCTGCTCTGCTTCACAGAGCCAACAAGTGCACATTTCCAAGCCGTGGGGTTCATGTGCTTATTGGCGGGGACACTGGTGTGAACCTGCACACAGTACTCGACTCCCGTCTCAAGCTCACAGATGCTGCGATTCATCCCTTCCATCGTCATCTCATCTACCTGTAGACAGCAGAAACACGCCAAAGCAGAGTGGTGTGAGAATGTGACTGAGGACTGCATGCTGTGCGTGTACAACTATTCCAATGGAAAACAACCACAGAGGTGAACTTTCAGCCAGTTCCTCTGTACAGTATGCAGTGTGTGGCTGAAAACGACCATGGAACAAAACACCATCTGTCAGTTTCTCCAACCACGGGGCCCATTTACACGCTTTAACTCGGTCCTTTTGAAAGCTCGTTCTTCCACTAAAGAGCCCTTGTTAACACAAAGAAGGAGCCGTCCCACAAACAGATAAGCGAGAGCCTTCACTCTTCCCACCTTACAAACACTCCTTACACCGGTAAAAGGAAACAAACACATCAGTCACCCTTCGAGCTCCAGATTTGTTCAGGTGAATTTTAAAGTCAAACTGAAGGTAGATTTCCTCAATGGTCCTCTTTCCTCTTCCTCTGGGGAGTTTCACAGCCAGTTGTAGACAGTCTTCAGATTGTGTCAGTGACAGCTCAGGGGGCCCAAGCTCAGCTACAGGAACAAGGCAGTATGGTTCATTTACACTAGTAAACACACACAGAGCATCATTTCAGCAGTCATACAACTGATATGCTCGGGGTAACATCACTGTGGACTAAATTCACTTTTACCTTTCTGACAGTAAAATGTGCAACGCCTGGGAAGCACGTCCAACATATTCTGAAAATAACGACATGTGTTCAACGTGTTTGGAGTTACAGGCCAGAGAAAAGAGCGAACTCACTGTCTCTCCAAGGACTGAAGATCTTGAAGGGAGCGGAAGACAACTTGCCCTTATAGAGGGCCTGGACACTGATTTGGTATTCGCCATATTCGTCCTTGAGAACATCTGTCAGGTTGATCACTGTGACATTTGTAAGAAGCAGAAGCCCACTTTTCCTTCCACTGCCACTAAAAAAAAAAAAAAAGAGACCAGCCGTGTTAACAGTACTGTTACTCTCTACAGAGCAGAGTGTGACACAACACTTAGTCACAATGGCACTGTACGGAAATGTGTGTTTTACTCATTTACAGCTGCAACTGTTTTCCAATAAAAATGATGGAAACACACTTTCTGTACAACTTGGGACACTTCACTCATCTACGCACCACAGTATTTCACTGGAGCAGTTCAGGGTAAATGTCTCAGCTGAAGGTATTACCACAGGAGCGGCACTGGGGCTCGATGCTGTAATATTCCGGGTAAAAACCCATAACCAGCAGGCCACCTGCTGCCCAGTGCTGTGTGTACAAACAACAACAAGCACACAACACAACATACACACACACACACACAGTCTGAAACCACTTGATCCATGTGGGGTTGCAGTGAACCAGAGCCTAACCCAGCAACAGAGGATGCAAGGCTGGAGGGGGAGGGGACACACCCAGGGCGGGACACCAGTCCCTCACAAGGCACCCCAAGCAGGTCTCAAACCCCAGACCCACGAGGGAGCAGGCACAGGCCAAACCCGCTGCACCACCACACCCCTCAACAAGCACACAACAGCGTTACGCTATTTCAGGGAAACGAAAGTAAGGCGTCCCACCTGACATTGACCCTGTACATGGTCCCTGGAGGTGTTCTCGGTCCTGGGTCCCACTTGAGGATGTGCTCAAAGTCCACGGACTGAATGGTCACGTTCCTCGGGGCCGGAACAGCTCCGAGAGCTACGGAGGGAGGAGGGACGGTACAGCGGCAGTTATTACCAGGCTACGGGAGGAGGACAGAGCCAGAGTACTAACACCTGGAGCGTACATTCCCAGGACTTCTTCTTGGTTCATCCCATGTTCTCTTCACTGAGCCACCAGAGACACGGGGCTCCCGAGGGCCTTTTCCCACACATTCCGTTCATTGATGTCCCCCTTACAAATAACCATAACACACACAGTATTCATATTTCTGTGGGTGAGCAGTGCTCCAGCGTCACTGTGTTCCACACTGTCAGTGTCACTCAGTAACTACACTGTAGTAGAGCAGGGTACTTTGACAACGGAGCAGGTAAAAGCGGAGTACATCACGATCATGATGATGATGATGATGATTACCGTGGGAGCTCTGCAGGAAGAGGAGAGCGGCCACAATGTAGCAGCTCATATCAGCGCGCCGCGTGTGTTCCTGCGCGCGCCTCCGAGCTCCGCCGCACTTGTGAGGAAACAGCAGCGGCCCCCCGCGGTGTCTCTACAACAACAAGACGGAACACGGACAGTCTTCCGTCGCGGAGCAACACGAAACGTCAATATTATTTCACACTGACCTTATTGAGACTAAAAAGAACCAGCGGCGTGATGAGTGAAACTTAAGTTAAACGCGGCACAGTTACACCAGTACGATCCCGCGTACGTATACAGGAGCTCAAAACTCACCACCACCAGTCCATTACGCTCTCACAATGCGCGAGCGATCGCAAGGTCGGCCATTCCCGAAAAAAAGTCATCGAACCGTTTTCAAAACCACTACGGACAAAATACCTCCTTCGCAGCAGAATTTCTGCCGCTTCTTCCCGAAGGGGAAAGTCCGACGGAATAAGAACCTGTTCCACGGCTAATTGCTCCCCGTTTCCGTATTATTTTAGTAACGTCAGAAAGAACGGCCCAATAGCGAATCAGCGCCTAAACCCCTCCACCAATCCCGGGTTCAGATGCTTCAACGCTCGGCATCCTGAACGCCAATTGGGTCTTTCCGAGAAGGAGTGGGCGGAGCTTTGGGAATCAGCTTGTAGCCATGGCTCTGTTGGGTGAGGGCGAGAAGCCAATGAAACGGAGGCTGGCGGCACGTGCTCTCAAAGTGGGCGTGTTCTGGACCTCCGGGATTCCCTCAATCACGTGATTTCTATGCGCAACTGCGGGGCGCGTTTTCGTTTCGGTGGGTTTTGTTTTTCTCTACCTTAAAAAAAAAAAGAATAACAACTCCATTGGGCTTATTTTAACACGACGTAACCTGCGTCTCATCAGAATGAGCAGATAATTACAGATAATTCCTGTATGAGTTACAGGGCTATGCGCTGGAGGAAAAATGTCATGTGGTTGTTACTACCGCAGTGCTCGTAAATTAGAGTAAAACAAGGTGCTCTTTCAGCTGATTGACAGACTAATCATGTCCCAAGTGTCCATTAGAAAGACATAGTATGTTACAAAGTATGTGCTGTGTGCAGAATAACCCGAAACCGTTGCACTTATTCTGTGGCTGCAGCATTTGACCCTGTCAATCACCGGATTCTATTCTCCTGTCTCTTAACCAGCTTGGGATCAAAGGTGCAGCACTAAGATGGCTGTTGGTTTGGTATTGGGTCCTCTTCTTTTCTCGATCTACACCTCCTCCCTCGGTCCGGTCATAGCCCCCCATGGATTCAAATACCACTGCTATGCTGATGATACCCAGCTCTTCCTCTCCTTTCCACCTGGTGCGTCAGATATCTCCGCACGCATTGCTGCCTGCCTGTCGGACATCTCTTCATGGATGTATGATCACCACCTCCAACCAAACCTCTCCAAAACAGAGATTCTTTACCTCCCAGCTGGCCTGTCCTCCTGTCACGATCTATTGATGAAACTGGACAACTCATTCATTTCGCCTAGCTCCTTTGCTAAGAGTCTGGGAGTTATGATTGATGCGAGTCTGTCATTCTCTCAACATATTGAAGTCACAACCCGGTCCTGCAGATACATCCTGCATAATATTCGTAGGATCCGTCCCTACCTCGCTACTGACTCCGCCCAACTACTTGTCCAGGCCATGGTGACTTCCTGTCTGGACTACTGCAACTCTCTTCTGTGTGGCCTTCCTGCTCATGCCATCAAACCTTCAACTTCTACAGAATGCTGCTGCACGAGTTGTGTTTGATTTTCCAAAGCGCTCCCATGTATCTCCTCTATTCATTTCTCTGCACTGGCTTCTTATAGCTGCCTGAATCAATTTCAAAACCCTGGTTTCTGTGTACAAATGCATCAATAGAACTGCTCCTGGATATTTACAGGACTTGGTTAAGCGGTACACCCCAGCCAGGCCCCTTCGCTCTTCTACTTCTGCTCGCTTGGTGGTCCCACGCACGAAAGGCAAAGCTCAGAGGTTCTCGGTTCTGGGTCCGTTGTGGTGGAATGACCTTCCCCTGTCACTCAGAACTGCAGAAACTCTGTCTACATTCAAGAAGGGTCTGAAAACTCACCTTTTCCAGACCCATCTCGCCCAAGATCTCTCCAGTTCATGTATGGTGTAAATGTTCATGCACTGTAACTTCATGAGCATCACCAGGTAAAGCCTTTAATCAGCTACTACTCCGGCATTGCATTTGCTTGCTTGTGTATCTTATAATATTAAAAAAAAAAAAAACATTGGTGGGAGGGTATTGGGATTTGTCTATCCCGTGTCTTATGCACCTACTCGAATGATGAACTTCGGTGCAGCAAGTGGTAGGTAACAAACTAGGTTTACTTGAGTCACATGTCTGCAGCTGTGTCTCCTTCTCTTAATGTAATGCATAAATTGTACTTTTGCTGAGATGTACGTTGCTTTGGACAAAAGCGTCTGCTAAATGAATAAATGTAAATGTAAATTCTGGCAGCGCTCATATACTGAAAAGTGCAACATTTCATCCATGTCACTAACTGAAATATTCTTCGTTGCACGGTTGTGGGAATTTGCTGTCGGGCCTCTTTGGCTGCAAGGACCACAACAAACAATTTTACTGAATCAGTCCAATTTTATTCTTAGCCAAATTTCATGTCGGTAAATTCTGTAAGAAGAAATCTGACTTCCTCACGCTGTCGCTGAGATCAAAGAGCATGTTACTATATACCGTGTCCAGGACTCCGAAAATTAAAAACGATTAAATGCTGAACTATTTGTGAAAGTTTTTCATCTAATAAGTGTTTTATACCTCTGACTCCCTTGTTTTTAATATTGTTTCTTTATACTGCTGAGCTCTTTGTTACCATGTTTTTTATTATAGTATACTATAGTATACTATAGTATTGTGTCAGTAAAACCGAATCGCCGAACACGTGGAAACACTCGGTGATGAAACACGCAGGTTTACTCTGACTCCTACCTTTTACTACGATTCCACTTTTACTGTGTTCCAAACGCTTTTGTTCAGAACCATCCACAGCATTTGGCCCATTAGAAAAATTTACCCCATTTGGGGACCAAGGAGCGCAGAAGAGATGAAAGAAGCGGCAATAAGAGGCGCGACTCTGTGACCCGTTACTGACGTTATTGACTCGAGGTTTACATGTTTACCTCTTTTCCTCCCACAAGTGATTCATTAATACAACTGACATCCATAAAGAGAAACGCCCATAAAAATATTGCTGTGATTAAGTAATAAGCAAACCTGTCAATAACTGCAAATACTAACATGAACAGAACTCAGAGCCAACTTTCCATATTTAGTGAAAATGGACATTGTTATATTAGCAGCCTGGGGTAAAGATTGTAAATCCACATGTTGGCATCTCTAAAACACAAGCCAAAAACTTCTATAAATCACAATAAAATGGTACAATAATAAACCAAATGTAAAAATCTGAACGACAAAAAATGGCACGCTGTAGCCGAGTAAAAATAATAGCAAATAAAAGTGGTGAAGAAGAATGAAAAGAAAAACTTGACTAAATTACTACAAACCTAAATAAAACACATATCCATACAATTAACTGAAAGGGTGATGAAAAATAATAAACTACCAAACACATAAAGGGGCCAATAAAAGAGGTACATGTGGTAAAGCACAGTACATTGTGTCAAGATACTTTCGTCAAAGGGGTGTCCCTAGAAATGTCTCGAGGCCCTCATGTCAAAGAAGATTTTCCATCTGTCCTTGGCCTCATGAAGCCCCAGCAGATCACATCCCACTTCATACAGAACCTGAGTATCCTGTTCATCTACCAGTATGAGACACACTGGGGGTAAACGACCAAATATTACACACACACACAGAGGCATTGCAGAAGGACGTGTCCAGAGAAAACACAGCATAAGAAAAACTGTCCACTCAGTTTCTTATGTGAGTTTTCACAGACTTAACTTTAATGTTGACTTGGCGCCTCAAAAACTGGTACAGTGATGAATATTCAGTATATTCAATATGCACATGAGCAAAATCCATGACTCCTGATCTCATTAACTGGCCACCAGTTTCTTACACTTTATGAAGTTTAAATAATTTAAATCAATAGAAAACACATCAATATCATTTACTGTACATTAGTATACTGTGTATTTGTTATGCAGTGTCTGCAGGGAAAAACTGTACAAATATGTTCAGATCACTGGTCTGTGATTCACAACAGGGGGCGCTATGAGAGAGAGAGAGAGAGAGAGAGAGAATTGCTCTTGTAGTTCTCTGCTGAGTTTTACACAGCGGAGGAAATGCAGCATCTGAGAGACAAAGTTTAATAAATACAGGAAAAGTGAGCAGCAGAGAAACGGAAGTGGAGAGAAGAAGAAGAATGCAGAGTGTGACTCAATGTGAAGACCAGTTGAACACAGCGATCAGAGCAAGAGATTAACTGAAAAAACTACGTGAAGTGAAGGATTCTGGGAGATATTTACTGTCTCTGAGAGGATCCATCTGGAGGTTCTGGACACCTAGGAGCAACATGAAGATCCTCACGGTCACCTTCTGTCTGCTACCAGGTACGTTCTCCCTGATCTCAGTCCCACTGAACACTGTCTCAAACATCTGTGTGTCTCTACTCTGTTTTACTGCGCAGCACGAGGTAAATCCTCAAGTCACATCCACACCTTAGAGACGAGCAAGCAGTTAGAGAGACCTCCTACTCTTTGTGTCTCAACGCATTTGTACAGTAAATCCCCCCCAAAACACACACACGTACGTGACGGTGTAGAGACACAAAGGGTGAAGTGCGTTTACTTGTCCTCCCAGTGTGAAGATTCTCTTGAGGACTCACAGTGAATGATGGTGTGGAGAGCAGCTGGAGTGTGTGGTGTCCCATCATTGTCACACACAGCAACGCTGACAGTCTGCACACACAACTTCTCTGGAATTAATAACTGTTTTATATTTCAGCTCTTTGTTGCTCAGGAAAAATGGAAGTGACTGGACATGTAGGACAGGACGTCACTGTCCAGTGCTCTCACACTTTGGCACGAAGTAATGGGAAGTACTTCTGTAAGGGACACTGTTCCAGAGATGCTGATGTTCTCATTAAAAGTGAATCTCAAAGCAATAAGAAGATCGGGAGGTTCTCACTGTATGACAATGGAACGGGAACCTTCTGGGTGACCATCACTGGACTGAAGAAGACGGACACTGGGACATACTGGTGTGCAGTGGATCGGGCCATTAGAGACACTTTCACAGAGGTGTCTCTAACGGTACTCGATGGTACGGTTTGTCACACTGCTCCACCTCACGTACTACAGTAAAGAAGTGTGTTACTGACACTGCTCCTCACCGTGGTAAACCTCACTGTCTCATCCACAGCTCCTCATCCTGGTTCTACACCAACCGTCACCCCCACAGCTCCTCAGTCCACAGCAGCCCCACCTGAAACCACTAGATCCAGCCAGGTTGGAGGACAGACTACAGGTACCTGGTTCCTGTACTGTGTACAGCAACAGGTGTAGCACAGTGACAGACAGGTGTACCACAGTAAGAAGTGTACATCAGTGACTGCTACTCCACGTTGTTCATTGCAGGGAGAAATGAGATATTTTTGTAATATTTTGTATTTTTTTTGTACACACAGGGAAGAGTTAACTAACTATAACGTGAAGTGGAATACTGTGGGGGGGGCTGAGTGCTTACATGCTTTTACAGTGCACTGCTGTACAGTATTTCAGGCGTAAATGTTTGGCCGGGGGTAGTTTTTAGGGTGAGATGGTCGCTGGCTGTGGTTGGTTGGTCGGCTGCTTGACATGGCAGTTGACTAGTCGTTCTGTTGAGGTTGTCGTTGGCCGAATTACAGAGATATTTCCGACTCATTTTGGCACTTTGCGAAACATTTTTGGAGATACGGGTGATTATGCTTCTGCCTCGTTGTTGTTCCTATTTGTGTACTTGCACTGGAAATGTGTTTCTGCCACTGCATTAATGAAAGACACTACAAGCCCTTCAAGGCCAACAGCATTGTGGACGACCTCTCTCACCCCTCTCATGGACTCTTCGACCTGTTGCCATCTGGCAGGAGGTACAAGAGCATCCGTGCCACCACCAGCAGGCTCCGCAACAGTTTTTTCCCTGGGGTAGTTAGACTTCTCAACACCCAGCTACCTCCCAACACTCAACTGCCTCCGTTGACCAGTTAACTCAGCACTACACTACTCCACAACTGCCTACAGCTCACAGCCATACCCACGTCCTATCCTGTGTATTTATTTACTTATTTACTTATTCATTGTCTTATGCTGTGTTCTGTCTTCCACCATGGTCTCAGAAGAAACGACATTTTGTTCCATTGTGCACAAGCTGTATGGAGGGATGACAATAAAAACTACTTGTAAGCTAGACCCACTGCCTCGCTGTCCTCATCCTCCTCCCCTCAGACCTTACATTGATCCTGTTCCCACTGTGACTGATAGTATTTCTGGGGGTGAAGTTCTGCATTGTCCTTGAGCCTCTTGTTGTCCACAGGTGTTGGTAATGTGTCACATGTGACATTTTTGGAGGAGACAACAACAGTGGGTAAGAACTTTACACCCATATCCACTTCTTACTTTGCACAACAGTACCGATCCTGAGGAGCCCAGTGATCAGTTGCGTACAGCTATTTGAAGATTCCTTTCGGACATTACATTTTCCTTGATACAACTCCTTAAATAATTTCTTGTGGTGTTTTTAATTTACTTTCATATGTTACCAAATTGACCCAGAATGTCCTAAAATTCAGAGTTCAACGCTGCCTCTTATTTGTTCTGTTTCAGAAGAGCAACAACGTTCTTCAGCAAAAACCACATCGTTAACAACCAGCACAGCAGCAACAAAGTCTTGTAAGAATTAAATTAAAATGTTTTGTACTATTCATTTCATTTAAAAAGGGGATCGGAGGATGTGATCACACTCCTCAGGCACCCTGGGAAAGTCTTCACCAGGGTATTGCAGTGGAGACTCCATCCGAAAGCTGAGTCTTGGATTCAGGAGGAACAATGTGGATTTCATCTTGGTCATGGAGCAACTGACCAACTCCTCTGCCTGGAATTACTGTCATGGTTATATGAGGTTTGTCCACAAGATAGTTGGGCTCCATAACAGGGTGAGAAGATCAATGAGTAGAGTATCCTCAAGACTGAGAGGAGTCAGTTGAGGTGGTTCAGCACGTAATAAGAACGTCCCAGGATTGCCAGCTGCTGGACTTATTGCAGCCACGTAACACTGGGAGGAGACCCTGGACACCCTGGAGAAATTGTACCTCAGAGCTGGTCTGGCAATGCCCAAGAGGAGCTGAAGACTGTGGCTGGAGAAAGGAAGGTTTGGGCTGCTTGCTCAGCCTAATAGTTCCACAACCGTCATCAAGACAAAAGGAAGAAAACTGACTCACTGACTGACTCAAAGCTTCGTACTATATGAGTCCAGTCCTGGAGTGACATTGTCCACTGGTCTCTCTGTTCTTTTTCAAGTCTTTTTTTTCTTCCATCCATCCATCAACGAGGAGCTCTGAGGCACCAGTGGTACCTCCTGCATTGTGGTGCCACCTCAGTGTATATTTTCTGGTGTACAGTTTCTTCTTGTTCAAAATATAAATACACAAAGACACATGAATGTCAGTTTTTGGCCGTAATTTAAATACAGAAACTCTACATGTATTAAAATATGACAACCATGTGCTTTATTTGAGCCCATCGTGTTTTTTTGTGTCCAGACAGTAAAAGCTGTGATGCTACAAGTATTTTTAGACACACAGTTTCCTTTCACCTGTGCTTCTGCTCTGACTGCAGTCTACACTTGTGTGTTTCAGATGAGCTGCTATCTCTTGGGAGTGGGCTGGTCGCCATAGTAATGGTGTTGGCATTGGCTGTGTGCATTTTCGTGAAAGTTCAGCGCACATCCAGGAAGTCATTGGGTGTGTATCTGTCACTCCACACACACACACACACACACACACACACACACACACACACACACACACACACACGCACACACACACACACAATCCCATTCTCTCTACTGCACAAAGCAGATGTTTTCAAACAGTGTTTGTTGATAATACTTGGTTCTTCTTTTTTTATGTAACCGACTAAATATTTTCAACCTGCTGTCAGCTAATCATAAAGGCAAAAATATTATTTCAGTTAACTGTATTTGCACTTGCATTAAAAATATATGTTTTAAAGGGTCGCTGAGTGACCTGCTTGACCATAAAATTTTGACTGACCGTCAAACTGTGTCTCTGTGCCGTCTGCAGGATCTGCTCCTTCCTGTCACAGGGTGCCATCGGATCCAGCGAGACCAGGGGAGGTGAGTCCTTCAAAATCAAATGAATGTGGATGAGCTCTTCTTCTGATCCACTTCAGTTTATTTTCATGAAGTTTGACACACTCAGCAACAGTTGAGCATGGGTGACTCTCAGTGAAAAGATGTCCAAAAACACAGAGCTAATGGTATATGGGCAGTAACTGAGGAAGCCAAGCAGCGACTGAGGAGAGGAAAACAAAGAACTCCTCGTCTAAAGAAAGGGAGAAAAACAGACCTCTATGGGTCCAGGTACCAGTGGTTTCCCACCCTTCCTGGGAGTTTCACTTTGGACCTGTGTGTGGAGTGTCCACAGCTAAAAAGCCCAGTAGATTCAGGCGACGTAGATCTGGTGTCTATGCAGAAAAAAGTCAAAGACCAGTGCTCAGGTAGCTGATCCGGTGGGTATCGTAAAGCAGGTCGTCAAGAGAAACTTGACAACATGATAATTCTGATAATTACCATCATCCAGCGGCAGTGAACGTAGCGATACAGAACCAGTGTCCTTAAGAACATTCACGTTCCTGCTCCAGCTCATCACTTATCCCAGGTGTGGATGTGGTGACCAGCTAAAATGGCAATGGAACTGTGTGACTGTGAATCGGTGACATGTTCTCCCAGTGCGTGCGTGTGTGTGTGTGTGTGTGTGTGTGCGTGTGCGTGTGAGAGAGAGAGAGAGTGACAGTTCCAAAGATGCCATGACACCATGTTGCCACTGACAGGGTGAGCAAGTGTTTGCAATGTGTTATAGCCCCATGATGCACAGGATGCCTCAATCACTAATATTCACTATTAGTTACAGGAGATACATTTAATTAAACTTCTCTCTCCAGATTCCCCACACTGAGTACAACAATATTGAAATCAACAATTTGAACCAGCAGCCAGGTGGAGCCCCTGCCATATATGAAGACCTTCCAGACACGCTGAACTATTCCTCTGTCGAATTTCTCCGAAGTCAAGAATGTCCAACCTACTCCAGCATCACCCGAACCAGAAAGGTCTGCGAAACGCCAGGAGATGCCACCAGAAGCTCGAACTCAGTGCTGTACTCCACTGTCAACTTACCCCGAGAGCAACCAGACTCGGCGCTGTACTCCACTGTCAGCTTACCCCGAGAGCAACCAGACTCGGCGCTGTACTCCACTGTCAACTTACCATCCAATTAACATCTTCTGCATTTTTGCTGATTTCATCAGCATTTCTTATCACCACAAAGTGACACATCAAAGTAGGTTATTCAGGTAGAACAGCAAAGATAATTTGTGAAAAAGCTCCACTGCGGCTAAAGCCTGCACGAAAAGTGTAACCACAGGAAGAGGACCGTGGAGGACCATGAGCTGAGAAAGTGTGTGCAGCAACCTGATCTTACATGAACGTATGAGTGAGGTAAATAATTGCTCTTGGTGTGTGGAGATGTGGGCCTGTGGTTTGCTTCCCTGCTTTCAATGCGTGAATTTATACAATTGAACACAAATGGAAAGAGCTGAAAGGCCCCTCAGAATAAAACAGTTTATGACTTCCGGTGTGAGACGTGCCGGAGCGACAGTGCGGTCTTTCGCCAGCTGAGCGTCCAGAACCCGAGAGCCTTTACCTCCGAGCAAAGAAGGAAAGAGTGAAAACCTGACACACCGAAAGTGCCTGTTTTTCTTTTTGTTTTTTTGGGTGGGGGGCTCCATTTTCATATTCAGACTCCTTGTCTTGGCCATGTGGCTGAAAAAGGAAAGTAGAGAAGTAACTTAAACTGACACACTTCCTCCCACATGTACTTTGAAGATGCCGTTACACACAGCTGCAGCGCCGCTGTGCTGTTACTCTGTTCAGTTCATAGTGTGTGCATTGATTTGTGAATGAAACTTCACTTATTACAACTTGTTCTCGGCTGTCTTTAAAATGAGTGTTTCATGTCTGAGGAGTCTTTTGCACGTTGCTATAAATATTTGGAGGTTTGAACAGACAATTGGTGCTCAGTTTCACACAGCGGTTGTTTGGTTGGTCTGTGCTGCTGTGGTCTGTCTTGTTGGAATGGAGACTGAGTGGAGCTCCTCACCACGTTTCACCTCCCAACATGGGCGCCCAAGGCCAGTCGATCTTCACCAATGTCCCTTTGTGGTGTAAAAAGGTAACTTTTGGTACAGGAGAACCTGCTAGAGAACAACACGAGTCAGGTATCTGGAAGTTTAGCCACAGTAAGAATCTCCCATATTTTAATTTGTTGACAAGACTAAGAACTGTACCATGATTTCCCACACTTAAAAAGATTGTTTCATGGTCTGAAAATAAAAACCTGAATTTGTTAAAACCACTGTGTACAGAAAATGTTACAATGTGGTTCAGAATTGTTGGCGATATTAACGTCTCATGTAGCCTGAGCACTCCTCCTCCTCGGAGTCACTGTCCTCCTCTATGGAAGGTTCAAAGTTCTTCTGGGCACTGTTTGGTACCGAACGCTCAGCCCCAATTTCTGCACAGCTGGCAACTAGGAGCAACGTCCTGCTCTGCTCTGCTGACCTCTGACCAGCTCCTGTGGACAGGGAAGTCCGAGAGTCGCTGAGAAGGGGCACTTTCACAGGTTCTGCTATGACGTTCTCAAGGTGTTCATCCTCCCCTTCCTCTACTTTCAGTGTACCCAGAGTCACAGACAGAAGGTTCACATCCACACAGTCCTGCTCCATGTTCTCATTTCTCTCAGGACTAAGGTGAGCAGTAGCAGCAGGGATCTCTGGGTGATCCTCAGGTTCACCTGAAGCTTGACTGCAGCAGTATCAACAACAATATCTGCAATGAAATTGCTCTTTGGCAGAGACGTCTGCATGAAGGGAGAAAGGAGCATGAGACAATGTGAGACAACACTGGTTCTCGAGATATAAGTCAAAGGATTTCTGCAATGATCTAGTTTCAGAGGAATATGTATGATTGCGGATACTTTTTGACTTATATTTCAATACTGATGTTGTGGTAAAATAACACAATGGTCAGAGGCCAACGTCAGTCGCCAGTATCCACGATCAGTTGTGAAGCACTCAACGATGAATCATTTGTGATTTCAACAGCTGCTTGAGCTCTCTCTGTGTAGAGTTTGTGAGCTCTGCTCATTTGCATGTGTTTCCTTCCTTATTCTAAAGGATGAGTTACTCCAATCTGAGCAGCAAATTGGTGTCGACTCCTAGTGACAGCGACATCCTAGTCTTCTCAAAACTGGTTCCAGAACCCTTCACTAGTCCAAGCCTGAACTTCAAGAAAGATCGCCTAATGTTATCCAAATTCAGTACAATTTAGGCAGTACAACTCCAGGGTAAAGAGCGACAAGTCCAACTGGACTCATAATGAGCGCTCATGTGGTTTTCTTGATAATGGACTGTATGGTTTACCGCTGCCTCCTTCTACATATCTTTGCATTTCAAACTCGAGGAAAACATGGAAATGCTGCACACGAGTGGAATTCAAAGCCAAACCCAACGGAGCTTCCCATGAGCTGTGAAGCACCAACGTCACCAAGCGCCACTGTCTTCCAACTATAACATGATTGACATGCATGTCAGGGTTGCTGTTGCATAATAAAAATAAAAAACATGGTACCTGGCATCATTCACAACATCCCCATCATTGAAGAACTGGAGTAATTCAAGAAAAGAATTTTCCACAAAACTTACTGAAAAACAGATCAAATTTGCCTACTTCACATATGTAAGAAACAGATCTCCATGGGTAGCAAATCGAGTCCAGATACAACACAAGGCTCTAAGCAGCACCATTGGGTGCTGGATCCCAGCAGAACCACTCCTCTCAGTAGCAGAACCACAGCCCACAGCCCTGAGGAAATGAGGACTGAGGAGAGTCCTTGGACCCGAGTTACTGTAGTAGAGACGTACTCAGTATTATACAGTATTACATGATGTCTATTATATTGATATAGGTGTGTATTAGTTGTCACGTCCACACCCACAACTCAACCAACAACACCTGACTCTGCTCCAGCACCTGATTAACCGCTCACCCTTTAAAAGACCCTCCTCAGCTCCCATACCTTTGCGGAATCTTGTCAGGGACAACCGCCCCTCCTTGTGACTCCTCGCGCAAACGCATCTCCAGTTCTCAGTTCACGTTCTTCGGTTTTGACCCGTAGCTTTGTTTCTCGACCACATCTAGGAATCTTCGTTTCAACTCTGATCGCCGTTCGCAGGACTCTTCGCTTCGTCTACTGACCTCACCCATGGATTCCCGCTCTGACCCCGACCGACGATCGACCGACCCTCCGCATGTCCCCAATACCAAGAACTTGCCTGATCCTCTGACTTCAGATGAACAACTCCGCACTTGGGTCTTTCTGCCCCAATTCTCTCGGCCTGCGTTAGTGTTATGGTGTGTGTTTAACAATCAATTTGAATGTACTTTTTGTTCCTGTCACTACCTTAGGGAGCTGACACCAGTGGACCATGGGGGAAGGTCATCAAAATTAATCCCACTCCCCTAAATGACGCTCCACAGATTCGCATCACGGACAACGTGTGCACAATCAGCTTGGCCCTCTGCTCGGTTCTTTGACCAGATTTCGGATTCACCCCACATTACGAAACCACCACTTCTACCAAAAACCGCACTTGCGTTCTAACAGGCACATCACGAGAGACATGACAGTTCATCATTTTAAATTAAATCATGAAAAATCTCAGTGTTTTCCTGTCCAAAATCTGCCTTGAGAGTAGAAAACCAAGGGATAGAAACCAACTAAAACCACAAACTAAAACTGCACATTTTGTAACACTGAGCCACTGAGCAGCACTGCTCCGCTAGGTGCGAGAGTCCACTTTTCCTTCCACTGCCACTGAAAAACCAGCCGTATTAACAGTACCGTTACTCTCTACAGAGCAGAATGTGACACAACACTTAGTCACAATGGCACTGTACGGAAATGTGTGTTTTACTCATTTACAGCTGCAACTGTTTTCCAATAAAAATGATGGAAACACACTTTCTGTACAACTTGGGACACTTCACTCATCTACGCACCACAGTATTTCACTGGAGCAGTTCAGGGTAAATGTCTCAGCTGAAGGTATTACCACAGGAGCGGCACTGGGGCTCGATGCTGTAATATTCCGGGTAAAAACCCATAACCAGTAGGCCACCTGCTGCCCAGTGCTGTGTGTACAAACAACAACAAGCACACAACACAACATACACACACACACACACAGTCTGAAACCACTTGACCCATGTGGGGTTGCGGTGAACCAGAGCCTAACCCAGCAACACAGGATGCTAGGCTGGAGGGGGAGGGGACACACCCAGGACAGGATGCTAGTCCGTCATAAGGCACCCCAAGCGGGACTCAAGCCTCAGACCCACTAGAGAGCAGGTACAGACCAAACCCGCTGTGCCACCGCCCCCCCCGCCAACAAGCACACTACAGCATTACGCTATTTCAGGGAAACAAAAGTGAGGCATCCCACAAGACATTGACCCTGTACATGGTTCCTGGAGGTGTTCTCGATCCTGGGTCCCACTTGAGGATGTGCTCAAAGTCCACGGACTGAATGGTCACGTTCCTCGGGGCTGGAACAGATCCGAGAGCTACGCAGGGAGGAGGGAAGGCACAGCGGCACTTATTACAAGGGTACAGGAGCAAGTTAGAGCCACTAAGAGAAGACACAAAGTCACATGAGAGCTTCACTCAACAAATGAAATAAGAACACAGTAAAAGATAAAGAAATTACTGTGAGAGCTGTGCAACAATAGGGAAAAGGTCACAACGTAGTTGTCCGTATCATGAGAAGGAGTGTATTTCTATGTTCGCACTACAGTGTCGCTAAAACAAAACTGAACAGAGTTAAAATTTACTGAACATCATGTTTGTCTGACAAATGACATTTTATTGTATTTCACACTTACTTTTGGACAGAGAACAGTGAAGAAGCAGAATACACACTTAAAAACACTGAGCAATCCCTTCTTAAGTGAAAAACTATTTGCAAAGTTTGTTTAAAAACTCACAAAATGTCAGTGTGAATCAAAATTTCAGCTTAATAATGATTAACAAACTCACATTTGTTTCAGTGGAATTCCTACCATTCTTAGGCAGGGCAAAATCTGCTGGAAAGAATTACTTTCACTTTCATTTTCTTATATAAAATCAAAGAAGCCACACACACACACACACACACACACACACACACACACACACACACACACACACACACCATCTAAACGGCTTGTCCCATACTGGGTCGCGGGGAGCCGGAGCCTAACCCGGCAACACAGGGCGTAAGGCTGGAGGGGGAGGGGACACACCCAGGACTGGATGCTAGTCTGTCCAAGGCACCCCAAGCGGGACTCGAATCCCAGACCCACCGGAGAGCAAGACCCGGTCCAGCCCACTGCTCCACCGTGCCCCCCTCAGAAAAGCCAAACCACCCTAATTCACAGCCGAAATCACTTCGCCAGTCTGGATCACTTTGTTCTTACCCTGTGGACTCTGATCCTCTTTCATCTTCGGCTTTATTGGACTGCCTGCTAAACACATGGACAATAATTCATGCACAATGGATCAGTGAACAGTGTAAAAAAATTTTGCTGAACTGCTTCATACTGTTCCCATCAGTCAAACAGGCACTATAGGAGAAACTGTCCATACAGTATAAAAAAAGGGACGTCTTTCCTCATCACTGCAACTCATCACTGGGTCAGTGATCCTGGATGTCCAACGGGGACACTACGACAGTTTGGACATCTGAATAACAGAAGTTGGTCCTGCTGCTCTCTGCAAGCTGGTGTTGAAAAACCCTCTTGCACAAACTGTGGTAAAGAGGAAACTGAAGAGCTGAGAGACAAAGTTTAATAAATACAGGAAAAGTGAGCAGCAGAGGAACAGAAGTGGAGACAAGAAGAAAAATGCAAAGTGTGACTCACAGTGAAGACCAGTTGAACACAGCGATCAGAGCAAGAGATTAACTGAAAAAACTACGTAAAGTGAAGGATTCTGGGAGATATTTATTGTCTCTCAGAGGATCCATCTGGAGGTTCTGGACACCAAGGAGCAACATGAAGATCCTCACGGTCACCTTCTGTCTGCTACCAGGTACGTTCTCCCTGATCTCAGTCCCACTGAACACTGTCTCAAACATCTGTGTGTCTCTACTCTGTTTTACTGCGCAGCACGAGGTAAATCCTCAAGTCACATCCACACCTTAGAGACGAGCAAGCAGTTAGAGAGACCTCCTACTCTTTGTGTCTCAACGCATTTGTACAGTAAATCCCCCCCAAAACACACACACGTACGTGACGGTGTAGAGACACAAAGGGTGAAGTGCGTTTACTTGTCCTCCCAGTGTGAAGGTTCTCTTGAGGACTCGCAGTGAATGATGGTGTGGAGAGCAGCTGGAGTGTGTGCTGTCCCATCATTGTCACACACAGCAACCCTGACAGTCTGCACACACAACTTCTCTGGAATTAATAACTGTTTTATATTTCAGCTCTTTGTTGCTCAGGAAAAATGGAAGTGACTGGACATGTAGGACAGGACGTCACTGTCCAGTGCTCTCACACTTTGGCACGAAGTAATGGGAAGTACTTCTGTAAGGGACACTGTTCCAGAGATGCTGATGTTCTCATTAAAACTGAAGAAGGACAAAGGAATAAGAAGATTGGGAGGCTCTCACTGTATGACAATGGAACGGGAACCTTCTGGGTGACCATCACTGGACTGAAGAAGACGGACACTGGGACATACTGGTGTGCAGTGAAACGGTCCATCATTGCAGACACTTTCACAGAGGTGTCTCTAACGGTACTCGATGGTACGGTTTGTCACACTGCTCCACCTCACGTACTACAGTAAAGAAGTGTGTTACTGACACTGCTCCTCACCGTGGTAAACCTCACTGTCTCATCCACAGCTCCTCATCCTGGTTCTACACCAACCGTCACCCCCACAGCTCCTCAGTCCACAGCAGCCCCACCTGAAACCACTAGATCCAGCCAGGTTGGAGGACAGACTACAGGTACCTGGTTCCTGTACTGTGTACAGCAACAGGTGTAGCACAGTGACAGACAGGTGTACCACAGTAAGAAGTGTACATCAGTGACTGCTACTCCACGTTGTTCATTGCAGGGAGAAATGAGATATTTTTGTAATATTTTGTATTTTTTTTGTACACACAGGGAAGAGTTAACTAACTATAACGTGAAGTGGAATACTGTGGGGGGGGCTGAGTGCTTACATGCTTTTACAGTGCACTGCTGTACGGTATTTCAGGCGTAAATGTTTGGCCGGGGGTAGTTTTTAGGGTGAGATGGTCGCTGGCTGTGGTTGGTTGGTCGGCTGCTTGACATGGCAGTTGACTAGTCGTTCTGTTGAGGTTGTCGTTGGCCGAATTACAGAGATATTTCCGACTCATTTTGGCACTTTGCGAAACATTTTTGGAGATACGGGTGATTATGCTTCTGCCTCGTTGTTGTTCCTATTTGTGCACTTGCACTGGAAATGTGTTTCTGCCACTGCATTAGTCAAGGACACAATAAGCCCTTGTAGACCCACCACCTCGCTGTCCTCTTCCTCCTCCAGGCGGAGCTCACACTTGTTCAGCTCTCATTGTGTGCAGCTGTTATTAATGTGACAGATGTGATGTTTTTGGAGGGTAGAAAAGCAGTGGATAAGAGAACTCATTTTTGCCCTCCTTTTACCCTGCCCATGAGTACAAATCCTGAACTGCCCAGTTATCAGCAGTACACTTGTGTTTTCCAGAAGATGTCTTTGGCCATGAAACTCTGCCTTGATCAAACTGCATCAGTAACATTTTGTGGTATTTTCTTACACAGATCCACATCTCACCAAATTAGCCAAGTGCATCCAAGTTCACAGTTAATTTCTGCCTCTTATTTCTTTAGTTTCAGATCAAAAAATACCTTCAGCAGAAACCACACCGTCAAGGACAAGTCTAGGAGCAAGAACTTCGGGTAAGAATGGACACACTTCATACCATAGGATCCATCCCTGGGGTCACATCATCTGTTGAACTCTTCCGCTCATCATTGTCAATCGCCACTTCTCCAGTGCAGGATCTGGGGGGTCCAGAGCCTATTGCAGAAGCATAGGGTGTGTGGCAGGATATAGCATGTCATGGTTCACACTCACTCTCCAATAAGACTGGAGCACAAAGATTTCTTTCAACCACATCTTGACCACTTCCTGTCCATCTCTGTGCAGCAGATCAGCTGCTTTTCCTCACGGGTGGTCTGGTTGCCATGGTGATGCTGCTGGTGCTCGCTATGTGTGTATTCGTCAAGCTGCGGCTCAGATCCAGGAAGTCACAGGGTGCGTATCTCTCTCTCCTCATGCGTGCGCGCGCACACACACATTTGGTTCTTCCTCGGTTCCATGAAGAAAGCCTTTGCTAAAGATTTCCTCTAACTTGCTTTCTGCCTTTCCATCACGTATCCAAAAACGTTCTTTAAATTAGATTGCTTCATCTAACCACTATTTTAATCATTTGATCACTTACTTGATTTAAATTGTCACGTTGTGTGAATGTCGGCTGTTAATGTCTGTCATTGCGTCACCTGGCTGACGAACCCTGAACACACCTTTGTGTACGTTCCACAGAGTCTGGTCCCACCTCCAGCTGGCAGCCGGCAGACACAGCTGGACCGGGGGAGGTAAGGATGAGGGCTCAGTGCTGGTGAATGCTGGGTGAAGGATGAGTGAAGGACGGGCGAATGTTTGAAATGTGTCATGACCCTGTGACAGACATGACATCTGAACTCGACCTCATTCACTCCACTTCCTCGATGAGGTTTTTTACCAGTTACAAGAATTACTTTCAATTAATCTCTCTCTTTGTCAGATTCCCCACACTGAGTACAACAATACTGAAATGAAGAATTTGGACCAGCAGCCAGGTGGAGCCCCTGCCATATATGAAGACCCTCCAGACACGCTGAATTATTCCTCTGTCGAATTTCTCCGAAGTCAAGAATGTCCAATCTACTCCAACGTCATCCGAACCAGAAAGGTCTGCGAAACGCCAGGAGATGCCACCAGAAGCTCGAACTCAGTGCTATACTCCAGTGTGAACTTACCATCTGATTAACATCTTCTGCAGCTTCACCTTTTTTATTGACTACAGTAGCATTGATCAACATGAAAAACTTTTATATGTCAAAACATGTTCATGAAGTGTGAAAAAACAAGGACAATTCAAGAAGAGTTTGGCTGGAAAGAAAGCCAGTGTGAAAAGTGTGACCACAGCAACAGGATGAGGGAGGACCGTGGAGGACCGTGGAGGACCATGAATCGAGAAAGAGGCGTTTGGAGGAACCTGATGCCATCTCACTATGAACACGTGAACTGCTTTTCGAGCTCCATTTTCACATTCAGACTGGCTGCCATCTGGCACAAAGAGGAAAGTAGGGAAAAACCTCTCAGATGGACCAACTTTCTGTCTCCATGGAGCCAGGAGGATGGTGTCACACACGGCTCTTATTGGCGCTGGATTTGATCGGAGACATTTTGTACATTTTGTTCCTTTTTCGTTTAATATTTTTATCTTCGCAATGATCGAGGGCTTCCTTCCTCCCCGATCTCAGAAAGGTCAGCGTTCACTGAAGAACAGCAGTGCCGTAGAAGATGATATTTCTAAACACGTCACTTGATCGCGAAGGGAAAGATGAGTCAATCACTTTCCTCTGCAGGTTTCATGCTGCTGTCCGGTAATGTTCGTCACACCTTGTTTAATTAACATTCTACATAAATATGGGCAAGTTTTTTCCACTTTAACCGTTCGTGCCGTGCAGGAGTCAGGCCGTTGGAATCACAAGGGACTAGTTTGTCCGTCTTTTGCTTGCTCTGTTTCCTTACATGTGGCTGTAAACGTCTGGAGGTCATTTCAATGAAATTCCACTTTGACGCCACAATGATTGTTGGCACTTTGCTGCTCTTCCTTGTTGCAGAGCATGTTGAAATGGAGAGTTGAGACAGAATCCACACTCTGCGCTGTGACTGGCCACGTCCCTGCCAAAGGAGGGCAAAGTCCTCCGCTAAAGTTGTCTGGAACCTGCTGAAGACTAAATGCTGTGACAATGGATTCGAGAAACGGCTCCGAAGGTGGAAGGGGTGGAAACAGTGCGACATTAACATGCGGGCAAGACAGGGACTCGTGGTACCGGGTGTCGTCGTTTTCATTCAGTTAAAACAATGTTTTGTTCAAACCTTTCTCCTCTTCATACAGGAGTTATGATGGACGTGGCTCTCGACAGGCTGGGTGGAAAAAAGCAGTTTACAAACACCTTCACGGGATTAAAGTCTTTTTATTTCCTCTTTGGGGATGCAGTGGGTTTGGCCAGGGCCTGCTTTTTGTGTGTGTGTGTGTGCGTGTGTTTCCTCTTTTCTGCCATTTGCTGTTTCCTCTGTGTCAGTTCTGGTTAATGTTAACTTCTCCTTATAGTGCTGAAACAGCACAGGTGTTGAGAAATGAGGGGGGGGGGGTCATTCCTCGCTCTCTGAAAAACCAAAGCAGCTCAAGCTGTGCCGAAACCGTGGAAACGTGCTGCAATCACATTGCACTGTGGCATCGTTCGCTGTAAGAACATTTGTGTGAATAAATGTTTTTTGTTCAGACCATATCCGGGTCCATCCAGCTCCCATCTGTGGTCTTCTTTTTAAAACAAGTGCTAAGAGTCGTCCCCACAAACTCCTGTTCAGCCCCAACAGTTGACTCTTTGAGCCCATGAACGTGATCGGTGCTCTTCGTCTTGTCGTTGGTCACCGACACTCTGGAACACCCGCTAAACACTGTGGAAGTGAGTTGAAATGACGTGGTCCCAGCCTCCTGCTCTGTGTGGGGGCTCTTTACTGGCATCTGTTGGCTGGGGGGGGTAAACACAGGTCACATTTGCTCCTCCAACAGAAATTGTAGAAACACATAAGAAAGCGGAATTTAAAATTTAAAAAAAAAGTCAAACGTTTGAATCTCCAAAAATTTGAAGCTTGGCCATTTATAACACATAGAACCAAGTTTACATTCAAATCATGTTCCTGGAGCTGCAGGAACCGGTCACGTACACCGTCACGTTCAGCTATTTCACCCACTTTTACACCACTGCATTCATGCTCTGCTAATGCTGAACTTTGGACTGTGCAGTACAGTTGACCCCAAACACCCAACGCAGCTCCAACACGCGGAAAGGCTACGAAACGTCGGGAGCCCTATCTGCTGAACGTGTTGCCGTGACCCGGAGCCGATGCCGGAACGTGCAGTGCAACGTGAGCTCTGTAGTGGAAGGAAGTCATTGTTATATCATCTGCAACAAGCTGAAGTCTCACTTCCCTAAACACAACAGATACTATAATTACCAATGAATTACACTGGGTCATGAACCACTCCTCCCTCCTGTCGAAGTCGACGGTTGCAAGAGCTCAGATGAAGATTTCTGTGGTCTATGAGATACGTACGCTGCACCTCTCAGTCATCTCAGACGACACTTGGCGGGGGCCTCACATACATACTTTCTGCTATACTTGATATTGTTACTTTACTCTTGTTACTTTGTACGTAAAGAATTAAATCTTTAAGTCTCAGTTTTACTGGGAGCCAGCGCACTGCCCAAATACCATCATTTACTGGTGTAATGTCAACAGATGTGTGAACTAAGTGTTGTACTGCATGTACTAACCCTAACTGTAAGGTGTCCTAAATCAACAAGAGATCTGCTTTATTTTACAATATTCATATGATTTTGAAAACAGATCATATGAGTGGAAAAGGACACATCCTGATGAGAAATGTTTAAATTCCCAGCTCAGTAACGGTAATGTTTCATTCCATCGCAACAGGAACACAAGGCCAGTTTGCCTAGATGCTGTTTGGTTTACAGTATTGAGACAGAGAACAGGAACAAAGGACAAGAAGAATAATTCACAGGACAGGGGACTCGCAACACAATACAAAAATATTTACATTTACATTTATTCATTTATCAGATGTTTTTCTCCAAAGCGACGTACATCTCATAGAAAACACAATGTGTTCATCACATTAGTGACTTACATATAGACACATGATTCTAAAGTACAGTTAGATTTTTCCACCATATCAACCAATGTTCACCGCACGAGTAGCTGCATAAAACTTTATCCAAACATCGACGATTCCAAGTCACCTTCCAAGTAATCATTGTTTTAAAATATATAAACATTTACGTTGCAATCCCAAACCAGTAGCCGAACGGGCAGGTGAACAAGACTTTGCGATGACCGACTCAAGTCAAGTCCTTCTGTAGACTGAGCCACCTGGTAAAAGCTGTACAAGTACAGGAGGCCACATAAATACATCTGCACATGGCACCTGGGGATGCACCAAAACCCTTTTCGGTAAAAGTTGATGAGAATAAACTTCACCTACATTATCCGCCCCTACAGTGAAAAGTCATACTGCAAAGTGCTACATTAAGTCCTTAGACTGTAGTTCTAAAGGAGTCTGAAAGTAATAATTAAAACAATATGCCAGTGAATAGCGCAAAGGCAGAGCAGTAAAAGATGAGAACGCATCTCTTCTTTCAAGGCATTTGCATTTCCAGTCCACCCCAGCTATTTCCCACAACCAGTAACCACAGCATTTATGCAAATCAGTTCTGTGCTCACTGCAGAAGGCCGTGCACAGCTATCATTTATATAGTATATTTAAAAGAAATTTGTAGCAAAGGTGCATCAGCATGGTACGAATGCCCTGAACATAACAAACGTTTTTAGTCTGGTCCGCACCATCGTCACTGTAAATAGACTCCGCGCTTGGATTCACCATCATCTGCTATGTTCATGTCGTTACATAAGCATTGCAAGCAAATTCAATATAAGGTCACTGTACGTCAAAAGTGGCATTAAGTCATGCGCTGAGCTGGAACTCCGAGTGAGCTCTTGGCGTGAAGAGCGAAAGATGCTTTTACTGGAGGTTTACTGCGGCGTAGTGTGAGACTTGTGTGGAGTTAATGCTCAGTGTGATGACTGAGCTCCACTGAGTAAACAGTGGAGTACAGGTTTGAAGGGGAACGGTCTTTGGGAGGGGCAACGGTGGAGTACGTCGGCGAACCGGTAGCCTCTTTGGGTGAGGTCACGGTGCAGTAAAGAGTGGTGATTCCAGGGTGTGGATCAAGGCTTGATTGCTTTATTTCTTCATACTTAGACTGCTCCTAAAACACATAAATCCAGCAGCACTGAACACAATCGCCCAACTGTATTATGAGGAAACGATCATGTGACAAAGATGAATGAAGAATATTCACCGGCACCACGTCTCCCATCTCTGTGTTTCTCCTGCTGGACTGGGAATCGCTCGCTGCAGAGAAACACACATCAGAGTTCAGCCCCCCTCCATACACACATTCCCTGGGCTTCGGCCCCGAGCTTCAGCTTCAACGTGGATCTCCCAGTGTTTATGTCCCGTACCGTTCATGTGTGTCTGTTCCTGTACCGGAATGTACATGTACAAAAGAACAGCGACACAGCTGCATGACAGGGAAGTGGCAACACTGGTAAATTCATCCCTTCTTGTGTCACGTGACTTGTGTTGGAACTGTAAATAGCTTTGCTCCAGAAGTTAAATGTGCCCCGTAGGTATACAAGTGGTGTAAATGTACTTTGGCTTCAGTTCGGTGCTTTAATAGCAGAGTCAGCAGTACAGCCACACGGAGAAACAGAAAATCGGTGGACTAATTACACATTTCCCATTATTACTGTACATTTAGACGTTCACCTCTTTTCCTTTCTTTTGTCGCCAGTCTATAGATTATGAGCAGAAGCAGTCCCAAGAGCAGCACGCTCAGCCCCAAGGTGGTGACTGCTGCCGTAATCCCCTCTGGAAGCACAAGAGAGATTGCAGTTATAACCATTGCAAGAGAAACTGAAAGTTGTATCACTGTACAGTGCATCCAACTGCTAACGTGTTTGTGCAGCAAAGTCCAAATTTGGCAAACAGCTCTTGTACATCTCGGAAAAGGTCCATTCATCCATCGACCTGTTATCAGTCACCGAGTCTCCAAGCTGTGCTGGTGCACAGTCTATCCCAGAGGCACAGGGTATGAGGCAGGATGCACCTTAGACAGGACACCAGTCCATTACAGGGCAACCAAACACACTGGGCAATTTAGAGTGACCAGTCCCCAGAAACACATGTCTTTGGACTGTGCGAGGAAAGCAGAGCACCTGGAGGAAACTCGAGGACGAAACAAGGAAAACATGCAAGCTCCACACAGACTGAGCTGCATTTTTAATAACATACAAACCCACAGCCTGGGAGCTGTGAGACACGGGGGCTTCCAGCTGTGAAGCCCCTCTTGGAAGAGAATGTAAATGCTGTGATTCATGAAGTATGAAAGCAACATGTACTTGCCAGATGATGGTTCTGTATCATTCCCCATGTGTGTTATTGTAACTTCTATCACTGTTGATCTTTCTGTTTTCACTGGGCTCTCTGTTGTTCTTTTCTTCACTGTAGTTACTGTCAGTGCTGCTCTGCTGCTTCTCATCTGTGCTGTTCCAGTGCTGTTGTAGACACTGTAGAAAAGACTGTCTTGCTACTGGTAATCAGAGTATGGAAAAGCAGCTGAAAACTGTTTAGAAATAAAGTACATTCAGTCATTCCTGATTTAGTATGAAATAAGGCTCCACTCCGATGTCTGGAATCGCAGCATCTTAAGAGCGATGAGAGGAGAGGACAACTATATCACCAAAGAAAAGGTCTCTCTGGTCACGAAATACAGCGCTGCTGGAGAGTGTGTGAGCAGTACAGGGATAGTCATTATTCTTGTAAAATAGTAAAATAAACTTCGAAAATCTACATTTTAAACTGATAAAATTAATGACTATGATTTACACAGTCGATTCTGTTTACTGACAAAAGTGTAAAAAGTTGGGGGTGCGGTGGGGCAGTGGGTTGGACCACAGTCCTGCTCTCCGGTGGGTCTGGGGTTCGAGTCCCGCTTGGGGTGCTTTGCGGCAGACTGGCGTCCCGTCCTGGGTGTGTCCCCTCCCCCTCCAGCCTTATGCCCTGTGTTGCCGGGTTAGGCTCCGGTTCCCCGTGACCCCGTATGGGACAAGCGGTTCCGAAAATGTGTGTGTGTGTGTGTGTGTGTAAAAAGTTTCTTTGGTTTCACCAAGTCGGTGAAATAGTTGCTGTGTAAAAAGGAGAAACTGCCCTATGGACAATACCACTGCTACCAATAATAATAATAAAAAACAACATTTGCCAGTAGCTAGTTTTTAATTTTTTAGCTGATATTTGAGCAGAAAATCAGTTCACATGTCGTGGGGCGACATACGGTGTGTACTCAAACTTTTGACTGGTACTCTGTGTGCCTGGGTGGTGTCCTGATTACAAGTGCTAACAAAGCCTCTTAGCGCTGCAGGAGTCAGTGGAAGGACAAACGGTCCCATTTTCGGTCTCTCAGCGTCCACAACCTTCAGCTGGACATCAGCGTATTTGTCCGGAAAAAGCGGTTTATCTACTGCGCACCAGTATTTCCCAGCATCCTCTAATTCCACCCGCGTTATTTTCACTGTGAAAAATCCCTCATTCGAGTTCTCACAGAACGACTCTTTCATCAGTCTGTTTTTCGCATCAGTTTTTACTTGGTCTTCGCAGGTAATGACTCTCTGTTCCCTCCAGAAATATTTACTGTTGCCTTCGTACCTGTACTGTTGCACCTGACACTCACTTCTCCGCCAACATTCGCAGCCTCACTCGGTAACTTCACACCACTCCAAGCTGTCAGTAAGGAGGACAAACACCAGTGTGTTACAACTTCTGTGTGAAACATCTCAGAAGCTGCCCTGTACACTCAGACTCATCCGGTTACTACGGTTACAGGAAACAATACCTGACACTGAAAAGGAGGCACATCTCACCTGAGAGGCACAAACAGACTAACTGGAAGCTCCCTGGAAGCTCCTCATGCTGATCTGCGGTTCCTAGTCAGTCCCAGTTTTTACCCCGAACTCTGCACTCCTCACACCCTCTTCCACGATGTGTCAAGCTCCGTGACCCCCAGCAGATGCTCCTCACGTCTGGTCCAGCTGCTATTGCTGTTGTCTTATCGCTCCCTCATCTTACTCACATATCTATTTTTACCTTGTTGCAAATCATCTGTGCAGAAGCTGAAAGCAGCACTTCTTTCCTCATGGCTTTTTGCATTTAGCTTCCTCTGTGCAGGGTGGTGGGGGGGGGGGGGGGGGGTCAGTCAAAAGAGGACACCAGAATTTATATCTGATGTTGATTTAGAGAAAGCGCTCCAGAATAACACAAGGGAGCATAAAGGTGATATTTAAGTGAAACAGACGTTCCCAAATTCCAGCAAGACTTACTTGCCTATTAGATACCAAACATGAACCAGAAAAAATACTGTCCAGAGACCATGGTAAAGGCACATCTCATGTGACAAGGACTTTGGAATCTGAAAACCTGACTCTACCACTCAAGGTTATAGCCTGTTTCAAAGCTTCACCCTCATGTTTACGCCAAAGTGTCTGTTTCCCTCCAAAGATGACTTTGATTCTGAAATCTGATTTTAGGAAGTGACTGGAGCCTGGAATGTGAAAGCTGGGATGGAAAGGAAGAAAGAATTGCTGGACCTTGTGGATCTGGCAACAGAAAAGGAGGAGGAAAAACTCACCAGTTTTTGCAAATTCAAAAACCTGAGAAAAAAAGGAGGAAGACAAAGAAAAAAAGTTTTTACACACCCAACCAAAAATGAATAAAAACTACAGTGAAAGCTGAAAACTAAAGAGCAGTGGTGAGCAGCACACTCAGAGTTGGTTGTGGAGACGTTGGCTCACGGGATCAACGAGGACTGGAGAAGTTCAGAGATCCGCTGAATACCAGCACTCAGCAGATCCGCAGTGGAAGATCTGAGAAGGTCCTCAGATATGCTGATGTGTCCACAAGAGCTGAGACTGGATCAGGGTTCCACACACCTCTACTGCTTGGATGTCCTTCACTGCCATATGATTGAAGGTGAACACACGGCGAATTCACTGTGCTGATGTTCACTGATAATCTATGATTGAGCCAATTACACAGGAGCGTAATTTTTAAGGTATCAGCTCTGGGGAAATGCTCTGGTCGAAGGTTCTACCACAGAAGGTGGGACTCAGACCAAGTCCTTTGAATGCAAAGGTGATGGTGTGTAAGCAGCGATGGACCCGGAACACAATGACAGAACATGAACACTGCATACACACTGAGCTGGGCTCGAACCCTTCACCACACTCATGGCGCCAGGAACCGTGAAGCACCAGCACCACCTGCTGCACCACCATCCCACCTCATTCTAATTATTTTACAGTTGAAACCATTAAAGTGTCTTGCTTTAAAAACATGGAAGTGGTCAATACGTGAGCAGGGCTGTACCTTATTCCTCGATTTTACACATGTGGCTTCTACGTGTTCACTTTTTCTGGTTGAATAAATAACAGTTAAATCCCCATATGTTTTGTTTGCCACAAGAGGTTATACTGTATTTCTTTACTGTTAGGACTACATTTTACAGATCATCAGTAGGTGGTTTGAAAAACACATTTACACTGTAAAAATGTTTACCACAGTGTAAGGGCTCATGAGCAGAGATCCGGAGAGCAGAGCCCCACTGCACTATATTTTTGATCCAGGTAGTTGAGGAAGCTGCCTAGTCCACCCAACCTGTACAGGGCGATTTTCCATCGTACGCCTACTTAGATCGTGTTTGAAAAGAGCGCCACCGGAGGAGGTCTGTCCATGTGAGGACACAACACGGTAGGAACTGCCAGCTGGCAAAGCGATTCTCGAGGAAGGTGAGAGCACAAAATCAGCACTCAACCCCAGTTCAGAGCCCCTGGTGATGGTATGGGAGCAGCAAGTGATAGCTGACTTGCATAAGGAGATTAAGTATCTAGCCACTATGACAGAGAGATCTCTGAGGCCAAACAACATACTGCAGACAGAAGCTTCCAAGCAAGTAATCTTGCTGGAGCTCACAGTTCCTGGAAAGAACGGATGAAGGAGGCTACAGAAGAGAAGAGAGCAGTGTAAGGTGTGCCCACTGAAGTAGGCTGCAGTGGCTTTGCAGTAAGCTTGATGTGCAGGTACTATAGTAAGTACCGTCTCAGCTGACAGAGGAGGGAGGCTATGAAGGTTGTTACAGGCCATGGAGAGGTTATCTACAGTGCTATGGATCAGGAGGAGTGAACTGTGGGTTCAAGACCGCACTACCCAGACGTAGTCCAGGGCATGACCAACCCTGGTCAGGTCACTTGGCAAAGGGTGTTTGATGATGAAGGACCTGAAACTCTCCATGACACAAAGTTCATCACTGAGGAAGGTGTATCATAAGGAAAAAAAACACCAAATGTCAAATAAATACTGGTTTTAATACAGACATAACCCAGTCAAGACTTCTTACATTTCAAGTCAGTGTAAAAGGGTTCAGTTTTCCATTTGAACAAGATCCCTGGAAAACAGTCCCTAAAAGAGATTAGTTTCTAGGTTCTTTAACAATGAATGACCACATTTCTCTTGGTCCAAGAGGACCAAGACTGAGCAGTGGCTCTTGTAGTCATTCTGGAACTGTTTGGGGAAGTTTAGGTTTCAGATGAAAAGCGCCGAGTCAGACTACACAGCGACCCAAGCCCAGCATCTGTGCTCCGCAGTGGTGTTGAAGTGTATCCTCACATGAATTTTCAAGTACCGCCTCAGAGCAAAACTTCTTTGACATTCACCACATTTATATGATTTCGCACACAATGAATCAGCTGGTGCTGTTTCAGAGCATTCACTCTGTGGAAACTCTTCCCACATTCACTACATTTATAAGCTTTCTCGCAAGAATGAATGAGCTGATGCTGTTTCAAGGTATCGACTCGGAAAAAACTCTTTGCACATTCACTACATTCATATGGTTTCACGCCAAAATGGACAAGCTCATGTTTCTTTAAGTAATTCTGACAAGAAAATCCTTTTCCACAATGAATGCATTCAAATTTCTTCCCAGAATGAACACGCTGATGTGTTCTTAACAGACGTCCTTGGGAAAAACTCTTTCCACATTCACTGCATTTATATTGTTTCTCACCGGAATGGATAAGCAGGTGATCTTTTAAGTTTCCTCCACGAGTGAAACTTTTCCCACATTCACTACAAGTATAGGGTTTCTCCCCAGAATGAACAAGTTGGTGCAGTTTCAGGGCACCTCTTTGACAAAAACTCTTTCCACACTGACTACATTTATACGGTTTCTCACCGGTATGAATACGCTGGTGCTGTTTTAAGTGACTCCCTTGGGAAAAACTACTTCCACATTCACTACATATATACGGCTTCTCACCAGAATGAAGAAGCTGGTGCTGCTTTAAGGTACTAGATCGAGAAAAACACTTCTCACATTGACTACATTTATAGGGTTTCTCCCCAGAATGAATAAGCAGATGCTGTGTTAAGTGACTACCTTGGGAGAAACACTTTCCACACTCATGACATTTATATGGTTTCTCGCCAGAGTGAACAAGCTGGTGCTGTTTTAAGGTTCCTCCTTGGGAAAAACTCTTCCCACATTCACTGCATTTGTATGGTTTCTCACCAGAATGAACAATCTGACAAGTTTGAGAAAGATGAGCTCCCCACTGCCTGCAACACTTTTCCCCTCCAATAATTAAACTGTTCTCTTGGGTTACAGAATTCTTCTCTAAAAGGTCACCTTCAGCTTCATTAGCTGTCAACTCTGTGTTGGGGGTCACTTTGAAGTGACAATGTTGTTCTTCTTTCACATCTGTCTCTGATTTATGTTTTACAAACAAACTAGAAATAGAGCTTAACTCATTCACCCGGAAATCAACACACTCTTCCTTTATGCCATAATAATCAGCTTCATGAAGATTCTCCTCCGTACAAGAAGGTACCTGTAACTGACATTTCTGCTCTATCTTGACTTCATCTGTCTCTGATTTATACTGTTTGGATAAAAAACAAGTAGAAGAGTTTAAGTGCTCTGATGTAGGGCAGAACCCCTCAGTAGTTCTGTACTGTAGCTGTAGATCAGTACTGTCCTCCATTATTTTGACCGTGACAATCTCAGATTTAATGTGCTCGGCCTCCAGGTGCAGCCCTGAGCCCATCTCTTGAACCTCAGTACAATATTCAGGGTGGGAAATGTGCTCATCTTCAGGCTCACTTTTTACACACACATCCACGAGTGCTGCTGAGTCCTCAGAGTAAGAGGTCACCGTGTCCCCAAAACAGTGTGATTCACATGGGAGGCTGTGCAGTGACACTGAAGGGTGTTCAGCTCCTGCTCCTGCCATCACGATGATCCTCGTCTCCAGTCTTCTCTCCCTCCTTGTGCTTCGTACAGTACTGTGCAGGGAGATCCTCTTTGTCTCCTCTCAATGTCCACTTTCTCTTCTCTCCATGTCTCCTCCTCTGCTGCTGCAATAAATAACCACAGAATGAGCAATATATACAGTGTGGAGGAGGAATTACCACCAATATTGAATATGTGCCTACAGACAGAGGCTGGCTGATGAAGCATGTTGTACATCCATGGCATGTGAGAAGACTAGTGAAGGAGCTTCCTTCACACACGTTATATTACCGCAGTGCTCAAGTTCTCTGTTTGTCCCTCCATCCATCATGATCATGTGTGGCGGACTGACGTGTTCTGACTCTGAGAACAACGACTTACTTCTTACTCTAGTCTAGTCTAGTCTATTTCGCTTCTCTACTTAAGTTTTATCACACGTTTCGTCCAGTCGCAGCGCAGAAAAAAAAATTAAATATTTAGTGAAAAAGTACTTACAGAAGAGGGTAGGAAAGCACTTTAAAAGGATACATTTGCGCAGAAAACTGCTGCTGCTCAACAAGCGGCTCCTTCAACCGTCCTGCAGGTTGTGACGTCGAAACGTCACCAAGTTGGTCTCGCGGGAGCAGTACGGGGAGTGAAATGGCTCAAAACGCGTTAGAAAATTCCACTCCTCGTTGGAAACTTGCAGTATGAATGAGTGGCATTTTTTTAAAGTCTGCACCGTAAACTTAATTCCATACCATTGCCATATCGAATCTCACTCTTATCGGTCCTCCATAGGATACAGTGTTGCACCAGGGCGCAATATGTTTGTCAATGTAAGTGTTAAACGAAAACAGCAAAAAATGTATGTTGGAGGATCGAAGGCAGCAAACCGCCAGATGGCGCTGTGACTCCCTGCGAGCAGCATTTTGTCTTCGGCCGAACGGGACAAGAAGAAGAAAAGAGAACAGAAGCGCTTTCGTTTCTCGCGGGTAACTTGTGTTTGTCGTGCTTCTTTCTACTCCCTCCCATTATTATTATTATTATTATGATTATGTGGGTTTTTACTGCACTCACTGTGTTTCCTCATTTTATTTATTGTAGCCCGGCGTTGTGCCGTAATGCGCTTCACAGCGCTACTTTTCCACTCCACACTGGACAGCATTTAAATTGTCGCCTTTTAAGTGAAGCAGACTCGTGTTTCAATCTGCTTTTTGTGTTCTTACCATTGACTTAATAATAATAATTTCATATTTACCTAAAGGACTTTTCTCCTTAAGGAAACACAGTCGTGTCTCTGCACTTTAGTTTGTCATTTAACCCAAATCATGTTGTGCATTGAATAAATGTCACTTTTCTGTGAAGAACTACAACTAGTCTCTTAATTTGGGACTTTTGACACAAGTGTCCACAGTACTGAGTACCAGGCTGTGTTACTATTTACAGTGTCACTGTTAAACATGTTTGATATGAGCCTGTATGCAGGATATTGATGCTCCTTTTCCTCATCTGTCCTCCAGCCAGAGTACATGAATCCAGGAGCAGAGGAGGAGACACATGGACAGAAGAGGAAGTGGACATTGAGAGGAGACAAAGAGGATCTCCCTGCGCAGTACTGTAACGAAGCACAAGGAGGGAGAGAAGACTGGAGACGAGGATCATCATCATGATGGCAGAAACAGGAGCAGGAGCTGAACACCCTTCAGTGTCACTGCACAGCCTCCCATGTGAATCACAGTGTTTTGGGGACACGGTGACCTCTTACTCTGAGGACTCAGCAGCACTCATGGATGTGTGTGTAAAAAGTGAGCCTGAAGATGAGCACATTTCCCACCCTGAATATTGTACTGAGGTTCAGGGCTTTGGTGCTGAAGAGATGGGTTCAGGGATGCACCTGGATACTACGACTGTAATGGTCAACATAAAGGAGGACAAAGGAGATCTTCATCTGTGCAGCACCACCGATGACCTCAGCCTTTCATCAGAGCAGCTAAATTCTTGTACTTTATCAATAGTGTATAAATCAGAGGCAGTTGAAGTGAATACTGATCAGTGTTCTCTGAAAGGAATAAATAAATCTGCTCATTGTGTGCATCCCAACACTGACCAAATTAAAAAAGAGATTGTCATGGTGAAAATAATGGAGGACAATACTGATCTACAGCGACAGTACCATACTGCTGAGGGTTTCTGCCCTCCATCAGAGCAGTTAAACTCTCCCACATGTGTTTTATCTAAGCAGTGTAAAACAGAGACAGATGAAATCAAGGTAGAGCATCGTTCTCAGTTTCAGGAACCTCCCAGGACAGCAAATGAAATTAGTGAAGTTGCTCATTATGGCATAAAGGAAGAGTATGCAGATGTAAAGGTAAATGAGTTCAACTCTAGTCCTAGTTCACTGTCCATGAAATATAAGTCTGAGACAGATGAGTTTAAAGTCAAGCAGCATCCTCAGTTAGAATTGGCATCCAGTACAGCGCTTGAAGTTGGAAGTGATGGTTTACCCAAAAATTCTAAAACTTGGCACCTGAAATGCTGCCAGCCTGTTTATTGTGAAGAGAAACCATATAAATGTAGTCAGTGTGTAAAAAGTTTTTTCTATGAAAGTGAATTAAAGCGGCACCAGCATGTTCATTCTGGGGAGAAACCATATAAATGTAGTCAATGTGAGAAGTGCTTCTCTCGATCTACTACTTTAAAGCAGCACCAGCTTCTTCATTCTGGTGAGAAGCCGTATAAATGTAGTGAATGTGGGAAGAGTTTTTCCCAAGGGAGTCATTTAAAACAGCACCAGCGTATTCATACCGGTGAGAAACCGTATAAATGTAGTCAGTGTGGAAAGAGTTTTTGTCAAAGAGGTGCCCTGAAACTGCACCAACTTGTTCATTCTGGGGAGAAACCCTATACTTGTAGTGAATGTGGGAAAAGTTTTTCTCAATCTAATAACTTAAAACAACATCAGCTTATCCATTCTGGTGAGAAACAATATAAATGCACTCAATGTGGAAAGAGTTTTTCTCAAGGACGTCTGTTAAGAAAACATCAGCGTGTTCATTCTGACAAGAAATTTGAATGCATTCATTGTGGAAAAGGATTTTCTTGTCAGAATTACTTAAAGAAACATGAGCTTGTCCATTTTGGTGTAAAACCATATGAATGTAGTGAATGTGCAAAGAGTTTTTGCCAAAGAGGTGCTCTGAAACTGCACCAGCTTGTTCATTCTGGTGAGAAACCATATAAATGTAGTGAATGTGGGAAAAGTTTTACTCGTGGAAGTAACTTAAAACAGCACCAGCTCATCCATTCTGGTGAGAAACAATATAAATGTAGTGAATGTGGAAAGAGTTTTTCCCAAGGACGTCTGTTAAGAAAACATCAACATGTTCATTCTGGAAAAATCTGAATGAATTTATTGCAGAAAAGGATTTTCTTATCAATTTAAAAAAGCACAGCCTTGTCCATTCTGGTGTTAACCCATGTAAATGTAGCAATGTGCAAAAAGCCTTTTCCTGTTAAAGTACCTTAAAACAGCACCAGCTCGTTCATTCTGTGCAAAATCATATAAGTGTAGTGAATGTGGGGAAAGTTTTGCTCTGAGGCAGTATTTGAGAATCCATGTGACGACATTCATGAACACACATTGAATCAAAATGCTGGGGTTGGGTCACTGCCCAGTCTGACTCGGTGTTTTCCGTCCAAAATTACCAGAAGAGCCACTGCTCAGTCATGGTCATCTTGGAGCAAGAGATACATGGTCATTCATAATAAAAATAAATGTAGAAACTAATCTGTTCAGAGGCTGTTCCCCAAGGGTTAGAAGGGTGAATCCTATTACACTGAGTGACACAATTTAAGTATTTAAGCATTACGTTTTTGTTAAATGTGTTGTATTTAAATCTTGAATTTATTAAAGACATTTACTGTTTCTTATACACTTTAAAAACTAGTGTTTGTATTCATTCAATTTACAGTAATTTGTCAGACTTATGATTCAAAACACTAATTCGAAGCATAGTATTTAATCATACTGCTCCAAAGTCCATATCAAAATGACAGACACATGACTATGCTACACGAGATCTCAAACTGTTTTGAAACTTGAGAGAAATGGTGGGATCAGAACACACACGCACACACTTGCTGAAGCCGCTTGACCCAAGCGGGGTTGCGGCAAACTGGAGCCTAACCCGGCAACACTGGGTCCAAGGCTGGAGGGGGGACACCCAAGACAGGACACCAGTCCGTCACAAGGCCCCCCAAGCAGGACTCAAACCCCAGACCCACCAGAGAGCAGGCACAGGCCAAACCGTGTTAAGGAGCAGGGTGTCTGGCAGAAGGGAAGAAGAAATGTTGGCTCAACCTGATGTTGCTGAGGAGCAAGTGTATGCAGAGTTGGCAGTAGAGAAGGAACACCTGATGTTTGTGACCCCAAGGACCACACCCACCAAAGCCCAGAGTACCCCAAAGGATACAAATAGAAAAAGGAGTGAAGGCCCTACTCCAAAGGAAGATAAGAAGAGCAGAAAAGAGGAGGGGGTGAGCAGGAAAGAGGAAAAGCCAGCAGCAAAGATGGAGGAAGACCGAGATCAATGTTTGCTGGTAGGGGATGGAAGCCATACAGATTGGCCAGTTGTGTCTGCACCCCTCTACAGTATGATGAGTTCCCCTCTTTATTCAGACCAGAATGATGATTTCAGTGAGCAGCCATATGTTGCTGTAGACTTCCAGAGTATGATAGAAATGTTGGGAGGGGAATGATTTTGTTTTAAATTTGTTTTTAATGAATTTTAGTAGGGTTTTTATTGTTCTTATGATTGGTTAATTATTTAATTTGCCCCTTTTATGGCTGATTTCAAAATTTTAACCTTAAATGTCAGAGGACTGAAGAATGTCTTGAAAAGAGCAGCAATGTTTGATAGGCTTGCATCCTCTACCTTCCAGCTATGTTTTTTACAAGAAGTCCATCTTCGAGACCAGCGGGATGTGGCTGTTTTCTCTTCGGGTTGGAGGAAAGGTAGATCATACTGGAGTGTGGGTGGCGTCCACTCAACAGGTGTTGGCATTCTTTTTGGTGAACGAAGCTTTGAGAATGTAAGCATGTTTACAGTTCTACAGGGTAGAGTATTGGGAGTGGATGCCACCTGGAGGGGACAGCGCATCCGTGCGATGTGTGTCTATGCTCCGGTAGAGGCCGCATTCCGCGTATCTCTCTTAGAAGAGTTGACCCCCTTTTGTGTCTGTAATAGACACTTAATAATTGGGGGGGGATTTTAATATATATCTGGAGGGTAAAGAGGATGTTAGCATCAAACATTTTAAGAATTTTATGCTCAGATTTGGTCTTTCTGATGGTTTTAAAGTATGCAACCCCAGTCATACGGGCATTACCTGGTCTAATAGTAGAGGAGCACAAAGTCGCCTGGATTATATTTTAGCTTCCGACTCTGTTGTTTTTAAACGGGTTCATGTCTCTCCTCATTGACCGACGGGACCATTTGATAGTAGAGGCTACGGTTTCCATAGAGGCCCCGTTGCATGGTCCTGGGTATTGGAAACTGGACATAGATGTTTTAAAAGAGAAAGAGTACAGGGAGCTTTTTTATGAGCATTTTAAGGTATGGCAGGAGCTCAAATCCTTCTGTAGCTCTGCCTCGGATTGGTGGGAAGCCACCAAAACGAAGGTGCGAACCATTACTAGGCAGTACTGTGTTCGTAGGAGGGCTCGATCTCGCAGAGCCATGCGGAAAGTGGAGAAAAAGTTGGGAAAGCTCTATGCCCACCATAATAATGGAAAAGATTTTAACAGCGACAGAGAAGCAGAATTAAAGGAGGAATTAAGGCTACTATACAACCAGTAAGCTAGTGCTCTCCTTGCAAGAGCCCGAATAAGAGAATTGGAGGAAAATGAAAAATGTTCCTCCTTCTTCTTTAATAAAACGAGGGGCTTTCAGCATAATATGGGTTTTACTTCTTTGCGAACTAGGCAAAGAGAGCTGGTTAAGGATACGGCACGGATGATTGAGGTTGCTACAGAATTTTACGAAAGTCTTTTTAAGGGAAGGGAAACTGACCCTGTCACAGGGGATTCTTTCTTACAGCATTTGTGGGCGACCCTCCCGGCTGATTCCCGGGCTTGCCTAGAGGCACCCATCACTCTGGGGGAACTGTCTGATGTGCTCTCCAGAATGAACCGGAGGAAATTCCCAGGCTTGGATGGACTGCCGGTGGAATTTTATTCCACATTTTGGGATGTCCTGGGCCCTGTCTTCCTTGAGGTTATGGAAGAAGTGCTGACCCGAGGTAAGTTAACGGACAGCATGAGGTCGGGGGTTTTATCCTTGTTGCATAAGAAAGGCGATAGAGCCGATCTGAGCAACTGGAGGCCGCTGACCATGCTGTGTGTTGATGTAAAGTTAATTGCTAAAATCCTAACCGAGCGTCTGAGGAAGGTGATGACTCTCCTGGTCCATGAAGACCAGAAGTGCGGGGTTCCTGGGCGCTCAGCAGTCTGGAATTTACATCTTATTAGAGACGCGATCGCCTGGGTGGAGGATCGAAAAATTCCCCTAGCGCTGGTCAGCTTGGACCAGGAGAAGGCGTTTGATCGGGTGGACCATACTTTTATGTTTAACGTTTTGGGCAGATTGGGATTGGGCCCCACCTTTCTCGGGTGGGTCTGAACACTTTATAACGAGGTTGGTAGCCGGGTTCTTATTAACGGCTCTCTCTGGGAGTGGTTGCCCCAGACGAGTGGGGTCAGACAGGGGTGTCCGCTGTCTCCCCTCTACGTTTTGTATGTGGAGCCGTTGGCAGCAGCAATTCGGGCCCACCCGGGAATAGATGGGTTGCTCATTCCAGGAGGCGGGGGCAGGACTGTTAAGTTGGCCCAATATGCAGATGATACAGTCCTGTTTGTATGTTCCGACCGCTCACTCGCCCAGGCGCTGCGCCTGACTCAGACGTTCGGTAGGGCCTCGGGTTCGGCGCTCAACCTCGGGAAGACAGAGGTGAAGTACTTTGGATTCTGGGGAGCGCAAAAAGACACCTTTGGTGGTCTCTCGCTTTGTAGCGGTCCCCTCAGAGTGCTGGGTGTGAGTTTTCTTTCAAAAGGAGCAGCCTGGGTCAACTGGGAGGAGCATCTTGCAATAGCTAGGCAGAAGATGGGGCTGTGGAAGGCAAGGTCCCTGTCTTTCCTGGGTAAAACACTGATCTTGAAAGTTGACGTCCTCCCGACCTTACTTTATTTGGCTCATGTCTACCCCATGCCTTGCAATTTAAGGAAAGGGTTTGTGAAAGACGTGTTTGGCTTGGTATGGGGTGGGAAGCATGAGTTCGTGAGGAGGGAGGCGATGTACCTAGGGAAGGACAGGGGTGGAAGGGGGGTTCCTGATTTCCCCCTAAAATTTGATTGCCTCTTTTTCGCGCAGCACTGTTTCCGTCTGGCAGCTCCCCTAGAACACCCACACCAACATTTTATTCCCCTCTGGTTGTCTTTCCCGTTGCGGCATTTGGTGAATTCGTGGTCCAATGCTGGACCAAAGGCCGAGTCTCTGCCAGTTCACTATAAACAGATGGTGAAATGGAGCAAGATCATTCCGAGAGACACTGACGCAAATACCCTCCTCAAGCACAAAGTGTTATATAATGCCTTGTTGGAGAAGAGGGGAACGCGAGTGATGTTAGGCCTTGGAGAAGACATTTGGGCCTGAATTCAGCCAAAGAGGCTTGACAATAGGCTGCAGGATTTAAACTGGCAGTGCCTCCACGAAAGACTACCTGTAATGGAGAAACTTTACAGGTACGGGTTGACCGGACATCCCGACTGCCCACGACCCCAGTATTTGGGTGCGGGAACGATTAAGCACGTTTTTTGGGATTGCGGTTATGCCGGGACAGTCATTGGTTGAGCCCTTGTGCGGCGAGTTAGACGGCGAGATGGCATTGACTTTTGATAATATCATGAAGGGACTGTCCCCCAAGGTAAGTAAAGCAACCTCTGGTAGGATTTGGTTGATTGTGAGTTTGACAAAGAAAGAATTGTGGAATGCACGCATTAACCTTGTCCGAAAGGGGTTGAAAATGGGATCTTATGGTGCCTTTTTGAAAATCCGAGCTGAACTGAAGTTCAGAATAAAGCGGGATCTGATTGCCTGGGGCTACCATGAGGCAAAGGACAGATGGAAAGGCCCCATGGATTAATGTGTCTGAAGCTCTGAGGATGGACGTCTGCTTTATGGAACTGCATTCTTTTAAAACATATTGTACTTTCTTGTATCTTACCCCTTTGTATATTTAACCTTTTTTATATTTGTTTGTGTGGCTTTTATTTGTACAATATTTATTCACAGATTTTAGTAGTTTTGTGTTGTTGGGTTTGTGCACTTTTAACTAACATTCTTTTAACTTGTGTGGGTTTTATTTGTATAGCATTTTATCTACAGATTTTAATGGCCTTGTTTTATCAGGTGCTTCTGTGCACTTTGAGTTTTTTATATTGATGACTATTCATGTTTATGTCTGTTTTGTATTTATTTGTCTGTTTTTAGGGGTATGATCAAGTTTTATACTGTAATTTAGAAGTATTTCATGTGTTTTGAAGGAAGCATGTATTATGATACAATGACTTTGGTTGAGCTGCTATTGGGGGACAGTCCTTTTGTGGGTATGTTGGTGTGGGGAAGACATGGGTCAGTTATATTTTTTTGAAACCAGAAAGGGGATTGTTATGGGAAAGACTCTGTCTTGACAATGTATTTTATGTAATGGCTGTTTAGTAATGTTGTTGACCAACTGTAGGAAAATGGTTTTGGGTTTGTTTGATTGTGGATTTTTAATGTTTGTTTTGGTTGTGTGTATTATTGATAACTTTATTAAATAAAGTTTGGATGAAAAAAATGCAATTAAGTGTTTAACCACTGGGGGGACTTATGGGGAAAACAAAGGGGTGGCAGTATTTGACAGTGAGAAAGAGAAAGCCTAGGAAGTGAGAGTACTAAGTAGCCTTGGAAGGCTGGCTTGGTGTGTAAATCCTAGAGGGAAAGGGGTCTTCTGACTGAGAGCATTATTTTCGTGTATACTGATGTTCTGATAAAACATTTGAAATAAATGCTGTCTGTGCATCCTTCTTTGCCCCATCTGAACCCAGAGTGCCGTGTGCCATGTTTGTGTGGGATGAGGTAGGACAATGAGAGGCTACATTTGGGAGCAGTTGAACACCAAAAATGAGGAAGGGGAAAGCAGCGAAAGAAAGAAGCCGGCGGGGTGAAAGAACAACATTCAGGGGAAGAAGAACCTATGAGTTTGGGGGTTGAGGCGAAAGAGCTACAACAGCAGAGCACAGGTGTCCGGGGGACCCTGGGGAAGTGCGCACACTGGCAAAGGAGATGAGCTGCGAGGTGCCGCTGTAGAAGGGTGAGCAGGTTGAGTGGGGTCTCCGTGTGCCCGGGGTAAAAGCGGCAAGTAGCAGCAGTGAAAGTTGCCCCGTGGACAGTGACGCTTTCCCAAAGAGGTCAAACAACGTGCCGGATCGCAGGGAACAGCATACCTCAACGGACAGACACAGCAATGTAGCTGAGATGAGTGAACCCTCAAACATGAATTTGCTCACGGTTGAAGATTTTACCTCGTTTGTGAAGAAACCACCCATCCTGCCTGAAGCCCCGCCAAGTTTTCTTAAAGGGCGAGGCAGCAAAGCGAGAGTGAAGCAGCTGGTCTGACAAACAATGTGGCAGCAGAAGTGCAAGTGACAAGCAGGTTAACGGGACAGCGTTTGTAGGGTGTTAACCCAATAGTTTTATGAAACCCGGTCAGCTGCGGGGAGTATAAGGCAGTTGGCAAGAATCACGTCAGCGCCCCCAATATGCCACATGCATGCAAGTGAGCTGTGCTGGGACCAAGACTAGGTAGACAGTTGACGGGGATGTCTGCCTCAGCCCCCAAGTGTACCGCCATGGTGGGCTACTTCGACTGTCCCCACCCCAACAACCAGTGCTGAGCATCTGGGACCTGCACTCCTGACTGGAGGCACATTTGAGACAGCACTGGACAGTGGGACGTTTCTGGAGCAGGCAAAAGCAGGGACGGGGGGCAATGTAATGACCTGCGTTAACGTGAGTTTGGGCGGGAAAATGGAGCTATTGTACATAGTTGCATTGTGGGTAAAATATAAATAAGTGTTTAACCACTGGAGGGACTTACAGGGAAAACAAAGGGGTGACAGTGCTTGCCAGTAGGAAAAGAGAGAAAATCTGAGGGGTGCTAAGTAGGCTAGCTTGGTATACAGGTACTTGATAGAAAAGGGGTATTTCGAGCAAGCACATTATTTCCCTGTATGCTGGTGTTCTAATAAAATGTTTAAAATGAATCTTCTCAGTGTGTCCTTTTTTTGCCCCATTAGAACCCAGAGTGCTGCATATCACAGTACATTAAAACCTTCAATCAGAATAAGCTTTATTGCTAAGTATGTTCACATATACAAGGAATTTGTCTTGGTGACAGGAACTTCTACACTACAGACAGAATGACAGTGACAAGACAGATGAGAAGATAGAGTATGTGAATAAGGGATAAAAAATATATAAAAATATAAAGTACCTAATATACAAAAATAGTCACTAGATACAAATGCAAGGGAGTATGAGTAAGAGATATGATGTGATACACACACACACACACATTTTCTGAACCACTTGTCCCATATGGGGTCACAGGAGCCTACCCGACAACACAGGGCGTAAGGCCAGAGGGGGAGGAGACACACCCAGGATGGGACGCCAGTCCGCCACAAGGCACCCCAAGCGGGACTTGAACCCCAGACCCACCAGAGAGGAGGACCCCGGTCCAACCCACTGTGCCACCGCACCCCCTTATATGATGTGATAAATAGTTATAAATATAAATAGTGTTGTGTATTGCACTACTTTATTCTCTAGGGGGGATTTAGCTGTTCATGAGGTAGATGGCCTGAGGAAAGAAACTTTTCTTGTGCCTGGCTGTCCTGGTGCTCAGTGCTCTGTAGCGCCGGCCAGATGGCAAAGGTTCGAAGAGGAAGTGGCCTGGATGTGAGGGGTCTAGAATGATTTTGCTAGCCCTTTTACTGACTCTGGACGAGTGCAGTTCTTGGAGAGCTGAGGGGGGTGTGCCGATGATTCCTCCAGCCGCCCGGACTATCCACTGTAATCTTCTGATGTCTGATTTCGTAGCTGAGCCAAACCAGACAGTTATAGAAGTGCAGAGGACAGACTCGACTGCAGAGAAGAACTGCATCAGTAGCTCCTGTGGTAAGCTGAACTTCCCTCAGCTGGCGAAGGAAGTACAACCTCTGCTGGACCTTCTTCACAATGGAGTCTATGTGGGGCTCCCACTTCAGGTCCGTGAGATGGTGGTGCCCAGGAACCTGAATGACTCCACTGTTGCCACAATGCTGTTCATGATGGCGAGTGGGGATAGTGCTGTGGTGTTTCTCCTAAAGTCTACGATCATCTCCACTGTTTTGAGCGTGTTCAGCTCCAGGTTGTTATGACTGCACCAGACAGCTAGCTCTTGGACCTCCTGTCTGTAAGCAGACTCGTCACCATCCCGGATGAGGCCAATGATTGTGGTGTCGTCTGCGAACTTCAGGAGTTTGACAGAGGGGTCTTTAGCGGTGCAGTCGTTGGTGTACAGGGAGAAGAGCAGTGGGGAAAGCACACATCCCTGGGGTGCGCCAGTACTGATCGTGCGAGTATTGGATGAGAACTTTCCCAGCCTCACTATCTGCTGCCTGTCTGTCAGAAAGTTGGTGATCCACCGACAGATGGAGGTGGGCACAGAGAGTTGAGTTAATTTGGACAGGAGGAGGTGTGGGATGATGGTGTTGAAGGCTGAGCTGAAGTCCACAAACAGGATTCTCGCATAAGTCCCTGGTTTATCCAGATGTTGCAGGATGTACTGCAGTCCCATGTTGACTGCATCATCCGCAGACCTGTTTGCTCGGTAAGCAAACTGCAGGGGGTCCAGAGATGTCCTTCAGGTAGGCCAACACCAGTCTTTCAAATGACTTCATGACCACAGACATTAAGGCGACAGGTCTGTAGTCATTAAGTCCTGTGATTTTGGGTTTCTTCGGAATGGGGATGATGGTGGAGCGTTTGAAGCAGGAAGGAACTTCGCACATCTCCAGTGATCTGTTGAAGATCTTTGTGAAGATAGGAGCCATTTGCTGCATCATGTGTTCAATGTGTTCTCTCATGGTTGTTTAAATGCTGCCTCAGAACAAAAGATTTCCCCCAGTCACCACATTTATATGGTTTCTCCCCCAAGTAAACAAAATTGTGCTTTCGTAAAGTATTTCCATGAGAAAAACTCTTTTCACATTTGCTACATTTGCATTGTTTCTCACCTGAATTAACATGTTGGTGCTTTTTGAAGTTATTTCCACTGGAAAAAAACTTTCCACATTGACTACATCTGTAATGAACCTGCTGCTGCTGTTTTAATTTACTTATTTGTAAATTTTTGCCCCCATATTGAGTAGTGCAGATTGTTCCAATCCAGAATTAATAAATTGGTCATTTTCAAAGCAACAAGTCTGAGAGAAATTCCATGCTGCATATGACATTAGATGGAGTGAATCTGCAAATCTATTTTCATGTGTGACTAACTTTTAAAGACCTTTCCAGAGTGAAGGCATTGCACATTCTAAGATTTATAGGTAACATTTTGATGACATTGTTGTTTACTGACCTATTTAGGTATGCCACTGGTGACGAGTCCCAGAGATTGTCCCAAGGCACCCTTTGATTGGACATCACCTCCCGGTCTAATGAAACTGCTCTCCATCTTCACTGAATTATTCTGTAAATGGCCATTTGCTGCATCATTAACTGTGAACTCTGCACTAGAAGGGCTCTCTAACTGAGAATGCTACGCTACCTTAATTGTACCTGTCTCTGATTTATACTGTATAGATATGAACAAGGGACACAGGTGAGATCATCTACCTCTATATCAGCATGCTCTTCCTTTAAATCACAATGAGCAGATTCATTTATTTCCTTCTAAGAACACTTAACAGCCTTTGCATCAACTATGTCTGATTTATACTCTATTAATAAAAAAAAAAAAAAAAAAAAAAAAAACCTAATAGGGGGTGCGGTGGCGCAGTGGGTTGGACCGCAGTCCTACTCTCCGGTGGGTCTGGGGTTCGAGTCCCGCTTGGGGTGCCTTGCGACGGACTGGCGTCCCGTCCTGGGTGTGTCCCCTTCCCCCTCCGGCCTTACGCCCTGTGTTACCGGGTTGGCTCCGGTTCCCCGTGACCCCGTAAGGGACAAGCGGTTCTGAAAATGTGTGTGTGTGTAATAAAAAACTAGTAGAAGAGTTTAGCTGCTCTGATGAAAGGCTGAGGTCCTCAGGGGTACTACACAAGTGTAGATCTGCTTTGTCTTCCTTTAGTCTAAGCATTCAGATGCAGCCCTGAGCCCATCTCTTCAGCATCGAAGCCCTGAACCTCAGTACAATATTCAGGGTGGGAAATGTGCTCATCTTCAGGCTCACTTTTTACACACACATCCACGAGTGCTGCTGAGTCCTCAGAGTAAGAGGTCACCGTGTCCCCAAAACACTGTGATTCACATGGGAGGCTGTGCAGTGACACTGAAGGGTGTTCAGCTCCTGCTCCTGTTTCTGCCATCATGATGATGATCCTCGTCTCCAGTCTTCTCTCCCTCCTTGTGCTTCGTTACAGTACTGCTCAGCGAGATCCTCTTTGTCTCCTCTCAATGTCCACTTCCTCTTCTGTCCATGTGTCTCCTCCTCTGCTGCTGCAATAACCACAGGATGAGCAATACAGTGTGGAGGAGGAATTACCACCAATAATATGTGCTTATAAACATAGAGAAGCTCATCATGTCATAAAATTGTACACAAACATCCTTACATTAAGTGTGAATGGTTTGGGTTTAATGACAAATTACACTACAGTGTCAATGTACTGCTGTGTTTCCTTCATGAATGAATTAGCTGAATTAATTTTACCCAGAAACACACTGAGGTCTGTGCTGCTGATACTACTACTACTACTACTACTACTACTACTAGCTAGTTCTCGAGAATGCTAACGACGAGGTAAGAAAGAGTTCAGTGTCTCCACACAGCCCTCTCTGTTGCCGTCGTCTTTCACTTATTTATTTTCGCAATTTCCAGTGCAGAAGAGTCCTGACAGAAACGGTGTCCGAAAGCACTTTAAAAGAGTTAATTCACGCAGAATTAACTGAAATGCAGCTGCTGACAGACCAACTCCTTCTATCGCCCTGCGGACTTTTACGGCGAGGCGCGAAAAACCCGGTCTCCCGGGAGAAGTACGGAAAGACAAGAGGCTCAAATCGCGTTAGAAAAATCACCTCGTCGTGTCATTATTGTAGGGACGGCTGGTAATGGAGAGAACATAAACGTGCTTTCCTCATCACGAAATTTCCTAAAACACGACGCAGCAGAAGAGTACAGCCACTGAGGATAAACTGACGTGTTGCTTTTTCAAGCCAAAGAAGGTGAAAACAATGATCACAGAGTAAACGTCACATACGTCCGCAAATGTAAGCGCACCATTGCGAACTCAAGCCCACTACTATGAAAAACCAAACATGTAACCGTTCGTACTGCACAAATGAACATGATGACATAGTGTAATTCCTCGTCTCTGGACCGGAGCACACGATGCGATATTTAAGTGTGACCGTCGTTTCCGGTGGAGGAGGAACGAGAGCGAACCGCTAGGTGGCGCTGTGACCCCCTGCGAGCAGGACTTTTCTACTTCCGCCACCTTTTCCGGTCCCCTTCCTGCAAGTAACGTGTGTTTATCTCTTCTCTGCTCTCTCACACCACACTCACTGTGACTGTATTATTATACAGATACTTTGGTCAACAAGGAAACATAGCAGTGCATGATCTGGATCTGAATTTGTGACAACCCAAATGTTCTACATTCATTGATTCAGTGTAACTTTTGCATGAAGATGTTTGCTTGTTCGGCGCTTCTGGTGTGAGTATCTACAGCACAGCACAGTACTGTGTTACTGTTTTCAGTGTAAACACTTTCGATATTTGTCTCTGTGTTAGATATTGTTAGTAATTCCTCTTCTTCCTCATCTGTCCCTCAGGGTATCCCAGTCCAGGAGCAAAGGAGATGCCAGTTGCTCTTCCCCATCATCCATCATTCACTGTATATAGTCAAGGAGCAGAGGAGGAGACACATGGACAGAAGAGGAAGTGGACATTGAGAGGAGACAAAGAGGATCTCCCTGCGCAGTACTGTAACGAAGCACAAGGAGGGAGAGAAGACTGGAGACGAGGATCATCATCATGATGGCAGAAACAGGAGCAGGAGCTGAACACCCTTCAGTGTCATTGCACAGCCTCCCATGTGAATCACACTGTTTTGGGGACACGGTGACCTCTTACTCTGAGGACTCAGCAGCACTCATGGATGTGTGTGTAAAAAGTGAGCCTGAAGATGAACACATTTCCCACCCTGAATATTGTACTGAGGTTCAAGAGATGGACTCAGGGCTGCACCTGGATACCGAGCACATTAAATCTGAGATTGTCACGGTCAAAATAATGGAGGACAGTACTGATCTACAGTTACAGTACAGAACTACTGAGGGGTTCTGCCCTACATCAGAGCACTTAAACTCTTCTACTTGTTTTTTATCCAAACAGTATAAATCAGAGACAGATGAAGTCAAGATAGAGCAGAAATGTCAGTTACAGGTACCTTCTTGTACGGAGGAGAATCTTCATGAAGCTGATCATTATGGCATAAAGGAAGAGTGTGTTGATTTACAGGTGAATGAGTTAAGCTCTATTTCTAGTTTGTTTGTAAAACATAAATCAGAGACAGATGTGAAAGAAGAACAACATTCTCAGTTCAAAGTGACCCCCAACACAGAGTTGACAGCTAATGAAGCTGAAGGTGACCTTTTAGAGAAGAATTCTGTAACCCAAGAGAACAGTTTAATTATTGGAGGGGAAAAGTGTTGCAGGCAGTGGGGAGCTCATCTTTCTCAAACTTGTCAGATTGTTCATTCTGGTGAGAAACCATACAAATGTAGTGAATGTGGGAAGAGTTTTTCCCAAGGAGGAACCTTAAAACAGCACCAGCTTGTTCACTCTGGTGAGAAACCATATAAATGTAGCGGATGTGGAAAAAGTTTCTCTCGATCTAGTAACTTAAAACAGCACGAGCGTATTCATACTGGTGAGAAACCATATAAGTGTGGTCAGTGTGGGAAGAATTTTTCCCAGAGAAGTGCCTTACAGCTCCACCAGGCTGTTCATTCTGGTGAGAAACCATACAAATGTAGTGAATGTGGGAAAAGTTTCACACGTGGTGGTCACTTAAAAGAGCACCAGCTTATTCATTCTAGCGAGAAACAATATAAATGCAGTGAATGTGGAAAGTGTTTTTCCCAAGGAGGTCTGTTAAAGACACATCAGCGTGTTCATTCTGGGGAGAAACCATATAAATGTGGCGAATGCGGTAAAAGTTTCTCTCGATCTAGTAACTTGAAACCACACCAGCGTATTCACACTGGTGAGAAACCATATAAATGTCTTCAGTGTGGAAAGGGTTTTTGTCAAAGAGGGGCCTTACAGCTCCACCAGGTTGTTCATTCTGGCGTGAAGCCGTATAAATGTAGCGAATGTGGGAAAAGTTTCACTCGTGGTCGTCACTTAAAAGATCACCAGCTTCTTCACTCCGATGAGAAACAATATAAATGCAGTGACTGTGGGAAGAGTTTTTCTCAAGTACATCTGTTAAGAACACATCAGTGCATTCATTCTGGAGAGAAATTTGAATGCATTTAAAATGACAAACCTAAGTATATTCATTTTTGTGAGAAACAGTATAAATGTAGCAAATGTGGAAAAATTATTTGTGGTGTTAACTGGTAAGGAACAGTGATGTAATGTAGTCCTGTAAATGTATTTAATGTTGAAAGAGTTAAAGACCACCACCTTATTAACTGAGAGAAAATACAGAAATGTGGCAACTGTGGAAGTTCACCAAATCAATGTCACAGGACACTTCAACGCCCTTTAGAACACAGATGCTGGGCTTGAGTCACCGTCCAATCTGACTCAGTGCTTTTCATCTGAATCCTAGAGTTCTCCAAACCCACTCCAGAATGACCACAAGAGCCATCGCTCAGTGTTGGTCTTCTGGGATGAAGAAACACCTGGTTGTTCTCTGCAAAAAGTCTAGAGACTTTACAGACTCTTTCATAGATGTTTTGTGCACATAGAATGTTGAGTCCTACACATTGGTCAACCCAAAATGTAAAAAGTGTATATACGCATTACTTTTTTGGTAAATGCATTTAAAACGTGAATTTATTGAAGACATTTACTCCTGCATGTTTTCTTATATAGTGCTAAAATGTTAAATTCTTACTCATTCACTTCACCTGTAGCCAGTCATTTGTATTTCTTGCCCAGAATGATCACTTTGATGATTATCAAAATGGATCCAAGGTTGGGCATTTCACCACGACCTCCCTCCTTGCAGAATCTCTCCAGTAGATGAAAGCAGCTTCACTTTCATAGTCTACTTTGTCCTGAACCTGTTTGCATCTTTTGGCACCATCAAGCAAAGTAGTGTACTCTTACATTAACAAGTTAAATCCCCCAGAAATCCCCCCAGGCTTTGCAGTAATGCTGACCTGATTAGTTTTAAGGAAAGTTGAAACACTAAATGTGAAAGATTCACTAAGAAGGTGACAAAAATGTAACACTGAAATTATAGTTTTGTTTACAAATGAACCTAACTAAAAAAAAGTATTGTTAAAAACTACTGTGAAAAGTACAGTTTTCTCCAATAAGTATGTAACAGAGTAAATGTAACATAACTAGGCCTTGTCTGGATGTTTGTTGTTTAAAATATTACAGCTGGACCTAGTATGACTTCACATCTTTCAGTACAGAAAAATATATAACAAATGGGAACATAAAATATCACGTGGCTCAAATTGTCGGTTGTATTTTTCAATCACGTCAGTGTGTACTGTTCTTTGGCCTTTGATTTTCCTTGCTTCATGAGACTGAGACACTTGAGATTTTAAGTTTTCACCCCCTTAGACACACATCAATTACTTCTGAAGCAATCAACTGTCTTCTCAATATCACATAATTGCTTGATCACCTGTGACCAGTTGAGGTTTATCACATGATTTCAGAATGAATACACCTGTGTCTGGGAGCCTCCCCGAGAGGCCCTTGCAGCTCTAAATGACTTTTGAGTACTTCATACTTGAGAGCACTAACTGCGCATGAGAAAACCATAACACACACAATAAGTCTGACTTATGTACATGGGCAGCAAAAAAGCCTTTGTTGAAAAAATCCATATCACACATCAGCTGGAGTTCGCCCCAAGACATGTGAAAGACCAGAATTAAACTTTTGGACCCTGATACTACGCACTTAGTTTATTATGACATAAACCTAACATGGCACATCATATTAAGAACCCCGTTCCACCATTCCATTCATCTACTGTGAAACACAGTGGTGGCAGCATCATGCTGTGGGGATTTTTCTCTGCAGCAGGGAGTGAAAAACTAAAAAAGACAGAAGGTGTAATCCTAAAAAAAAATTGCTGCAGTCAGCAAGAAAAGGGGAAGAACCTCTAAATTGCCTGTAGTGTGTGAATAAGTGTGTATGCATACATGCTTACTCTGATGTACTGGTCCTCCATGCACGGCGTACCTCCCTCAACCTTGCACCCATTTATTGCAGGATAGGCTCTGCTGCAGACAAAAAAAAAAAAAAAAACGGTTGCAACAAAAAAGAATTCAGCAATGGATGGAAGGACCCTCCTACTAGAGTCTATGTATTTTACTGTATTCCTCACTAATATTACTCTACAGTTTCTCTTTAAAAGCTTCATTCACATCACCAGATCTTGACAGATGGACCCCATGGTGCTTTCAAATCGTAGACCAGTGTACTTTGGAAACTGACTTCCAAAGGATGCCTTCTAGAAAGAAAGAAGAGGTTCAGCTCCAGATTTTTCAACAATAATCTATTTTTCATGAATTTTCAAAAAGACTTACCTGTACTGGCAAGATAGTTAGCAGTCACCATTTCAGTTATTAATATCAATAATCATGTGCAAAAGTCAAAGGTCAAACAACAAAAGTGTTAAAGGCTACTTTTCTGGGCAGTATGTGTTTATTTGTTCATGGAAAAACTACATAACAGAACATAAACTAATAAATGCTGATATAATAAAAAGTAACAAGAATTTCTTAAGTTCTGAAAACAAGTCAGTGTTTTGTGTGGCCTCCCCGAGAGGATGGATATACCCATGATGGGAGTGCCAGTCCACTGCAGAGCAACCGCACACAAGAAATTCACACAAACACGGAGAGAACATGCAAGTTCAGCAGAGACCAGGACGCATTTGAAACAAGGTGCCGGAGTTGAGGCACCAACGCGACTTTTTTACACTGTGCTGGAGAACATCTAATAGTAAATGTTATAATTAAATTACAAATAAATGTAATCATTTTAAAGATTTAGCACATTTAAATAAAGAAGGAATACAATAAATGAATCAATTCATCTTGTTACATTGAGTGTCCCAACATGACAACCTTCCATGGTGAGTGAACGTTCATCAGAAGATTGAGAATTACAGATAGTTTCCTGGAAGAAGGACAAGTGTCTTGAACATCTGCGACGTGAAAATGTATATTTTTGGGTCCAGCGTGCACATGACAAATCTCAGCACTTACAGTAATTCCTAAAGCGAACGTCTCAAAAAAGGCTAACAGGCTGTAGTTCTGTCAGTCTATGCAAAACTGATCCTTTATTGACTAAAAGAAGATTAAATAAAAAGCCTGGAAAGTCTCTGAAAACAGATTTGTCTGTGGAGTCCATGTGCAGCAAATTAACGTGTCTCTTCATCCTGAGCAATGGCTGTTGGGGTCATTTTGGAGTGGGTTCAGAATTCAGCATTCAGATGAACTCAGAGTAAGAACTCTGTGTAAGACTGAACAGGGACCCAAACTCAGCCAAACCTCATCTGGGTTCTATGACCTTGGAAAGTGTGTAAATGCGGTACAAACTTTCTCACTCACACCAGGAATTCCTTTGAGTTCAGATTCTTTCAGTAAATCCAGTTTAATATGGAGTAGATATTTTTCAATTTTCTTTCCCCCACATACGATCTCAGCAACTTGGGTTTGGTGGTTGGTTCACACAGTTCATATTAGACCAATACACATCAAATTCTACAATGTGTTTTCTCATGAACTTTTAAATACTGCCTCACAGCAAAACTCTTTCCACACTGACTGCATTTATACGGTTTCTCACCAGAATGAATAAGCCGGTGCTGTTTCACAGCATCGATTCGGGAAAAACTCTTCCCACATTCACCGCATATGTACGGTTTAACACCAGAATGAATAACCTCGTGCTTTTTTAAGTAATTTTGGCAAGAAAATCTTTTCCCACATTGAATGCATATAAATATCTTCCCAGAATGAATGAGCTGGTGCTTTTTTAAGTGGCGCACTTGACAAAAACTCTTCCCACATTCGCTACATTGATATGGTTTCTCACCTGAATGAACAAGCTGGTGGAGCTTTAAGCGATTAGAACGAGAGAAACTCTTTCCACAGTCGCCGCATTTATGAAGTTTCTCACTAGAATGAACAACCTGGTGCCGTTTTAAGGCACCTTTTTGGGAAAAGCACTTTCCGCACTCACTACATTTATACGGTTTCTCATCCGAGTGAACAAGGCGGTGCTGTCGTAAGTCGCTAGATCGACAAAAACACTTCCCACATTCACCGCATTCATACGGCTTCTTACCAGAATGAACAAGACGGTGAACATTTAAGGTAGCCCGCTGTGAAAAAGTCTTTCCACATTGACCACACGCGTATGGTTTCTCCCCAGAATGTATGCGCTGGTGGAGTTTTAATGTATGTCTCTGGGAAAAACTCTTCCCACATTCACTACATTTATATGGTTTCTCACCAGAATGAAGAAGCTGGTGCTGCTTTAAATTACCAGACTGAGAAAATCTCTTCCCACATTCACTACATGCATACGGTTTATCTCCAGAGTGAATAAACTCATGCTTTTTTAAGTAATGTTGAGAAGAGAAGGTTTTTTCACATTGAATACACTTAAATTTTTTCCCAGAATGAGTCATCTGGTGCTGTTTCAAGCGACGCCTTTGGGAAAAGCTCTTTCCACATTGACTACATTGATATGGTTTCCAACCAGAATGAGTAAGTTGGTGGAGTTTAAATTGACAAATTTGAGAAAAACTTTTTCCACACTGCATACAAAAATATTTGCCATTATCTCCTACAGTAATTAAACTGTTCTCCAGGGTTACAGAATTCCTGTGCAAAACATCATCTTCGGTTTCATTGACTGCTATATCTGTACTGGACGATCCTACTATCTGAGAATGTTCTAGCTTCACTTCATCTGTCTCTGATTTACACTCTATGGATACCGTATTGAAAGTACTGTACTGCTGTTGATCAGTACTGTCCTCCATTATTTTGACCATGACAATCTCAGATTTAATGTGCTCGGTATCCAGGTGCAGCCCTGAGCCCATTTCTTCAGCACCAAAACCCTGAACCTCAGTACAATATTCAGGGTGGGAAATGTGCTCATCTTCAGGCTCACTTTTTACACACACATCCATGAGTGCTGCTGAGTCCTCAGAGTAAGAGGTCACCGTGTCCCCAAAACAGTGTGATTCACATGGGAGGCTGTGCAATGACACTGAAGGGTGTTCAGCTCCTGCTCCTGTTTCCGCCATCATGATGATCCTCGTCTCCAGTCTTCTCTCCCTCCTTGTGCTTCGTTACAGTACTGCGCAGGGAGATCCTCTTTGTCTCCTCTCAATGTCCACTTCCTCTTCTGTCCATGTGTCTCCTCCTCTGCTCCTGGATTCATGTACTCTGGCTGGAGGACAGATGAGGAAAAGGAGCATCAATATCCTGCATACAGGCTCATATCAAACATGTTTAACAGTGACACTGTAAATAGTAACACAGCCTGGTACTCAACACTGTGGACACTTGTGTCAAAAGTCCCAAATTAAGAGACTAGTTGTAGTTCTTCACAGAAAAGTGACATTCAATGCACAACATTTGGTTTAAATGACAAACTAAAGACTGAAGTGCAGAGACTCGACTGTGTTTCCTAAGGAGCAAAGTCCTTTAGGTAAATATGAAATTATTATTATGTCAATGGTAAGAAGAGAAAAAACAGACTGATACACGAGTTTGTTTAATTTTAAAAGGCGACAATTAATTAAATGCTGCTGGAGTGGAAAAGTACCGCGCTGCGAAGCGCATTACGGCACAACGGGCTACAATAATAGAGGGAACACAGTGAGTGCGGTAAAAGACACATAATAACAATAATAGCGATAATAATGAGAGGGAGCAGAGAGAAACCCAACGAACTCAAGTTACCTGTGAGAAACGAAAGCGTTTCTCTTCTCTCCTCTTTTCTTTTCTTTTCTTCTTCTTCTTCTTCTACTTCCGCTCCTTTGGCCGAAGACGAAGTGCTGCTCGCACGGAGTCGCAGCGCCACCTGGCGGTTCGCGCCCTTCGCTCCTCCAGCGCCGCGATCGGCCGTAGAAACGACGTTCGGAAGCGTCGCTGCCCCTGACTGCAAGAGCGAAAACGGCGAGTTAAGACTGATCGCATGAAAACACTCGTTGTCACGGTGAATTCATGAGCCATTTTGAAGCTTTAGTTTGAGAGGAACACGCTTATTTACGTGGGGAGGATGTAGGGGAGCGGTTGAGGCCGGACACAGCACCTCCGGTCCCAGCAGCCTGGTTCTCCTCTTGGCCACCGATGACCCCTGGACCGCCAGTGACCTGAAGGCTTCTCTGAGCGAGAAGACAAGGACCGTGAGGACCGCCGGGAGACTGGAGGTGAAGCAGGGCCGCGTGGAGCCGAGAAGGAGGATTCTGAAAACCAAGAACCGACGGGAGGACGGTGGAGCAAAAGTTGGGCAGGACAAGGTGTGAAAGAGCCTCGAATCCATCAGTGGCTCAAAACAATAGCGCCGCTGTCCCTCGCTGGCTCGACGGTAGAGAAAACTCCTCTTTGGTCCCTGTCCACCGTGTGAGGAATGGCAGCCCGAGGGGATTTAAAAACTATGGCTGTTGTCACTATTAGACTGGTTCTTCACCCGGTTTGACGAAGGACCCTCAGCTTGTCACCCCTACACACCACCGCCCCGCATCTCGGCGCAATGAATGTGTCCGCAGTCATCCCTCATTCCTACACCATGGCTCCCTGAGCCCTCCTGTCCTCTCCTGTCTTCTCCTCCTCATCAGCTTAACCAAACACACAGAAGGTTTCTCACTCATTACCAAATTGGGAGGGATTTGCCTCACTGCCCTAAATTCAACAACTTGGCTGCATGGTGAATTTTGGCTGTGAACATCTCTGTGTGTGTGTATCTGGCACCAAGGCCAAATGCCAAAATCAGGAACTCGTTTCCAGTTGGCTGGTTATGGCAACTGACAGCTTCGGTGAAAAGCTCCTTTGAAGGAGGAGGTAAAGTCCTGCCCTCCCCCCGCCATTCCCCATGGCCACTCGAGCATCGCCCCCACACCTTCCTCTCCCGGGACGTCGATGTCCTTTTTGGCTTTTCACGGTCAATCACACACAGCACATTGAGCGATCAGTGTCAGTCCCTCACATTCACAGAGGTGGCGTTGTGCAGCACTGACACACTGCGGTTTGTCCTCTGACTCACGTGTGAACGACTGGCCAAAAACAGTAACATCCAAAGAATGTAGATAAACGAGATGGAGACATGTAAAAATCCTGCATAAAGTATGTCGTCAATACCTATCTTTGCATATAATGAGTTCTTGAGTGTATATTTTTGTGCTCCGGTTAAAGTTATTGTACGCCTACATGCAAATATAAGAGATGCAAATCTAAAAACAAACAGACGTTGAGGCCACATTGCGGTCTTGTTGCCCTCAGGCTCTTATTGTACTGTTGTCCAGTGTCCCCGTGTGTGAAGGACAGCAGTCTGTGAGGATTTATCATGGACACTCATTTTCTCTTCTACTTTCTATGTAAGTACGCGGTGTGTCTTTGTTGTGACATGTATTCTTTTCAAATGTTTTTACTTCTTCCCCATTTTAATAGCATGACGCTCGATATTGGAGACACAACGACGTCAAACATCAGACTGTATGTTGTCTTCAGTATTAGAATGTATATTGTCTTCACTGTAGAATATATGTCAAAACTCGGGCTGCTTTCACATCTTGTGCTGCTCAGGTTTACTTAAGTTTTATTTTTTTTTCAGAAATGTCTCAGATCATTTCTGATAACTGTTAATAGCTTACAGGGTGTGTGGTAGCGCAGTGGGTTGGACCAGGTCCTGCTCTCCCGTGGGTCTGGGGTTCGAGTCCCGCTTGGGGTGCCTTGTGACAGACTGGCTTCCTCTCCTGGGTGTGTCCCCTCCCCATCCAACCTTGCACCCTGTGTTGCTGGGTTAGGCTCCGGCTCCCGTGACCCTAAATGGGACAAGCGGTTCAGACCGTGTGTGTTAATAGCTTACATTTAGTCTTTTACGGAACTCTGGTGATACTGAATTAAAGCTGTTTGCAGAACTCTTGCCTTTGAACATTTACATTGAGACACGAAATGTAATTTTGAACATTTTGCAAAGTTAGGGCTGATAGTAACAGTGACACTATGACATAATCACCTTATTTCACTGTGTTTAATGTATTTTTGGTAAATTTCAATTAATGTGAATATGTAATTAATAATAGGGGGTGCGGTGGCGCAGTGGGTTGGACCACGGTCCTGCTCTCCGGTGGGTCTGGGGTTCAAGTCCCGCTTGGGGTGCCTTGCGACGGACCGGCGTCCCGTCCTGGGTGTGTCCCCTCCCCCTCCGGCCTTATGCCCTGTGTTGCCGGGTAGGCTCCGGTTCCCCGCAACCCCGTATGGGACATGCGGTTCTGAAAATGTGTGTGTGTGTATATAAATATACTCTATTCAGTTTCAAAATATCTATTCAAAATAAGATATTACACATCAAGACATCCAAAAATTTGCGACTATAGAGTATTCCTATATTCCAGTGACTAATTTGGTGCCCATGGATTGCTATGTCAATCGTCATGACTTTACTTTTTTTTAAAAAAATCCATTTTAGTACCGTTTTTTCACACATTGTTTTGACTCTACCGGGACCTAGACAGTCTTCGTTCCCCTTAAAAGTCATCACCAAAGAAACAAAGAAATGGATGAGCGTTAACCTCATGCACTGAGGCTGACAAATACCTGCTTCCCAGTCACCCAGTGCGGACTTTTGAAACGCCCTATGTGTGCGAGTCTAACTGAAGAAGGCCACTTTCCTAGATGCTAAGACCCTTCTCAGCAGTGATGTTGACTGAAAGAATGGTCCTCTTTCTATCCACTCTCCTTTGCTGCTCAGTGTGCCAAGTGCTCACAAGCCAGAACTCACATCACTGCTCTATGTTAACCCTCTTTCCATGCGCAGGGATCGCAGTCATTTTGTGGAAGGGTCAAGGACATCCTTACAATGGTGAGTGTCTTTTGGAGGTGCCTCTCCTTGCAGACCTACAGCTGGAAATGACACATTACTAAGAAACGAGTACCAAGTGTGGCCAACTGGAATAGTCAAAGTGAGAGCCCATGAGCAGAATGAGGGAGCGCTTGGAGGGAAGGGGTTTATCAGTAGCCCCAAAGTTGATCTTTCAGTTTTGGTCTTGGTGTAGAACTGTTGAGAATTGGGTATTAGGGGTAAAGTTTATAAGTGTTTGTTCGGATTTTAAGCTTTTGTTAATTACTCTTGATTGTGGAGTTATTACACGCTCCCTCTCCCCAGATATTGGTGAGACCTGGCTCACACTATACTGTGGCTAATACCGTTACAGCAGCAGCAGTGAATGGTGTTCGGTGTGTGCGGCTGCACCAAATTCACTCCCGAAATATAATTAAACATACGATGGACTGTAAGGAAATGTAAGCAGGAGAAAAGATCTATCCACTAGGCCCTGGTTTGGCCAACCAGGTCCAGGACGAAAGAACGCACGTACCGTCACCAGCTGGCGAAGCATAAAGAGACATGTACTGAGTTCATATCAGATTCCTGAACTGCAGCAGACCTTCACAAAGTCAGAACTGTTTCCTTGCATCTTTGTGTTTCCCACCTCCACACAACCTTAGCTACTGTAGGGGGCAATGCCCGAGGAGCTGCCTGTGTGTTCCCCTTTGTCTACAGAGGTAATACCTACCACGCATGCATCACCAACAACCATGACCGAGAGTGGTGTTCCGTTGAGTACGACTACAGTGTCCACAAGCTCTGGGGTAACTGCCCTCAGCAAGGTGATTGCGCCGTAACTTGTCAAACAAGCCGTGTTCTTCTCTTGAATAAATGAGACACAAAAAAGGAAGAGGACCTGACACAAAACGAGATGAATTTTTCACATATGAGTCGATGTCTTCCATGTCCTGTATTCAGCTATTTTGGCTGGACATGGTGCTCTTAACGTAAGGCTTTCATACTGATAATTTATTACAAATAAAGTACAAGTGTAAATACAAATTCAATATTATACTTCTAGGCATGCGTCTTCAGAACTTTACATGGAGTGGGTGTCTACTGGTACTCACTTGTGATGTCTCCTTGCTCTACCCAGATGTCTGCCTGTCCCACATCACACTGTCCGACCCTTGGCGTAACGTCGCCTTCGACCTCACCAGCTTCTCCGGTTACCCGAAATGTGACCACGGACTGGCTGAGGATTGGTATCGCTTCACTGGGATTGGCGGGGACGTCCTGCCTGAGAGCTGTGTCCTCTCAAACAGGGGTGGCACTGACACTCCCCTCTGGTTGAATGATTCACACCCACCGCTTGGTGTGGGGGTGAGAGGCATCAATGTCTGCAGCACTTCTCAAGACAAGTGCTGCTCTGGGACCTTTATGATGAATGTTCTGGCCTGCCCTGAGGGTTATTACGTCTACTACTTAGGACAACCAAGCTGCAGTCAGTCCTTTGTTGTCCGTGAGTAACTAATCCTCTTGTCAGAAACTTCAAGTTTTGTCCCCATTTACTTTTTGGTAACCCGATATGCGGTGTTGTGCAGGTCACAGCAATTGCACAGCATCTTCTTGTGGACCGTGTGCACAGTGCACTGATAACGGAGGCTGTATCTGCAGCCCAGGGTTCAGGATTCCTTCTGGACACCTTCCCACTGGCATCTCCTATGGATGCACAGGTGAGTATGGGAAGGTGAGTCTGTGCTGTGTGTTGGGATGGCACAGTGGTGCAGCAGTAACGCTGGCGCTTCAAGGTGCCTGAGTTTTGTGGTCTGGGGCAGATTTGAATCTGTCTAAGGGCATTTGAATATTCTGTGCTCGAAAGCCAAAGACACGTATAGAAGTCATTTCCATACCCTCCCAACCCATGGTAACTATACAAGTGGTCATTACATGTTAGATTTGACACAGTCACACGTACCACAGGTGCTTGTCTACACACTACTATTGGAACTACAGTCATGTCAATGTTTGCATTTATTCATTCAGCTGACGCTTTCATCCAAAACAACTTACAATGTTCACTCATTTGGGTCATGTTACTGGAGCAATTTTAGGGTAAGTACCTTGCTCAAGGTTACTACAGCTAGGCTTGAACCTGTGACCTTTGGATTCGAAGGCAACAGGACTAAGCGCTACACTACCGGCTGTTTAAAGTGGTACGCTGGGTTGCCGAGTGTGCAACTTCTCCCCTCAGATATAAATGAGTGCTCAGAGAACCCCGCTGTCATGGACCCAGTGCAAAGTGCACTGACACTCTGGGGGGAGTACAAATGCTCCTGCCACCAGGGATACCGAGCACCCCCAGGGGTCACTCTGACCAACAGTTCTCAACCCTGCAAAGGTGATCGATGAATATTTTTGTTTTTTGCGCACTTTCATGCCATTCCTCCCTTTGGTTTCACAATAAAGAGCAGGTTCGTCAGTTTCACCGACAGCAAACAGCTCTGGTGTTGTGACTCTGGCTATTTAAGGCAGATATACAGTAAATGCCTGTTTCGGCTGCAAAAGAAACACTGGTGCTATATGAGTAACTGCACAGAATTTAACTTGCAAAAACATCTGGACAAATGTTCATTCCTAGTGGGATCCATTTGCAACCAAAGAGGGTGCTGGCTTTGTGCCTTTGCAGCGACCCCCCCCCCAGACCCTCAACACCTTCATTTCTCAATGCTTTTCAGATATCAACGAGTGTGAGGAAACGCCACAGATCTGTGGAAACAATGCCAACTGCACTAACACCGCAGGCAGTTTCATTTGCACGTGCCAAGGCAACCTCATACCCTGGCCGAGCGTCGACTGGCAGATCAACGTCACCGTGTGTAAAGGTCAGTGGGTTTGGATGTTGGGAAGGCTGCTCCTGTTCCTTCAGCTTGCTGTGTTGGGTCTGCATGAATCTGACTGTAAGGGCAAAAGAACTCGATTACAATAATAGAATCAATAAAATTGATCCACCTTCCAGGAAAGAATCCCACTGCGTGGATCCAAAAAGTAGCCGTTTCCATAGATTTAAATCAAATTTTCGTTATGTGGGACCTCTGTTTTGCAAGCGGGGTATCGTTCCTGATGTCTGAAGAGTTATTGAAAAGCCAACGAAAATGTGAATGCTTAAGTCATCCGGAAAAGAGCTGTGTGCTACTCAGGAGAAAAGCAGCTGCTAGACAAATATGTGTGAAACGGTTATTGTTAAGAGGGTAAAATCATTTTAAGACTTTAAAATATTGGGCTCTCAGCTCATAAACACAACTGCTACCGGAACTCTGACCATAAGCTAAACTGTTTAACCACTTTATTACAAGCAGTAAAAGCTTAATAATTCAGACATCCCAAAATTCATGATTTAGGTTCTGTTAAAAGCATCAAACAATAAATGAAAAGTTTACTGTCAGTCCTGTATTTTTTCGTTCTGTTTTTATCAATATCTCATAAAATGCATGGTCTCAGTCTTTCAGAACCTGTGGTAGAAACACAGGGCATGAGGCAGGGAACATCATGGAAGGGATGCCAGTCAGTTGCGGGACATTAGTTTCATTATGTTTTGTTGACTTAAAGCAACACTAAGATTGTCTACTTTAAAATGATTGGTAACAACTACATCTATAACCTCCTATTAATTGTGTCGTATTCTGTTTTACACATTCATGATAGTCCCATGTACCTCCTGTGCATCAGATGGACAATAACATGGGGAGAATGTATTAAAAAGTGTGTGATGTCAAATACCGACCACGTGTCTCATTTTTTACTGGCCACGTGGAAGCGGCTGATTCATTATGCAAACATTTATCAGCATCTGGACGTTTTGTGCTTGTAATAAAAAAAGTACAATAACAGAAGTATACCTCTGTTTAGGTAAATTAGCATTTATTTGTTTTGCAGACACTTACAGCAGCTTAAAGTTTTGTTTGCAACTGTAAGTTGTTTGAATTTCAGTTCACTCATTTATGGAACCAGGTGTTTTTTTACTGGAGCAACTCAGGGCAGTACCCTCTTCATGAAAATTGTCACACTCTTTCTGTACCATCCCCCTTTTAGCTTCGATTCCCATCTGTTATTCGTCCGTAAGAAGTCTGCATGTTTTCTAGGTGTGACTGACGCCTTTTCACCCTCCTGTCAGGTAAGGTGAAAATCTGGGAGGAATCCAGGTAAGTTTATTTTTATAGAGTGCTCTTCTCACCAGTAACACAGAGAGCCGAACAAAGTTGTTGCAAGCGATCAGTTTTGCAGCATAACATATTGATAAAAACGTAAGAGTAAGAGAGCTGGCATTGGAGGAGAGGAAAACAAAATAAACTCCCGATCTACACAACAGGGGAAAAGAAAAACTTGTGGGTGTCCAAGTCCCAGTGGCTGGCCACCCCTCCTGAGCAATCTACTGTGGTGACATGGGACCTGTGTGCATACATCTAAAAACTAAAGTCCAAAAAGCCTGGTAAAACTGTCAAGACGAAGCTATAGATTATGGAAGGTAAACGTTTGTTGTCCGGGCCCACGGCTGCATTGTGCAGTCGTTGCCTTCGCACGGAAAAGTACAGTCATCAGGAATTCTGTATTCTGTGGCTCCGCCAACCAAGAGGGAGGATTCTTAATATATTCTGATGTAGCCAGTTGAAAGGGTCTCCTCCGAGCTCCTGCAGAGCTTCCTCCTAACCAATACTTCTCTGTCAAGGCCAAGGTGTGTCCCATATTATCTAATTTGATTGTTTGCGTGTTCCAGAATGAATTTGAGGACCTGTGCATCCTGAATTCTCTGAATTCCATGATAGAGAACATCACATCTGCGGTCCTTCCTCTGGAGGTGAGCTTAGAACATCAGTAGCCAGGGATACGCAGACATTGCAGTGAATTAATAACTCGTTTGGGGTTGATGGTGGTGCACGAGGGACCGTGTACTAGATGTCTAATAAGGGCGTAAGGTTGCTCTCTTTTTCTGGAGATTTTATTATTTTGCAACAGACGAGGCCGGACAGTAGGCGCAGCGCTCGCCTGTTGGCGTCTTTTATTTATTCTGTCGTCTGGGAGGAGGCAAAGGGGGAAAAGGGGGGAACCGAGAACGGGTAGAAAGGGGATTCGACTCGGTCTCGGCCGCGTCGTCCACCGGCTCGGGGTCGTGCTCGTTTTCTCGGTTGTGTTCGCTTCCTCCATCTCTCTCTCTCCCTCTCTCTCTCTCTCTCTCACTGTCAGGTCCGGGGGAAGAAATAGTGGCAATAATTAGCCCCAGCTGCGGCTGCCCTGTCCCTGTCCCCGTCTCCACCCGCGCCCCCTTCCCCAGCCGCCTCGGCGTGTTATATATTTGAAGTCTTTAATTGATATTTTTCTATCCTTTTAAAAATATGCTCAGCTTTTTTTGTTTAAATTCCTACGGACTTGTTGGATTCATTGCTGATTTGGTGCCCAAACCAAACTCTCCCTACGCTGATCTGCAGGCAGCAACAACTCTGCTGAACGTCACTCTGAGTACCTTGGGATCACTGACTGAGAGTAACAGCGTCAACAGCACGGAAATTGCTAAGGCTGGAAATGCTGTGCTCCAATCAACCGAGAAGCTGGCGGCTCTAGTTGTGAGCTCCATGCCCACCAACAAAATCACGATCAGTATTAATACCATGGGTAAGTACGTTGTCTAGCAGTTAGCGGTATCGTCAACGCTTAATTGCTGTACTTTGGGAGACCTTATATTAGCACACATGGAAATGTAACATTCCATAAAATAAACACTCTGGTTTCACCTGAGACAAATGGTAACAATTTTCAAAGATACTAACATTTTACATTCTACTTTTAAGTTTATTTTCTCTACTTATGTATTGTTTGTAGGCCAGGTTATTGCAGGGTAGCCACACACACACACACGCACACAGTACGGGCAATTTAATCACTAATCTACTTGAACTGCATGTCTTTGGACTGTGGGAGGAAACCAGAGCATTTGAAGGAAATCCACGCAGACCAAGAGAGATCAAACCCATGTCCTGTGCCACTACCCAGGCATTGATTTTTGCATTAGTGTTCTTTTTTTTTCTTTCAAAAAATGTGTCACTGTTAAATTATAAATAATGGAACAGCCTGTTTGTTGCTGTTGTTTGGTACCAGGACAGTTAAATGAGCTATAGTGCTTCGCCGTTAGGTACCACTAAGGGCTCGTCTGCAGGACTCACTCCAGGGCTGAAAGTGAGTCCCACTCCAGCCCGGGGGCACAATTTGGTAACGCATACGGCTAATCATCGTTACAGAAGAGGGGGGAGTCCTTGGAAATAAAATATATAATTAATTCACTGACCCGGTGTAAAAATTGCTTTTAACCAGACAGTGGTTTGGGAAAAATCCCGTTGGTTTAAAACAAAACACGAATCGAACCATGCCGTTTCTTTCCCCAGTCGATCGGACTCCATTTGTTAAAACCAATTTGAATATCAAACTGCACAGCACTAGTCGCAACAAAACTGGCATCTTGGGAACCTCTTGTCTCCTTTATTCAATAAGTCGAGGAGCCGGTATACGCATTTCAGGGAGGAAAAACTAGGCAGGCGGCATATATAGCAGGTGTTCGAAACCATGTGGTAAATCCACGCTTCACCTTGACAAATCATTGAGCTGTGAGGTCAGTTCAAGGTACCAACAAAATCCAGTGTAGATCTCTTAAAATGACACTTTTATTTTGTCAGTTTTGAGTTCATCTTTTCTTATCCACACGGGTTACATGATTACAGAAGGAAATGATCTCCAGTTTAACAGCTTTCTACTTATGTTTCTGTCAGAACTGTGCGCATTTGTGGTTCTTCCTGGAGCCAACCTGAGTAAAACACTGCAGCTACAAGCCAAAGACAACTTCATAGACATCGACCTCATGGGGATTGCAGAGAAAAACAGCGGTTTGTATAAAATGTTTACTGATTATAAGTCAGGTTGCAGAAAGCTTTGTGCACTTCCATGTACTCGGAGGGAGATTGCTAATATTAGTATATTAATATAATAAGTCACTTTAGCTACAAATGGAATGTAAGTTTAGTATAACTAACTCTACTTTTGCTGTGTTCTCCAGTCACACGCTGAACACACACAAAGGCTCAATATGTAGGTAATTCTGCAGGATACCTGTTTGGAACGTGGTTCTGGGCGGGGTAAAAGTTCTTCTTGTCTGCCCACAGGTGAAGCAGCAGTGGTCTTCGTGACCTACAGCAACATGGAGAGAGCACTGGGTCCTAACCTCTTCTCCACGGAGGGCGACACCGTCAAGACCATGATGTCCAGTGTGGTCTCCGCCTCCCTGCCCATGACCCCTAACGCGGAGCTGACGGCACCGGTCAACTTCACACTGAAACATACCTCTGTGGGTCCCTCCCAAATTCCCTCACTGCCTCACCAATTCCCGCCGAACACCAACTTTGCCGAGGCATTTCCGCAACATTTTATCGACACGTAGGCTTGGTCTCAGAGGAAAGTTCAGGCTTTCCGGTACGTTCATCCCCACGAGTCCCCTAGGACAAAAGTTTCAATTAAACAATAGCAATAATAATGAACACATTCTCAGATAATGTTGTGTCCAATTTCTATACATTTAATCTGGCTACATAGTTGTTTAATTGATCGAATGTAAAACCAGCTACTCACTTGGGCTATAAAAAGAAAAGGGGTTCTCGTGACCTCCAAACATGTGATGTGGATCACAGTCCTGTTCTCCAACAAACAAGATCAGCCATTATGGCAAAGTCAAGTGAGGCTGGAAATCAGGAACCGCTGCACTGAGGATTTGGATTAAAATGGTGAGACAAAAAGAAATTATCAGCAAAAACCAGAGTTTTGCATGAGTACGTCTCCAAGGGGAGACAGTGGGCTGGATTGCTTAACGTGTGGTCCGTAGCGGTTCAGGTTTGTCATTCTGCGGGGGACATTAGAGATCATGTGACTTGCATCCTTAAGTATCCGGTTATTTTTCACAATTCCAGGTTTAAAGAAATTTCATCCATTCCATGTGGCTTTTTGGTGTTTTTTTTTTTTTAAACAATTACAGATGACCACCATTCTAACGTAAAGGTCATCGTGTCTCCTCCTCTAGGTGTTTGTCAACAACAGTGAGCTCACCTGTGTGTACTGGAACAGAAGCGCATGGGTCATAGATGGATGTAGTGTGTCTGAGAGCAATGCTACCCACACCGTGTGTACCTGCAGCCACCTGTCCACCTTCGCCCTCATCATGCAGACAGAACGACCCCGTGAAGTGAGAAAATGCTGAAGGCAGCCTGCGGGAGCAAATGATGGGAATCATCAGAATTCTTCTGAAAAACTGTCCCATTATTTGTCATCCTGTTTTCTCCTTGCTCCATTTACAGGACAACAGCTTCATTAAGCTGCTGGGCACTGTTGGCATCTCTGTGGGCCTTGTGTTTTTGGCCTTGACTCTGCTGACCTTTATCTGCTGCCACTGGAACCCTAAAGTGAACAACACTGCACGCCTCAACCTGTGCCTCTGCCTCTTCCTGGCACACTTACTCTTCCAGCTGGTGCAGACCTTCCTCAGCCAAATACGCCAGTGCCAGGTGGTCCCATCGGTTTGCGTAGATACAGAAAGGACAGAAAACTAGTGCAGTGACGATGATTTCTAAGCAGCTGTATAAAGAGGCAGAAGCCAGGTAAACTTTTGGTAGAGAACGAAAGTGATGTAGAATCCCGTATAGAACTTCTGTAAGTGCAGGATAAATTACCTTCCACAAGAGGAAGAGTGATGTAGAATCCCATGTAGATCTTCCACTAGACATTGATGTAGAATACCATGATCTGACAATTTAGATCACTGTATTTTGTATAGACTTCAGTTCCGAAGACAACGAACTTTTATGGACCAACTTATGTCCAGGACATTTTTACATTTCAGCTCTTTTGCAGTTCAGCCTCCACAACCTGAAAATGTTTTAAGGTGCTTGAGGATACAGACACAGCTTGCGTACCTGACTGTTCAGGTACAAGGATAACTAGAGTCATGATGACGATGACAATTATGATGAACTCTCTTCTTCAGCTGGCATGTGCAGTGGTCTCTGGGGTTCTGCACTACCTCTTCCTCGCCAGCTTTGTATGGATGAACCTTGAAGCTCTGCAGCTGTTCCTGCTGGTGCGAAACCTTCGAGATGTCAAGGTCATCAAGAAGGAAGGCCTACATTGGGGTCTCCTGCTTTTTGTTGGCTATGGATTCCCCTGCCTGGTGGTCATGGTGTCAGCTGCTGTGTTTCCTGAAGGCTACGGCAATGAAGAGTGAGTAGAGAGAGCAGGGCGGTATATGGGCTGAGTATGAGGACAACAGTTAACTGCAAATGATGGGCAATGGACAAATAGGACTCAGTTTTGACTCTTGAGGACTAAGTTATTGGTATAGATATGTTGGCAAGTTTAGCTGAGAATAAAGGATGTTTTTAAAAGCTAAATACCTGAAATACTTTAAAGGCAAATTTAATTATTCATTTGAATTTTTATCTCTTTAACTGGTGCGTTTATCCAAAGTAAGTTGCTACGATAGACATCGAGCTACTTAGAAAGAGTAGTACCTATTATATATAGCTTGGTAATTTGTACCATATTAGTTCAAGTACATACCTTGACCAAGGGGATGACAGAAAAAGCAGGGATTCAAATCAAAGTCCTTTGAAAGCAGTTCTAACTACTCTTTCACATTAGATGTTGGCTGAAAACAGAAAAGGGATTCCGGTGGAGTTTTCTGGCACCCGCTGGCTACGTTTTAGCAGTGAGTAAATGCTGAACAAATTTTCACGAACAGGCGTTTCTCTCTGCAAACTCTTGATGGGCACGTGTACCTCTGTCTCACATTCCTAGTGCAACTCGATCCTCTTTATGGGCATCATTGGATACCTGAGCGCTACATTTGCTGACCTCCACAGTGACATCTCTCAAATGAGGGACACCAGGTAAGAGCCGACAGGCACAGTAGCCTAAAGCTCTGGGTCTCAAAACTAATTTAGAGAAATTTTATTACATTATTGAATTTTAATTTGTAGCTGATAGACAGCTGAAAGAATCAGATGATGTGACATTCTGCCTACTTTCTGCTTATTCTTCTCTTTTGATTACTTCATCTTCTCTCCCTGTAGAATCATGGTGCTCAAGGCAATGCTACAGTTTTTCATCCTTGGATGCTCTTGGATACTGGGTTTCTTGGCCAGTGACAGCAGAATACTGGAGCTGCTATTTCTGTTCTTCAGCTCCCAGCAGGGCACCTTCATCTTCATTGTCCACTGCGCTCTCAATAAAGAGGTGAGTCTATGGTCTCCTCATACTGTAAAGTCACAGCAAAGACGCTTGGCCAAAGGAGGCCTTCTCTCACAGTTTCATATCACTCCTGAGACTTTTCTCCCCACTGCTCTTTGCTTTAGGCATTTCAGAATTTCAGCCACATGACCCTGAACTGCAGTATGTAATTCAGATTTGTGAGACCAGTTGATGTTCAACTGAAGGAGAGATCAATCCCACAATCAGCTGAAGCGCTTGTTTTACTTTCATAACATGAGCAACTTAACTCCCAAACTCACATATTTGCTTCACTCTGCATATCCCCCTAGGGTATGATTGACACCCCCAGCTTAGCCTTGTCCATCACACCTGGCCCACTTTACCTGTGCTGATGTTGCAGGTGCAGGTGCAGTACAGGAGGTGGCTTGAGAAATTCTGCTTCTCCAAGGAAATTCTGGACTACACTTCCACCTCCATGAGCTCAACAGCAAGTGTCACTGTCAAGAACCCTTAAACATGGTCTCTAATGGTTGCACTGCAGTGGCAGAGAGGCAGTGTGCAAGATGCTTGGACAGCCAAATGTAATGGGGGTCACACTGAAAATGCCCCATACACTATTCTTGTGTTTTTCGGATGTAAGAATCCTAGACTCAATCACTGAGCTCGTGGGCACAGGCCCAAGAACCAACCAGTGTGAGCTACAAAGTGACAGCTTGGACACAGGAAGTCACTTGTGCTTCAAAAGCCTTTTTACTGCAATGCAAATCAATTAGTATTTAGTACTAATGTGTGCAAAAGTGTGCTTGATTGCTGCATGCACCTTCTACTGACAGGACAAAAATGCATGTACCTGAGCTAACATTAACCTTGGGAATGAGAGCCAGTGATCTCTATACACCTAGTACATATGATTTTCAGCTACAAACCAGTGTGGAGTCTTGTAATACACAGATTCAATTAAAATTTGCTGGCCGCTTCTATTCAACATTCTGAACAAAAGCATTACATGCGTATGTGTGTTTTACATTGTTCTGGTCTATAGATGTGTGAATAAGTTAGTTTACTAAAGTGAGTCTAGCCTTGCAAGTCAGCTTTGAGAAAAGTACCAGCTAAATACCCACTGCAAAACCAGACTAAATGAATAAATGTATAAATGAAACTCCAAATCAAAGCATTAGTGTATTAAGATCTGAATCATTCACAACTTAAAGCAAAACTAAATGACTCATCTTTTGTTTCACTTCATAAATAAATGGAACATGTTACTAGTGTAATGTTTTGTCCACTTTTACCCTTAAGTTACAATGAATGAAAGCTTTATATAGATATCCCTAGACTAGGTTCAGTAAAAATCTTGAATACATCCATGAAAATGTATGATAATATTTTCACTAACTTTGACCAACAATAAAATTTTAAATTGAAAATGTCTCCACAAACTATTCAACTCACCCGCTAAATGACGTAACAAACGCCAATTGTTTACCGATTCATCACACATTGCTATTCTGTTTTGATGTACTTTACTGCCATCTCTCTGCTCGGAGGGTAAATATAGGTCACATATGCCACTTTAAAACATCCTTTTTAGAAAAAAGTGGGTGAAGAAAACACAATAAAGCAGAGCCAAACAATGAACCCGTAAAATGTCACCTTAGAGAAATTAGATAAATGAATAAGGAAAAATTCATGGGCTGCATTACAGACATTGAACAATCTCAGCTGAACACATGCCTCATACAACACTTAGTTACACACACACACACACACACACACACACACACACACACACACACACACACTTAGTTAATTTAGCATTTATTATTTTTTCCTCCCTAAGAAAAACGTCTCTGTTCACCATTAAGAAAAAATATCACATTATGGAAACAGTGCTGTAAATATAAATGTAATTAATACTGTCACCTATCAAAACCACCATCTGCCACAGTCTGCATGAGATTCAGTCACCAGCTGAAACATGATCTCTACTACAAGAAATAATTGATAATTTCACAAATTTCAAAAGAATTGTAACAAGCCCATTATAAAGATAGAAAACTGTGTGGACTATTGAGATATTTAAATTTTAAAAACGTGACCAACGCATCACAGGGTCTTGCGTTTGGTTAGTATGTCTGAACGTACAGTAACGGAGGCCACCTTGTTTGGGTGTTTCTTCAATTCCATCCGCAGAGCAGGAAAACAACACAATAGACAAAGGGATTTTGAGATTCATTTTCAGTTCCATACGAAAAACCATGTGTGCAGCACACCACAACACAGTACAGTACAGCACAGCACAGTGAGGACCAAGATTTATTAGTGTGGCTCTTCAGTCTATGTTTGTGGTCATGCTTGAGGTATTTTGTCTCAGTTGGGTCTCAGACTAGGTCACGGTCTAAACTGATTGTCCATCAGTGTTTCTGAAGAAAGTGCAGTCAAAATCGTGTCTCTCTAAATGAACTGTCTCTGTGGGTCTTCCACACCATCCCTTCAGCATCTCACCATGGTCAAAAACACAGAATATAGTCATTTGTACAACCATTGCCGGGGAAGAGTATGATAGAATGCACTATAGGGCAGCCTGTGCGCATCCACCTCAGAACCGCCTTCCAGGTCCAACAGGTGACGCACATGGAGCCCTGTGCTGATGGACACACACACAGTTATGGAGCGGCTTCTCTGCCCTTGTAAATAATGCGGTCTCTAGTGTAAAGCAAAGTCCCATCAGTAACACTATGTCTGCCTTCTGTGTGCAGTGACGTAGACACTTGGCTGGACTCTTACTCTTAGAAAATAAGACACTCGCTCCATCTTCAGCTTCTTTGTCTCCCAGCAAAAAGAATGCAACAAAACCCAGTTACACCCAACGAGGGATTCGGGGTGACATCTAGAGGCATGTTTGCACCAGTGCTAGCTGTTGGTACCTGCCCTTGGATGCAGGTACTGAAACACGCTGCCCTTCTGCGCCCTGCTACTGCCACAGCTACAGCCGGCCGACCTTCGCATCACCGATTGCACCCCAGACGTCGAACACGAACTCGTCCGGGAAGGCAAAGTCCCCCAGTGTCTCGTCCAGGGCTTCCGCAAACTCGTCGGGGTTCCGCTTGTCCTTCCCCAGCTCCACCATGGTGGCCGCTGTGCAAGACAGAAGACCGAGCCAGTTGCACGCAATACGGGAAGCATAGGCGCTTTTACGCGTGTGAAAGGACTGAACATGTGCAGACAAGGAACGTGTCACGTGTCAGCAGGTGCTCACCCAGTTCACTGTCCCTGATCCCCATGTAGCTCTCCAGGAGGTCATCCACCTTCTCAATGGCCTTTTCCTCAAACGCTGTGGGCTAGACAGGGAAGAGCACATTTATGCCACCCACACCCCACACCTATCTTAGCCTTACGAAAATGTTGTGGAAACACAGTGCTCACTATCAAACTGCTTCATGGAACACGTGTCTCCGTTAAACCGCACAAATGTGCCGATAAGGCAGCATGCAAATGGGAGAGAACGTGATCATGGAAACACACCAGTTCCTCGACCGTAGCGGGCCCTTTGGACCGCAGGCGCAGAGTGCCCCGCCCTGTCCCCAGCAGCACAGCCCCCCGGCCCCCGCCACCTCGCTGGCTGATCATGTCTGCCAGAAAGCGAAGGAAAAAAGATAACCACACAAAGATGGTTTCAACTTTACCACATGGCAACATACAAGCTACTTCACTCAGTTTCGCAGCTAAGCAGCATCATCACCATCATTAACTATTATTTATCTGACACTTTTAATCTCTGATGACATGCAATGTTAGACAGTGAACTTTATAAACACCCCCCCCCCCCTTACACAGCAGGGTATTCTTACTGCATCATTTCAGGCTAAGTACCTCAAGGCTCCTACAGCAGGTGTGGGATTTGAACCCAGGTCCTCTGACTGCAAGAAGAGCTCTAGGCCCCCTGCTGAGTATGTTACTGAAACACCAGCAGTCAAGTACCTTTCTCAGTCTGTCTCCTTAACCACTGTGCTCCCTTGAGACCCAAGAACAAGAGAGGTGCACTGGTAATCAGTTACCGTAGTATAAGCGTATGTGCCAGTACAACTCTAAGAACACACTGAATTTGTACTACAGGAGGTTCTCTCACACATCGTTTACCTGTCACTGGTGGCGACTTCACAACGATTCTCACTTTAAATAACACTATAAAAATACTGCATGGGTTTAGACCCCAAGCAAAAGGTCCAGGTATTTAAGGAGAAAAAGTTAAGTTTTAAGTGTAAACACTTAAAGTGTGTTATTCATCTGGGTTTTCTGCATTTACTATACGTAAATACCCAGAGTCACACATTCTCCATAGCTCTTGGGATAGGATGCACCTGTACCACATATGACCAGCTTATCTTTCATACACACACCCTAGACCCTTCATGTTTAGGAGGTTCAGGGCACAAATTTTACTGCGAATAAAAAAAAAAAAAAAATTACTGGAGATAGCTTGCCATTACTCTACAGACAGTGAAAATTTTTATCTTAAACATATATATTCTGCAATAATGAAATAAATTAATTGTTTTTACCTCACTTCCACATGTAAACTTTAAAAGTCTCAGACAGATAAAGGTGACAAGGATTTTTAAAAAACATTGTAACATTGCATTGAGTCTTTTTCTCCTTATGGTGCCAAAGCACACACACACTGGCTGAAGCCGCTTGTCTCGAGAGGGGTCACAGCGAATCGGAGCCTAACCCAGCAACACAAGGTGCAAGGCTGGAGGGGACACACCCAGAACGGGACGCCAGTCCGTCACAAGGCACCCCAAGCAGGACTCGAACCCCAGACCTGCCAGAGAGCAGGACCTGGCCAAACCCGCTCCGCCACCGCGCCCCCAAAGCAATTTTTTAAAATAATTATTTCACTGAGAAGAGGAAGAAAGGAAAAAGAGTAAAACCGTTTATAAAAAATACAGAAACATGAAAGTTTTCATGTAGATATTCATCACTTATTTCAGTTTAACTTTAAATGTTGCTCACAAAAACACACTTACCAAAAGCCTTCATGGGCTCCACCAGCTTGAGCAGGAAGTTCCGCCCTTTGGGCAGCTCCTTCAGCATCTTAGCAACTTCGTAGTGTCGACAGCCAATGAGAATCTTCCCATTGATGGACTCAATCATGTCCCCGACGCTGATCACCTGGATGCGATCTATGACACTGCCTTCCCGTATTCTCTAAAACAGGGAGGCGCATGCACATCGGTATGACTTTTGGTCGCCAGCTCCACAAACATACCAGCTTTCACAGCTAACCTGTGATGCATTTTCTGGCCGTTTAAAGGAGGTCCACAAGCGTTTCTCACACACTTCTTCTGCCCCTAAGAGCATGCAAACACACCCACCTTGATGAAGGCGTATCCGGCTCCATTGTCAGTGATGGTGAGCCCCAAAGCGTCCTCGCCCTTAAACACTTCCACCTCCTTCTTCTGACCTTTAACGTGGGCAAAAATGAAGTCTTCGAGCCCAATCTGCCCTCCGAGCAACTTGTCCATGTCCACCTTGTGTGTATTCAGAGTGCAGAACAGGATCTGTGCACAGGAGGGGGGAGAAGAAAGACACCACCAGTGTATTTAGTGGTTACATGACTGGGCAAAACAATTTTTCTGACAATTATGTTATATACTAAAATACTGGGCAGTTTTTTCCCCAAATGTGTACAATTAGCCCCACACACAGGCTTAAACCGCTTGTCCCGAGCGGGGTCACGGCGAACCGGAGCCTAACCCGGCAACACAAGGTGCAAGGCTGGAGGGGGAGGGGACACACCCAGGACGGGATGCCAGTCCGTCACAAGGCACCCCAAGCAGGACCCAGCCAAAGCCGCTGCCCCCCCCCACTTCAAAACATTTGCTTTGAATTGTTAGCCATCACAACTCACATGTGACTAATTCAATAAAATAACTGTTTTTGGCTTCAACACTTGCAAAATACACAAGCCCCTTGCCACACTATGACAAGAGACCAAAAAAAATGTGCATACTATAGTAAACCCACCCATTTGTCAAAGCAAAGTCACAATCTGTCAACAGTACATGTATTAGCTGAATAGTTTCCACAGAAGTGAGCAAGAATAAATTGAAAAAGCCCCTTTTATTGTAAAGTTTCAATTAGCTTTGAGCTACGGTACGTTTAAGTTAATGACAAAGTAAAAATACGTCGTCTCCACAAACTGCTATTGAATGCTCACATCGTTCCACATCTTGTTAATCATGTGCAGCACTCTGGAACATCAAACATGAGCTGTAAACATTGTGGAAGTTAATTGATTTAAGGTGATGTCTACCTGCTACTCTGCCACCTACTGGCTCACTGCAATCCCTCTGTGACAGACAGTAATTTTCAAGAAGGGATGAGTGGAAAAAATACTATTAAAAATTAATGAATGGCTAAAGAATGATAAGCAATTGTTTATAATCACTGGAGACTAAGTAACATCACCACTATTACATGCCTGTGATCATTCAGGCTACTAACAACAACAACAACAACAACAACACTAATAAAACACATCTGTATCTCAGGCCACTCCTGCTCTACCTCGCAACCCACCTCCGATGGGGTGATGGCAAAGGCCTCACCAATCTTGGTGTAGAGCTCCCGTACATTGCTGAAGCCCTCAATTCGCCCTGTGGGACTGCCATGGGCCAGCTGGGTATGGAAGATGAGACGAGGTCGGAGGCTGGCCGGAGGGGGGGGCAGCCCAGAGCCCTGTACAATGCTACCTCCGCCGGTAAGTCCATCTGCGCTTTCCATTCCAGTCACATTCAGCCCCTCCCGGACTGGCTCCGCCTCCTCATTCTCCACTAGCGGAGGAGCCTTTTTCCTTCTCCCCAGCCCCAGGGGCATCGTCCACACGAGGGTGGGGTGTCCTACTGTCCTGGTGTGATGGGCTGTGGCTCAGATAGCCCAGAGCACAGCCAGCGATGGTACCGGTCCTCACCTGAAAAGGTAGGAGTGGCAAAGAGAGCAGAGTCACGGAGAGCATGACACCCGGCACGTGGCAGAGGACGTCCGTCCCTACTCTCCGTCCCCTCTGTTGCAGGAAAATAAAGTCGTGGGTGTGGTGGTGCTGCCCGAGAACACACCAATTTGCCGCTCAAGCTGTTCCTGCCAGTTTGCGGAAGGTCATTAACAGCGTTATTACAAAACAAGCTAACAAAGAGCCTTTGTGTTCCGTTTTGTGCAGATGCATACAAGTCCTCTCATGAGAAGTGTACAAATAAAGATTTACAAAGTTAACCTATATGCTATTTGTTACTGAGCAATACGAGGATGTAAAACATAAAATATCAAGCATCAATGAATACATCATAAATGTAAGAGTAATATTTTTCGCTGACTGCCTGTAAGACACAAACTGGACTCCACTTCAGCTCATTTTGTCTGCATAGAGCCTTTCACAAGGGGTATGAAAAGTAAAAATAAATAAAATATAAAAGAGCTCCAAGAGTATAGTGACAAATGTTAAAATGAGAACAGAGCCTCCACAACGATACACATTCAACAGGAGCAGAAGAAGCCAAAGAGTAACAGAGGAAGTAAAACTCCTAAGGCTGGAATGGGAGGAAACCCCCTGGGGGTCCTCAGGGCCACTGGCTGCCCACCCCTGTTGACCTCAGGAACACCATGAAATGAGGTGAGCATTTACATTAACTCACCTTACCTTGCACTCCTCCAAAGCAACTTACAGCATTAAGATACTTGCACTGATATACCGATTTACACAGCTGGGTAATTTTCACTGTATTGGATCAGTGTAAAGTACCTTGATCACAAATAATACAGCAGTGGGTGGGATTCAAACCTGCAACTTTACAGTCCAAAGGTCACAGAAAACAGACATACATAATCCACATAACAGGGGGAAACGTGTTTGTTTAGAAGTTTACAGGGGGACCCAGGCACCACTCTGGAAAAGTACCCCATTCATGGTGAGCTGGGAGGGACGAGACTGTTTTAGTACCCATGTCTCTCTGGCAGGAGTGTGTCCCACCCAGAGCCTGCAGCGACACAAGAAACCTAAAGCTGCAGAGCGGACTGACGGTACATTAGAACCGGCGACCACTGCGCCCGCTCTTCTGACAGCTGAGAGCAACACGCAGCAAGACAGTTTTGTCCTTCATTCAATATTAACACGCATCACAGTTCCGTGACCAAACGTAGCAGAGCCCCCTGGGATTGGGCACAACTCAAGTCCTGAGCGCCTGGGACATACTGCGCCACAGCTGCAGTGAGGAACGGACACGGAGGCTGAAGTGACAAACAAGTTATACAAAGAGAGATGGCAGCAGGTCACTTGGTGCACGGAGTCTGGACGTACTTGAACCTGACACCATTTTTTCATTAATATTACAAGGAGTACAACAGGTAACCAATATACTGTGGCTGTAGAGGCAACAAAAGGTCTGGAGAAGGCCCTCAAACATGCCAGTTTAGTGAGATTTGTAGCTTTTTTCCACAATGCTGTATGGACGTGAAATGTGGACACTGAAGGCACAGGATGGGACACACATGGACTCCTGGGAACTTTCTCCTCGAGGAGACTTTATCAGAACAGCGTGGACAAGCAGGACAAACAAAGGCGGGCTGGACGTTCAAAGGAAGCCACGACTGCGTTCGCAAGCACGAATGACGACGGTGAGGTTACCATACTTTGGACACATCTCACTAACCATCCTCTGAGTGTGTACAGACAGCCCTTCCAGCAGTGAACACACAAGTGGAGGACGGAACCTTCTGGAAGGACTCTGTGTGCGGTCAACGAGAGTCGGCACGGACTCGACGGCACTCGACCGCAACAGCTAGAGGCTGCAAATGCAAGAAGAGCAGCTCAAGATGCCAACTAGTTTTCCAAGCTAATCACTGCCCCTATAATTATTAATAAATTACTTTTTTCATTTTCAGCACGAAAAGAGCACGATCAGCAGACAGCAGTTAGTTAGAGGCACCACCTGAAGGCTCCAGGTTTGAATCCCACCTGCTGTGGAACCCTGATCCAGGTACTAGTTACCCTCAACTGACATTGACATTCATTCCCCAGTTGTATAAGGGGTAAATCAGGGTAAGCTCCTTCATCATGTACAAGCATAACTGTTATGATAACATGATCATGTTGAGTTACCGCGGAGAAAACTGAACAAGTTTAATAAGTGAACAGACACACGAGTCCACTTACAGAGTACTCACTGAATGTGAATACTAGTAACATCAAGTATGTTCCCAAAACTGGTAGTGGTACGCAGTGGTGGTGTGTGTTACCAGTGAGTGTGTGTGAAGACACTAGACTAGTCTACAGGCAATAACACACCGCTATGAGCACCATGCAAGAGACTGGTCGGGGTCGGTGAGGCAAATGAAATATTTTACTACATCTACTAGTTGTAGTAATTTAAACGCAGAGCCGACGACGAAGCGCCTCATGTTAGACCCCAACAGACCCGTGTTCCCAGGAGAAGCGGCTCCAGCACAGTCTGTGTCCTCAGCTGAGCATTTTCTCCATCGAAGGTGCGAAATTCGAGGGCCTGACGAACGAACTACCTTTAAACACACGAAACGGAGGGGCACAGCGCGAGCTCTTCCGTCACAAACTCTGCGTGTGGGGCTGAATGCGCCGTTTCCGGTGAGGGTGGGACTTCGTCGCGGACCTCCAATCAGAAACGCCCACCAGACGGTCACAGGAAGTGGTCGGGGTTTGGGCGGCACCGCGTTCTCGTCGCCCCGTCAATCACCGGAAATGGCGAGGATTTCTTTTGACGGCTTACACGATTACAGTTCGCGGGAATTTGATGTGTATCCGACGAAAAGATGATGATTCAAGATAAACGTCTCAAACGTTGTTAAAGCCTGAGCTGTGGCGTGGCAGTACATTGTTGTATTGCGTGCCTTACTTACAGTGGTTTCCAGAGCGATGCACTTACTCCCCGGCCGGGCTCCATCCTGAGTCCGTCAGTGCGGACAAGTGAAGTTCGGCAAGAAAACACGACCGCAGCAGAACAGTCACGGTCACAGTGCGACGCTGAGTGACTGACTGGAGCGGGAGCCAGAATCACGGCTGTTTGCTTTCATTCCAGTTGTGAGCCTTAAAAAGCTATTGCCCGGCGGCGTGTGTTGTTTCCCCCTCGGAGTCCGTGTGACGTCACGTGTCGTTTGGATTCACATTTTGACATCGTTGCTTGATTCTGTCTCACTTCACTTGTCCCGCAATATTTGCCTCTTTTTCCCATCTGACCACCGTGTCTGTGTTTCATTAAATTGATGTCCGATGGAAATGTGTCAAGAACGCCACGTGACTGTCAGGTGCGCAGTTGATGGACGGTCGTACCGTGGTGTTACCGTGGGGTTTTCTCCAAAGCAACTTTCAATGAACTGTGCAGTGTTATCAGCTCACACACCTTACTCACCAAGGTGACTTACACTGCTAGATACACTACTTACACTGGGTCGCTCATCCATACATCAGTGGAACACACACTCTCTCTCTGTCACTCACACACTATGGGGGAACCTGAACAGCATTTCTCTGGACTGTGGGAGGAAACCCACGCAGAAACGGGGAGAACATGCAAACTCCACACAGACCGAGCGGGGATCGAACCCACGTCCTCTCGCACCACCGAGGCGCTGTGAGACAGTACCGCCTCTTTACCGTTAATTTTTGGTCCACCCGGTGAGACATCGGCTTCGGAGAGCACTTCTCATGAACCCATTATGCTCGCAATTCAGTTTTAAAAAGCACTTATCATTACACCGCGGGGGGGGGCGTGATTCCATGTCACGTGCACCAGTGACTGACTTCTCGGTCGTGGTCGCCCAGTGCGAGGGCGCTAACCCACCATTACAGCAGTACAAGGCTGCTCAGGACCTTCGAGCGCAACAAGCGCTGACCCTGTCTTCCTGGACCCATGAGAGGAAATGGGGTGTGTGCAGGTGCGACCCCCAGCAAGCCATATCCTTTGCTGGGAGGCGCACGAGGGAAAGGGAAAGGAAACGATCCCCGTCAGAACACGTGGGGTAACGGTGCTGAGGTATCTCTGACTCCCTGGGTATTCCTCCTCCAAGTGTTAGCAATGGACAGTAATAACATTAGTACACCCCCGGAGACTCCAGGATAGGGTCCAGTCCCCCACAATCCTTAACCAGGAGATGCGGTTAATGAAAATGAATGGATGGACTGATACTTGGTTTTTCACGCATCTGGCCCATAATTATTAATACAACATGTCATTAGTTGGTCTGTATGTTCATATATTCAACCCACAGCATTTGGTCCCAAGCGATAAATTGAGACCCATTTCGAAAACTATGCCTGGTGACCGGGCAGCGCGAAATACTGAGAGACGCACTGCATTGTGGGAAGTGTGTACCCACGCTCTCAGTTGCATTGTGGTACTCTGTGGTCTTGCCTGCTATTCACATTTGTGTTTGCACCTAATGTTATACACCACTTTACTTAAATATTCTGCTGAAATTAAATATGACATCAATCAGGTTATTCCACACAGCTTACCGCTGAAAGCTTATTTTTAAAATCATTAAGTTGGAACATTTGGCCCAATTTTGAAGATTCTATTGATAAACTTGGGTGTAGAATAGCAACAAGGCTTTTTATATTCATGCTCATGTTTGATGCTGTAACTATGTGTGTGATTCAAAAAAGTTTTGCAGATGACATGGAAGAAAAAAATGTTCCTATTCTGTTTTTAATGAAGTCACAACTTCTTCTGTATGATTGCATCATTTAGAGTGAACTTCTGAAGGGCTCAGAAAGAACTGGATTTTTTCCCCAGGAGAAACAATGTTTGTAGGTAATGTCATTATCCCATTTTCCAATATTCTGAAACTTTTCAGGAATGCATTAGGACCCATTGGTGGGGGGTTTAAATGTATTAGTCATCTAATTTATACAGATCTCTCTATCACACATGCTGACTAAAAGGTTTAGGGTCAGTCAATATGGAGCAGAGCGGCTCGCTGGGGTGTGTCCGCTCGCTTGTGTGTTTTGACCATTGTGTATGAGCACACTTGTCTATGCTGATCATACAGAACCATTCACACGGGTTTTACCGCAGTTTCCAGAGTTTTCTGTGGTTAACATTAAGCACTGCAAGGACCATTTGCTTGGTCAAAAAAAAAAAAAAAAAAAAAACATGGTAGGGTCAATACCCAGTGTCTGCATGCTTTAAAAGTTGACCAAAAATCAGGAGTCTGGTTTACTATATTACACATGATACTTTGTTACCAGCATATTTAAGTGCAATGAAGAGTGAAGCTGCAGCAGAAATTGGCATTGCTGGTACACAATGACAACACGGAGGATTAACGGTCCTTTCAGTTTTATTTTAAAAAGTTTTGCATACCAGCTGTACAAAACCTTACATTGACACTTTTGAACCCTTCATTAATGAAGATTTGATGACAAAGGCACTAAATGCCTACATAACCTGAAATGTGAAAGTAATCAGTGTTGCAGATGAGACAATTGAAGTGCCCCATCGCTGTCACCTACATGGTGTACTGGTTAGAGCTGCTACCTTGCCCTCAAATGACCCTAGTCTGAATCCCACCTCCTCCTGTGGTACCTTTAAGGAACCTACTGTAAAGTGATACAGGAAGAACTGCTGTGTTGCAAAAAAACTGTAAAGTAGCTTCTTGTCACTTCAAATGAAAGCATGATAAAATAGGTACAAACCACTGCACTCATGAGCCATATCTGAACAGTTACCCTGGAAAGGGAGAGAGTTTAGACAAAGGCCACACCAGAACCCAGTGTTGCTTGTCATTTTGCCCTCTGGAAACATCCTTAAAAATGGTCCCTTCTGGAATGTGAACAATTTCTCACCTGAATGACTTGAGTTGTATAATTTCAGTCCCCCCCCCCCCCGATACTTAGACTCATAAAAGCAAAGTGAGCAGCAGGTGCCACAGTGGTTTGAACCATTAACTTACCATGCAAATGATGCCAAGATCAAATCTCACATCCTGCAGTGGTAGGCCTACAATCAAGGTACTTTTGTCAGAATTGATAGGATTGACCTTACCATATAAATGGGTAAATTACTGTAATGACAAACCTAGTACTGTAATATTCAGGTAAAGCCAAGTAATTTTAATTCTCAACTGCCATTTAGCACCCTCAAAAATATTTACTGGAACAATAGCACATCTAAAGAGAATACATTTATTCATTTATCTAATGCTTTCTCTCCAAGGAGACTTACAACTATTGACTCACTTATACAGCTGGGTAATTTCACTGAAGCAATTTCAGGTAAGAACCTTGCTCCATGGTACTACAGCTGGAGGTGAGGCTAGAACCTCAACCCTTTGGTTTAAAAGGCAGCAGCTGTAACCACTACACTACCAACAGTTCTGATTAAGGTTTTTGGGCCACATCACATTAAACAGCTCTAATGATAAACCTTCTGGTATTAAAAAGACCAGACAACATTCTTTATTACTCTTTATTTCTAGAAAAAAAAAAACTAATGAAAACCCATGTGTGACCATTGCCAAATTTACAAGTTACAACATGAAAATTTCCAGAATGGCTGTTGCTTGTCCATTAGCAGTTAAAACCCTTGGGATACATTGAGTTTTTAGAGCAAGTACAAAAACCTGCTAAACATTTTGTGGAGGAGTCCAGATCAGGATCTGGACACAATCTTTTTCACCTTCTATAATGGTAAGGAATGGTACTGGAACTAAAGCAGGTCACCACAGGCATATGAACCCATCTGTTTATTTATAAAAAAAAAAAAAAAAATATATATATATATATATATACTGGAAAGTTCTCTTCCCATTGCTGGAATACCAAACAAGTTCAAAAGTCCATTAGCTTACATACCCATATAGTTATCACTCCAAATTACACTTCTATGGGACAGAATCTGTCCCAAATAGTAGCATTATATACAAACATTGGTCCACTATGTAACTGAGTGCTTTAACCAACCCCCCCAAAACAAGTTTCTACATAAGTGCAAAAATAAATTGCTTACAAAGAAGAAGTGTTCTGTTCCCTCCAACCCAGAAACTTTACAAGAAGACACCTACATGTCCACGTGATGCATGAATGGGATGAGTCATGACAAGCTGTCACCTCACTACACATGTTGAGTCATGCAACACAATGCACATGCAGTTGCCTGGAGGGGAGCAAGTTGAACTGACTGGGCCCCAGCACCATCTGCAAGGATTTAGTCCCCAGTCAAGGTGATGTCAACATCATCCAAGATAAGCGAAGCATTAACAATACATGAAGATGGACACCAATGTACACCTGGTGAGAGGTTATACCGCCAACATCCACTCAGTTCTCACAGAGGATACACAGAACTGTGATAAACCCCTGGGATCTTGGAAGAGGTGTTAAGCAGCAGACTCCATTTCCCCACACAGGTAACAGAGAGATGTTCACCTGAACTGCGGCTTCCCGTAAGAGGCCACGGCAGTGATTACTGTCCTTAGACACTCCATGATCTACCTGGAAACACCCGCTCATGCAGCAGGGTGTAAAATGACAAAGTCCCACTTGGAGTAATACTAACCTTGTCAAACAGGAAAACAGCAGGGGGGGGAAGAGAAAAAAAAAAAAAAAAAGTATGCACATCTGCAGCAACAAGAAAAGCAAAAGCTAACCATGCTTTCAGCTGTTTACACAGCTCCATCAGCAGGAAGCTCATCTTGGAGACAGGTTGTGGGGAATTCTCAAGTCTTGAGACAATGCATAGACTAAGAGAGGAGTCGTAAATTATATAGTCATATACGGCATTTCCAATATTTAATGCCTGAGCTCAGAGGCTTTGTTAGAGTCTGAGTTGCAGCCCCCAGGTCACAGGGCCCTGCAGTGGGTCTGGACTACATTTCCAAATAAAACCATCCACACACTGCAGTCCACGTTCAAGCTGGCAGCACGCGGCTCAGCGACTCGCGGGCGCTTTGGCTCAGCTTGTCAGGGAACTTCACCTCAAACTCCACCACCAGGTCACCTCGCTTCTCAGGACATTTTGGCAAGGGCAGTCCTTCCCCTGTGACCCGCCTCTTCATCCCTGGGCGCACAATGTCCTGCATCGTTACAGTGACCGTCCGGCCATCCAGAGTGAGAGCTTTGACTGTGCAGCCACATAGTGCCTGAGGAAACAGCAAATCAAGGTTAGAACCCAGTGTGCAGCAGGAGACCAAGGGTCTGTCACTAACATACGTAAATGTCACACTTGATTGTTTGGGAAAACCCCATCTGCATAAATATATAACATTTTAAGCAATAACCTTCAGGACAAATTAAATGTGTAAAACTACTACATGGCGAAGGACTTACATCTCTGAGAGAAATCTTTGCTGGGTAGATGATGTCAGAGCCGTCCCTCTTGAAGACCTTGTGCGGCTTGTCCTTGACCACGAACACGATGTCAGCCGGGATGTTGGTGGGCGTCTCGTCACCCTCTCTGGGGAAGGTGATCTTTGTGCCCTCCTTCCAGCCACGCTTTATCTCCACCGTGAGGATCTTGTCCTCGGTGCGTGTGGTGCGGCCATCGGGGTTAAGCCGCCGGTGAGAGATCTTCATCTTTTTTGTGCAACCCGAGAAGACCTCCTCCAGGCTCACTTGGAGGTCATGAACAACAGGGGGGTCTTGTTTCTTCTGTAAGCCACCGCTGATGCCCCCTGGCCGCCCGCTAAATGATCGGCCGAAGCCACCCATGCCAAAGTTCGCAAATGGGTCATCGATGTCCATGTCATCATCCGTGCCGCCGTTGCGGGAAAAGAAGATGTCAAAGGGGCTGCGGCCCCCAAAGAACTCTGCAAACATGGCATGGGGGTCTCCATGGAAGGTGTAGTTGAAGTTGGTGCCACCTGCACCAGAGGCACCTCCCTTCAGCCCTGCAGGGGAAAGCAGCTGGTCACTTGGGTAAAAGGAACGTGAAACCATCCGAGCTCAGGAAAAGCAAAAAGCCAAAGTCCGTATTATTTACGAATGGCTCATCTTGACTGAAACTAACAGCCTGCTGTCCCGTAAGACTGAGCACGCGCGTTCCGCGCATAGAAGACGTCCGTCAAGCCCGGCGCGCGCGGTGAGGAACCGTTCGTGGCGCCAGACAGAAAGTTCCAGCGCGAGGAGAGTTCAGCGCCTCAGCGTTACCGAACAGCCCCGCTCGTCCTCCAAGTGACACAACACCGCTTTTACACATTAAATCTCTTTCAAAACCTAGTTCTATTCATTCATCCAGCCAGGGACTGCAAGCGACCGCGTTAAAACCGACAGTGAGTGAGTCAGCTCCCTTCCAGCATGATGTTCCAAATGCGACAGTAGTTTCATCGAGTTGTACTCAGTACTGCTTGCGTTACAACGAACTTGCAAGCCTTTTTAAGAGTGTGATACATTTCAACAGCATTTTAATAAAACTACTTAATTTAAGAATATTATTTCTTCACGTTTCAATATTGAATATATATTGCTAGGAAAATAAGCCAGGAGGAGACGGGGGGGAGGGGCATTAATTTACGCACGCGCGCGCCGTTCGTTTCCAAGTTTACCACGGCTTACCTCGGTTTACCTCAGCACTCTCTGCCGGTAGCTTCTCGAAGCGTCTGCTAGAACCGCGAACGTACTTTAACCCTTATAATCAGCAACTTATCGAGCACTTTTCGGCAACACTACACACACAGCGCTTAAATAAATAAAATAGACTCCTGTTCAACCGCCAGTGAGTGAGCTGCTTCTAGCGTCTCCAGAGTAGAACCGACTCGCACCTTTGGAACTTAGTTTGACAAAACAAGATCAGAGTATCCTTCCACCAGTCCACATCGGCGCCATTCTACCCCGATCGATACTAGTACTACTGGTTTTTACGGGAGGGCTTCTCTCAGTCCGGGCCACACCACCGGGAAGGAGCAGAACCAAGTCCCCCGGCCCGAGCCCTGCGCCTACCTTCCTCGCCGTAGCGGTCGTAAACGTCTTTCTTCTTGGGGTCGCTGAGCACGTCGTAGGCCTCGGCCACCTCCTTGAACTTCTCCTCAGCGTCCGGCGACTTGTTCTTGTCGGGGTGGTAGCGCAGCGCCTGCTTACGATACGCCTTCTTGATCTCCTCCTCGGAGGCGCCCCTGGAGATGCCCAGCGCGCTGTAGTAGTCCTTCCCCATAGTCAGTCACTCACCTACTTACTTACTCAGTCAGCTAGTCGCCTAACTAAGTCTCACGCGGCTGTAGTCACGGACACGCACAAACTCCGCGGGAAGCAGGGCGCGCCTGGCGCCCGCGCGCTTTTTCTATCCGCGCAGAAAGTTCGAGAAGTACCCTCCAGGCTCGGGAACGTTCCAGGCACTTTCGACCAACTGACGCGAGCCTGTCTGCGAGCTCCCGCCCTCTGTGTGACGTCACAGTGTAAGACACGCCTTATTCGTGACGTCAGAGACCCGTTGTTGAATTGGAAAGAGTAACCACGTAATTTGTGTCGAAAAAATCCACGTTTTATGATGAAATTCTTAACGATACTAATAGAAAACATATACAGCAGGAACAGAACAGACAGAACAAAACAGAACAAAAGACAACAACGAGTTATTTTAACCAGTACATGTAAGTAAGTATATGTTTAATATTATACCTATTTATAGTTTACATTCTGCTAGGTGTAATAAAGAAATATGCATATAAAATTAATCAAACAGCAGGCCTACTCTTAACCCTTGCTATTGATATCATGGGCACCATTATTTAAATCATAATAAGGCATAGCACAAATGACCATTACATTAACGAATCTTCCCTGGTCCAGAACATTTGGGTGTTTGAACAGTTCAAAACACAAATGTAAAGACATCATTAAAAAACACCCATTGAATGAATGAATGAGACTTTATTAATCCCAGAAAGAAATTTCCTTTCAAGGCCACAACATACATACTTTCAGCATAAAGTCATGTGGAGGTGGTACTGAAATTTTAATATTACCAGTAAGTGTCCAACAGCAGGTCTGTCTTCTGTGAAAATACCGCAGAAGTTTCCTTTATGTCCTTGTACATTGGCCTTGAGCATCATGTGCTCACAACAAAACTGAAGTGTTGGAGTCTAATAATACTACTACTAATAATAAAAGCAGTAGAGAAGGCCAACACTGCAGTCAGCCAACACTCCAGCGGTGCTGAACAAAGTGTCTGAAGGGGCAGCAGGTGACGTAGTGGTTAGAGCTGCCACTTTCAAATCCGATGGTCACAGCGCTGAATCCCACCTCCTGCAGTCGTATCCTTGATCAAAGTACTCATACCAATAAAGGACACAAGTACAATGACCCAGCTGTGTAAATGGATAAATAATCACCAGCAGGTAAGTGTGGTAAGTAAGTGTGGTAAGTCACTTTGTGGAAAAGCATGAATGGAAATGTTGGGCTGTGTTCAAAGTTTCCAGTAAAGCAGCAGAAGAGCAGCCCCCGAAAGGCTGATAGGAATCCCGGACTCTCACGCTGCCGGTTTTTAATCCAAAGGAGCATATTTTAAAATGTGTTGTTCTTTCTGTTGTGCTTCGTTCTATGGAAAACTGTGTGTGTAGCTGTAGTGTGTGCAGCGAGTTCCTGTGCACAGGGTTACTTGGAAGGACCCGGCCGAACGTCCGTCAAAGAACCACACTGAGCGCAGTGAAATAAGTGTAATGTACCTGCAGCAATGAACCGCTGTCGAGAAATTCTGGAAGAACCTGTCGGCCTGCACAGGAAAGACGAGGAACCGACTAGACAGGTTCTCGCTGTTAGACCTCCTGACCCTTCCTGAACATCTTGCCGTAGTGAGAAGTCCATTGTGCGCCTTCAAGAGCGCTGATCTTCTGTACCAGTTCTCCGGGTGGGTCTGTTGGCTGGGAGCCCTGGGTGAGGGGGATGTCAGTGCACTGTGAGGTCTCTTTATGTTGGAGGTTTATGTCCGCATTGCCATTATTGCACATATAGTGCATCACTCCATAGGGGGCCAGGCTCCGCCCCCCGCCACAGTCAGTGTGTAGGCGCTCCATGTATAAAGAATGTATATAGTAAAATGAACTAAGTATAAAACACTGGTAACAGTGTTCGCCATGTGTAATAATAATACTACTAATAATAATAATAGTAATAATAATGTATCCGCAGCCCACACACAACGTACACAGAACACAATGTATCCGCCTACGAGGCCCAGGAACTCGGCACAGGTTAGCCCCTCCCCCTCGCTCCCTATTGGACGTCGCCTGCTTCTTCTTCCGCTCTGATTGGACAGCGCGCTCGTCAGACCGTGCGTACCAAGGGCAGTTCAAACTGCAACGATGAAGCACTACGAGGTAAGAAATGCTGTGAAAACGACGATAAGTGTGTGTTCGCGTCCACCGTGGACATACGATACACACGTGTTGCAGCGGTTTTCGCTGTCCTCTCCAAAGGTGAAATAGAGTAACGGTATGAAACGAGACGGTGTTCGTGTGCGGTCGAGCGGCGCGATTTTGTCAGCGTGAACACAATGAATGTGAGTGTGGAGGCCGAGCGCGTGTTGTCAAATTGTGTGTGTGTGTGGGTCTAAATCACAGCGCAGTGTCCGTACATCATCGGTGTTGTACAATGGGAGCACGCCGTTTATAGGTATTAAAGACCGGGTCACAGTGACAGGAGCAGTGTGTGTGTGAGAGAGAGATAGGTAATTACACACCACCTGTGCTATGTGATTACAACGACAATAAATCAAATCATAAAGTGCAGAGTATGGCTAAAATCCCATTATTTTCGTTTTTACCAATATAATGATGATGATGATGATGATGATTTTCTGCGTGTGTTTTAGTAGGTGATGAAATAGTAACAAATCATGATGGTTTCAGTTATTAGTGAGATCAGTACAGGTGAGTGGTGTGTGTGTGTGTGTGTGTGTGTGTCGGCCGCTCATCTTCTCCACATTTGATCTGGGTCTCTTGCTTGAGGAAACTGAATGTGTCTTTAACTGTGTGCGTGGACTGTGGACTGTACGCTCTGTGTGTGTGTGTGTGTGTGTGTGTGTGTGTGTGTGTGTGGTTGCGATTTACCAGAGCGCTCAGTTCAGTGAAAGACACACCAGCATCATGGAAACGTGAAAAGTATCACATGTAGGCAGTGTGTAACTATGGAAACCTTTGCAGGTTTGAGACACAGTCACTTTGCTTTCTGCCACTGTAATGGACACATTGTTGTATTTTCTATGATGACAAATGAATATATGGAGATGTCCGTAAATGTTTGGAAACACGGTCGGGTTTAGTTGCGGTTCATCCCCAGTTCAGTATTGTCGTACATTGAAGCTGTGTGTGATGTTATTAATATTTGCTCCCCAGTGAAGGGACCACAATTCCATTCTTAGTTACCGTGGTGGTCTAGGGCCAATCCTGGAAGTACAGGGTGCAAGGCAGGGTGGGTGTATATACATACACACACACGTGCGCGCACATACCAAAGCCACACTGGAGATGTGTCTTTGGACTGTGAGAGGAAACCAGAGCATGGACAAGGAACCCATGTAGCACCGCCGTGCCCCCATACCAGCCATCAGTGTCGCCGCACAGGGAAATGGAACAGTTTAGAGCGGTGAAGTGATGTGTAACGAAGATGGACAGTCACAGCGATGCGCTCGCACTCTCACACGTGTCCTGCAAAGCAGCTTATGGCACATTATCGCAGTTATAAATACACCTTTGCCTGGAGCCCAAAGAAAAGGGATCTGACCGAGTGTCGATGTTCACCATGCAGTACCGGTGTAAAGTGTGAGTACACGTGGCAATATTGTATGTGCACAATAATCAACAGATTCTTCACCACGACAAGCACAAGTAGGACGCCGGGGGATCTAGCGGTGGATGTAGAAGTGGAGGTATCACTCTCAGCTCAGTGGCTTGCTTAGCAAATATCTCATTCCCTCAGCTGTAGTAATTAATATTTAGTTGTTGCTGTAAGTATTAAGGGTAAAGCTAGTTTAATTCCTTTTCAATAACTGGTGGAGCCACTATATCTTTCAGTAATACAGTATCTGCAAAACATTTCTTAGTCTTTTTAGCTGCTGAGATTAAATTTTTATGGTCAGAGTGTTGCAAATTTATACTTTCTCACCAATAGGGGGCAGCACCTGGTAATTATAGTCAGTGAGGTGCTGCCCTCTAGTGGTGACAAAGCCGAAACGCGCATCTAAACTGCCCGGATTTTTATTATACTGTAAGAATAAAGGCAGAACTAGTTGGATTTGGTTAAATTAATAAAATCCGTAATTGTGGAAACAAGTGGTTGTGGAATAAATGTAACGGAACAAATGAAAGTCTCTTAGTCAGTTCCTTGCTGCGACTGACAGTCTCAGTATAAATGGAAACCTTACAGTGAATTTTAAATGCATTCCAGCTACATTGTGGTGTTTTAGGAACCCGCCTTCGGGGATGTCTGTTTTGATTTTTACTGGGTGCAGCTCATTGGTTGCATTTGCGAGTGAATCTAATGGAATTCTGAACAGACTTCTGTCCAGTCCTGTACAAAAGTTAAAAACAGAATACAGTATTTAAAGTTGCACTGTACACCTTTAGTATGAGCTCCTTTTGCACCGACTCTATACGCTCATATCTGATGGGTTTTCTTCATTATGACTTTTCACTCGTAGCAAGAACAAAGTATTAATAATAATATTATTATTGCCACTATTACTAGGTTCTTTAAATTACGTACTTAAGCGAGTCGTTTCAGATTAAGCTCACTTCCGAAGGCCAATGGCCAGGTTCCTCCTCGAACCTGCAACCTTCAGCATACGTGTGTATCGGTAACCACGAGCCAGGTGCTTTTCCCTCAGTGTTCTCGCACACAGGGGAGCGTCAGTCTTACCGGGCTACCGCCACTGACCTGGTGACGCTGCTTCGGTCCGGGCTCTCGGGACACCGGTGGGCTGCTGTCGGGTGTCTGAGCTCCAGCACACGGCTCGGAGTAGGCAGCCCCATACGGCACAAGTGTGTGTATCGGCGCTCACTCGCTGGTCGCAACTGCACGGGGAGGGTGCGAGTTCCCAGCTTACTCTCTCCTCTGGTTCTCATCAGATTTGAAGAGATAGATGAGATGGATGACCAGTCTCACGCGGTCCTGCAGGGTAGGCTGATGGCGTGTGTGTTATAGATGTGTGTGTCCTTTAGGGTTCCTTTTGATTATTTTTATCTCCTCCCTGTGTGTGTGGGGTATTTCCAGCACTGCTGTTATCCCAGTAATTCCAGCCATGCCGTGGCTGCACTCTGACCTTTCCACAGCTCTGTCGGCACTGGGCGTGCTCTCTAACCCTCTCCATGTCCCGGTCCACCGCCCCCCCCAAGTTGTCATGGAAATAGTGTGTCCCACCCCACCCGTTTTGTGAGAAAACATGACGTGTTGAGCGTAGAGGTTGTTCTGCATGTCATTTGTCTCCTGACATGTGGATTTCCCGATATCCGCTCTGAAATTACGAATACCAGTTATCGATAATTGGTCTAAATTGTCCCGTTCCCCCCCCCGTCTGACGTGTGGTCCAACACAATAAACTAACACCGAAAACTAGAGAACTGCCAGACAGCTGTGTGAGCAAGACTGAGACTCACTGCATTGTGGGAAGTGTGTTCCTGCGCTCTGTGTAGCATCACAGTTCATTCATCATTATTTTTATAATAAAGGTGTAAAACATAAAAGGCAGTGACATTAAAAGGTGTTCTTACCTGTATTTCAAATGTAGACTTCTACGTAAAACTCACACAGAGGGGTGAGGAAGCTTTTTGGAGACGGGCGTAAGTTTGATGCTCTGTGTGTATGGTCAGAAAGGCTTTGTAGAAGTGATGAATTTAAAAAAAAAAAAAAAAAAAATGAATTATTTGTCAGGAATGAAATGTGAAAAGGTAAACGTGTGTAAATTAAGCTGTTGCACTACTTTTACCTTGTGATATCTGGCATCATTATGTGAGTTGGGGTGAATGTGAGACAGACTTGGAACCAAATGGAATTTTTCTCCAACAAAAAATTTCATTTTTAGTCTGGTTGATGTGTCAAATTGTTTGCTTTTCAGCCCAAAGTGTTCGCATGCTGGCCAAAAGCTGCGGTCGTTGGGTCACGGTACTGCGCTGTGAACGTAGGTGACCAGGTCACGGTGAGCTGCGGAAGCTGTTGTGAATAAAGCACTTGCTAAGAAACTACACGGGGCAGAGTAATGGGAGGCTGTCCTGGCTAATGTGTGAGAGCCTGCTGGATTATCACTGCTCCGTTTTGTTTGTGTGTGGCTGCACATTGACAGTAATCAGCGTGCGTCACTAATTGTGGTCTCCATAACTGACTCTCTCTGCTAAAAGAGGAGCTGTGAAGTGGAGGAGTCCTTGGTGGGGGAGGGGCACTTGGGGAAGTTGGTACAATTCCTGTATTTCAGGTTTCCGGAACCCTCCTTCACCTTACGGTCCCTTCTACTGCCCTAATACTCCTGAGAGGGGATGGTTGTTGGTTCAAACAGGGGCCGGCTGAGAGAAGGGGAAGTTGGAACCTGGAGGGGCTGTGTGTTAAATAAAGCTTTCGGGTGGGGGCTCGAGATTTATGCGAGCAGCTGACGGCACCCTGGGTCCCGCCCACTCCCCGAGCGGCATGTGGGATCGGGTCGGGGCCCGCACCGTGGCGAGAGAGCGTGGAGCGGGAGGTCATGGATGCCCTGGCTCTGGAGGCGGCGTTGCCCAAAAGGGCTGCACCCCCCCCAGTGATTCTGCCGCCGGTGCCGGTCAAGCGGCCCAAACCTGCCAAGAAGGCTAAAAAAGCTGTGGTTTTCTTTGAGGTCGAGATCCTGGACGCCAAGACCAAGGACAAGCTCTGCTTCCTGGACAAGGTGAGGCCCCCTCCCCGGGTGTGTGTGCGCGCGTGCACACCAAATTGTGTGCCTAGAGGAAATGTGTGTGTGGCCGACTGTGTTTCACTTATAAGAAGCAATTTACATTAACTCGCACCGACGTCAGTATTCCAGTAGGGGTTGGGGTTACTTCTGGGTTCAGGACTTCGATTGTGGGAATCGTAACACGAACCTAAACGTGGGGCAGGAGCTGTGTCTCGTCGCTCTGCGGCATGCTGGCACCGCCCAATAAGAGCTTTCTGTTGCCAGGTGGAGCCCAACGCTACGATTGGAGAGATCAAGTCCATGTTCCACAAATCCCGTAAGTAGGGCGTAAAGGGTTAATGGTACGAGCACTTTGAATATGAATTTAATACAAAATATACCTCGTTCATCATGGCCAAGAAAGTAGAGCTTGAGATGGGGCGTCGTGCAGCGGAGCGCTGTGGATGTCCTGCAGTGACGTCTTGCCGTCTCTGTTTGTCTACAGACCCGCAGTGGTACCCGGCCCGGCAGTCCATTCGCCTCGACCCCAGTATGACCCCCGTCGGCACTGCCCTCACGCTGCACGCACACGCTGGCTTGGGGTCAATACCCATAGGTGCCCTGACACTGTGACACCATCCAGCTGCATGTCTTCTTTAGTGCAAAACACCCGTCTCTCTGGACATGGACAGACAGAGACGGACAGACACTAGCTTCACTTGTGTACAGTACACCACGATAATGTGTGTAAGGTGTGCGTAGTGTATTTGTGTGTGTCAGCCTGTTGCAGGGTGTAGTTGACGCAGGGTGAGCTACGTGTCGTCCGATAAGCATAACAGAGTGGAAACAGCTCATGTACCATTAGCCATTAATGGGGTAAACAACACGCTGTACTTTTTATACTCCAGAGGGAAAGTCTCTGAAGGACGAGGATGTCCTGCAGCAGCTCCCCGTTGGGACCACGGCCACGTTCTACTTCCGGGACCTTGGAGCCCAGATCAGCTGGGTCACGGTGTGTGTGTGTGTGTGTGTGTGTGTGTGTGTGTGTGTGTGTGTGTGTGTGTGTGTGTGTGTGATGGTAAGGTGGTTGTTCTGAAGCATAGAGAAGCCCATGTGGTGATGAAGGCAGCTTGTTCATCTTGTACATGAACCAGTCAAGTTGTTTAACCAGTTGAAATCTGCTGGTTCACATCCCTCCAGTAGCACCTATAATAGTGGCATTTGAACAGCAAATATAGGTAATCATAGCAAATAGTGTTGAAAGGAGGGATTCAGCAGCTCTGAGGGACAGTGGGAGGTCATTGTATCCCACCTACGGAGGTTGGATTCAGATGGTAAATACGTATATTCATAGCAGATGGTGTTGGACTCTGTCAGGAGAGAAATGGCGCTCAAAGAGATGGGTTTGAGACCCTTCCTCAATGTAGAAGGAAGGATTCAGCAGCTCTGAGGGACATAAGGAGCTTATTCCAGCAGACTAGTTTTGGACCCTCTGTAAGTGGAAGCACCAAGCAGCCAAAGGGGGAGGAGGACAGCATTCTCCTTGCTCTCGCTGGGTTGTAGGGGGCGATCAGGTCCTGTTAGCAGTTTTTTACACATTTTGGGATTTGAGGTAACAGTGGCTGAGAGAGAGTTTTGGGGGGGAGGGAGTGCCCAATAAAGGGGTACCACAAAAAGGGCATCCAGAGGGATCAGTCGAGGCTATATTTGCCTCCCTTTAAGGTCACGCAGCTCCCTAGCGCTGGAGATGTCCCTGGCAGAGATGTTTATACACAGTGACTTCCTTCATTGCTGCCGCGTGTGTGTGCTGTCATATGATCCCTGCTGGCTGCCTTTCATTCACTCATCCACGTGTGTGTGTGTGTGTGTGTGTGTGTGTGTGTGTGTGTGTGGTGCTGCAGGGGCTTTATTTATGCGTCTCCAAAGCTCAGGGGCCATATGCTGAGTTAAGATGTGTGCAAGAATCCGAGTTGCGTCGCGCCACCAAAGCTTCCCCCATTGTCTGCAGGTCTTCCTCACCGAATACACGGGACCACTGATCATCTACCTGCTCTTCTACTTCCGGGTGCCTTTCATCTACGCGCCCAAGTACGACTTCACCACCAGCAAGCACTGGGTTGTGCAGTGAGTATCTCCTGTGGTGGGACCTCTGCTTGTTGTGCTCTCTCTGGTTGGGTGTCCGCTATGTCACATTAACAGAGTAGTGTATCTTTGCACAACTTAAAGTGGAGTTAGGAACAGTCAAGATGCTGGTAAGACATGCTGATTTGCTGTGGCACCGGAGGGTTTGGGGTAAGGACAACTTGTAGCTCATGGGAAACAATGGAGGCATTTCCCTCCTCTTTTGTTGTTGGCGTGTCATCTTTACATTGACCGTGATCACGTGGTTCACTCCAGAGTGGACCGTAACGAAACTGTCACTTTTAATGAGTTCACGACAGGACTAGAACGCACCGTAAACTTTCTGTTGGCAGTAGAGCGAACGCTACCTGTAGTTATGTGCCGATCCAATAGGTGGCAGTAAAGAGCTCTTGAACGCAATAATTGCACAGGACTGTCTCTTCTTCCTGGGTGTTGGCGATCAATAAGAAAATTCTGCATGTTTACGGGGTAAATTGATCAACGTTCAGCATCAAACGGGAGCCTTACCAATTATGAGGCTGTGCGTCAACGAACCAAAAGTGAGCTTCGCGAGCCACCGGGTCCTTAAAGGCAGCAGACGTGTACATAAGCATGGCTCTTGCTGTGTTCAAATAAGCATGGCTTTCTTTTTCCAGCTTGGCTTGCATGTGTCACTCGTTCCACTATGTCAAGAGGCTTCTGGAGACCCTGTTCGTCCACCGCTTCTCCCATGGCACCATGCCCCTGCGCAACATCTTCAAGGTGAGGCCAGACGTGCGTACACCTGGCTAGGAACTGCGATGGGCTTTGGCGCATTACTTTGACCCCAGGGGAGGGTCTCGGAAAGCCGTCGACATCTATGCGAGACGTCATTTATCGGCGACGTAACATCTTTTCTTACAGAACTGCACGTACTACTGGGGCTTTGCGGCGTGGATGGCCTACTACATCAACCACCCGCTGTACACACCTCCCAGTGAGTGTGTTCCGCATGCCGTAGACACACCCTGCAAAGCACACACAAATAAGATGAGCTGACCCTGTGCTGCGTATGCACTGTATAGCGTGTGTCTCTTTGTATGTTTGCAGTGTACGGCGAGCAGCAGGTGACCATAGCGCTCATGATTTTCCTGGTAAGGTTTAGTCCTAGAGACTCTGCATCATTTCCCGATCGTATCACTTTGTACGTGCACACCGAACACAAACTGTTTTTCTTTGCAGTTCTGCCAGATCGGTAATTTCTCCATCCACATTGCCCTCCGCAACCTGCGACCCCCAGGTGAGCATTTTCTGCCATACCGCAGCCTCCACCTGGCACCTGCTGTGTAAAGCAGTACTTGAGCTGCTGTTACCGACAGAAGTGCACGCAAATTAATTGGACGTGTATCTTATCCTGTTTTTTGAACACAGCCGAACGCAGAACAAACATAGCTGACATCCTTGCGGGACCTGTGTTCCCCGCTACAGCTGAGCTCACTTTGTCCGCCGCATGGAGGAATAGTCACTTCCGAACACCTTCCAAAACTCCTCTGCTCATTACTGAGCTGTCAGGATCTGTACCTTCCTTGATAAAACCTGTAAAACCATTCAGTTCTCAGTTTTGCCCGTGACATGATGAAATGAGCTTTCTCTATCCCTCAGAGCTGCCGAATCCCTCCCAGAAACACCATCTGCTGTGATTATCTATGTATTTGCTATTTGAAAGTCCCTTCAAAAGTAGCTACTGGAGGGATATGAACCAACAACATGCTGGTGTCACGCACACAAGCTGTGTGTCCATAATCCTGTGTCCGTGTCTAAAGCTCTTCCTCTGTTGCTGAATCACTTGTTTGCTCCGAGTTGTACGCGCTGTGAAGAAAAGTGTCTAAACTAACAGATGTGGAAGTTTGTTTTTTATATTTGTTCTCCTTGTCTCCCTCCTTTCCATTGAAGGCTCTAAAACAAGGAAGATCCCATACCCTACCAAGAACCCTTTCACATGGGTCTTCCTGCTCGTGTCCTGTCCCAACTACACGTACGAGGTGAGATCACGGAGGTTCGTCCCTCTTCATGCCCCATGATGGCGGTGCTCAGGGATGTGACGCAGACCTGTCACCCCCCTGAAGACTAGAGAAGTGGCACTTCATGTTTTAAAAGAAACGGCTTTTTTTTTTTTTTTTTTTTTTTTTCTCCCCCCCCCCCCCCCATCAGACCACTAAGGGGTGGAGCGGTGATTTTTGTCTCCAGAGGTTGCGTGTCAGCTGCAGGATGTCCTACTTCATAAGAAGTTAAATCACGAACAATGTAGAAAACTACTCGTTACAGTAGTGCACTTTGATATTGCCAGGCGTTTCAGGGAGAACAGTAGCTACAGTAGTAATGTAGATCAGTCTGGAACCATGCTGCGTGGGTTAGTCTCGGAACTCCTTAAACCACCTGACGGAGTTCCGAGACTACCTGACGCAGCATGATTCCAGACTGATCTACATTAACAGGAAAAGGGCAGCGAGTGGAGTGGCACCCAGGGTCAAATGTGTCCACCCCGAGCAGTGGCTGCTTACAATGCCTTGCAATATGAGCAAAAGAACACGACTGAGTTACGGACCTCTGTGGCCCTCTAAGTATGGTGACGGCACCCCCGTGCATAGTAGATGCGTCGCAGGAGCAGAGAACGTAAGGCTCGGCTTCTCCCTGGAGGTGGATGGAGTCTTCTGGAGTCCGAGTGCCATCAGCTGCTCTGAAGTGTGGTGGCACCTCCTGCAGGAGTTACTGAATGTGCACCGTTGTCCCCTTTCCTCCCTGCAGCTGGGCTCCTGGCTGGGCTTCACCATGATGACGCAGTGCTTGCCTGTCGCCTTCTTCACCTTTGTGGGCTTCGTGCAGATGACCGTGTGGGCCAAGGGCAAGCACCGCAGCTACCTGAAGGAGTTCCGGGACTACCCGACGCTGCGCTCGCCCATACTGCCCTTCATCCTGTAGAGGTCCGGGAGCCCAGCACACCCTTGTAGCACGGTGGTGAACGGCTTTATGTTGGGTTCGTTGCACGTTGACTTCCTCTTCAGTGTGCTGAACGGTTGAGATCTTTGTTTAAATGGATGAAAGTTAAAAATCAAGGTCCTACCACATGCAAAAACCTCATTTAAATTTGCTCTGCAGCATTTGGAAACGGTCCAGTTGGAGCTGATTTCTGAGGTTTTTTTTTTTTTTTTTTGATTGTGAGATTAAATTGATGTTTAAATTTACTTTGTGACACTGGACCATTTTTCATATACATGTCAAATCATTTTAAAATGTTTGTCTACAACCATTTCACTTTAGGGCAGAAGCTTTTAACCTTGAAGACCCCTTTAAGAATCTGGAAGAAAGAAAATGTTAAGGCCACATTCCTAGCAAACTGTCCATAAATATTTCTACAAAAACTGAACTCAGTTTATCGTACTGAAACTTGATTCCATTCAGATGCAACGTTTTGGTACTTCTGTGTGTTTAGAAACCAGATGAAAGACATGATACTCTACCCACTACTGCAGAAAAGGACCCTTTTAGTTTTTAATTCCAAAACCAGAAAACTCAATGGTGAAGCACTTCCTCAACAAGAGAGCCTCACAGGTGAAAAGGTGGCTAAGCTTAGATAAGCGGCTTTCTTCGAAACACTAAAATATAAATGAGCTTAAAGTTTAAAAGGATGCTGCTTTCCTCCACTGTTGGTGCAGGATTTCCCCAGTGGAGAAAAGCGCAACATTTTTCTTCAACTGCCATTCAAAGCAAGTTTAAAATGTTATAAAAATAAAGATCACAGAATTTACCACAGGAACTTAACTGCTCTGTATTTTTTTCTCCCATCTCCTTGGATCTTTTGAATTTGTTTTGGATACTAAGTTCAGTGACAGTACTTCATAGTGGAGAGAAGGGCTGTCCTGACAGAATAAACCTCATCTTAGACTTAATTACACAAATATAACATACTGACATTGTCCTTTACAAACTATTTTACTTCAGCGTTAGGTTTTGGTCATCCCTAAGAGGCCAATGTTTCACATATTGGGTCAACTTGGAAAATGGAGCTGGAAGATGTAAAAGTTTTAAATCCTGGTCAGATGTTAACTCTGATCAATTTCTCAAGCATAACAGGTTATGGCACAAAAACCACTTTTCAAAAGAGACAAAGGTGTTCTGTCTTGCAGCAGTTCTCTTAAACAGCATGACTTTCATGATATGTAATAATGTAACCCCCAGCCAGCTATCAATGCAGACGGAATGCAGTCCTTCACCGGTCACACTGAACTACATAAACTAATTGTCCAGCAGAGCACACATTAACCATCAGAGTGAAGCCACAGACATGAAGTCTGAATGGACATAACACAAAACTCCAGTGCAGTGATGGTACAATAAAGGTTTATTGTGGGCAAAAGGTATGTACATGAACCGCAGGAGAAAGATCACGCAGCCCGAGCTTCCTCAATCCTCTTCTTCCTCATCAGCAGCCGACGCTCCCTCTCATACTCTTTCATCCGCATCACGTAGCTTCAGGAAAAACCAGGGCAGGACAAAAGGAAACAGCTCAACAAAACCTTTAATTAGGTTGGTGTTGTGTCATTTATACTCCCTTTCATTATTTATTCTGCTCACTCTGCAAATAAAAGCTGTTTGTAGTGCTGGTGAGGGTCACCATCACACATCAATAGAAATATGGAAATACCATTTGCTACTCACCAGTAATATGTACATTTTTAGCAGCCTTGTAGCACATTTCCCTCATTACAAAATTTTAATAACCTAGTGAATTTCTCTCTAGTTACCACTAAACACTGTTAGGTGTTCTTTACCTTGTTAATACACTGCAGTTGCCACATATGTGCATTTGTGGTCTCAACTTTACATGGATATCCCCCGTTTTTAACATATAGAAAAATTCATTTGATGTTCATTTGAATTCAATGATGTTTCTGAACGCTTCTCTCCACACACTGAGATACTAGTGACCCTAAATCAACCCTGTGCTGGGTGACTCACAAAACCTCAGATACCCCTCAGCATCTCAGTGAGAGAAGGTGGAAGAGAATCAAAAGGGGGGGGTGAGCAATTAGCTCGCTCTCTCGCTCTCTGTCTGTGTGTGTGAGAGAGAGACAGAGAAAGCTATGAAATAGCTCCGACAATTAGCACTTTGATATGCGAGTATTCAAAGCAACATGAGGAAACTAACAAAGACAAAAGTGGTCAAATAGTTGGTGCCCTAATTGCCGGTGCATCACTCACAAATCCTGCAAAATTATTTAAAGTGTCGGGGGAACAGAGTGAAAAATGACAGCATACGGCAAACATGGACAAACTACCTCGCCGAAGAAGAACAGCGGCCGCAAGTTGAAGCTCCCCGAGACAGGACAGACACACTTCAGAGGACAACTGGTAAATGGCACAATAGTTAGGCTCCGGTTCCCCGCGACCCCGTATGGGACAAGCGGTTCAGAAAATGTGTGTGTGTGTGTGTGAATTGGCGTCTTTGTGATCGAGTCTCAACACGAATGGAACGTCACGAGTTTCACAAAGCTGGAACTTGTGGCAGCGCTGCCATTTGGAAGTCGCTTGTATCCAAGGCCAACAAAGACACATAACTGGTGTAAGCAGCACAAAACCTGAAACCCTGAGTAATAGAAAAAAAGGTCTGATGAGTCATCTTTCCCCCTGTGTACCACATCCAGATAAGTTCACGGCTGGAGAAAGACAAAAACTGCCTTCCACCCACAATGTCGGTTTCAAACTGTTAAACATTGGTGGGGATCCATAACAGTATCGGCAGAAATTTTGTGGGAGTCATGAGGCGCAACGATCGCATGCAGTTGCCGAAGAACGAGGCCATGTTGGACCGGGTCCACCCTATGGTGCAAACACTGTTCCCTCTTGATGGCCCCATACAAAACTGAAACATAAGTCACGGCCTTTCAGGGCCTCCCGTCACCAGATCTAAACATAACTGAACATTTACTGGAAGTTCCGGAGCACAGAGTATGAAGCACCGGCTTTCCACCTCCTCCATCCCACAATGAACTGCAATGTTTTCTCCTTGAGGAAGAGTGTAAAATGCCTCTACACACACACACACACACACACACACACACACACACAGAGCTCAGGATTTACATAACATTATTCCACGAAGGGCTGGAGCACTTCTGGAGACAAAGGGCAGCTCTACCCCTTAGCAGGTCCTCGATAACAGAAACACCTAACAGTGCGTTACGTGGTCCACCCTTTGTACGTCCCATTACTAGTTGTACGCTCAAGCTTACGGTGCCACGTCCCACGATGGATGCGTGGTGAACCAGTTACACGTGACTTTCAGCATCATGCGTTATGTAAACCTCAAAAGCCCCAACAAGTCATTTGCAACTCCACTGTGTAGAGTCATCATGTTGAAATAACACATACAACAGGTGATTTCAGTTCTCTGAGTACACCTCTTAATTTACCCCGATTTACCAGGCTACATACGCACAGGGCTGAGTGTCACACTAGAGCTCGCGTGCACTCGAACGCGGCTGCGTACCACGGTACAGGTACGGTAAGTGCGCCACTCACTCTTGGTGCTCACAGTAGTCCCAGTCGTGCCGCTCGTGTTTGCAGGCCAGGAAGTTGGGCCAGTTGTCGCGCTTGCACTTCAGGAGCTTCATGAGGTGGTGAGCGCAGTAGTCGCGCTGCCCCAGGGGCAACTGGGCCAGGTTCATCTGCTCCTGTGTCGCCACCATCTCTGTAAGGGAGAGGAGGAGGAGATGTCATCACTCACACTCTCTCTCACACACACACACACACACACACACACACACAGAGAGAGAGAGCATGTCACCTTTCCAGTGCACCTCGTTGTTACACACCCATCTACTACCAACAGCCACTTGCCCAATGGGGGCTCAGTGGTCCACAGTCAGTGTATCTCAGGAACACAGGATATGAGGCAGGGTAAATCCTGGATGGGATGCTACTCCATTGCAGCCTGCAGCAGGGCATACTCGCGCGCGCACAGACACACACAGACAGACAGACAGACAGACAGACAGACAGTGAGTGAGACACCTCTCTCCTTCCGCTCCCTGAAGCCGAGCTGCGGGTCGAAGGCTGACGACTTCAGCGGGTCCGGCTCCGTGTCGGGCGACGTGACGTATCTGCGGGCGAGGTGGGCTCCCATGGCGGCTCCTCGGCGCTTCGCTGCCTCAGTCCGCACACAAACACTCTGCTGTTCGCCCGAAGCTCCCTCGACACTCGGCGGTAACCTCTACGCAGCCCTGTCCTTAGGCACTCACCCTCTTCCGCTCCGCACCGGAAGTCTACCTCCGGCGGTCCGACGCTTAATTCCGCCCCCCTGAAACACGCGTCCTTTGGTTCCCCCCGTAATTCTCGGGGGCCCTCCCGAATTTATACAAAACATTAAAAACGTTTCGCCTTAATGTTTCTTTAAAGGAAACGCTCAGTAAAGAGGTTCAGTGTTGTCGAAGTATAATTCAGCTCCGTTACATCGTGGCATTTACGTGCAGTCCAAAGTGAGCCGAGACATAAGGAGTTCTGGCGGCTCATCGTCGACGTCATTCTGAACCTGTTGGATTCAGTTCTGGAGAATCATACCTTTCATGGTCCTTCCTAAAGACAGGAGCTCATTGCGGTCACACAAAAAAGGGCAGCAGGTGGTGCAGTGGTTTGAACTGCCACCTTACAACTGAACTATTTGGGTTTGAATCCCCTTGATGAAGGCGCTTAACTCTGAACTGATCGAGTAAAAATGACCCTCCTGTAGAAATGGGCAAACGTGTTGGTAGCGTACGGTAAAAACATAACATTTTAAGGAACTTTGGAGAAAGATGCCAGATAAATGACATAATAAAGAAAAATAACATAACAGGCAAAAGGAAGGAAGGTTTTCTTAAAGAGCACAAAATAAACATGAGTTAGCCCAGTTTGAAATCCCTTTATTGTGAGACTATTGGTAACAACGGCATCTTCCCATCTTCCCATCTACACCTGTCACTGTACTCAGTGTCTCACGTCAGCGTCCCATGATGAGCACAGGGCCACTTCACGTTCCACTGAACCTCAATCGGTGTAAGTCCAGAGCGCCTTTCGTTACTGCTCTGCTCTTCAGACCTGAGCATCTGCATATTTTGCTTCATACTTTGTTAATCTCTTACAGCAATAAAGAGAAAAAGCCTAAATTGTGATACAATAAAGATAAAGTGCAACGCAGATGGCGTGTGCTGGTGTACTGTGTACAGTGAGAAAACAATAACTGTTTGCAGGGAGGGAGAGGGTGGAGACTCAGTTATGATGACCACCCCTAACACACACACTCACACACCGGAAGCTGCAAGGTCATTATGGTAACTGTAATTTTTGCAGTTGTCTAAATACTCTTGTGGCGCCTACGCTACTCGTGTGTGGGCCGATTAACACCCCGAACAAGGATTTGCTGCCCGGGGACAGCAGGCCGTCGACGGAGGGGATCTCGTCCCGAGTCGGCCGTCGCCTCCGCTCACTGGTAAAGGTCGTCATCTCCGTTGTCCCTGTACAAGTTACCAGGATCCCTGCCGCCCTGCCCAGACCCTTGACCACCGCTGGGCTGTGACCCCGAAGGGAACCTGTCGTAGGTACATGAGTGTAAACATTTTAATAGAGTAAAACAGCATAACAGTACAGCAGCTGTGTAAATTGCATATGTCTGGTACCAGCGAAACATTGCAAACCTGAGTTACGCTTGTCTGGGACAAACTATAGATCACGCAGCTAAATACTGATATGAGTTGGAGCAATATGTATCTAAATTGCAACACGACCCATTCCTCTGCTCCGGCCCCTCTGTCGATGCGCTGATGGTTCTGGCATCTGGTTCCCGCCTCCCATCCTGACCTACAGATGGCTGCGTGGGTCTGGTCCTCACTACATTCTCCCCAGAGATCACAGCAAAGCCTTTATTGAAGGGCAGCGTCAGTTTGTGACCAGGACTTCTATATGACACCCCGTTGCAAGTTCTTGTTTAAAGCGTGAAAGTCACACTCCTTCCGTAACCCTACAGTGTCGGTGGATCGCTGGTTCCGATACAAGAGCGCTCTGCGAAATGACATGTGTGCGAGTGGCGGCTGGCACAGGTGTGTTTCAGAGTCAGCGTGAGGTTGCGTTTGAACCTGAAGTTGCCGAAGCCTCGACTCTGCTGCAGTGTCTGGGCGAACATCTCGTATTTGCGGATGTCATTGTCACTGACGGAGCGACGGGCAAAGCGCATGGCTTCCTCAAAATGATCCTTCCGGATTTCTGGGACCGGGTCGTAGTCTTCATCCTTGAGACAGAGAGGGGAAGGGAGGGGAGGACCCATTCAGGCCCAAAACCCAGAACTGACTGCTCCAGGTGAGATGGGAGAATCCAGTTTTATTTCAGTTTTTGCCACTCCGTATCCGTGTGTGTACGTGTTCTCACTGCATGCTCTGTGTGTGTTCCCACTCCAAAGGCTGTGAGTCACAGAGCACGCAGTCGCCCTTTAGGGAACCCATCATCTTCCGCAGCCTGTGAAAACATCCAGCATCCCCAGCTCGACACAAGAGCACAGCGCAGTAGGCTGGATTCACTCACACCTTCCTGCTCGGTGGCACTGACTGTCAGAGTTCCTCTCAATTTCCATCCATCCATCCATCCATCCCTGTCGCCAATACGTTGCTCCACACTCTATTGTTTTCTTCACTCATTGACTAGTTCACACACCATTGCTGCCCCAGCCTCTCACTGCAGCTGTCAGTTTCATCTTCACTCATACATTACAATGGCCTCAGTGCTCCTGTTGTTAAGTTATTCTCTCTCACTTTCATTTATCCATTAATTTGCTCATTCTTTCACATGCAGTTCATTCACTCGCTAACCGACATTCATTTGCTCGGTCATTAATCTCAGTAAATAATCCTGTATTAATCTGCCAGTGCAATGATGCCCACTGACTCACTCATCCATTTCCCCTTGATGTAACACACTCGCTCCCCCTCATACATTCACACGCTTTGTTCATTCACCGATTCCCTCAGCGTCAAGCTCTTGTGTTGGTACCGAAAGTTCTTCACCTGCTGCTGAATGCACTTCTGTGTACTCTGATGTGAACGTTGCTTTGAAGACAAATGTCTAATGGACGAATATATGTAAACGTCAAAGGTAAACGTAAGTCATTCTGCTCCTACGAGTTGGTACGATTGCCGGATTTTACATGTGGTATGCACTAGGCGGCGCTCTGACCATGGCGGTGTCTGGATGAGTCTGCCGTTGCCGCTCCATGCGGATCTCTGCCTCGATGGCTTCCCGGATGGCCAGCTTGCATGCGCGTTGGCAGATCTCCGTTAGGTCTGCTCCAGAGAAGCCCTCTGTGATGCGGGCGATGTACTCCAGGTCCACATCCTGGAGTAAAGGGAGGGTAAAATGGCTGTTTTTACTCCATGTAGATGTCATCCACAGTGACACTTTTGCTTCCATACTTAATGATCTCAAACCAACCTGTAGATCACTTTGAATGACCTCCAATCCTTGGCTACAGTGGACAAATTTAGCTGACGCATAATCAACCGTAGCTGTTTCAATTTGCGGAGGTTAAAGGCTAAAGACTGAAGGTCACCCAGTGCCGTGGTTGCGTAGGCGACTGTGTGTTGAAGACCTGTGTGTTTTAGTTAAAACGGTGGGACACAGCAGGACACTGACGCGGGCGATAGGTGACTTGCGCAGGTTGGCAGAAAGAATAGCACTGCGGGACGGCAGGTCGGGCAGGGGGATGTAGATCAGTTGGTCCAGACGGCCTGGGCGCAGGATGGCAGGGTCAATGATGTCGGGCCTGGGGGCACAGGGAGGAACACTCATCACTCACACACACTTGCACGTAGCCACATCTGCATGAACCACTTACTGTGACTCGTTAGCTTTCCAGCAGGAGCCTCACCTGTTGGTGGCACCGATGATGAAAACATTCTTCTTGTTGGTCATGCCATCCATTTCGGTCAGGATCTGGTTGATGACCCGGTCTGCTGCACCCCCTGCATCTCCAGCTCCACCCCCACGGGCTTTAGCGATGGAGTCCAACTCATCGAAGAAGAGAATGCAGGGGGCAGCTTGTCGAGCCTGGAGAAAAGGTTCAGCAACTGACCGCTGCTGCCTTAACCAGCAGTATAGGCATCACCCAGCTGTGTGGTCAGTAACACATTCAGTTCAAGTTCTCTGTCTGTAACTTTCTGCACCCATAACCTTCCATCATTTCCATCATTTGGACCACATCAACGCCAACTTCCTTTGAACCACGATAGACTACCAGCCTTAGTTCTCACCTTGTCAAAAACATCTCGGACATTGGCTTCAGACTCGCCAAACCACATGGTCAGCAGCTCGGGACCCTTGATGGACACAAAGTTGGCCTGGCACTCATTGGCAATAGCCTTGGCCAGCAGGGTTTTGCCACAGCCAGGGGGACCATAGAATAATACACCACGAGATGGGGTCATCCCAAACTTCAGGAATTTGTCTGGATACTCCACCGGGTACTGTCAGGAAAGAGAGAGGAGTGTTTGGAGTGAGTGCATCTGAAAGTTGTGGAGCTTTGGCCAGTTTGAGTGCCAAAAGTTGAAATTATCATCATCATCACCGAAGACTTGTAAACAGACACAGATGTTGTAATATTTATAAGCTCAGGATTTGGACATCAGCTGTAGACAAACAAGTTGAAGGTTGAGCTGTGAGAAAACACACTATCAATACAGAGAGGAAAAGGTTGAGTTACCTGCACCAACTCTTGAAGTTCCCGCTTCACATCGTCCAGACCACCGATATCCTCCCAGTTGACCTGGGGAACCTCCACCACCGTCTCCCTCAGGGCAGAGGGGTTGCTCTGCCCCAGAGCCCACTGCCATGGACGTGTAGGAGAATGGCACAGGCACACAGACAGGAATGTATGAACATGGTTGTTATGAACGTGTACCATGAGAGTGTTAAACTGCTGCAGGTCATCACAGATGACCCTTGGGTGCATAGAGAGGGCAACTGACCCGGAAGTCGTCCATGGTGACAGCAAGAGAGTTGAGCACATCTGCGTCGATGGTGTCATCCTCCAGATCGATGAGGATCATCTTTTTACGGATGGCTTGCAGAGCAGCTTCCGAGCACAGAGCTGCCAGGTCGGCCCCGACGTGACCGTGTGTCTCCGTGGAGATCTGAAACAAAAACCAGGTGAGGTCACACACAGACACGGGCCTCACAACCGCTGTCACGATCTCCGGTGGGAGGAGACCAGAGATCCCCCTCTGCAGAGTCCTAGCAGCCTTTCTGCACCCCTGACCTGCACCTGCCAATGAGAACTCTTTGGAAGGGAACCCAGTAGATCCCGCTTCCTTGCTGAGTCTTGACTGTGTTTTTTACTTTACACACCATGTCTACACAGATCTGCTCCAGTATGAAAGCCCAATGTGTTTTTACTTGTCTTGACCCCACCCATGATTACCTTCTCCCTTTTGGAGACTGAGGTTTCCTTTGCGCTTGAAGACCTGCACCATCATCGCTGTAAATATACTCTGCATTTGAAACCACCTTCATGTACCGAGTTTCTGTTACAGCCACATTATCTTATATTATCTTCTCCATCTGCAGTCTCTGAGTGCGTAGCTTTAGCTCTCACTTACAGCTGGATCCACCACTGAAGTAGTTCAAATTAAGTACATCTCGGCTTCGTCATCAACTCCATCTGCTGCCCAAATGATGCCCAATTTGACAAATTTCTCACATTTTGCTCATCAAAGCTCCTCCGTTTTCTTTGTTGCTACCCAGAGCCCTCTTCCTTCATCTGTACCTGGCCTGTTCCTCACCCTCTCCAAATCCACATCGTCGGACAGCTTCATGTTCTTTGTGTGGATCTGTAGGATCTCTAGACGTCCGGTGGAGTCGGGGATGCCAATGTCAATTTCCCGGTCAAACCTCCCTGTGGCGGAGAGATGGTCAGAGACACTCAGGGTCACAAAGATCCACACACAAAAGCACAGACGAGATCCTCAGTGCATCAACGTAGGCTACGACCCATTTGTTTTACACATTTAGCCAACTACATTAAACATGTGATTGGTTTATGTTTCGTGATGTCTGTGACTGCTATTCCTAGTATCTGTTGGAGCCTCTCTCACCGAAGCGTCGCAGGGCAGGGTCCACGCTGTTGGGCCGGTTGGTGGCCGCCATGACGATGACGTGAGAGCGCTGCTTCAAGCCATCCATCAAGGTCAAGAGCTGAGAGACGATTCTCCTCTCCACCTCCCCATGTGTCTGTGAGACCAAGCGCTCCAATGTTAGCAACCTCACTCGGGAATTTTACCAAATGCACAGTGTGACAAAGGAGAGACGGGACACACAGCTGTTTGATAAAACATGGGATGAGAGTCCTTCTCACTTTCTCTCTCTTGGGTGCGATGGCATCCAGCTCGTCTATGAAGATGATAGCGGGTGCATTCTTCTCAGCTTCTTCAAAGGCTTTGCGGAGGTTGCTCTCTGACTCTCCTGCCAGTTTGCTCATGATCTCAGGCCCTGGAGAGCGACAGAGGTGCCAGGGCTTACAGCATCTGAGCACACTTCAGTGATTAAATGTAGGAGCAGAGCAGGGCAACTTGTGGCAACAGAGGAAGTTCAACACCAAAGTGACCTGAGGGAATGTTAATGGACGCAACACAAATGGCTGAAGGAGCTTACTAGTGTATCCATAAAGACTGAGGTCATGATCACTGACTAACCATTGATGAGGAAGAAAAAAGCTCCAGTCTCATTGGCGACAGCGCGGGCCACCAGGGTTTTTCCGGTTCCTGGGGGGCCATATAATAGGATCCCTCGTGGCGGCTGGAGGTTGGGCCGTGTTAGGGGTAAAGAGAAGGAGGGAAGTGCAATTCTGACTTAGGCATTGAAGGAAGACCTCGAGTTAATGATCTGTTTAAAAAAGGTTGCTTTAGATATGTTCACCACTATGACCTCATGACCTATGAGTCCAAGTCAATCCTTCTCTCCTATCTATACTAGACAAAGTCCATACTAGCAGCTGAGAGCCTGAGTCCACCTTTGTGATCACATGATCGGTTGATGAAATAATGAATTGTGTGCTTGATTCAATCACCTTCACGCCAATAGTTTTGAAGAGACCAGGGTGTCGCAGGGGGAGCTCCACCATCTCCTTGATTTGGGCCAGCTGCTTTCGGCAACCGCCGATGTCGTCATAGCCAACATCATTGAGGCTCTCCTCCTCGTCCTTGAGTCGAGCAGAAGGTACATTTATGAAATGACCTCATCGTTTACCTCCCTGATGACTTCATGAATTAACTCTGCACTGTTTGAAGATTTTTCTAGACTGCAGTGGAACATTTTCTCATGAAGTCAGTGATAAAAATCGAGAGGGTTTGTTGACTGATGAAGGAGCGAAGAGTACATCAGTGAGACAAAACCAATGCTGTTCCACAGAAACACACTTCCTCTTCTCCCCACCTCTCTCTTGATTGGCTCGCCCTCACAGTGAATGATGGTGTCGGGGGCGACGATGCAGTGCGGGGTGGGATCCGTCTCCACCACCTTGAACTCCACCGCTCGCATGCCCCCCCGCACCAGGAAGATGTCCCCTGCAGATGGAGCAGAGGGTAGCTGTGAGCCTCCTGCAGCGGCACAGCACAGGCTCCATTCGAACGATATAATGAAAGCCTACAGGAGTGGGTCATGCGACACAACGTGGATGTTTCCATGCCTTTATCCCAAAGTTGATTAGCATGGCTGCCTTATGAGATTTTTAAATGCAATCCTACGCCTGTACACTATATGTAAGGCACATTGTTCATAACAATAACAAGATCATTTGGAGTGAGCACGTACTGTATTTAACTTTTTATTTCATAACATTAAAAATTTAAAATGGCCAGATGATCGGTGATGACCGATATTAGCTGTGCTAACCAGTAAACAGATGAGAACACGACTCATAGTTGAACCATTCACTCATACTTTGTCAACATATTTATATACAATGGCTCCTTGTCATCATTGGTCAAATAACTTTTTACAAGATAGGAATATTCTTCCAGTTTAGTTTTTATTAATTGCATTTTCTTCACTTGATTTTGTCTGAAATGTCAGTCTGAAAAGGTATTTACATACCCAAACGACTGATGACAGTATAGAGCACCAAAATATAATAGGGGTGCGGGACCACCTCAATTCCGCTCACCTTCACAGTGTTTACAGCTCACGCCTGGTGTTCCTGAGTGTTGGTGATCGATAACAAGATGAGAATCGTTGCACGTGCTTATGGGATGAATCGATCGACAATGGCACTAAATAGGAGTTTGAGGATATAACACATGTTTATTTGTGATCATTTTATCTTTAATGTCTGGATTATAATTTTAATTGTCAGTTACATTACTTCATTTAGCAGACACCTTTACAAAGCAAAAAGACTTTGTGGTGAAAGTGACTTTGGAGCTACAAACAAAATGATTGATGGTCCCAACTGTATTTATAAGCTGAGGAGCCAGTGTATATAAGAATTATCTGTTAAATGGTTTTACTATGAATTGGAACGGTTCCTCAAGCTGTTGTGATGTTACAGTTGTGCTCCCTTGCCTTTGTGTACAGGTCGATAGGCTTCCAGGAAATAGGGTTTGAGGAACACTTCGAACAGGTTTCCTGTCAGCCCCTCAATGGTGTCGTCGATGGGCAACACGTGGATCCGCTTGCCGTACTTCACATCTGGACATGCCTGGATGCTGAGAGCACACACACATGCACACTTCAGCATCTCGACTGACCCAAGGAGATCACCCTGGTATCACCAAGGACCTGATGAACGCTCCCTGTAACACTTTTTTCTCTAGTGCGGTGGAGAAATCACCCTCCACCAGATGTGCGAAGTGCCTGAGGAAATCAGTGGTGCCAAGCCCATCCCCCAATACCTGATGACATCACCAAGACGAACGCGCAGATTGTTGCGTGTGACGCGATTCATCCGCACTCGTTCATCGGCGCAGGTGTCGTCTGTCAGCACGATGCAGACGGTCTGCCTCCGCTTGCGGCCACGGAGGATGACTGTGTCGCCCCGGAAGAGCTGCAGCTCTTCCATCTTTTGCTGGAGAAGGGAGGGTCCAATGAAGAAGGGTTTTCAAGTAAATCCAAACCCCTCTGAGAGGTTCAGGTAACACATACAGCACACACTCATCAGCCATTTTGCATCCTGCCTGGTGTCAACGGTACAGATCGGTGGTGGTAGTACATCTGTGTGATGTCAGTGATGTAAGGAATGTTTCTTGGCAAACATCACGTTTTTTTTTAATATCAGCTGAGCATTGTGTTATCATCCTTTCCAGGCCATCCCAGCCTTTCTCAGGCTGATCCTTCCAGTAGAACAATGTGCCATGTCACAAAGCATGCATCATCTCAGGAGGGTTCCAGAAGGCACAAGAACCTTTTGCAAAGTGTCCAGCACCTTGTTGCTGAATTCTTGCGGTTCTGAAGGCAAAACAAGGTCCCGCACATTTTTAGCCAGGTGTACCTAATAAAATGGCAGGAGAGTGTACGGCTGGGACAGATCAGAAGTACACCTGACCGGAGACGGGAACACAGGTGAACACACACCTGAGAGAGGCACACGATGCTGTTGTCTTCATTGAGAGCTTCGTCCACAATGAGTCGGTTGGGTCTATGCTTCTGTTTCAGGATGGCGGTGGAGTAGTCCTCCCCCTTGGGGCTGGGGAGAACGACAACAGCAGCGGCTGTGACGGCCCACCAAACACCGGGTGGTGATCCCCAAGCCCCCCACAAACAGCTTTTGGAAGTATTTCGCCAAAGAGCCGCCGATGCGAGCAATGCGTTTGGCAGAGATGACGGCGTGAGACAGAGGAACGAGGAACAGGTGGGAACAACAGAGGGACACACTGCTCCTTTTCGTCTGAGAGACAGATGTCCTGGCAAGAGAATGAAGGCACATGCAGCGGATTTTCTGAATCCACTCTGACACTCCGAATGTGTGCGGCCTGTTTTTGCGAAGATGAGGAAACGCACAATGTGTGTCCGCATCCCACATGACTCCACGAGTGCGTCGGTCCGCGCGCTCCAAAAGACCTCGGTGACTCATTCACGATGCCACTCAGTCACTCCCTTATGCATTCACCCATGTACAGCAGTTACCACAATATCAGACGGCAGGGTAATTCTTCACTCTAGCAGTTCAGGGTGAGAACCATGATCAAGGCTCCTACAGCGAGAGCGGGGATTGAAGCCCAAGGTGCTTACGACTACAAGACAAAAACTCTAACTGCTCCCCTGAACACACCCAAACTCAAAATCCTACACGTACATTCACACACACACAAAAAAGCAAACTGAGTGAGCGAGACCCTCATATGCACACAGTACCCCGTTCGGTCAGGCTCACCGCGGTGCAGGGGGCTCCTGTTACGTCATGTGATTGAGAGTCTGAATTTAGCCCTGTGCACAGCTCTGTTTACCCCCAAGATAGACCAGCACCAGGAGCCCATGGGTTCGCCAGGCCTTTGACTGTCCACAATGCAACAACTTTCTCCTTCATCTGTCTTTATGATAATCAGAACTCGACACACCAGTGGAACTGAAAACATCAAAGCTCAACACTTAAATTTCAGGCTCTACAATCAATGAAAGGTCAACATATCAAAGTTCAACACATCAAACATGAACATATTAATGAAAGAGCAACACGTCAATGAATCCACAACATGTCAAAGCTCAACACATCAATCAAAGCTCGACAATCAATGAAAGGTCAACATATCAAAGCTCAACACATTAATCAAACAAAACTCAACACATGAATGAAAGGTCAAAATATCAGAGTTCAGCCCATCAATGAAAGCTGAACACATCAAAGTTCAATACATCAATCAATCAAAGGTCAGCGCATCAGACAAAGCTCAACACATCAAGGCTCGACACACCAATGTAAGCCTGAAACAACAATCAAAGCTCAACGGCCTTCACAGATTTTGTAATATGATGAACAGGGTTCTGGGTCAAATGTACATTTACAGTGTTTACACTGCACATGCAAGTGCACTGTATTCAAATGTAATAACACACACACACACACACACCAGCAGACCTCTGCAAACATGAGTCCCAACAAACAGAAAGAATAAGACACAAACTTCCCACTCACTCTGTCCTCCCAGAGGCTGGCATTTCTCAGGCCGCTCCTTGCGCAGTGGCGACCACACACTGGCACAGGGTTCGAGCACCGGGGCGGAGAGGCCCAGACCTTGGTGCTACAGCCTGCTTTGAGGTGGAGATGGCAGTACTCGCAGTGCGTGTGTGCTCGTTGGGTGCCCAGCCCATGCTGGCAGCGGGAATGCTTCACCAACCCCCTGGCCAAGCGCAGCACAGATAGGGTATCACCCCACTGCCTCACCCACCCCCACACACACACAGTCTCTCTCTTTCCAGCTCACTCACTCGCCTGTTAGTTGGCTCACACAGAACTTTCCAGCAGGGACACAAAGGCCCAGAAGCACCCTGTGTTGGGGTGAGGGGGTTACAGCCAAAATGATCATCTGGCACATTCCACACACAGCTCCCAAACCACCTGCACCTGCTCCCTGGGTCTCAAACACACACACGGACACATACTGAGAAGATACACAGAGACACACATTAGCAACAACTAAAAAATACAACGCATGCTGACACACACACTAAAACACACACCAAGTAGAACAATGGGAAAAGAATGAACACGAAACACGACCATGATGTTACACCTGTTCTTAGATCCCGGCTCTGGATCCCAGCAAGATTTAGGGCACACGATAAAGTCTTATTATTTACTTACGTAGGGGTTTCGTCCTTCATTTATTGACATTTATGTGTTTTAATTTACCAAGTACTTTTCTCCAAAGAACAGTACATTGACTGTTCACTGGAATTTTCCTGACAGCTCTATCCAAGGTCATTTACAGTGATTGATACACCACAATATTTTACTGGTCTACACCGGAAGATAGTTTCTCTCTCTCTCTCTCACACACACACACACACACAAACGCAAACCAGGACAATCAAGCAGAACTGTTAACTCCACACTATATATTTACTCCACAGAGTATCTTTGTTTGGAGACAGCACATGGCTTGAAAGCCTGAATATGCAAATCATTATTGCACAGGTGTGTATTGTTTCGTTGCTTATTGTGCTGGTTCTTGTTTTCGCTGAGTCAGTGTCGGCTCTTGCTGACCACATAGACAGAATTCCTCCTGAAAATTATGTCCCCAGCTTGTGTCTGACGTGTCGAAGGGTGCGCGTCCACTGGTTGAGTCCGTCCATCCGTTTGCTGCTCATCCTCTTCCTCTCGCTCCTTCAGCTTCTGCCAACATTTCAGTCGTTTTGAGCAACCAACCTTCTCGTGATGTGTCCAGAGCACGACAACCTTGGTCTCATCATTTGTGCTTTCAGTTGAGCTCTGCTTCATTCGTTCCTTCTGCAAGGCTCCATCCAAGTGACATAATTATGCACAATTTCAAATGCACGGCTGGATATTTTTCTGGGAGACTTTTGTCTTCATTACCTGGCTCAGCTGGAACTGCAGAAGGATGCGTGACACTGGAAATAACCACTTCCTGCCATGAAACACTGTTTTTAAAAACTGTAGCAATCATCTCTATGGTTGCTGGGAAACGTGGATTAGGGCTAGGAGTTTTACACATGTTTTCTGCACCACTTCACACAGTTTCTGCACAGCTGTCACTCGTGATGCTCTTGTGTGTGTGAGATACCGTCGTCCTGTTTGGAGTGACAGAAGATGCCACATCGAGCAGTGAAGCAGCAATGGAAGCTGAACAATTCAACTTGGGTTCTTTGTGAGTCAGATCACAGGAGGCTCCCACCAAGCACAGCTCACATAGCACACGCTGGTATGAATTATCGAGTAGATCCCACTGGACCAGAGGAGCACGCTGAAGGTGACCTCGTGCTTTGTTCTCTCCCCAGGTCTCGCTTGACTTCTTTCACCTACAGTTGGGTGGTCTCTTGGATCCCCGCTGGCAAGTTCTGAGATGTAGAATAAAACCAAAAGCTGTCATTCTGAAATAATGAGAACAACGAATGTCAGATGAAGGACAAGATGTTATATGAAACAGTGAGAAGATGTCTCTACATGTTTGCCCGAGCTCCTGCAACTTCATCTCGGTCAACACAATTGGACCATTAACCACTCGCTGCTACATTTATCGTTTGTTAGACGGACAGCTAGAGAGCAAGGTAAACAAAATCTGCGTAAATAAACTGTTCATAGATATTACCAGACTTCGTCCAAGAACAGGATACTGCTTTTTCCTGAACAAATTTCTGAAAAAGTAAACTCAGCCAACAAGGTTGTTGTGACGTGAAATATTATGTGAACGTCAAAAACATGCATGAATGTAGACAGAGAAAAAACTCTTTGGCAGAAATACCACTTTGCTGCTCATTTTACTACTTAGGTGCATCAGGTCAGCCAGGTAATGCATGTACCGTAGTGAACCAAGTGTCAGATATGGGACTTGCAGGTCATTGCCAAGGTCACAACCTTTGATCTCCCAGCTAGCTGAATAAACTTGGCCTCCAGGTGGACAGCATGCGTCATCAGTCGCCGCTTTCAGCTCGTACTCTTCTCATCTACCAAATCCACAAAGAGGAGGTTTACTCTCGGTGTATGGGATGTCATACAGGGGGTAAGGAAATTGACTTGCAAGGTCTCAGGATCAGAAGCTGTGCGCTCACACTCTTGAACAAGGTGTTGACCTATACAGCTTCAGAGAAAAGCCAAATGCACTACACGGTAGAATGAAAAATCTTCACCTTTTTCTGATGCTTTTTGTCCAATATAGCACACATTGTTAGGCATATTAAGTCCATCCATCCATCCATCCATGCAGGTATAGTGATCTGTTTCAATTGTATGCAGAGAATGGCATTTCTGTCATAAATCCTGGCCAACATAAGCAAACCACTAAGATGTTGTTTCAAAGTATAAACAAGCCATTTATATCTAGTCTAATCCCACCATGGCTTATTGAGTTTCATGCTATAAGATGACATCCGTCACCTGAACTTATGGAAAGATCCTTTGATGTGCCGTATGCAGGAGTTGCTCATATGACCTTCTAAACTCAGGTACATGACTTGCACAGACTTGCACTTCCATGCAGCTCTCTTTGACGGTAAGTGCTGCTGAATGATGACCTTCTACCCATAATGCAGCATTCCTTTTCTGTTGGGCATTGAGTCCTTCAGAAGGACAACGTCTACAGCAACAGGGCAGGTATGGGTCAGTCTTATTGCTCCAGCAGGACTCCATGCGATGGTATATAGATGTGGAGTTACGGAGTTAAGTAACCCTGCTGGTGCCATGACTGGCGGACACTTGTTCACCCACCCAGCAGATGACTTGTTCATTCTTGAAGCAATGTTGAGGATTGGAACAGAAAACCAAAATGATGGGCAGGTGACAGAGAAATGATAAGGACTTGACTGGAGTCATCACACAGAGGCACCACTTTGGTTAGAGATGGATCAACATGGTGCATAGAAGGTGTCTCAGTGAGCCTGTTCTACACACCCCTAGCGACTTAGTGGACAAGCGCAATTTTTCACCTGTGATGTTTTAACTTTCTCTCCATAAAAGCAGCTGACATTACTTTCACTGCATTACCTGATGTCTGTACTGAATTTCATTAGCAACTGGTAGTAGTTATGGGACAAGCGGTTTCAGACAATACACGTGTGTGTGTTAGCAGTTAACTGATAACTAAACAGGTCTTGGTTTTTAAGTGAGTCCTACTGAATTGTAGAACTGTTTGCAGAGTTATGAAATACTTAATCGTTTTGCTGATTCATGCCAGTTGCCCATGCCTTGTAAACTGAAGACTGTGATGGTCAGCAGTGCTAATTAATCAGGTGTTTATCCAGACTTTCAATGTCACCATCTGCAGCGGAACGCCACTTCAATGGCCAAGTTGGAGAGCAGTGATGATTTTTAAGCTACGAAATGTGGTAACGAACGAGCTGTGCAATGTACATTTACCATGGCGGGGGTTCGGCGCTATCCAACTCACTGCCCAGGTAGGTAACGGTGAAGCCAGCACGACCGCTGAGTGAATAAAGCAAGTCCAGAAGAAGTGGCTGAGCCCACCGGGTTTCTCCTTTTTCTCGATCTGGAACCTCTGAACCTACTGGGCTCTTTGGACAGCGTTACTTTGTCTAGCTTTTACCATTGTGGGTCAATCGATAAATCTTTAATGGAAAATAATTTGCTGCTTTATAACAACTGACGTGAAAATTTATACCGCCTGAACATGTTACAATTTAACCTAAATTAAAAGGAACCACATCACACTTTAATATTTTTATTTTAAAAAATTCTTTAAAAAACTTGAAAACAAGCAATAACATTTCAACTGTGACTTAAAAAAAAATGATTAATACCGTAGTATATACACATCATCCGACTATTGCAGGAGGGGGATGAGCTCGTTGTGCCATTTCTCACTGAGCCACCAGGCAAGAAGTCACGGTCAACTCCGTAACAGACGGACGAGGGGTTCTTTTAAATAAAACTGCATCGAAAAAAACGTTACCAAAAGAACCTTGACCCATGAATCGCAATTGATGGGAAGCAGAAGTAAGACAGGAGAACACTGGGAAGGCGACACTCAAAGCGGCTAGAGCTGCGCTCACCTCTTTTTTGCAAAATGTCTTTATCGGCATGAGAAATGCATCTTACAGCTCACAAACCGCACATTACTGTACGCCTGAAACAGGCTTCGCGACGCCGGCCGAGGCCCTTCGCTTCAGGGTAAAGGTGAGGTCAAATACCAGGAGGTTGATGAAATCGAGGGGCCTTTCGAGCGAATCGAACATTTCACCTCCGTAACACGACGTTTGTCTACCTCTCACACCCTGTTCACTCACAGAAGGTAAAAAGCAGAGAAGACGGGTGTGAACAGAAAGGAATGAAAAAAAAAAATGAACGATTATTTGTAGTCGGTAGAAAGCTGGTAAAATACTTAAAAAGCGAGGGTCAAACAAACAGGGTGCAGAGCTCCAGGGCTCCCTCTACTGGAGGCACAGTATTGCTACTCTTGGGTTGGCCAGTGGGCATTCGGTCAAGGGCTGTCTGTCCCCATTGCCCATCCGTTTGCTCTGCTGCACACAGGCAAGGTGGCGCCCCTCCGTGGCCAGGCCTTGCGCTGCACTCATCTTGTGTTAAAAGCTGCTGGTCCAAAGCTTGGCAGCGGCGCACAGGGGACGAGCGATGGCAAAGTTCCTCTGGACATTGTCTTCTTGCCTTTGTTGCACCCCCCGCCCCCTCAGGGACGCCCTCTGCCGACAAAGTTGCCCGGAGAAAAACAGCACTAGTATAAAGGTGGATGAATGGGTTCTCTTCTCCTCTGTCCCCGTGACTCGGATGTAGTCTACAGGGTGCACGGCGGTGGGGTGGAATATTCCTCGGTTGCCATGGAGACAGGTGAGGCGCTTGCTGGTGGCCACCTGGCAGGAGGCTGACTGGGTTGCAGATGCGGCAACTAAGGACGCCTCGTCGCCTGAGCTCGGGGGCGGAGCTGCGATGTCACTGCAGAGTGGTATGGTCTCTGAGGGTGGGGTCGTGGCGCGGGCGGTCCTACTGCTGTGCTCCTCATCCCGGTCAACGGCGGGACCGGGTCGGCAGACTGCCTCGAGCCCGTGGGTGTGTGCGTGCGAGCGAGAGAGAGAGCGAGAGTGGATCTCTCTGCATGTACAAGTGCACGGATACGTGTGACTGCATGTGTAGCATCACGTAACAGTTGCGTGTCCACGTATGCGTATGCACGCGGTTACGTCCAAGCACGTGCGCCCTTCCCACAGCGCATCAGCAGAGCGCGCTGTCGTCCTGGAAGTGGCTTCGCTGCAGCACCTTTACGTGGCGCTCGTAGATCTTGAGGGCAGGGCCAAGCCTAATGGAGAGACCCGTGAGCACGTCGTTGCGCTGCATGAGGAGGAGGGACTTCCCGTCTATTTCCTGCGGACAAAGGCAGACAGAGTGTCAAACCACCCAGCAGCTGGTGGCATGGGTGCCCAAGGTGATGTGGTGATGGTTTCACACACTGGACTACACTTCCCATGAACACCTTGCGGCTATAGATAAACAGTCACGGACATTTGCACACTGTACAGTATAGCAATGTAACGGGGCTAAGCGTGGAGCAGAAGGTGGGGGGAAAGAAGACTGTTTGGCCTCACGCTGACCATATCGCACTGCACTGCAGCAATATGCAAGTCAGAGGTCATCTGACCAATTATGCTCAAATGACACTCAGTGGTCACGCATTCATTACACCAGAAGGTGCGTCAAAATGCACATTCGGACCTCGTAAATGCAAGGGAACGGCTCGTCAGCTCAAGTAGGGTCAGCGAACGAAATGCAAATGGGCAACGGCTGTCTGACAAATCAATACCATACAACAAGTACGACTGTTTACAGAGACGAGCAAGTGCGTATCTCGGCAATACAAGCGCGAGGGTGGAAATGGCAGCGGGAATTAAACGAGTGGGTGTCATCGGTAACACTGAGGTGACACACCACGGCAGCAGCTCAAATTTCAGACAAGTTAAATTCGTTCTGGGACTGGAAGCCGACAGCGGACATGGAGCACAATGTGCACTTCAGAGGATCACAAGGGACACAGCTTGAGAGAAAAGGCCGTTTTTGTGCTTTGTTGTCCCGTTCTCCTTGCCCTGCGCTGCTTCCCAGAAGGGAGGAAAGGACTGGAACATGTGATGATCGGCGCAGGATGGGACTAGACCGCTTCAGGCCTCCGCTCAGAGCTTAGGAAGAGTCTCCCAGGATAATGCACAGGAACACAAGGAGACCTCACCCTACAGCTGATCGTGATTTTCCCATTTTCATTTTGTAGGCGCACGTGCTCCGTAACAGAGCACACACACACACACACACACACACACACACACACACACACACACACACACACACACACACACTCCAGGATGTTCCCAATTTAAGCACACTTGTGGCTCACCTGATACAGCTACATTCTTGCACGTGGGATACACATTAAGCAATTGGACCCTTCACAGAGGGCTTTATCAAATTATTTTATGTAGCCGAGACTCTTCATGTTTGGTGAACAAAAATTAGATTTCTGAGAGTATTCGTCCATCCATCCATGCATGCATTTTCTTAGCCGCTTAGTCCTTCTAGAGTTGCGGAGGCAATACGGAAAGCAGAGAGGCCCAAGCTGCCCCTGTCCCCGGCAACTTCCTCCAGCTCAACCCGGAGGATCCCCAGCCGTTCCCAGGACAACAGAGATATAATCTCTCCAGCGGGTCCTGGGCCGACCTCGGGGCCTCGTCCCAGTTGGCCGTGTCTGGTATACCTCCAAAGGGAGGCACCCAGGGGGCATCCTTACCAGATGCCCGAACCACCTCAACTGGCTCCTCTCAATGTGGAGGAGTCACGGCTCTAATCTGAGTTCCTCCCGGATGTCCGAACTCCTCACCCTGTCACGGAGAGTGAGTCCCAGCACCCTGTGGAGAAAACTCATTTTAGCTGCTTGCATCCATGATCTTATTCTTTCGGTCATCACCCAGAGTTTTCTATAGGTGAGAGTAGGGACGTAGATCGACCGGTAAATGGAGAGCTTCGCCTTATGGCTCAGCTCCCCCTTCACCACTACAGTCCGGTACAGCGACCGCATTACTGCTGCCGCTGCTCCCGGTCTGCGGCCGATCTCGCGCTCCCTTCTCCCCTCACTCGTGAACAAGACCCCAAGATACTTGAACTCCTCCACCTGGGGCAAATTCTCTCCCCTTACCTGGAGGGGGCATACTATCCTTTTCCGTGAGAGAACCATGGACTCAGACTTGGAGGTGCTGATCCTCATCCCAACCGCTTCACACTCGGCTGCAAACCGTTCCAGTGCGTGTTGGAGGCATCCATGTGATGGTGCCAAAAGGACAACATCATCCGCAAAAAGCAGAGACGTCACCATTCGGCCCCCACACAGAATGCCCTCCTGACCTCGGCTGTGCCTTGATATCCTGTCCATGAAAACCACATACAGGAGTGGGGACAAGGCACAACCTTGACGGAGTCAAACACCCACACTGAATGGGCTTGACTTAATGCCGAGTATGTGGGGACAGCTCTCGCTCCGTGTGTACAGAGACTGAATGGCCCACAGTAGTGGCCCCGGCCCCCCATACTCCCGAAGCACCTCCCACAGAATTTCTCAGGGAACATGATCGTAAGCCTTCTCCAAGTCCACAAAACACGTGTAGACTGGATTAGCGAACTCCCATGCCCCTTCAATTATCTGTGAGAGGGTAAAAAGCTGGTCCGCTGTTCCATGGCCAGGACAGAATCCGCATTGTTCCTTTTCAATCCGAGGTTCAACTATTGGCCAGAGCCTCCTTTCCAGCACCCTGGAATAGACTTTCTCAGGGAGGCTGAGAAGTGTGATACCCCGATAGTTGGCACACACTCTCCAGTCCCCTTTTTTAAAGATAGGGACCACCACCCCAGTTTACCAATCCAAAGGCACTGTCTCTGAGGTCCATGCAACATTGCAGAGGCGTGTCAGCCATGACAACCCTACAAAATCCAGGGCCTTAAGCAGTTCCGGGCGAATTTCATCCACATCCGGTGCTTTGCCACTGTGAAGCTTTCCACCTAACTCAGTGACTTCCACCAGCGAAATGAACCACGATACCCCGGAAGCCTCTGGCCCTGACTCCTGTAAGGGAGGCATATCTCTCGGGTTTAGGAGTTCCTCAAAGTGCTCCTTCCACCTCCCAACAACATCCTTGCTTGAAGTCAGAGGTTCTCTACCTTTCCTGAGCACAGCTTGAGTTAAGCTCCTCCAACCCCTCCCGAGCTGCCGGATGGTTCTCCAGAATGATTTTGACACCGACCAAAACTCACTTTCCATGGCCTCTCCATACTCCTCCCATGCTCTGAATTTTGCTTCTGCAACCACAGCTGCCTTTTTGCCTGCTGGTACCTACCTGCTGAGTCAGGAGTCCCCAGAGCCAACCAGACCCTAAAGGCCTCCTTCTTCAGCTTGACGGCTTCCCTCACCAGCAGGTTCTTGGGTTGCCACCGTGACTAGCACCAACAAGCTTTTGGCCACAGCTGTGCCTGGCTGCTTCCTGGAGGTTTTGAACAGGGTCCATTCAGACTCCATGTCCCCTACCTCCCCCGGGACATGGGAGAAGTTCTCACGGAGGTGGGAGTTAAAATCATTCCGGACAGGGTCCTTCGACAGTCGTTCCCAGCACACCCTCACTAAACGCTTGGGCCTACCGGGTCTGTCCATCATTTTTCCTCGCCATCTGATCCAGCTCACCACCAGATAGTGACAGGTTGACAGCTCAGAACCTCTCTTCACCTGAGTGTCCAAAATACGTGGCCTCAAGTCAGATGAAACGACTACAAAGTCAATCATTGACCTTTGGCCCAAGGAGCTCTGGTACCAAGTACACTTATGAGCATCCTTGTGTTCGAACATGGTGTTTGTTATGGACAAACCATGAGTAGCACAGAAGTCCAAAAACATTTCAATATTCGGGTTTAGATCGGTGTAGCACGCCGAGGCCGCCCGGGAAGGGGGCGGAGACGGGGTTAAAGCAGCCACAGCTGGGGCTGATTTCATCCCGTATTTCTTCCCCGGTGCCCAGCAGTAGAGAGAAGAGACCGAGGAGGAGAACCAGACTGAGACGACCGCAGACCCGATCCCTGACACGAAGCCCACGTCCTGATCGACCCGACTCTCCCAGCCAGCACGAAACCTTTCCCTACCTGTTCCCCCTTTCCCATCTCCGTTCTTCTCCGCTGTCTAGGCAAATAAAAGCCCATAGCTACAGGCGACTGCATCTCCTGTCTCGTCTTACAATCGGGCAAGCCGTTCTTCCTCATCACCCCACTCCAGATTTCCCAGTCATTGCCAACGTGAGCGTTGAAGTCCCCCAGCAGGACTATGGAGTCTGTAGGTGGAGCCCTGTCCAGAACCCCACCTACTCTCTCCAAGAAGGTTGAATACTCTGAACTGCCGTACAACAAGAGTTCTCCTCTCTGAGACCTTAAATCGCACTGAGGCGACCCTCTCGCCCACTGGGACAAACTCAAACTGTCTGGCAGCCAACCAGGGGCTTGTGAGTATCTGCACACCCACCCGGAGCCTCTCACCCTATGCAGCTGCTGAGTAGGAGAGACACCACCCTCTATCGAGGAGTTTCATTCTAGAGCCAACACTGTGAGTAGAGGTGAGCCCAACTATCTACTTGGTATCTCTCAACCTCCCACACCAGTTCCAGCTCCTTTTCCACCCAGTGAGGTTACATTCCACGTGCCAAGAGCCACCAGTTTCTGCCTCGGGGGTCCGTGATGCCATGCACCAAGCTGTCCCCTCCTACTGCCTGAAAGGTATTACCACCGACCCCATGCCGAACCTTGCAGGTGGTGGGCCCACACGGTCCCCCCATGTTACCTTTCCGGGCTGAGCCCGGCCGGGTTACGTGGGCTGCCCAGCCACCAGGCGCTTGCCTAGGAACACTACCTCCAGACCTGGCTCCAGTAGACAAGCTCCAGTACTCCAGAGTAGCTCACTGTTATACTGGCTCACCTTACTTAGTCAGCCAAGCTAATTTCTGCATTTATTCATAAAGGAACAGAAAAAAAGTTAAAATGGAATGACATGAAAAGAAAATTCATTGGAACCGCAGGGGCCTTCAGACATGGAATGGTGAAGAAATTAATATACAGACCCATTTTTGCTGCAACTGCATGCAATTCCAAAAACAGCTCATGTTACAAAACTTTTTCCTCGTTTGGGGTGATTGTGGGTGACTTAACGATGGACACAGAACAAACTGCGTCTTTGCCTCAATAGGAAATGGTTAACTAAGCCATTTTATTATCTGCTCTTTATACAGTATATTCACACTGATCTCAAAATGAATGTGGACCGTTACCAGGGGAAAAGTGTACGGGCGAAGGAGCAATTCCCATTGGCTCAAGTGATGCCATGGAAACAAGTCAACAGTCAGCAGGTGAAACGAGTGAGAAGATGCGAAAGCAGACTACCCATGGATTTAGCGTATGTGTCCCGAGTGCAAAGAAACATACACTGGACTGTCACTCTGTCCAGTTTACATTAAGCTGCCCTGAACTCACTCGCTCACTCTCACACACACACACACACACACACACACACACACACCGTGACTCCGTGCGATGGGGAGCTCACCTGCGTGCGGAAGGCGGCAGCTTGCTCGGGAAAGCCAGCAGCAACAAAGTAGCTGACCACGTCGGACACGGTCCACTCCACAGGGTTCTGTGCGCTCTTCTCCATCTTCACCATGCTGTGGGGGCGGAGTCACAGGGCAAAGAAGGTTGCATTTATTCATCGAAAACAACTGGACAGTAGCAGCGCCGGGGAAGCCACAGAGAGAAACCATAGTGTTCCACAACCCACAGCCTGCGTTTCCATTTGCCTGGCTCTGGAAGACCCGGCCCCATCTAGCCCCGACCCTCCACGATCACCCAGGGACCCTTACACTTCCCCGTTGAGCCTCTGCTCCTTCGTGGCGGCACCCAGATCCTGCGGGGAAGACGTGGGGGTCAGTAGGCAGGAGGCCACGCCCCCTTCCACCTTAAAGTCCGAGCCTGGGGAGGGGGGTATAAGGGGGGGGGGGGGGGGGGGTTTGAGAACAACAACAACAACAACAACCACAAATTTGTACAAACATGCAGTCACATTACACTCTCCAAACACACACACACAGTGTAATAACGTAAAGGAGAAACTCACAGCCATTGGCTGGAACACAGGAAGTCTGCAGTTCTTCCTCAGGCTCCGCCATCACCTGGTCCTGGGGGGGGGGGGGGGAAGAGATGGGGGTCAAGAAACACCTCACACACCCAGAACAGAGACCCCCGGCAGAGGGACCCTGGTGTTACCTGTGCATTGGATGCCAGCTGGTCAGGTGTCACTGCATTCTCCTCCACCCCTAGCTCTGTGCCACCTGTCGATGGGCACACAGCCCTGAGCGGCAGCCCCCCCTCGGCGCCCCCTGCTGGGAGAGAGAGGACACATTTGAGCCAGGTGACCGGAGAGGAAGGACACACACGCGCACCCTGCCTGCCTCCCCCCGCCCTGTTACTGATTGGACGCCCTAAGCAACACCATGCAGCAGCAGTAAACACTGTGGAGGTGAGTTGAACTGCAGTGGCTCCCAAACTGCTGCTCTGTGCCAGTGAGCTGCACTGCCAGCTGTCGGCGCAGAAGGTAAACAGGCTGAGTCCAAATTGGAATTTTAGGAAACACCTGACTGAAGAGATGTGATTTAAAATGGAAATAAAAAAAATTAAACACACTGGAAAATGAATCTTGAGAAATTGCCCAAGTGCTTGTGAGGAGAACAGCCAGAGAAGCAAATAAATGCTCAGCACGATGGGCCTCCAGCATCAATCTCAATCTCAATCTCTCACACACACACACACACACACACACACACACACACACACACACACACACCTGTGTCAGCCTGGAGCTCCTGCTGCTCGTGCTCAGCGGGACAGCTGGAACCGGGACACATCTCCACAGCGCCCCCTTCCTGCTTTGGCGCCACGCAGCTCGAGGACGAGGAGAACAAGGAGGAGGAGGATGAAGGTGAGGAGGAGGACGACGACGGAGGCTGGGACGTCCCCGTGGGCCCAGGGTGTGCGTCTGCCATGTCACTCTGGACAGTGGGGCAAGGGAGGAGTGGGGGAGGGATAGGAGTGGGGTCAGGTGCGTCCATGGACGGACTGTCTAGGGAGCAGGGGGTCTCGTTGCCCCCATCGTGGCCCCTCCGTGAGCATTTGCCCCCCTCTTCCTCGGCATTGTGTGTCTCCATGGGCTCCTCCTCCCTCAGCTCCACCTGGATGGACAACGAAGACAAAGTGATGCACGTGATGGATCGGCCAGCAGGTGGCGGAGCGGTTAAGGCAACAGCGATGTGAAGAGAAACCCCCCCCAGTCCAGTGGCCCCCCCTCCACTCTGTTTTGTCCCAAACATATATGTGTGTGTGTGTGTAAATGTTTTCCACATGACTCATGTTTAATGAGCTCTAAGACTGATAATAAAGATACTTTATGACAGAAAGTGAAACACCCTCAACAGACCAGGAAATAACGGTCTGGGTTGCACCTCCAGCTCCGTGCGTCCTCTCTGTCACTTTGCGCGCGCGCACACGCGTGTGCGTGTGTGTGTGTGTGTGTAAGAGACACACGACGGGCGGGAAAGTGAGCAGTCTAATATCACCAGGCTACAGCGGGTAGGAGGAGCTCAGAGCACCGAAATGTGTCATATTTAATGTGGACGCGAGTGTTCGCGCGAGCCCGTTACAGTCCATGTCGGCGTCCCGCGCCGGGGACACCCCCCCCGACCCACGCAGCCCCAACCGCAGCGGCAGTGCGCGGGATGCAGGACGTGTCCGACATGCTCGTCTTTCTCACCTTTTCCGTCGCGGGCCGCTCCCGCGGCGCGCTCTTCAGCGCGCGCGCGGACGACTTGGGCGCCCCCGGCGCGATGGGACGGGGGCGCGCGGACACGGGCAGAGTGATGTTGCCGAAGCGCGTCCTGCGCAGCCGCCCGCGGGCCACCTCGCGCTCCAGCACCACCTTCACCCTGCTGCGCGTGAGCTTCTCCTGAGCGAGGCGCTCCTGCGAGCTCAGGAAGCCCAGAATCTCCTTGAGCCCGAGCGGCGCGTGGCCCCGTGCGGCGGCGGCGGCGGCGGCGGCGGTGGTGGCGGCGCCCCCCCCGCGGCTCTTCTCGGCCAGGGTCCGAACGGAGGCCACCAGACGATCGCCGAGGTCCGCGCCGTCGGGTTCCGCACCCCCGCGCCGCCCGCCTTTCGCCGCGAGCCGCACCGCGCCGGGCTTGAGGGTCGCGTGCTGCTTGTGCCGCGGCGGATGGCCACTGCCGGGGTGCGCGAGCGCGCAGCTTTTTCCGCTCTTGTCGCCGGAGCCCTCGTGCGCGGCGGAGCCTCCCTCGGCGCCTCGCGCCGCCCTCGTCTTGCCCGCGGCACTGCCCCCTTTCTGGCGCTCCTGCCGCCGGTCCCTCGCCGGGCTCCTCGCGCCGCCGTTTCCGCTCGCGGGGGAGCTCGCGCTCGGACTCGGGCTCGGGCAGTTGTTGTTCGGACTCGGGTTAGAGTTCGGGTCGGGCTCACGTTGCGGAGGCGTCTCGCCGGTCCCGCCGCTCCGCTCGGGCTGCTGCGGGTGCTCCGGGGGGTCCGGGCAGCGGGCGGCCTCGGTCCGCTCGGGGAAGCAACGGGGCTCCCGCGCGTCCTCCGAGTCCCCGGGTCCGTGTGCGCCACCGCCGCCACCATCACCAACGCAGCCGCCCTGTGTCTCTGCGGGAAGTGCGCGTGGCTCCCCCGGCAGCGGCGGTGGCGGCGGCTCGGGCTTCTTACGGCTCTTGCGCTGCACCTTGGCCGCGTTGCGGTACGAGATGGAGCCCTTGTAGCTCACGCGCAGCACCGTCTGCTCCTGGATGAGCTTCTCGAGCTCGGCACAGGTGCGATCCGCGTCCCAGCCGTAGCGCCGGCGCACCATGCGACATATTCGCTCGAGGTCCGGGCGCGCCTTGCGCGAGCGCAGCGAGTCGATGGTCTCAAGGATCCAGTCGCGGTAGCGCGGTTCCGACATGCTGCCGGCGCTGGGCGCGTTCCTGGCTGCGGATTCGGGGTGACGGTGTCGGTGACGCCGCCACCGCCTGCGACGCGCTACTGCGATCAGCTCCGAACCCCGGCGCTGCGCGAGGCGGAAGCCCCACCGTACGCGTGCGTCGGCTGCAGCAAGCGCTTAAGGTGGACTGCCGGGGCGATGGCGCCGGGTGCGCACGCGCTTAAGGTGGCACGGAGGAGTTCGTCGCCGCCCGACCGTCCGCGCGCGCCGTCCCGCCCTCCTGGGCAAGCGCGTGCCTCGCCTTTCTGTATCCTTTCCGTATACCACTGTATTGATCACTTCATAACGCGACTAATATTTGTAGCCGTGGCGGCGCTGCAGCTGTTTCGCACACGTGTCAAGTAAATGTGGTACAATGAACGTGTTGACAAGTACATTTTTACTCGGATGACGGCTCTCTTGCAGAATATGATACTTTTAGCAGGGTTAAGACGTCCCGGTGTCCCGACGGTCCCCGCCCAGCTCTGTGTATGTGTAGGTGTGTGTGCGTGTGTGGTTGGGGGGGGCACTCATACAATGATAATCGTATGAAGGGAGCAGAGCAGCGCTGCTCCGCATATCTTTATTGAAAAGGACATTTTGAAGACGCTAGCCTCTAAAATAATATATATTTAAATAAAAAATGTTTTATTTATTAATTGAGACGGCCGTGTCCGGACGCGCGCAGACCCCACCACTGCCGAAACGCACCTGGAAGGGGCGGGGGCGTGGCCATGGAAACAGTCATCATTAACAGCATCATCACCATCACGGTGATCAAAAATCCTCACAGCAGTGGCGCCGTCGCGTGTTATTTATTGCGACACTGGCATTTATATACATACATATATGAATATTTTATACACACACCCATAACCAAAAAACCAAAAACGGGGGGGTGTGGCAGGGTCCGCTTCCCACAGCATCGCCTGCGGGTGCCCCGTCTCCTTCAGCGGTGAGTGGCCCTACCCACTTCCGTACTGTTCCGCGAGCCCATCTGCGTGATTACCCCCGCCCCCGCACGCACACGAGCCTCCTCGGCACGCGCCGCACGCCTCTTCAGCGCCCATGGGTCAGACACTCAGAACCGCTGCGAGATCGAAGGCGTCGCACGCGGCGCCACGTGCTGCGATACGCACAAGACGTCTATTTCAAAACAGCTCATTTTGCTGGTGAACGTCAGAGTGACACGAATTAAAATGAAAAGCACACGAACGGTGCCGCGGCTGCTCCCGATCGTGTCCGACGCCCGTGCAAAAGAGGCTGCTTCGTGTCGACGTCACAGAGGGATGAAAGAGCCCAACCCCCTCTTCGCAGCCTCTGTGCACTGGTACGGCTCTGTCTCGTGTGCGCGCGCAGTAGACGGCTGCTGCTGCTGACGTCACAGCAGTAAATCAGTTTTATTAAAACAAATAGAAGCAAGACATCCGATCTGGGAACGGAAAATAAATTATTGTCTGGCGAACTGGTTGCCCGCTGGAGTGTAACTGTAGGGACTGCCGTTGCCATGGTTACCGCTGCGGTGCAACAGGCCCTGAGGCGGCTCGGCCATGGTGGCGTTTTGGCGGGAAATACGCTCAAGCACAGTGGACCAGGGAGCGGAAACAGACGCCACGGTGCGGGGCTGCAGCCGCCGGCTGCGTTCGGCCCTTGGCCGATTTGCTCAAACAGGATAGAGTGCCGGGGCCTACTTTCGCCCTTGGTGATCGGTAACAACGGTGTGCGTTTGCACCGTGACTCTGGGATACCAGACATCACACTGCGGCCGCTGTGTCTTCGCATCACAATTTTCATTATTTGGACAAGCGGTGATCATACCCTCAGCTTATAGAGTTGATTCCGCCGCTGTTAGCGTTACACGTGTACTGACCCATTTAAAAAAAAAAAAAAATACAGCAAGTAATTTTTACAGCAGTTAATATTCCACAAGTTTTCGTACCAGCAGCTGGAGCTCAACCACACGAAGAACCGAGTCCAAGTGCGAGTCCATGCCGTTGCGACCCGTCCGAGAAACAGTCCCGTCAAGCCTGCGGCCCATCCACGACTAGCTAAATGGTGGGGACGGATGACTGCGCCCACCTCTTCAGCAGAAGAAGCACCGCGTTCCACATCCCTCCGAGAGTGATGCAAAAAGCGGGAGCGAAGGCTGTCTCTCCGTCATCCAAGATGGCAGAAAGATGTTTTGTTCTCGCTGGGGTGGGGTCGTGTGTGTCTCTGTCCAGGGTTTCACCCTGTGTGCCACACGCGCACCTTCCCTCCAAATCACCCGTCTGCCGCCGCGAAGCACAGAGCCCCCATCCCCACCTTTTCTACCCACAATGCTTTGTGTTGCCAACTCTATTGCTTGAAGAGCCCACTTCAGAGGCAAGGGGCTGAATGGACTCATCGTGGACTATGAGACAAGGCCTCACCTCACCCTCCACCAACCAATTGCAGTGCTGGGATGATGTCACCCCCCCGCTACAGACCCATGACTACAGGAGGGTGTCAGCTGAACAAGACTAAATAAAAAGGAGTAAGAAACCCACAGGCAACACTGCAGAGCTGCTCAGGTGCCGTTTCACTTTTTGGCTGCTGGTGGTCTTATGGTATAGCAGACAACTCCCGCTCATCATCATCATCATCATGGTCATCATCATCGTCATGGTCATGGTCCTGGTCCTGGTCCTCTCTCCCTCGTTCCACCTGCTCTTCCAGGATGCGTCTAGAACTCGGCGAACTCCTTTCCACACTTCTCGGTGAACGAGATGCGGATTTCCTCCTCCTCGTAGTCGTCGAAGTTGCTGGTGTCACCGGGGCCTTTGCACTTGGGGATGAAGGGCGCTTCCACCTGCGCGCAAAGCCGCATTATCGGCATATTAGTAAACGGCACTTGGATGCACTTGCACTGCGCCCCCCACCGGCTCCGCACCCAGGACACTGCTCCATCTAGTGCCAGACCTTCCTTAAGTTTCACTACATTTTACTGCTCTACTCTACTACTTAATTATGTATATATCAACAGACAAAGAGCTTTAGACACAGACACAGGATTACTGATGCATTAAGAGGGGACAGAGGAGCAGAACCACCACCACAACGTCCCCCCCGCAGCCACTGACCTTCCTCTGGTAGATGGCAATCCAGTCGGTGGTGGCAAACCACTTGTGCCCCTTGATGTCGTTAACACCGTTCTTGAGGTTCCCAAAGCGCTTGGTCAGGTCCACCTGGAGCAGGTTCCTCAAGAGGTCTTTCAGATCCGAGCTGAAGTGGGAGGGGAACCTCACCTGTAGGGGGTTGGGGGGGTGGTAAACAAAGAGCAGAGAGGTCAAGACTCCTATGCTGGGTGTCCAGGGACTCGAAGTCAGATCGGCTGGAATCTTTGATCACATCTTCGAAGAGTTTTCCAATACGTCCTACAAAGAAAAAACAGGTGTTTATAAGGTCCGAGTGACACTACGATGTGACAGAACAAACCGAACGAAAGAACGAGCACAAAATTGTTTGTGTGCGGCGCTGTGACGAAGTATTCGCCCCCGTCTCAGCTCTCTGTCCTTTGCAGCGTTCTCACAGAAACTAAATCATGTCTTTGTGTCGCTTCAGGAGAAACGGCGACGCTGCCGTTGTTTCCACACCATTTTCTTGGTGAAAAGTGCCATCAGAAAAAAGGAACCCCCAAAACCAGGAAAGGGAGGCAAACATTTTTTCCACTGTATAACTTTGGCTTTTAACACCCCCCCCCCCCCCATGACCATACTGAGATTTGATGACCTCCCCCTCCCCCTCCATGAGGCTGTACAGAGAACTTAAATACCTTTTCATGAGCAGGAGCTCAACTCAGAAGTTTATTGTTCCCGTGTTTCACTTTTTTGTTTGAAATGCAAATTTAACGCAAAGACATTACAGTGAAGCAATTTCAATGACTGATGGGATTTACCAGGACCGCACCGCACCACGGTATTAGCTACGCACAGCACCAATGCCATCGTGAAGTTTGCCGATGACACGACGGTTGTAGGCCTGATCACTGACGGCGATGAGGCGGCCTACAGGGAGGAGGTGCACACTCTGACACATTGGTGTCAGGAGAACCACCTCTTACTCAACACCACCAAGACCAAGGAGATCATCGTGGACTTCAGGAGGCAGGAGAGGGAACACACCCCCATCACCATCAGCGGGACACCGGTGGAGCGGGTCACCAGCTTTAAGTTTCTCGCTGTCCATATCACCGAGGATCTCGCATGGACCAGTCACACTGATGCAGTAGTGAAGAAGGCCCATCAGCGCCTCTTCTTCCTTAGACGGCTGAGGAAGTTGAGGATGAACCAGAACATCCTCAAAACCTTCTACACCTGCGCAGTGGAGAGGATCATTATTGGCTGTATCACCTCCTGGTATGGTAACAGCACTGGCCTCAACCACAGGTCTCTCCAGAGGGTGGTGAGGACAGCCAGACACATTGTGGGGGTTGAGCTTCCCTCCCTCCAGGATATCTACAACAGGCGGTGTGTGAGGAAGGCACAAAGGATCATTAACGACCCCAGCCACCCTAGTCACGGACTGTTCCACCTACTCCCCTCAGGTAGACGGTACCGGAGCATCCGGGCCCGCAGAAGTCGGCTGAGGGACAGTTTCTTTCCTCAGGCCATTAGACTGTTAAATACGCAGGACTGAGACTAAAATTCAAATCCGCTGTTTTATTTCCCCATATTCTCTGTACATACATATAGATAGTTTGTTTTTTATGTCTCTATTTTTTATTTATTTATTTATTTTTATTTATTTATTTATTTATTTATTCTTCTGTTGTATAATCTGCGAACACAATTGGTATATACACTGGGTTTAACGTAACTTATGACATACTCTTAATACTGCACTTTCTGGAGCTGCACTCAAGATTTTTCACTCTTCTCTACATGTTATGTTGATGATGATGTGACAATAAAGCTTGTAAATTAAAATTTAAAAAAAAAAAAAAAAAAAAAAAAAAAAATCCACTGGTACACACTTATCCAAAAGGGCTGCAAAAAGTTCTTGCTCCAAATATTGAGTTCAAGGGTTTGAATACTTATGCAAACAGCATTACTACAGTATTGATTTAAAAAAAAAAAAAAAAAAAAAAGAAAAAAAGTTGACTTACAATAATTGCTTTTGAGTAGCATCATTTTCTTGGATTAAAACGTAACATGTACAGGAATATCAAAGTGCCAATTTGTCGGGGGGTGTGAATACTTCTGCAAGGCACCGCGACCGTACAGGAAGCAGGAGAACGAGGGGTCATGTGACGTCGCCCCCGCAGCTGCCGGCAGTGTTTCCGCCAATGAAACGGACACTTTTGGGCCACTCTGTAGCGAGAAAATGTCAAAACGAAAGGCATGAACGAACCTTCCCCGAAACGATCTTCTCGTAGATCTGGATGGGCTGGTCGGCGAAGAACGGGGGGTAACCGGCCGCCATCTCGTAGATGAGCACCCCGAGAGCCCACCAGTCCACCGCTTTGTTGTACCCCTAGGAGGTAGCCGGACACACACACGCAGACAGAGAAAGGGCGACACATCGGGAGTTTGTACACAGCAACCATCAGCAGCTCACTGGAGACATCCCACAACTGTGAAATGACATCGGGTTCGCCTGCCGTCATCGTGTGTTGGCTAAGCTGTACTGCGGTAAGTGCTCGCGTACACCGGCTCCCTGTTTTCCAAACGATCAACTCAACAACTGAAGGATAGAACAGGCAATTTTTGGAGTTTCATGGTGACAGCGCTGATGACACCCCCCCACCCCACCCCCACCCGCTGTTTTTACCTTGCTGAGTATGATTTCAGGAGCCAGGTACTCCGGAGTGCCGCACAGGGTCCATGTCCTGCCCTTGACTCGCTTGGCGAATCCAAAATCCGTCACCTGCACGACAGAAAGCGTCGGCGACAGCAAGTGGGCGGAGCCACGTCACTGAGAAGGGCGGTCGAGGCGCCCGTGTTCCGGCAATGCGCCGAGCTCCAGCGGCCTGCGGGTCGCGACCAGGTCACCTCACCTGTATGTAGCCCTGCTGGTCGATGAGCAGGTTCTCTGGTTTCAGGTCTCGGTAGATGAGGTCCAGGTAGTGAAGGTACTCGAAGGTGAGAACTATCTGGGCGGCGTAGAAGCGGGCATGCGGCTCGCTGTGGACAGCGGGAGATGGCAGGTGAGCGCAGCAGCCACTAGGGGGCGTACAGCGCACACGGATCCTACTGCCAGGGCTCCGGGTGCACTCCAGCAACCAGGCCCTTGTATCCGGGTGGGCCAAGGTCGAATCCCTCCCCTTCTTACCACTTGCTGCAGTGCCAGGCTAGGGCAGCAGGTGGAGCAGCACTTAAGAGACTGCACTTGACAACAAATGAGATCAGCACTCAGGTCACAGGGTAGTTTTTACTGTATCCATCCAGGGTACTAGGGCAGGACGTGGAATTCGAACGAGAGTCCTTTCGATAAACAGTGTATTGCACTTACACTACATTTTTTACCGTGGTCATTTACATTTGTTTTATATCTATTCGTTTGCCTCCATTTTTTTCTTGACTTAAAATGCTGAGCTAGGTAATTTTTACCGGGGACATCTAGGGCAAGTACCTTGCTCCAGAGTAGTACGGCAGGAGGTTCGATTCGAACTGTCATCCTTCGGCTCTGAAGAGAGCAGCTCTAATGCTACGCTGCGCCACCTACTGCCCCACAGCTATGTCCAGTTGTGCCCCGTCGGGTACTTTACTCTGTTTTGTTCATGACTGTGGGGAAGCAATCAGCTGTTTGTCAACATGCCACAGAAGGCTGACCTACATCCCAAACCCCTCATTGACTTTTTTTTTTTGGTTCTGCACATTTAACAGCTTCCTCAAGTGGGAGGAAACCCGACTCTGGTGACGCCGCCTTACCCATCAGGCACCGGGGCTCTGCTGCTCTCACCTGAAGCGGCCGATTCTGCGCAGGTGAGAGAACATCTCGCCCCCCGGGACGTACTCCATCACCATGTACAGGTTCGTGTTGTCCTGAGGGCGGGACACATGTAAGAGACACGGAGGCCAGGTGGACATCGGTTTGGGTCCCCTGCTTCTCCACTCACACGGCACCAGAAGTGCGGTCGGTTACAACTCATTTTGTTCCCCACTCAATTAAAGTAAATTAACAAGCTGCTCAACTTTGTAACACTTTATTAACTTGCAAAGTCAAAGCTAATTTATGATGCCGCAAAATGAACATGCGTCATATTCTACGGTGACCATTGGCTGACGGACGTCCCGTAAAAACGTTCCTCTTCCATTAACGACCAGCGACACCGAGGAGCTGTAAACACTGTGGACGCGAGTTGAATCACAGTGGTCCTACACTCTCTTGTGCACTCTACTGCCACCTATAGGCTTGGAGGGTAGACACAGGGTAAATTCAGCCCAGTACAGATAGAAATTTGCAAGGTACGTCAGAGGCGCGCGCGCTCACCTTGAAGGAGAACTCCACTCGAACGAGGAAGGGGAAGCTGACCGCTTGCAGGATGCGCTTCTCGTTCAGCGTGTGTTCGATCTGCTTCAGCTTCACCACCTTGAGGGGGGAGCGGAAGGAGACCAGTGAAGTGAGTGCAATGTCACCCCTGGCAGAGAGCACCCCCCACCCCCAAAGCTCACGACCCAACCTTCTGCTTGTCCAGGATCTTCATGGCGTAGTGCTGACCCGTCTCTCTGTGTCGCACCAGCATGACACGGCCAAAGGAGCCCGTGCCCAAGGTCTTTATGCGCTCAAAGTGCTCCAGCGCCGCCGTGTTCTGTTGGGGGGGGGGGGGGGTGACAGGGTACCATTTGCTGAAATGCAGTGAAAGCTTGGTAACACAGCCTTAGGGGAGGGGGAGGGACTCTTACTGCAGCCACTGGGGGGCCATGCAGCTTCCTAAGGTCAACCCACACTACATGATGCCATACGAATGCGAGTGTGTATGCGTCTCTCTCCATCCTTCATGTCACATCCTTCCCTTTCTTCACAGCGACACATACTTACAGCAACATAAACGAGGGCCTGGGAACCACGGCGAGGTGGGTTTGCATTTCATTTCGACACGAAATCATCTGTGCGCCTCTGGGAGAAGATCAGCATGACGGGCTTGAACCCGTCCCCCTCGCAGCCAGAAGGTACCGAGCTCGAACCCGTCCCTCTTGCAGCTGGGCTCCGTGCTTCAGCTAAGGTTCCCTCGACGCGGGTGTTTCTCACACTCACGTATATTACAGGTACATACCACGACTTACCTATTCACACAGTGGGAGGGGGGGATTTGAACCTGAGCCTTTCAGGAAGCAGAACCAACTGCAGGAGTGTGCGAATTTTGCATTTTAAGAGTGCTCTGGATAGAACGAGTGACCGATAAGGGACTGGAGATGGCACGAGTGAGTGGCTCTAACCACTGCGCCACTTGCTGGCCCTTATCAATAATCCAACTTCAGCTGTGGCCACAGTAAGGTGCTGGAGCACAAAGTGGCTAAGGAACTCTTTTGGGAGCCCAAAGCGTCCGTGTTCAAAAGCCAGCAGTGCAGCAACTATAATTCAACAGGCGCCAGGTGGCAGGGTGGTTAGAGCCATTTGCTCAGGATTCAGAGATCGCAGGTTCAAATCCCACCTTGATCAAGGTATTTACCCTAAATTGCTACAGTAAAAATTATGCTGCTGTATAAATGCATTAAAAAAATATATAAAATAAATAAAATATACCTGTGCTGGGTTCTCCCATTTCCTGAGGAAGTCCTCCTTGGCCCTTGTGAGAAACTCCTTCACTGCAGAAGACAAAGACACAGAAGGACCAGGTCACATGTCGGTGTCCATGGTGTCCAACTGTCCATCCTGAAGAATGAGGACAGCAGCGGTCAAGGTCCCGACAGACCACAGAGCTCTCGAATGGAACCTTGGGCCAAAAGTGCAAGAAGAGACATGAGGGGAACACACACGTACTACGCTGGAGAGACACACGCACATTACAGTGTGAAGCGGCTCCTCAACTCACAAACAGCGCCGAGCCCAGAAATCTGTTTGTAACTCATTTTGTTCATAGCTCAAAAATATTTTTCAGGAATTCAGGAGGTAACAGTGTTAACGTTTTTCTGACACCTTCTATATTTACCACGTTCGTGATCATTCAGCCAAAAGCAGCCATGTAAATGCTCTGGACACTGGGATTTTTTTAAAAACCTGCTTCCGCACACACTGCAGCTCAGTGAGAATGGCAGTGACCTCACACAGCTCCAAGATCAAGCTAGCTCTGTGTGTGTGTGTGTGTGTGTGTGTGTGTGTGTGTGTGTGTGTGTGTGTGTATCTCTCCCTCCCTTGCACCACATCAAGTTTGTTGTCGTAGGTACAAGTATCATGAAATTCTTCTTGAATGCTTCTCCACAGACTATGGACAAGACAGAGACAATACAAATACTGTACAAACAAAAAAATGACAGTGAGTAATGCTGATAGCAATGACAAATAACAGTAACAATAATACCAGTAGACAGCCAGAGAACTCAGAACGTGAGAGCGAGAATGCGGATGCTTAAAGTGGCAGTGTCATCTACCAATGTCCTTGGAAGGAACAGTCCAACTCTAGTTACCTAAGGTGGCACACTGGTGAGTGTTGTACACTCTTACAGCAGCGGGGTAAAAGCTGTTCCTGTACCTAGCTGTGCGGGTTCGAATAGACCTGAGCTACTTTGCAGACGGCAGAGAAGATAAAAGTGCCTGTGCGGGGTGACTGATCTCTCATGATGCGCATCATTTTAACAACAGCTCCTCGACTTACAAATACCAGTGAGAGCAGTTCATATGTTCATAACTTCTTTTGTTCGTAACTCCAAGGCCACTTTAGGACCGAGTGACAGTCACTAAGGGGGGATGGTGGCGCAGCAGACTTGGCCAGGTCCCGCTCTCCGGTGGGTCTGGGGTTCGAGTCCCGCCTGGGGTGCCTTGCTACGGACTGGCGTCCCATCCTGGGTGTGTCACTCCTCTCTCCAGCCTTACCGAGTTAGGCTCCGGTTTGCTGCGACCACACTTGGAACAAGTGGTTTCAGACAATGTGCGTGTGAGACACTCACTAACAGGTTGACACCACAGACCACCCCCCCCCACCACATATTCACAGGCCTTACTTACTACCACGCTCCTACTCAGTTTTATCACATTTACCATGATTACACAGTACAGGAAGGTATCATTCAAGGTTCTTCTCACACCACCGTCCCACAATCCCCAGCTGCCCATGAACCCAGGCTGAATGCAGGGGCGCTTATTAGTACATTCCTGTCAGGACCCACAAGAACCGCACTTGACGCCAGAGGGTCGTCTGTTCGAACCCCAGATTCCTGGCTCTTGAACAAGGACCTAAAGGTCAGTTTGAACCATTCAAACTGCATGAGTCAGTTGCTCAGGAGATGAACGTCAGCAGAAATACCACAATTTACCGATGTGTACAACTCCGTATTTTTTTAACTGTCTACTCGATCAAGGGTGTTGGAGCAGCCGGTGAGATTTTAACCTGTGTTACTCAAGTGCAAGGCGGTTGCACCATGCCTCCTGCCACCTCAAGCAGAGAGGGGGTTGAGCGTGAAGGTACGCACACACACGCGACCCTGGGACATGACGCACAGCGCAGGAAACCTCAAGGAGGTAAACGGTGCCAGTAGCCGATGGGAGTCAAACCAACAACCCTTCCCACTCAACGTGGGTTGTCAGACTTTCAGACTTGTGCCCAATGCTGAAGGTGGTGTGTTCCCAGCATGCCATGCAGCACGGGGACCCTAGAGGAAGAAGGGGTTCAGTGGGTGGGTGCCATCACAACTGTAACCCTAAGGTTAACAAGTGTGCGTGTGAAAGAACACTTCGATATCAGTCTGAGCTTCTCCAGCTTTGATCCACAACACACACACACACACACACACACACACACACACACACACAACTGTCATCAGCAGCATGATGACGAGGGACGATCGACACACACACACACACACACACACACACACACACACAACTGTCATCAGCAGCATGATGACGAGGGACGATCGACACACACACACACACACACACACACACACACCGCTCTCCATGTCGCTGCCTCTCCTGGCCGCGGGCGCGTTGCCCATGGCGACGCTGCTGTCCCTCTCTCCTCTTCTCAGCTACACTCCTTCTGTGCAGGTTCGAGTCGCGCACCACCAACTCCTCTAGTCTATTGCGGGGACATGATGCGGGGACAGTGCGGGTCCGCGAGGCCCCCTTCCCTCTCCTCTCCTCTCCTCTCCTCTCCTCTTCGTTCTTCCCTTCCGCGCTCCTTCTCTCCACCGGTGGCGCCCAGCTCGAGTCCCCGTTCCCCGCCGAGCTGGGGCTGCTCCCAGCCCGGTGCTGTCCGGTCGGGATCGGTCCGGAGTCCAGTACCGAGGAACGGCGGCCCAGATCAACAGTCCCTTAATCCTTACAAGCGAGCGCTCGCAACTCCGGCCTCAACACCGTCACGCCTCTTTCAAAAGCCCATTGGCTAAACCGAAGGTGACAGACAGGGTCTCTTCGCACCTGATTGGTGCTTCACTTTGCGCTACTGTCATTAGCCAATTCTCTTCGGTCAACAGCTTCCTCTAAATCCCGCCCCCTCGTATCGGTGAATAACGTCACTCGTTATTTAGCTCCCATTTGTCCGACACCTCGTGTGTCTCGCGGTGTTTGGCTGGCCGCACGAGGCGGATTCACGGGCAGTCCTACCCAGAGACCGCCCCATTAGCAGAATTTCCAGTGGCTCCTTCTCGCACTTCCTCCCTCCCGCTCCTTCCTGATTGGTCGAGTGACGTTACCGGGAAGCTATTTTTGGAAAGTTGGTCAATCTAAAACACGCGGCTACTCAGCGAACGACACATTAATCAGTCACGTCGCTGCGAAAAACTCGGAGCGATGAAGCATGGAAATTGATAGTCTGTAAGACAGACGCACTTTAACGTAGGCTGCTGTAGAGCTACCATCTTCTACGTAAATTTTTTAGTGCAGAACAGGGCTGGGAAAAGGAGGTAAAGTCCGCAGGGGGTCTCAGACGCAACGACGGTTGGAGACGAGCTACCGTAGACAGGCTGCTGTTGCCTAGCAACGCTTTGTCGACCCACCGCAGTGTTTTATGAATGAACGACAAGCAACACCTATCCTCGCGACCCCCTACGCGGAAAACAGAATAACCGCAACAAGACAAATAGCTACAAAAAGAAAAAAACTTTATTCTCAAAAGAAAAAATCACAAAAAATATATACAGTCCCTACAGGCTTAGCAGAGGCATCAGAGCACCATGATTGCCCTTCTCCATTCCCATGGGCTCTCCCCAGAAACACTGCAGTTTTCATATCAAAAGAGGATTCAAAAACATGAGGCAATGCAAAGAACGCAAAGTTCCCATCAGGTACCAGGCAGGTTTGTCCAAATGAGATGTTTTGCAGTCTGGGACATGGTGCCCCCTGGAGGTACGGAGGCCCAACTTATGGAAATACCAACAGTAAGAGCAGTGGTAAGTGCTGTAAGGCTATGGTGTGTGTGTGTGTGTCAAAGATGTTCAATGACAGGACAGTTCCTTTGCCAGCTACACTAAGTGCATAAGTTTGTATGGTACACTCTCTGATCCGTTTCTACAGACAATCCATGGAGTTCTCGGGAAGGAAGCCGAGGATCGGGGCTTTGCCAGCCGGGCAGGGTGGAGCCACCACAGCATTGGGGGCAGGATCCACGTTTTCTGAGTCCTCCATCTTCTCCGTGCAGCCCTCCCAGTTGATGTGAAAGCGTGTCACTCTTGGGTTGGAGGCCAGAATGTTTCTTTGAAGCTGGAAGAAAGACCTTTGGGTCAGGAGCGTCAACTCCGAGCCACACATGCACTGAAGAGGGGAAGCACAGGTTCCATCCAGCCAACTTCCCAGGGTCCCCACTAGTGTTATTAAAACCTTTGTTACTTGAAGTAGCAGACCAATCCAGACTAGGTACTTCGCTGAGGAGTGCCACAGCAAAGGCTCTCCACAGATTTGAATTTAAGTTTAAATGGATTTAAAAAACGTGCTACTTGTTTCTCACTTCCCACCAGAATTCAGTAGACATGCTGATAATGCCCAATGATCTAAGGCAGGTTCTTCAAAAACAACATTTTTGTTAATTTCACTAGAAGTTTCAAATGAGAACAGATGATTAGGTGCTCCCATAAAAATCACTGCCAATCACTTCTGAAAACTGCATGACGTGGTTCTGTTCTTACAGAAGAACTGCTTGCAAGTTAAGAGCTGGGAAATCATGAACTGAGTGTTCAGCCAGAAAATAAAAAAAACCTTCAGTCTCCAAAACCTGCAAACAGATGATTTATACTGATTTATCCACTGGGTTCTCAGCCCACTGAGGGATGCATGCACACCTTACCCTGCCTTTACTGGAACAGCAGGTAGTGTAGCGATTATTATTATACATCTGAAGGACCCAGATTCGAATCCCTGCTTGGGCTGTAGTATCCTTCAAGACTTATCCCAAATTGTCAATAAATAAGTGAGCAGCTTAGTGCACAAACATCACACTGTATGTAAAGTGTCAGATCAATGTAAATACCCTGGTTTTCAAAAGGATGGCTGTACTGCACGTGGACATGACCCTGCTACTAACTACCAGTTACCTATTAACTAAACCAATGTTTCTCTATCTCTGGAAGTGTAAGAAGAAAGCACACATGGTTTTTTTTTTTTTTTTAGTTTTTGTGCTAACATGGCATGCTCCCCTCTCCATGAATAAGCCTCTGCTCAGCAAAAACACACCCCTGGCCAGTTACACCACTCTCTGTGCCATGTCGAGTCTGACCCACTTGAACCGACAAGGCTGCGTTGCTCTGCCTTCTTCGGTGATGTACTGATGTACTCAGGTAGTCAGTCATATTCAGTATCCAGCAGGGTGTGTGTGCGCACACGCATGCACATATGCAGAAGGGGGTTTTCACCTTTCTCACAAGATGCGTTTACCTGCGAATAGTCTGGTTTGAGGGGCGGATTCTCACGCAGCTCTGGGTCCGTGTACTCGTTGTTCACGTAGTAGCCGATGCGGATGAACTCCTGTCCACGGTACGTGCATGTGATCAAGACCACAGTCACGCCCACCGCATCCGTCTCTGGGATCAAGTGTGTGTCTGGGGCATCAGCCTGCCGGACAAGGGGGGCGGAAGAGATGAGGGGGAAACGGCACCGGACAACGCAATACTTAAGAACCTCATTGTCTGTGGGTCACAGGTGGTGCTGCTGTCGCACAGTGCGTGGGTGGCGTGAGAGGATGTAGGTTCGATCCCCACTCAGTCTGCGTGGAGTTTGTATGTTCTCCCCATGTCTGCGCGGGTTTCCTCCTACAGTCCAAAGACATGCTGTTCAGGTAGGTCGGTGTGTGAGTGACAGAGTGTGTTCCACTGATGCATGGATTAGTAGTCTATCTAGCAGTGTAAGTCACCGTGGTGAATAAGGTATGGGCTGGTAACACTACATAGCATTCATTGGACATGTCTGCTAAGGGAAGTAATCTAAGTTCAGACTAAGCAGTGCAGTGGTTACCGCTGTCACACAGCAATCAAAGGACCCAGGTTCAAATCCAACCCCCTGCTGTAATACTCTGATCAAGGTACTTACCCTGAATTAACACAGTAAAAATTAGCCAGCTGTAAATCGTTGGTAAATCCCTGCAAGTAGCTGCTGTAGAGTCACTTGGAGAAAAGTGTCAAAGACATGACTGAATAAAATTGAATGTGTTTTTAACATTCATGAATGAATGAATTAATTTTTGCTCTGGAGTTCTGCAGTAGCTCGAGCTGCTGCCCTTGGACCCAAAGGTTGCAGGTTCAAATCCCACATCCAGTTGTAGTTCCCTTGAGCAAGCAGTCAAATTGCACAGCAGCATAAATGGGTAAATAATTGCAAGTAACTCAACGTCGTTAGACTGCTTTGGAGAAAAGCGCCAGCTGAACAAATAAATGGAAATGAGTACAATAAACCACACCTGGAGGGTGCGGCACTAGGAAAAACTGTAGTGAGATGAGCAACTTGAACAGAGGATCTACTCCCATTTGGTTGAGTAAAGCCTCCAGCGCCCTAAGTTACTACAGTTAACCCCCCGGAAGTGCTCAGACTGAACACACATCCGCATAGAACAGTTAGAGGAGCGTATCAGTTCGGAGGCATGTAGACTATGAGGAGCCGGACGTGTTTACAGGCACAGACCACCACAACTCACCTGGAACACAAACATATGCCTCCCGGCCGGTACGGGGCCCACCAGAACCGAGTCCAGGGTCTGGTCATACTCCTCGCTCTCCGCCGAGCCCACGTAGATGATCTTCCACTCCAAGTCTGGGAGACGATACAGGAAATGGGCAACTCGCTCCCTCAGTCTCAAACACACACTCTGCTAGTAAACAGGATAGCTGAATCATCCAGTGAAGAGGCAGCTGCACCACCTGGAAGACGACGACTGACTTATTGTGCATCATCCAGCTAAAAAATTACCATGTTTTACTCAGTTACGCTGCTTGTGCAATACAGCACTGTTCGCAATGCTTGTCCCGGTGTGTGGGTGGGTTCCGCAGAGACAGATGTACGGACAGCTATGCAAAGCGAGATGACAGGGGCACAGTGGAAAGGCGAATTGTCCCAGCCAGGAACTGATTTGCAGGGACTAAGAGATGGGGTCGATGCCCAGGCACAAATGATGCTGAGAATGGATGAATGCACTTCTGATCACTCAACAAAAGCATCCAATGAAGGAATAAATGTCAATGCAGAGTCTGTCAGTGATGGTGCCCATGTCGTCACATATCCGTGTAACGTGCGAGGGAGCAGCGGGGGAGGTGCTAAGTTAAGGAGACAGAAAGTTATTAGTTCAACTTGTGCCAGGCCGCATGTGGGACCCCAGCAAATTGAATGTTGTACCCTGAAGTGCAACAGTAAAACACTGACTCATGTGCAGAAATACATCAAGCACCCTCAGTAATTTTGGGGAAAAGACTGCGAATTGATTGAGTAACTAACTTTTGTTTGTCTGGTTTGGCGCCAAAAGTGGGAACCATGGCGACCGGCCGTGGCGTTGTCCTCAACTAAGTCTTAGGCAGCGACTCGGGAAGCTTCAACTTCGGAAACCCAGACTTAACACTGTGATCCGAGGTCCGGCAAAGCAATGAAAGGGTAAAACGTGTTGTAAAGTTACGATTCAAAAACGAAAGGGGAACTGCTCAGTGACCTCACTCTGTGTGTGTGTCTGTGTGTGTGAGAATGAATGAGTGAGTGACGGAGAGAGAGAGAGACCGGCGCTCCTCACACCTTCGGGGAGATCCTCCATGCACTCGAAAGTGATCTCGAACTGGAACGGGTTGCCGAAGTGACTTGGGTTGTCCAGCACGGCCACGTTCAGCACCTGCACCTTGGCCATGGTGGCGCTCCTGGACTAAGTTAGCTAACAGCTAACAGCTACCTGCTGCTGCTGCTGCTGCTGAGAGGGCTGCGCGACGTCGCCGTCCTGGCCTCCGTCTCTCTTGACTTCGACAAATGGACTCAGCCGAGAGTCGCTAAGAGCTTGTTTAGTCCCTGAGTGTCGCTCAGCGCCATTTAGCCGCAAATAACGGAGGAACCTCTCCGTCCCGCTCCCGCCAGACTGTTCAGAGAGAGAACCAAGGCGGAACACCGCGAAAACCGTGCTCCGCTCTGATTGGCTGGAGAAACGCGAAGGTGGCTCCAGTTCCGGCCGTTACGATTGGCCCGTTTTACGCCCAACGTCTGCTGAATCTTTGGTACGTTTCGATGACTGACGATGTACGCATGCGCGCACCCTCCGTACGTTGGGATTGGCTCCAATTTTATGTCTGTCGTTCCAGCGCGTCTTAGTAAAGAAAGGCGAAGTAACGACTTTGTAGCGCAAGAAAAGACTTTATAACACTGGAAGAAATAAAACAGCGCTCTACAAGAGCTGAAGACTCCACCAATAAAAACGCAATTTGCAGTGTTTTCAGTAAAATTGTAACTTGTATTTGTATTCCCTGGCTTTTTGTTCTTTAAAAAAATCGATTGAGTTCATTATTTTTGAGATTTGTGTTAATAAAAAAGAAACAGCAAAGACAACATGTGAATGAGCCGAATTACAGAATATGTGATTCCTGTGTTCCTTTTAGCGTATATTTATATATTTATCATTTTGCATAATTCACTGGCTATTGCTTGAAAGTATTTGTTGGATTTTTGTAATTTATGACTGTAAAAATGACTTATGTCTCTGAGAAAGTCTCTGAACACGTACTGACAACATACAGTACAACACTGCTCTCGGTACAGTATATTCAATTTATTCAACCTGACTGAACGCACTGTCCTTCTCCACAATCTACTGTAGGTGGCAGAGAAAAGTGGGGAGCTCATTCTTGGTTTGTACTCTGCAATAAGCAGCCAGGGGAAAAACCTGAGCCGTATGTCTCTAACAACAATAATAATAACAACAATGTAGCACAGTCTCTCTTCGCTGTTCAACAGCCTGAGAGTATGAGTCAACTCTGGTTATGGCCTTTAAGATGGTAAAAAGATCTCCACTCCAAAAGCTACAAGGCCTGATAGTCACTATACCCCAGTAAGACCACTAGCTACATTTGTCTACCGCTTCATAACTTCCCATTCTGACTCCAACGTAGTGGAACGGTCCTCTTTAAAGATTCAGTGAGGGTTTCGGAATAGTTTCAGAATCACTTCTATGCTGAACTCCTAACTGCTTCATAAACTTTCATTTTTTCATCTGCCACAATAAGCCTTCTATTTCCTATCAATTCCTAATGGTAGGGACTCATGTAATGTGCTCTGGCAAAACTGGTGACATTGGAGAAACTGTGTTTTGACAATTGCGTGTCTTCAACTACAGCTCTTGGTCTGATGAGAAATGAGGAAAGATGAGAAATGTGTTATTTTAACTCTGAGTTGTGTGGTACTTTGGAGAAAAGCGTCTGCTAAATTAATACATGGAAATATAATAATGAGATAATTTGACACATTATTTGAAAAACTTTAATTTGTATTGTTCTGCAACCTGTTCCTTTTGTAAAACACCATGCTGTGTGTTTTCTACTTCTTGGGGGAAAGCCTGTTACAAACATCTACAAGATGCTGATTTTACTAGAATGCTTTTACATCATGTTCACTGTAAGAAAACAACAGCACGTGACATTACTGGAATATTTGACAATGTGGATGGACAAAAGGCCAAAGCTGGAAGTACAAAAACAAACTGATGTCAGACTGTGGCTTAGTCATGGCATCCGAGGGTTAACAGGTCAGTGACACCGGTTGAAATTTCCTCGCAGGTCTTTCGGTATTCCTCCATCTGGCACTCTTCAGGTGTTGGCCAGTACTCAATCCAGGTACCATCTCCCACCATGTACATCATGCTGCAGGAGAGAGACTCCTGAAAAGGCGAATCAACTGGCTCCGTGTGTGGCAAATGTTTGTGTTTTCTCAACTGTATGAACATTTTTTTTATTTGGTATTCAGTAGTGTATCTAGCAGTGTAAGTCACCTTGGTGAATAAGGTGTGTGGACTTACATTATAACACTAAATAGAATTCATTCGAAGCTGCTTTGGAGAAAACACACACACACACACTGACTGAAACTGAAAGCCCGCTGTGCCACTGTTCCCCCCCTTTGGAGAAAAGCATCTACTAAATAAATAAATGTAAATGTATTTATTGAAAAGGGGGGGTGCGGTGGTGCAGTGGGTTGGACCGCAGTCTTGCTCTCCGGTGGGTCTGGGGTTCGAGTCCCGCTTGGGGTGCCTTGCGGCGGACTGGCATCCCGTCCTGGGTGTGTCCCCTCCCCCTCCGGCCTTACGCCCTGTGTTACCGGGTAGGCTCCGGTTCCCCGCGACCCCGTCTGGGACAAGCGGTTCTGAAAATGTGTGTGTGTGTGTGTATTTATTGAAATTCAGTTGCACTGTCTTTGCTTCTCTTTTTCTAAATGTATGCTTATTTCAAAGCAGGCATAACCACTGTTTAAACTGAAAACACTGCAATAGATGACATTACCTCTGATCTGATGGAAAAGAAATGTGGGACTGTCTTAAATAAACTCACGTGCAGTTTATAGCTTATCTGTGATGGTCTTGAATGTTGCTCATATTTATGGGATGAACTGGACAATGATCCCAACTGGAAAGCAATGATCTCTCTCTCTCTCTCTCTCTCTCTCTCTCTCTCTCTCTCTCTCTCTCTCTCTCTCTCTCTCTCTCTCTCTCTCTCTCTCTCTCTCACTCACTCACTCACTCACTCACTCACTCACTCACTCATTCACTTTCCTGAAGTGCCTGTCCAAGTCAGAATTGCAGTGGTCCAGAGCCTATCCCAGAAGCACTGGGTACAAAGCTAAGCAGGGTAACCTTTGGACGAGGCACTAGTCCACTGCAGACTAGCCACACACACAGACAGGCACTTGCATAATCACACAGTACAAGCCATTTGGAATCACTAATCCACCTGAAACGCATGTCTTTGGACTGTGGGAGAAAACCAGAGTGCTGAGAGGAATCCCACATGGACAGAGGGAGACCTTGTAAACTCACAGCCTGAGCTGGATTTCAGTGTTCTTTGTAACTGTCCCACAACACAGAGTTCTTACCTCTTGCCCTCTCCCATGATGAGGTGAGCAGACTTGCCCATAAGTAGGTACATTTTCTTCTCAAGCAGATTGATTGCCTCCCTACAGTAGGGATGGGATATAAACATGCGCTCCTTCCACTGCACTTCAGTGTCAGTGCCTGCCGGAAACACAGCGAGAGAATGAGATGGTGGTGGATTTTCTGGATAAAGAAGGACCTCCATAGGTTATGTGGAAATGGGCGGACTGTACCTTCTTTAATCACTTCCAGTATCTTGATGGTGAACCGATCCAAGGAGTCACTCACTTCTGCACGAACCACCTGAACTTTGTAAACTGAAAGAAGAAGGTTAAGTTCATTTGTTGGCACCTTTGTTTCAGCTTGTTTTTGCTTTATTCAGCATCAAAAACCTTGATGACTATTTCAACGACACTTGGGGTTCTGGTGAGAAAGAAGGCCTGTACCATAGTCTACTTCTGCTGTGCAGGCTTCTGTAATGCGGTCCAGGTCCCTGTTCTTCCCAAGTTTCTTCTGCATGCTGCAGTTCTCTGTGCAAGTAAAAAAAGGAAATTTTTTTTTTTTTTTGAGAAATCTGGCAGGTCCGATGCCATTCAATTCTGTACTTTGATTTTCCAGGCACAAGAAGGTCTCTGCCTCACCTTCGGCACAGCGACAGACTTCATCGTGGCAAATGCGGTTGAGGGCTCCATCCTTCTTCTCTGGATGGTAGAACTTTGTGCAGCGATTTTCTGCAACAAAAATAGCAGGTTGTACCTTCCTTAATTCTTCTGACACTTTTCTAGAATGTTAGCTTCTGTATTAAACTCATTAAAATGATTTATCTGTTTCTGCAGCCTGGTCATTTCCATTGTATCATTTTGGAGAAAGAAACTTCCTCACAGGTGCTACAGGAGGAGTGTGATTCAGGCCTGATCTTTTGACTTCAACCAAAAACATTCTCCAACCGACGCAGAGTGTGTGGTAGATCCTGTGTTGTTCCATGACTATTATTGTTGTTCAAAGATTCTTGGTCAAAGATCTGCCTAAATGTCTGTTGCTGTTCTATTCAGGATTTTAAATGACTGAAGTATAAACCTGTATGAATGTAAAAGGTCTCTATAGTAAATTTGACTCCAAACATACAAGGCTGTAACTGACCCATGGCGTAGTACTCATATATAGTAACTACTGCAGGCTGGATCAGGCCCACATTCAGCATCTTGTGCATTCTGAAGACCACTCTGTCAGGTAAGTTGCGAGAGACCTGAGAAGGATAAGAATTTGAGGAGAGGAGACTGTCACTCTGTAGGACTAAGCAGAAGCGAGCAACAGCTAAGGAGTAACCGCTGTTAAAAGGTACCTTGTCCATGTAGAGGATGAGGGAGCCCTTCTCAGACAGCTGCTTGTCCATCTCAAACTTCTGAACGTACCTGTCCTTTCCTCTGGTTAACTGTTGGAGAGGTGTGGAAAGCAAGACTGTTAAATCCCAGGCCAAAGCACTTGTCAATCTGAATTCTTTCTTAGCTCCTATTTCGCCTCCTTGTCTCGTCTTCTGTGTCACTGTACTGACGTCTTTTGGAGTTCAGTTTCAAGCAGACGAGCACGTTACCGCTCTCAGGTCTTCCTCATCTGCCACAAAGCCTGTGAGGAGAGTGATGTCCAGAATCGACATGGTGGCGTCCCTCTCAGTGGACAGGAACCTGGTAAGAAAGCAAACATGACTCAATAAACACCACATAAACTGAGTGATGCACAAACAAGGCAAACCAATTTTAATTCCCAAAATTGTTCACAACATTGAAAGTATAAATGTGCCATTTTTAATTTTTGCTCTTTTTAAAAGTTAATTACTTACCCAACGTCAATCTCAAGTTTGTATGTTTCTAAGACATCCTCATTTTTAGCTGTAAAAGCAAGTGGAAAATAATGTGTATAATTGTGGTTGATCAAAACTCCAGGTTGACGGAAAGTCTGTTTTGTTCTGTGTGTATGATATGTGTGATATGCAGAACTGTTTTCACTTCCTTGCCAGGACATTAATAGATACCTGGGATTCTTGTCAGTTTCACAGCCAGTTCAAAGTTTTTACAGTCTTGCTTCTCTTCAGTAGGAATGGCGTTGTACAGGGTCATGACCTGCAAGAAAATGTCTCTTTAATTTTGCTGCATTGCTTTTAATAACAGATGTTTACACCTTAATATATTCTCTGAACAGATGCATCTTCTCTGAATATTAGAGGGTTTGATGCATTTCAGGGAGACCACCTGCTCCACCTGGGACAGACCTCCAAGTCTCCTGTCAACATCCTCTTTACTCAGTACATTTTTGCAAAATAAGAAAACATTGGCATATAAAATACAAGTTGGAAATCATCATATGCATTACACATGGTTAAAAGCAGAAAGACATTATTGAACGTTTAGCTAGTTCTGCTACTGATAAAGCTTTTTATTATGAAGAAAAATTACAAGAAAGGACACACAAGGAAAAGAGCCCCACGGAAAATGACGTAAAGCCGTCTCTGCAACTGCTCTTGCCCCTGAACCTTCCACCGCAGAGCTCAGAAACTGCTCGTGTCCAAATTGGAGGGCGTCACTGATGGCCTGAAATGATTCACTCTTCTGTAGACCCTTGGTCTTTACTACTTGTTTCCCCATAAGAAACAATGGGGATTTCATCTCCTCCCAATGACACCTTCATTGAACAAATGAACCCCTTTAGTTCACTCAGTAAGGTTTTTGTGTCATAAAGCTAATTGGAGAATCTTTGTGCCCCCTGATGAACCAGAAGGGTATTTTCGCTCACCGAAACGGTCCCCTGGCCCACTCCTGTGGCTGTGATGTTGAGGTCCTGATCCACTCGGGTCTGTTGGAACAAATTTGGACAGTTTTTTTGTGCACTGTCTGGTTGCACGTTGAATTCTATGTACCTGGCACACTCTTTTTCACCTTTGCTCAGACAGTTTAACCTTCTCACTAGCAAATAATAAATGTGTCATGAGGCAGCACGCTATTTGACAACTTCTTAAATCCAGCTTCCTCAACTGCTCCAGCATCTGCAGCTCACCTTGAGAGAACGGGTGAGGAAGGCGTTGTTCTTGTTGAAAGTGTACGCAATGGGTCTGCTGCGACCGGCCACACCGATATCCACAAGAAGGTCGATGTCCTTTACAGGACCCACATCCATGTGGTACTGAGCCACTGCCTGGAAAACTATGATGGTGGCCTGTAGGCATCAGCAGAGAATAAAATTTAGTTTTTTGGTAGCTGATTACATTCAAAGTCTTCTTCTTCTTTTTTTTTTTGCTGTATGCTGCAAAAATCTCGTCTTTATGTTGAACTTGAACCTACTCCAATCTGAACAGCTCCGAGGTCAAGCCCCCTGTCCTCCATACCTGGGTAGAGGCATATCCACCACCATAGAAGCGCTGCTGTGTCAGCCACTCCACCACTTTGCCTGCCTTGTCAAACTCCTTAGCCTTGACCAGGGCCAGCAGTGCATACCCTGTGGCCTCCAGGGTGAAGAGATGGCTGCCTGTGACCGGCCAGTGGGATTTGTCTACAAGAAAACCAAGAGGCTTGCAATATCAGAATCACTTGATTTTTAAAACTTACCGGCCACACTGATTCATGTAAGTTGAGTAACTTACATGGTTTCATTTAGCTGATATTTTTCTCCAAAGCGACTTACAATGTTATGCTTACAATCATTACAGCTACAAGCTTACAATTCACCATGGCTTGACTTTGCTAACTAAGATTTAGGATGGGGGCTGCCCACGTCTGCTGCAAGCATGCTGGTGGCTGAAAAGGCCAATGCGGGACAGGTAGGTCTGGCCGCAGCGACTGCAAGGGAAAGACTCCTCTGGGTTTGGGGTCACATTTCTTCCTCTATCTCCTGTTGTCCTCAAGACCTCCCCTGCATGCATTCTCGAAGGAGGAGACAGCCTGGTAAATGGTGTGTCTCCAGGCCTCACGGTCGGAGGCTAGAACAGACCACTGGTGGTAGTCAATGTAACAGGCACCAAGGGATTTCTTCAGAGTCGTTGTACCTCTTCTTCGGTGCCCCTCTGTTGCGGTGGCCAGTGGTAAGTTCGCCATACAGCACAATCTTAGGCAGGCAATGATCCTCCATCCTGGAGATGTGCCCTGTCCAGCGCAGCTGCGTCTTCATCAGCATGGCCTCTATGCTGGTGACCTCTGCCTGTTCAAGGACTTCAGTGTTGGTGATGAAGTCATTCCAGTGAATGTTGAGGATGGTGCAGAGGCAATGTTGGTGGAAGCGCTCAAGAAGTTGCAGGTGGGGACACTAGGTGACCCCCGACTCACAGCCGTAGAGTATGGTGGTACAACGGCTCTGTACACACTGATCTTTGTGCCTTTCTTCGGATGTTTGTTGTTCCAGACCCTTTTGTATAGTCTGCCGAATGCACTGTTTACCTTTGCCAGTCTGTTGTCAATCTCTTTGTCGACCTTGGCGTCCGAGGAGATAATGCACTCCAGGTACAGAAGCTGAACTGGTGGACCTTCTTCAGCTGTGACTCACTGATGGTGATTCCGGGAGGATCGTAATCTTTCTGAGGTGTAGGCTGGTGGAGAACTTCTGTCTTGTTCAAGTTGACTTCTAGCCCAAAGGCTAGGATGTTATATGCTGCAGAGCTGTCACTGTGTGGGAATCAAGGCAGCATCATTGGCAAAGAGTAGCTCTTGGATAAGATCCACTGTCTTGATGTGGGCCGTTAGTCACTTCAAGTTGAACAGGCTGCCCTCAGTGCGGTATTGGATATACACACCATCCTCGTCATCAAGGTCTACTGTGGCCCTTTGAAGCATCATGCTGAAGAAGATTGTGAAGAGAGTTGGCGCGAGAATGCAGCCTTGCTTTACAATGTTGCCTATTGGAAAGGGCTCTGAGAGGTCATTGCTGTGTCTGACTTGGCCACGCTGGTTAGCTTGATGATCATGTTGAGGAATTCTGAAGGACATCCTAGTCATTCCATGATTTATCACAGGCCTTTTCTGCTCACAGTGTCGAACGCTTTGACAAGGTTGACAAATGTCTCATACAGTCCCTTGTTTTGTTCCCTACATTTCTCTTGGCGCTGTCTGAGAACAAATACCATGTCAGTGGTGCTCCTGTTGGCTCTAAAGCCATACTGGCTCTCTGGGAGGAGTTCTTCTGCAATGGTGGGTACCAGTCTGTTCAGGAGTACTCTTGCAACGATTTTCCCTGCGACAGAAGCAGAGTTATCCTCCAATAATTGGAGCAGTCTGATTTTTCCCCCTTGTTCTTGTACAGGGGGACAATGACTGCATCATGGAGGTCCTGAGGTAGTTTGCCTTGGTCCCAGCAACAGACAAAGAGCTTTGTGGAGTTTGGTGTGTAGTGCTGGGCTCCCATGCTTCCAAATTTCAGGTGGAATTCCATCGACTCCTGCTGCCTTGCCGATTTTCAGCTGCTTAATGGCCTTGACAGTCTCTTTTAGGGTGGTGGTCTCGCCCAGTTCTGTTCTCTCTGGCTGTCGTGGGATGCAACGGATTGCTGAGTCTTGGACTATGCGGTTGGCAGTGAAGAGAGTCTCAAAATGTTCAGACCACCGGTTTAGGATGGATGTCCTGTCCGTGAAGAGCGTTTGGCTGTCTGCACTGCACAAGGGACTCTGGACCTGGTGTAAATGGCTGTACACAGCCTTCAGGGCTTTATAAAAGCCTCTGTAGTCAACAATGTCCACACACAGCTGAGTTCTCTCTGCAAGGTTGGGCCACCAATTGTTTTGAATCTCTCAAAGCTTCCACTGGAGGTTGCTACATGCAAAGTGGAAGGCTGCTTTCTTATCAGGACAGGATGGCTGAGCAAGGTGTGTTTGGTGGGCGCGTCTCTTCTTCGCCAGCAACTCTTGGATCTCCTGATTGTTTTCATCAAATCAGTCTTTGTTCTTCTTTGTGGACAACCCTAAGACTTCTTCAGAGGTCTGCAGAATGGTGGCACTTCTGAAGAGGGGTCTGTGGGGCAACCAGGACCGTCAAGTTTCGATTGGAGGTTTGCCTGGAAGTCAGATTTCACTTCAGCTTACTGGAGGTTGCCAACCTGAAACTTCTTCCTTGGAGCCCCCCCCCCTCTTTGGCTTGGGTTTAAAGTGGAGACAAAGTTTGCAGCCTACAAGACGATGGTTTGTCTGACACTCTGCGCTGCGTATTACTTGGGTGAGTAAGACGTGTCAAAGGTCTCACTGGTGCACCAAGATGTAGTCTATGATTTGCTAATACTTGGACCATGGGTGCATCCAGGTTGCCTTCAAACTGTCTTTTTGCCTGAAAATGGTGTTGGTAATAGGTAATAGTGAGTTGTTGCTTTGTGCAAAACTCTAACAGAAGGCGCCCGGTTTCATTGCAGTTTTCAACACCATGTTTGACAAGTACTCCTTTCAAGGCTTCTGAGTCTTTGCCTACTCTGGCATTGAAGTTGCCAAGGATGATAACCTTGTCGTCTGCAGGGGTGTTTTGTACAAGGTTGTGCAGATCAGTGTAAAACTTGTCCTTTACTGCAGGGTTCGCTTGGAGCGTTGAGATGTACATGCTAAAGAGTGTGGCATGCTGCTTGTTTCAAGGTCGGCGGTGCATGGAGATGATGCGGTCTGAGTTACTCATTGACAAGTTTTCAAGTTTAGAGGTATTGGAGTTCCTGACCATAAAACCAACACTAGAAAGGCATCTCTCAGTGTCCGGTTTGCCTGACCAGTAGGGGATGTAGCCTGTGCCATGTTCTTGAAGGCTGCCTTCCTCAGGGATGTGGACTTTGCTGAAAGCAGCGATATCGACATTTATCCTTGAAAGTTCATGGGCAACTAGAGTGGAGCGTCATTCTGGGTGACCACTGTCTACTGTATCAAGCATGGTTCTGATCTTCCAACATGCGAACTTTAGTCTTAGCACGTGTAGACAGGTGTATGCCTTTTCTTCTTTGTTGTTCGACCGTGTTTGAAGATGCCCATTGACCACTGCTAGCCAACTGGGGGAAATGGAAACGAGCTTTGGTTAGGCCACCTTTTCTAGGCACCTATCCACGTGGAGTAAGCAGTGCTGTCCCTAGAGAAGGCTGCTTAGTTGTTCCACGTGCTGCCAAATGATGTCATCATCTCCAGGGTCAGCATCAGACGATCCTTACACCTGGACCGCCTGCATGCAGGATCGGAACTGTGGCTTCCAGTGTCATCTTCCACCTGCCATTTCACCCCTTTCCCATTGCTGCAAGGCTTGATGATGATGTGACGGTGACAGCAAGGTTCCCGAGTTGTAAGTGTTATGTCGGAGTGTCCTTCTCCTAAACGGATGGCCTGACAGGGCTAACGAGCTCATCTGCCTGGGTTTGGAATCAGAGTTGTCCTTCTTGTAGGCTGGCTGACAACCAAGACTAACGAATCCTCCCTACCCATCCACTTATACTGCCAGACACTTGGTTGCGCTATGGCGTAGCAAGCTCTGTGAAAACGGGAGGACCGACAAGAAGGTGTTGCCCTGGTGAGCCAAACTGTAGCTACGCGGTGATCACTACACCAGGAAGGAGAGGTGATGTATTGCGTGTGCACTTTCCCTAGGTGAGTGGGATGTCTGGCCCAGACCTCACCCCCCCCCCCCCCCAAAAAAAAGAGAAACACAGGGTTTATTTTTTTTAATTACTGCAGCATTTTTCTGGTTAAACACCTTGCTCAAGGGTACTACAGCCAGAGGAAAGGATCAAACTTACAAACCTTTGAATCCAAAGGCAGTAACTTTAACCAAAGATCCCACCAGCTGTCCCTGTCCCAACTTCAATATCATGATTATTCAGAGGTGGGAAGAACTGAGTCACATAAATTGTTACCTTTATTTAAGTAAATTTCTGTGGAAATGTTGCTTTTCAGAGTAATTTTTAGTAACCTGCTAGGTACAAGGATTAAGAGAGGACGTAGTGCAGGCAATTAATGAGACTGATAAATCTTTTGTAGCTTCTGTCGCGAGGGGCCACGACGCCACCCGCCACTCCACCCTCTCCTGTCACCTGGTATACATTGCGCCCAACCCCCATGATGGACCTTGCGGGTGGTGGGCCTGCATGGCTCCCCCACGTTGCGTTTTTGGGCTGAGCCCGGCCAGGTTACGTGGGCTGCCCGGTCATCAGACGCTTGCCTAGGAACACTACCCCCAGGCCTTACTCCAGGGGTAGGTCTCGGTGACCCTATTTCAAGGAGAGTAAACGTTCTCCAGTTTACTTTTTTCATGGAGGTTTTGGATTGTGTTAATCTGGATCCTATCTGGCAAGATAGGGTGGTGGTCCCTATCTTTAAGAAAGGGGACTGGAGAGTATGTGCCAACTATCAGGGTATCACACTTCTCAGCCTCCCTGGGAAGTCTATGCCAGAGTGCTGGAAACGAGGCTCTGGCTGATAGTTGAACCTCAAATTAAAGAGGAACAATGCGGATTCCGACCTGGCAGTGGAACAGTGGACCAGCTTTTTACCCTCTCATAGATAATTGAAGGGGCATGAGAGTTCGCTAATCCAGTCTACATGTGTTTTGTGGACTTGGAGAAGACCTATGACTGTGTTCCCCGGAAAATTCCGTGGGAGGTGCTTAGGGAGTATGGGGTACCAGGGCCAATACTGCAGGCCATTCGGTCTCTGTATATACAGAGTGAAAGCTGTGTCCGCATACTCGGCATTAAGTCAAGCTTGTTCAGTGTGGGTGTTGTACTCCGGCAAGGTTGTGCCTTGTCTCCACTCCTGTTTGTGGTCATCATGGACAGGATATCAAGGCGCAGTCAAGGTCAGGAGGGCATTCAGTGGGGGAGTCGGAAGGTGATGTCTCTGCTTTTTGCGGATGATGTTGTCCTTTTGGCACCATCACACGGATGCCTCCTGCACGCACTAGAACAGTTTCCAGCTGAGTGTGAAGTGGTTGGAATCAGCACTTCAAAGTCTGAGTCCATGGTTCTCTCACAGAAAAGGATGGCATGCCCCCTCCAGGTAAGGGGAGAGAATTTGCCCCAGGTGGAGGAGTTCAGGTATCTTGGGGTCTTGTTCACGAGTGAGGGGAGAAGGGAGTGTGAGATCGGCCGCAGACTGGGAGCAGTGGCAGCAGTAATGCGATTGCTGTAGCGGACTGTAGAGGTGAAGGGGGAGCTGAGTTACCCTCACTTATGGTCATGAACTTTGGGTAATGACTGAAAGAGTAAGATCGTGGATACAAGTGGCTGAAATGAATTTTCTCCACAGGGTGTTGGGACTCACTCTCCATGATAGGGTGAGGAGTTTGGACATCCGGGAACTCAGAGTAGAGCCGCTACTCCTCCACATTGAGAGGAGCCAGTTGAGGTAGTTCAGCCATCTGAAAAGGATGGCCCCTGGGCGCCTCCCTTTGGAGGTATACCAGGCACGGCCAACTGGGATGAGGCCCTGAGGTCGACCCAGGACCCGCTGGAAGGATTATAGATCACAGTTGGACAGGGAACGACTGAGGATCCCCCAGGCTGAGATGGAGGAAGTTGTGGGGGACAGGGGCAGCTGGGCCTTTCTGCTCTCCCTGCTGCCACCGTGACCCTACTAGGACAAGCGGGATAGAAAATGGATGGATGGATGGATGGATGGATGGATGGAAATATTTTTTACCTGGGAAACTGAAGGTTTGGTGCTTGCAGTTTGGTATATCGCCTCGTATTAGGTGGCCGCTAACTGTATATGAGGTTTCTATATCAGAGGTGGAAAGATTGGAATGTGTTATGAGCAAAGCTATAAGGAGATGGTTGGGAGTTCCTCATTGTTTGAGTAGTGTGGCTTTGTACAGAAAGGGTGCTTGGAGTTGCTATTGACTAATGTAGTAGAAGAATTCAAGTGTGCCAAGGTTGGCTTGGAATTGACATTGTCAGGCACAAGGGACCCAGTGGTGAGTTTGGTTCCTGTAAGATTAAAAACAAGACGTAAGTGGAATCCACAGGAAGCTGTTGCGCATGCTCAGAGCGCGCTGGAGCCCAGAGATGTGGCTCGTCAAGTGCATGTAGGTAGGGCGGGGCTTGGTGTCGGCGATCCAATAAAGTTGTGCAGTAAAGCTAAGTTGCTGGAGAGGAGGAAGATGGTTACTGGCTTTATCTGCGAACAGGAAGAGGAGACGAGGCGGGAAATTGCAACGTTGCACGGAATGCAGGGGCGATGTTTGGCTTGAGAGCATGTGGAGAAACGGAAGACCGGCTGGTGTGATCTGTGGGTGATAGACACTGGTCGTATTAAGTTTATCATTGGAGCCACCTATGATGTTCTTCCTACTCAACAGAATCTTAGTCGCTGAGTAGGTATGGAACCGACTTGCAGCTTGTGTGGTAGTATAGCCTCTTTGAGGCATATTCTGTCTGTGTGCAAGGTTAGTTTACCTCAGGGAAGATATGCATGAAGGCACAATGAAGTGTTAAAATCCTTGGCAAGCTTGTTGGAGGAAAAAATGGACTGAGGTCAACTCTTTCCCACATTGCGAGAGAAATAAGGTAATTTCTTTTCTGCGGAGGGGGAGAGCGTTGCATGTTACGCACATGGGCGCGGTGATATGGGTTCTAAGTGGGGTGAAGTATGAGACTGGAAGATGGTAGCGGACCTGGGAAAACAGCTTCAGATGCCGCAGTGCGTTGCAGTCACAGCACTGAGACCCGATCTTGTACTGTACTTGAGGGCGTACGGGTAGTGTACTTCATTGAGTTAACAATACCTTTCGAAGACGCAATGGAGGATGCCTTTGAGAGGAAGAAACTGAAGTACGCTGAGTTGGCCGCTGGCGGTGCTCTATTAGACTGGTGGAGGTTGGTGCAAGAAGGTTTGTTGCAAAATCAACCACGTCGCTGCTGTTGAATTTTGGTTTCAAGGGTCGGTTGTTAAAAGCACCGGTTAAAAACTTGTCGGAGGTAACAGAAAGATCCAGTCAGTAGTTGTGGATAAGGAGGCAGCAGAATGTTTGGGGGAAGCAGACTTGAGTTGGGGGTATTCGCTTATGTGAATATCAAATGGTAAGTCTTGTTGTCACCTCCATGTGCTGATGTGGTGTGTTGGTTGGGTATTGGTTTGTTGGTGGTTAATGAATGGCTGGAGTGGGAGGTTTCTTGGTGGGTGGAGTCACCGGGACTGCGCCACGAGCAATGGGGGGGGAATCTGGGATGCCAGATATTGCCATTGAGCCTTCTGGAGGTGTCGTGGGCTCAATTCAATGAAACATCAGCGAAGGAAGGTGCCCACTTGACGACCCTAGTGAAGTGCTTGCGATGGCCCCAGGTGAGGAAGGTAGTACCTGTTCATGATGTGGGCTGATTTGTAGGTGGAGGGAGACATTCTGAGGTGGGTTGGGTGGTATACAGGGTCTTAGGAGGGATGGAGTACTGGTGGCATGGTTGGTTTGTGCTTGTGTCCAGCCCCCTTAATTTTGGCACAAGGGTTTGAACATCTTTCCCTGTGTCTTATTGTATGTATGTCTGAAAATCTCAACGTTAGTGAAAAGCATGCAGTTTAGAGTTCAAAGGCTCCTCACTGGCTGCTGTAAAAGCAAAAAGTTAAAATGGCAGTATTGCTCTGATGAGATGTCTTACCTGGGGAGGCGAACCTGAGCAAGATATCTAGCTTGTGCTGCTCCTCGTTGGCCAGGGCGTAAGATGTCATTGCCACGGCATAGGAGTTAGTGAGGCTGTTGATCCTGCGTGACAGGAACTCCCGGGCTTTCTTTATGCTGTCTGGAAGGCTCTACAAAGAAGAAAGCAGCGTCCCAAGAGTGTCCAAATGTGTGCCTGGATGTACAGTCACCATGACGCTGGACATACAGTAGGCTCCTCGTGCTTCGAGCAATCGAAATATAAATGTTTGAAAGCAGAAATGTTTTCTACTTAATGTGATTATTTAAATTGCATTTGCATCCCTAATGCATATTGTATTATTAAACCTGACATTTGTAAATTGATGGCATCTACATCATTAAGGGGGGGGGCACGGTAGCGCAATGGGTTGGACTGGGTCCTGCTCTCCGGTGGGTCTGGGGTTTGAGTCCCGCTTGGGGTGCCTTGCAACAGACTGGCGTCCTGTCCTGGGTGTGTCCCCTCCCTCTCCAGCCCTACGCCCTGTGTTTCCAGGTTAGGCTCTGGCTCCCCGCGACCCTGTATGGGACAAGCGGTTCAGACAATGTGTGTGCGTGTGTGTGCGTGTGTACATTATTAAGCTTTGATTCGTTGTGACTTAATGGTAAAAGTGAACATGTATTGGCAAATAAATTGATTTAGAGAAACTGTTCTGATGAGCCAGGGGCTTATTTTATTTCTTTAATCAAGGAAAATGTACTTACAGCGACTCTCTCCACTCCGCAGGTGGGATGTGCTTCCTGTAGCGCGATGAAGACGAAGGCAGTCAGGGAAGCATCTGCGTCCTTCCCTCTCACATTGCCCTGTGGGCGAGAGACAGAACCCAGTGGATGTCTTTCTTCTCCAGAGCACAGTGTAGTATCTCTGTAGTGCTTACATATAAGCACACTGCCCCACACACACACTTTATTGTCAGTGCACTGCATAATTAGCATTATAAGGGAGGAGTCAAGTTCTGGGGTCGGTGAACAGCTGAGCTTGGAGCTCCAGAAGCTTTTTTGTAATTAGCTTAAGAGTAATTTCCACACACACACACACACACATTTTCAGAACCGCTTGTCCCTTACGGGGTCACGGGGAACCGGAGCCTACCCGGCAACACAGGGCGTAAGGCCGGAGGGGGAAGGGGACACACCCAGGACGGGACGCCAGTCCACCGCAAGGCACCCCAAGCGGGACTTGAACCCCAGACCCACTGGAGAGCAGGACTGCGGTCCAACCCACTGCGCCACCGCACCCCCCGAGTAATTTCCAGTCCTTTTTTATTTTTCTCCCAGACTTTTCTTCACATAGATGTCTGGACTGAGAGAAGGGACTCATAAAGACATACAACCATCTCTGCGTGATAGACTGGAGCATCTTCTTTGAAGGTACCATCGGCTTGCTGTGCGTTCAGGATCAACCACTTGGCAGCACTACAGATCACATCCTCCTCAATGCTGATGAGTTTGTACGCCATTGAAAACACCTTCGTCACGTAAGCAGTTAACCTGGAGGGGTGTAGTATCATAAAGCAGAACTTTCACAAAAAGCCTTGGATGTCAAGTTGCAGATACAAGGTCTGGCTTCAGTAAGAAACCACTTACCAGGTGCTGCTAGGTCTGTCTTTCCAGGCAGCGTATGAACCATCAGTTTTGCGATATGTCAACTCCTGGGTGTACCCTGCACATCAAGGTAGCAAAAAACATAGCTGTATGGTGTGGACATTTTTCTGGTTGTTTTTTGATGTTCAGGCTACCTTTGTAGGGTAGTTTGTTGGAAGACTGCATTCATTCCAGTTGGTCATCGACCCACGCCAATGCTCTGTATACACTATAATGCATCTGGTTGTGGGTTCTCACCTTGGTGAACGTACTTGATGGCCGTCTCTCGCTTCTCCACCCCAGCTTTCTCCCATTCGCCCGTGTTGTCCAGATAGTGTGTGGAGATTACAGGTCCTGTGAGGCCAATCATGTTCTGCTCACCACAGCCAGATGGTTGCGTGATCAGGTTCCCTAGTGGTGAGCCACTGATGGCTGCCTGGATGGTCTGACTCAGCTGTTCACCTGAGTGGACAAAGTTGTATGTATAAGTTATTGTATGGTGTACATCAACGTAGCACACTTTTCAGCCCTATTTCACATCTCAGAGTGTTAGATAAAGTATTCAGTTGTGTCTTACAAAGTCAAAAATCACATACAATGATCGTAAACTAATCCAACAAGCACAATAAGGTGAACAGAGACTCTCAGGACACTCCGTCCACGCCAAATGACTGTAGCATACAGCATACCCAACGGTATCATTCCTCGTACATCCCCTTGAAAGTTCAGAGAAAATTGCTTTGTGCAGCTTCTGGAGTACTGACCAATGACACTGATGTAGGTCTCAGCAGGTGAACCTGGCACTCTGTTCTTTGGCTCTACACCCTTGATCGTCTCAAACTGTTTTCCATCTGACAGGACAGAGCAACACAGTAATATCGCATCTCGTAATGCAACTGACAGTTGAGTTTGAGAGTTTGCATGGATGATTATTTGGCCATTTGAGAGACTTACTGTGTTTCGTTGGATCCAGAACAATTGTTTTGATCTCCTTTTTGACCCGCATTCCTTCAGACTGAGGTAAAACATGGGAACAGAGGTTGGTGACATCTTTTTTTTAACAAAGGAACCCCTGAAAAATGGTCTTTTTCTTTGTCAATTTCTCAAGTTCTACAAATGCACACACACACACACACACACACACACACATTTTCAGAACCGCTTGTCCCATACGGGGTCACGGGGAACCGGAGCCTACCCGGTAACACAGGGCGTAAGGCTGGAGGGGGAGGGGACACACCCAGGACGGGACGCCAGTCCGTCGCAAGGCACCCCAAGCGAGACTCGAACCCCAGACCCACCTGAGAGCAGGACCGTGGCCCAACCCACTGCGCCACCGCACCCCCTCTTCTACAAATGCATTGGAATGTAAATATGCAGAGAAGAAGAAAGACACTGACCACTACCCGCAGGTTCTTCTTCACACCGTCGGTGAGGACAGAATCGTAGACAGCAGCCTTCACCTCAATAGAGTGTTCTCCAATAGCCATGGGGATGATGACGAAAGGGATGGACACTGAGGACATGGGAGGTACCTCCACCTCCTCCCGGTACCTTCTCTTCTTGCTGGCTGCACTACACACACTCTCTGTCTCCATCAAGTCTACACGCACCTTTAGAGGAGAATGTGACGGGAGGATGTTACACTCAAGGCCAGGAGGATGGAGCAGCAGAAGATCCACGGGAACCGCAAGACCTCATACCTTCAAATTATCTTCTACGTAGTTGTAAAGCACAGCTTTGATCTCAAGCTGCTCGTTCCGCACCGCAGAGTACGGCAACTTGAGGTCGATGAAGAAGTTCTTCATCACGGTCATTTCAAAGGGATCAGCCATGCAGATTCCTGCACACAGACAGGAGAAGGGAAGAGACTTTAGGTGTTGCACTTGCTGAAGGACACGCGTCTCTACACATTTTTATCTGCGTCTGTATCCATGAATTGAGAGACAGTAGTGTTGTTGGAAAAGACAGTGAGTTGTGACAAAGGGTTGCAGTAAAAGGCCAGAGGTTGGGGGGAGAGCCATGTCCCTGGAACACCTCAAAAACACAATGAAATGAAATTTGGGAATAAGGGTGCTGCACCCATAACTACATAGTAAATAATATAATGTTCACCCCTGTTCCACTATTACAATTTCACTACTTTTGCTGAAACAGCAGGTGGCATAGTAGTTACAGCCGCTGTCTTGCACTCAAAGGATCTGGGTTCAAATCCCCTACTCCTACTGTAGGACCCTCGAACAAGGTAAATTACCAGGCTGGATAAATGGGTAAATAATCGTAAGTTGGTTCATGTACAAACCTAACGTTGTAAGTTGCTCTGGAGAAAAGTGTCACGTAAACAATTAAGAATAACAAAGCTGCTTAGATGATCCTTTCATTCAAAGACTTGCAGTTTTTTCAGCTTCACGATGAGTGTTTCATAGGATCAGTCAGAACCTTAGGGTGAGGGTTAGATCCTCCTGGGTTTTGCTAATAATGAGTGTTCAGTGTGTGCTCCAAGGGTGCATTTAAAGGTAAAACTGCAGGACAAACACAGCTCTCCAGGGTGGTAGAAACCACAGACCTTCATGATAGTAAATGTAATTGGACTGTGGGCCAGGGCTCACACACTGCCATGGCATTAGTTGCTTACATTTACATTAATTTTTTATCAGATGCTTTTCTCCAAAAGGACTTCCAATGAACTCTATGTAGTGTTATCAGCCCACACACCTTATTCACCGTGGTGACTTACACTGTTAGACACACTACTTACAATGGGTCACTCATTTATACACAAGTGGAACATACACTCTCTGTCATTCATACATTATAGGTGAACCTGAACAGCATGTCTTTGGACTTTTCTTCTAATCAAACTGCATTCAGCGTGTTGCAGATAGAACAGCAAAAAAAGCAGTGATGAGTTGTTGGCAGGTCCAGCTCTTTGGCTCTTTCCCCAACATACAGGCTGCTTCCCCCTCCCTGTATTCCAGTTAATGGGAAACGCACGGAACACAGTGATTCTGGGTCGGGTGAGAAAGAGAGCGACGCAGGGACAAGCACCGTGAGTTCCGGAGAGGCCGATAGCGGTGACCTCCCAGGTGGTGATGGTGTCCTTCTGGAAACTTTTGATCTCGTGTGATGTGGAGGTGCTGGAGAATGACAGGAGACATGAGAAGACAGGCTGGATACACAGCGTGTAGACAACCGTGTGGAGGAACTACACAAGCTGCACAAGGGGTGTATGGGTCCGAATGTCACACAGCTCCTACCAGCGTGGGTTCTGTGGGGGGCAGTTTGGCAGCATCAACTCCTGCCACAGCCAGCTCTCGGGGAACTGAGTGCGGGACACAATGTCTCTGTCCGAGATGTAGTTGTCGTCGTCGCTCGCTGCGGACACACAAACACGCGCACACACACGGAAGGCAGATTGAAATACTGTGGAAGTCATGCCAAAAACGTGTACTTGTACTAATACCTCAGCATGACTCATGAAATAAAATGGAGTCTCTTTACATCCGATCTCCAAATTGCGATGTTTCACAGCACTCTGGAACTCAGTAAGAATGACGCTGGCATTCGCCATGCGTCTGGCCATGCTGATCAAGCAGTTCGCACAGCGCGTGCCTCCGGCTCGTCATGTTAACAACACAAGTGGGACCCCAAGAATGTTCAGAACTTGTTTATGCGCACATCCAGCCACTACAACAAGTAAGAATAAAGAACACCATTCTCATGAGCCATTAGTTAAAGGGAAGGGGGGTCTTACAGCGACTGAATACATCGGTTTCTTTGGCTGCTTCCTCGCGCTTCTTGGTCACCTCAGAGCAGCAGTGCAGGAAGGCCTTCACACAGTCCGCTCCATCGATGATGTACTGGGAGCGCCGTTCGCAGGAGAGGTCCATCAGATTGTCCCTCATGCCGTCCATACAGCACTCTTTCATGAGGGGCACCGAGTATTGGCTTTCTGGGGGGATTGAAACAATTTTACCATGTTAGTAATCCTACAGCTTTCCTGAGTCTTACATTCCCACTTACAGTGACTTCTGGCTGTCCAAAATGCAGAGCAGTAGGGAAGCAGCCAACATTAACATGAACACAATCATTTGTTAAATGGTGCCCAGTTACAGGTACAGGCAGTTCTCTATATTGCTGTTGTCATTTATACTGTAAAGACGTACAGTACATGAAGATGTGGGACATGGCTGAAAGAGGGGGGGCTTAGCCTCCCTACCCAGTGAGTTTTTGATGTCAATCAAGGTCAGCGAGCGTCGTCGTCTCTTTGCAACTGCTGGGCACTCGGGCTCTGGAAGTGAACAGAGAACAAAAACAAATGTGGAAGATCAGTGTGTTATATTTTATTATTCATGAGATGGGAAGAATTAAATATGGAGTTCAAGTCTAATATGAATATAGAATACATATGGTGGTTCGTTGAATGTAAGTGCTCTGCAATGGACTCGGGTCATCGCTCGTCCGAAGTGCCGTGCGGATTGGTTCTGGCCCCCTGGATCACCAGAGCACTAGTCCAATAAATGATTACTGAATGCACGTTAACGTTAACGCTTCATACCTGATCGGGATCTGATCTCCACATTTCCATTGGACAGAAACATGAGCCCAGCATCGTAGAACACCTCCATGCTGTTTTGTCCGCTTCCAGCTGTGCAGCCGACATCGTGCTTCTCAACTATGTCCCAGATCTGTATGTGCAGTAACACAGTGCATCTGATGTCAGCACTGCAGCTTCTGGACTCTGAGGACATTCCCTTCACCTCTGCATTTCGGAGACACAGAGAAACGTCCCTCCTTACCTTGGACTGACTCAGTCTGTGTTTGCTGTTCAGCACATAGACACCCTTGTCCACAGCGACCAACCCCACCTTCGCTCCAGGGTCACCTTCGATACTCAGCGTGAAGCTCTTACGTGGCTCATACTGAGACCTGGTGGATGTGACTTTGAGCTGTGAAAGAAGCAATAAATGAGAATTAATGGCAGAAATGAGAAATTAGTGATGCAACTGAAATGCCTGAACTGAGGTTGAGTCAGTTCACAAATGTACATCATTTTCCCATAACTTTGCAACCTTTTTCAGACTCTTTCTCCCCTGATCTCCAATGTGCTCCATAGATGCATACTATGTTGTATCTGTATAAAAATTAAAAAAACCTTACATGCAGCTATTTGTGTAATACACAATGGTTTATACTGTGGTATGTGACAAATTGTACTCAAGAATGCCATCATCACATCCTTGTATAAATAAGTGTTTGTTCAAATATGTGTTTGTTCATGTCTGTTCCTGTCTAATAGGAGTCTCTTCACAAGCACTTGAATTGCCAGCGTACCCAGTATAACTGTGCAAATGACAAATAAACGACTCTGAGAATCAGCTCTCTACATTCAAATTTCTCCTTCTGTTGATGTGATTCACTTTATGTATTGTTCTCAAAGATGTGTGCTTCTTTGGAGAAAAGCATCTGCTAAATTAATTTTAATAAATGTTAATGTAAAGATTACCTTCCCCATGCAGGTATCCTTCACATCCACCCAGACTGCGTCGGAGACCACTTGGTCAGCTCCCAGATGGTAATACGCCACAAAGCGGAATGAAGGAACCATGTCCTTTGTCACCGGCAGTGTCAAGGTCACCAGGGACTGACCTTGCTTCCTTTCTTGTCTCTTTGCAAGGACAATCTGCCCTTTGTTCACAACCTGTTCATGTAAGGACAAACATCATTATCCAGTCAGTGTACGTGCAGAAGACCAGCTCTGTTGGGATAGTCATAAATGCATGGGTAAGAAATGTGTAGACGTGTGTATGTGGGTCACAGAATTTAGATGGAAAAATGAACATGCACATGTCTCATGTATAGCTCAGTGAAGGAAACAACTCAACTACGTACCAGGTATGTGAACTGGGTGATTTCATTCTGGACCCCTGGATTGTCATTTGCCAAATTCAGATTGACCTGCAAATTGTCTCCAATTTCCAGCTCAGTTGCCTGGATCCCAATGTGCAGGTAGTTCTTTGTGTTCTTGTATGTCTGGTAGGGTTTGGCAACCATTGTCTGCTGAGCTTGACGATTGGGTGACAGAGCTGGCATCTCAGTTTGAATCTGAAAAAAATAGAAAATACTTCCTATAAGATTTTATTACAATTTTCACCTCTGGTCTCAAGTGCTGTGTAACAACTGCAAAAACAATGAGTGTTGTAAGTGGTCCTCAACTCATTAATATTATCAGCATCAATCCTTATGTGGTTATCGATAGTTGTGTTGGCTAGTTTTGAATCTAACTGTTAACCTGGATTAAAGCGTCTCAGACTCACTGTGATTTGCAGGTCTGCAACCTGGCCACCAGTATTTACAGTTAGCCTGGCCATACCATTGGCCTTAGTAACACCATGCACAGGTCCAGGCGTTGCCTTTAGTCTGATGCCTGCAGCAGGACTGTCATCTGGATTTGTCACATAGACCTTTCAAGGCAAACAAGAGGAGAGGTCATTACCCTGTGCAAAACCATCTCATTGTCCGGTATTAGGTAAATTACAGCTGCTAGAATTATTATAAGAGCTAGAAACTTCAAGCTATTACGGATATCATGGCAAGAGTACCGCAATGTCAAATGGCATCCCTGGTTTGAAGAACTTGGGAGTTTTCTTGAAGTGAATGGTGTAGGGTGAGGTCACTATAAGGATTCCTGTCTTCTCCCCCTCCACCATTTCAGTGCCTTTGACACAGGAGGAAGATGTCTTTCATCACGTGACCCACAATACGGGTAAAGTACAATCCCTTCTCATAGCAGGCTCCAATGGCAGAGCTCCCTACATAGTCATCATGTGACAACAACCGACATGGATGGAGACTGCATGCTTTCAAATTACAGTCAGGACCTGGTCAACTGTGCAATCAAAATGCAACATCAGTCAATTCAGTTGAACTCATTTTTTATAACATGCTCTTCTCCACTAAGTGACAGAAAGTGCTGAACAATGAAGCAAATACAGTTGAGAGCAAAGTCAAAATGAAAAAGGAAGTTTGCTAAGGCAATTTTCTCAGGTAAGCCATGTGTCAGCTGAGGAGAGGAAAACAAAAGAAAAAAACCCCATGGAAAGAAGCTGAGAGAACAAATAAACTTTGCGGTTCGCCAGTGGCTGCTGGCGCAGTGGGTTGGACTGGGTCCTGCTCTCCGGTGGGTCTGGGGTTCAAGTCCCGCTTGGGGTGCATTGAGACGGACTGGCGTCCTGTCCTTGATGTGTCCCCTCCCCCTTACGCCCTCTGTTGCCGGATTAGGCTCCGGCTCTCCGCGACCCCGTATTGGACAAGCGGTTCAGACCAGTGGCTGCCTTCCTCTCAAAGCCCATTATTTCTAGTGTAGTAATGTCGCTCTTCATTTAGATTTCACAACAGAAGTAATGCTATTTAGAAAAAGAACCTACTGTGTGGGGGAACTGCGGTCTTACCGGTTCTTGTCAAAACGTTGACTGTCACATAGATGGGTAGCCCTAGAAGCTGGTTGATGTCTGGACTGATCTGCACAATGTGCTCTCGTTTCAGGGTAGCCGTGCCCTTCCCTTCGATGATCTGCATACATAAGAAAGGAAACTCAAGATTCTCAACAGGGCTGACATTTCACAACTAACCTTGATTTACCAAGGAGGGTGGGCTGCAGGCGACCCAGCTTCCTTAGCTGACCAATACGCAATCTTCTCACAGGCACCTCCAGTTTGTCTGCAAGCTTTCAGCAGTTAGCTCAGAAAGATTTTCCCCTCCTCCAGTTTGTCCTCTTGCATGACCAAGTACAGTATGTTCAAGGCAACTGGCAGGGGGTGTTACTGGGGACTGTACGGCTGTGGATGGATACGGATAATGGGAGGAAGAGAAAAACTCACATCCACTCTCTGAAGAGAACCTGGGAAACTCTTCTTGCCTTCTTGAGTCATCACGCCGAACACCACAAATGCTTTCCCAGTCACGTCCTTCCCATACAGGTACCTTCGGACACATGAGGAGATTGAAAGCAAGTTGTCATAATAGCGCGAGGGTATAGACTAACTGACAGAAAAGGAAAAAATGTACAATCTTAGCTTACTTGGCAGTGATGTCGACAGTCAGTTCTCTGTCGTCTACGTAGAAGAAGGACTGTCTTGGTATCAGTTTGATTTCAAAGGTTGGCAGCACTACAATATTTAGAGAAAGACAGAGCTCATGTGACTAAAGCAGCCACTGTTTACCACCAACTACTAAAAGTATTTTGTATTTACTTTTTAAAAATCTTTTCTTATATTATGCACTCTTGTGTTTCATGCACCAGCTGGGGTCATCAGGTAGTGTAGTCTTTACAGTAAAATCGGAGGAATCTCTGCTTCTACTGTAGACCCCTTGGCCAAGGTACATATCTTGAACAGGTACGATGAAAACGGCCTTGCAGTATAAATAGGTAAATCATTGCAAGTAAGATACAAGTGTACAAACCTAACATTTTAAATGAGCAAAGGTGAGAGCGGAATAAATGTACAGCGCATGGGAATGACTACAGTCTCACCATATTCCTTGACTTCAAATTCATAAGTGAAGTTTCTTTGTGGTGTTTTTTGGAATTTGGCCACCACCTTCCATGTTCCCACACTACAACAGGACAGAGGTCAGGTGTCACTGCAGTAGGCAGCACAAGCAGATGATGAAGGAATTCATTTTGCTTGAAAAATTTAATTAAAATGACGATAATCAAAATTGTTGTGATTCATCCTTATAAATAAAATGCGTCTGTGGCTTCCAGAACAGACCTGACGACCTCCGGCAGCTCATACACTCCAGACTGAACTCCTTTATTTGGAAACACTTGGTCTCTGAAAACTATTATTCCATCTGGGGTCTAAATGACAACAAGAAGAGGGTTTTTCAGGACAGAAAAAGGAAAAAGTCCACAGAGAAAAGCTACTGGATCATTTTGCGTTCGGGGACGTGTGCTAAAAGGTCGCAGATCCAACTTTTGCCATTCTTTCTGTCATGAGGAGCCTCAGTTGGCTTGTCCCAGTAAATACATGTGGAATCCATCCAACTCACCATCTCCTTCTCTCCACATTACATTTGTTTTCTGTGACACCCAGTTTACAAGTACATATTGTATATCATTAATGCGAAAATTCAAATCACTAATGATCCCTTTTATTAAGGTTCAGATGAATCCAGGTTTATATCACGCTTGTGATTCATCTGAACGCATCATCAGTAACGTAACCTGGACTCGTGTCACGTCCATAACACAGAATATGGATCTCTTACCATCATCTCGACAGAAACACCATTTTCAATAGGCTCAATGCTGGGGTTTGTGGTGAAGAGTCTGTAATGAACTGGAACACACACACATTCAGATTAATGCTTCCGCACACAAACGTGTCAGTGATTTCTGTTTATCGAGGTCTATTTAGCAGACAGTCCAACCTTTGCTGGTGGGTGTGTAGATGGTCTTATCAGTCTGAACAAAAATGAATCCCGATTGGAAAGAGAGGAGAACAACTTTCTGCAGCGTATGTTGCGGGAACTTTGCTTCCAGGTAGACAAACTGCTTTTTATTGGAATCCTTGTCAAAGAAATCTTCTTTGAGCTAAAGAGAGAGCGAGAAGTGTTAAGAAAAACAGGAAGGAGCGCACTTGAACACAGAAGCCTCACTAAAAGTGTTACATGGGAAATCACTACAAAACAAACCATGTTATGACAAACTGGAAGCTGGAGAATTAACTGGACATGTCTCCTTCCATGTAGTGAAAGTGTGGTAAAAGTGGGAATGTGTACCATGATCTCCTGCAGGGCCTGGTAGCTGTTGTCAGAGTTCAGTGTGACTTTGTGGTTCAGAAACTCTAGTAGTTTTGCCGGGAATTCTTTTGCCGTGATGGTAACTTCAACGGGTGCTCCAGTGTACTCCTGTGCCTCCACAAACACGTTCTCCTTGCTGCCCACTCGCAGCATGTTCGGCGCACTCATGATGTAGCTGTTGAAAGAAATGAGACATACTCACCGTGGAGTAGAGGGTGTCGACTGAATGAAGGAAGCATGCGAAAGATGATCGAGGAGCCCTCAAACCACGAGAGGACAAATTAGGAACAATGCACACACACACACACACACTCTCTGAACCGCTTGTCCCAGACGGGGTCGCGGGGAACCGGAGCCTAACCCGGCAACACAGGGCATAAGGCTGAAGGGGGAGGGGACACACCCAGGATGGGACGCCAGTCCGTCGCAAGGCACCCCAAGCGGGACTCGAACCCCAGACCCACTGGAGAGCAGGACCTGGTCCAACCCACTGCACCACCGCACCCCCCGCAGGAACAATGCCAATTTTTAAATTATTTGAATTGTTTTTTTAGTTAGTTAATTATGTGTAACATGATTACACACCGGGGGGTGTGTCCCCTTATGCCCTAAATTGCCTGGTTAGGCTCTGGCTCGCTGTGACCTTGCTTGGGTCAAGCGGTTTCAGTCAATGTGTGTGTGAGAGATGATTACACACCCAGGGCAAGGGTGAATCCCCATGCAGGTGTTTTATTTATTTCACAGTGTAAAGTGAAGTGAATACTCAGTATCACCCAAAGCACTGATTGTGGTGCGGGCGCGGAAGTATCATCATTATCACTATTATTATTATTGTTATTATTATTATTATTATTGAGTGATAGAATGAGCGAATGAAGAAGTCAAGGTGTGAGGGAAAATCTTGAGTGCAACTGCCCTGATTTCCCCATGGAGAGAGGTGACGGACCCAATTGCAGGTGCTCAAGTGTTTATTCAAAGGGGCAGGCGAAATCTTGTAGTCCGAAAAACAGGCAAAGGGTCACCAAGGAGCAAACGTGGTTTCAGGGAAGATCCAAAAGACATCGTCAGGAAATGAGCTGAGAGTCAGAAAACCGGGGAGATGAGACAGAGGCAGATGAGCAAAGGAAGAAGGAACACGGAGGGAGTCAAGGAGGACGGGGTTGCACGCAGTGGTCGTAGTACACTGAACGGTAGGTTCCGCGATCCGTTGTGTCCGGAGTAGCCCTTAATACTCCCGTTCCTTGATCAGCCACAGACATCTCTGGTTGTGTGGGAGCGGGGGGCGTGACAGTACCCCACCTCCACGAGTGGCACTGGCCACTCCATGATGGTTAGGAGGACGCCCCCAGGGCCTGGGTGTTGATTGATCTGGGTGGTCCCCGTGAAACGATGAGATCAACACCGGGTCCAAGATGTCATGGGCAGGCACCCAACACCTTTCCTCAGGCCCATAACCGCCATAATGGTAGTCAACCAAATACTGCAATCCCCCCCTGGTGGGAGTCCAGGAGTTCATGTACCGCATAGGCCTGTATGGGATGCGGTAGCGTGGTGTCTGAGGGTTGGTGCAAGGATGTGGTACAGAGCTTGAGGAGGGAAATGTGAAAGGTTGGGTGCACGTGTAGGTGTGGGTGCAGCTGGAGTCGACAGAACACAAGGGTGACACGTCGGAGAACCTTAAAAGGGACCAATGGATCTAGGACTGAGTTTCTTTGCTGGGAGTTCAACCGGAGACTTTCGCAGAAAATCAGACCTTCTGTTCTAGCATGAAGGAGAGGGGACACCAGTAGCGATCCGCTTGTTGCTTGACCCCTTTGCTGCTCCTTACTAGATGCGCTTGAACTGTCTGCTAGGTCTCTACACCTTCCTGCTACCAGGCATCGACTGCTGGTACATCACTTGAGTTGGGATGCCACAGAAAAAAAGGGGGTTGATACCCTCGGACACACCAGAAAGGACAGAGCCCTGTGGACGTATGGGTCAGTGAGTTGTGGGCATATTCAGCCCATGGTAAGTACCTCATCCATTGTTGTTGTTTGTTGGCTGATGTCCTGATGGAGGCACTCAACTTGCTCATTCGCCTGAGGATGATAGCATGACATTAGACTCACCAATGCCCCTAACCTTTGCTAGAAGGCCCTCCATACTCAGGATATGAATTGTGGCCCGTGGTCTGACATGATGTCTCCTGGTAAGCCAGAGAGGAGGAAGATGGGGTGGAAGAGAAGTTCTGCAGTTTATAGGGCTGTAGTGAGTTTGCGATGAGGAACAAGATGACACACCTTGGAGAGCCGGTCAATTATGGTGAGTACTGTGGCCTTACTGTCCGAACTTGGAAGGTCTACAAGAAAATCTATGGTGATATGGGACCAGGGATGGGTTGGCAAGGGCAAGGGTTTGAAGAGCCTTGCAGATTTCTGGGTTGAGGATTTGACTTGGGCACAGGTTGCACAAGCTTGGATGAAGTCCATGACATCTTCTCAGAGGGAAAGCCACCAGAATTGTTTTTGGAGGAGGGACTGGGTCTTGCTGATGCCTGGGTGTCTGGAAGCAGGGTGGTCATGCGCCCACTGTAGGAAAGTGGGTTGCATGCTAGTTGGGACGTACAGTTTCCCTGCAGGCTTCTCAGGAAGTCCCAGCTCTGTTTCTTGGGCTCAGTGGAGGTCTTGGAGAAAGTGCCATTGGATGGGGGCTATTACACAAGGCTTGGGCAAGATGGCCTCAGTGGCCTAAGGGACAGGGACTCGTTCATGCATCCGGGACAGGGCATCTGCCTTCGTGTTTTTATTGCTGGGTCTGTAAGTCACAGTGACATTAAACCTAGTAAAGAAAAGGGCCCACCTGGCTTGAAGGGGATTTAGGCACGGAGCCGTTTGGAGGTATTCTAAATTCTTATGATCTGTCAGCATAACGAAAGGATGCACAACCCCCTCGAGCTAATGTCTCCATTCCTCAAGGGCCAACTTGATAGCCAGTAATTCCAGTTGCCAATGTCATAATTCCACTTGGCTTGGGACATTTTCCGTGAAAAAAAATGTGCATGGGTATAATTTGGCAGGGTTCCCCTGTCGTTGAAATAACACCGCATCTACCCTCCTCTCCGAAGTGTCCAACTCCGCGACGAATGTAGAGTTGGATCTGAATGTCAGAGGACGGGCATTGAGGTGAAGTGCCTCTTCAGGGATTCAAAGGCCTGCTGGGCAATGTCCATCCAGATGAGATGGGGGCTCTTACCTGTGGTCAAAGGTGTAAGCGGGGCAGCAATGGTACTGTAATTCCATATGAAGCAACGGTAAAATTAGTAAACCCCAAGAACCTCTGTAAGGCTTTCACTGTGGTTTGATGGGGCCATTGGGTTACGGCCCGTACCTTACCCATCTCCCTGGCCACTCCTTCTTTGCTCAGGACAAATCCCAAGAACAAGACCTGGTCCTGGTGGAACAGGCATTTTTCCGTTTTCACAAACAGGTGGTGACGCAATAACCGGTGCAACACCTGCCGAACCAGCACCCCGCAGACTAGCTCCCAGCTGAACTCTGGCTACTGCGCAAGAAACAGCGCCAGCCCCGCAGAAAGCTGAAACCCTTAGGCGGGCTCCAGCACTTGCCCTAGCCCGAACCCTAACCCTAGCTCCAGCCTTAACCCTACCTAAAGCCATAGCCCAGGCTCCGGCCTTGACCCTATCTCCAGCCCGAACCCTAGCTCCCAGCTGAAGTCTGGCTGCTGCGCAAGCCACAGCGCCGGCCCCGCAGAAAGCTGAAACCCTTAGGCGGGCTCCAGCACTCGCCCTAGACCGAACCCTAACCCTAGCTCCAGCCATAACCCTACATTCGGGTACAGCCAAGGCTCCGGCCTTGACCCTATCTCCAGCCCGAACCCTAGCTCCCAGCTGAAGTCTGGCTGCTGCACAAGCCACAGCGCCGGCCCCGCAGAAAGCTGAAACCCTTAGGTGGGCTCCAGCATTTGCCCGAACCCAACCCCTAACCCTAGATCCAGCCTTGACCCTACCTCCAGCCATAGCCCAGGCTCCGGCCTTGACCCTATCTCCAGCCCGAACCCAAGCTCCCAGCTGAAGTCTGGCTGCTGCGCAATCCACAGCGCCGGCCCCGCAGAAAGCTGAAACCCATAGGTGGGCTCCAGCATTTGCCCTAGCCCGAACCCTAACCCTTGCTCCAGCCTTAACCCTACCTAAAGCCATAGCCCAGGCTCCATCCCGAACCCTAGCTCCCAGCTGAAGTCTGGCTGCTGCGCAAGCCACAGCGCCAGCCCCGCAGAAAGCTGAAACCCTTAGGCGGGCTCCAGCACTTGCCCTAGCCCGAACCCTAACCCTATCTCCAGCCTTAACCCTACATTCGGGTACAGCCAAGGCTCCGGCCTTGACCCTACCTTCAGCCCAAACCCTAGCTCCCAGCTGAAGTCTGGCTGCTGCGCAAGCCACAGCGCCGGCCCCGCAGCAAGCTGAAACCCTTAGGCGGGCTCCAGCACTTGCCCTAGCCCGAACCCTAACCCTAGCTCCAGCCTTAACCCTACCTCCAGCCATAGCCCAGGCTCCGGCCTTGACCCTATCTCCAGCCCGAACCCTAGCTCCCAGCTGAAGTCTGGCTGCTGCGCAAGCCACAGCGCCGGCCCCGCTAGCAAGCTGAAACCCTTAGGCGGGCTCCAGCACTTGCCCGAGCCCGAACCCTAACCCTAGCTCCAGCCTTAACCTTACCTCCAGCCATAGCCCAGGCTCCGGCCTTGACCCTATCTCCAGCCCGAACCCTGGCTCCCAGCTGAACTCTGGCTGCTGCGGAATCCACAGCGCCGGCCCCGCAGAAAGCTGACACCCTTAGGCGGGCTCCAGCACTAGTCCTAGCCCAAACCCTAACCCTAGATCCAGCCTTAACCCTAGCTCCAGGTATAGCCAAGGCTGCGGCCTTGACCCTATCTCCAGCACAAACCCTAGCTCCCAGCTGAAGTCTGGCTGCTGCGCAAGCCACAGCGCCGGCCCCGCAGAAAGCGGAAACTCTTAGGTGGGCTCCAGCATTTGCCCAAGCCCGAACCCTAACCCTAGCTCCAGCCTTAACCCTACCTCCAGCCATAGCCCAGGCTCCGGCCTTGACCCTATCTCCACCCCGAACCCTAGCTCCCAGCTGAACTCTGGCTGCTGCGCAAGGCACAGCGCCGGCCCCGCAGAAAGCTGAAACCCTTAGGCGGGCTCCAGCACTTTCCCAAGCCCGAACCCTAACCGTAGATCCAGCCTTAACCCTAGCTCCAGGTATAGCCCAGGCTGTGGCCTTGACCCTATCTCCAGCCCGAACCCTAGCTCCCAGCTGAACTCTGGCTGCTGCGCAAGCCACAGCGCCGGCCCCGCAGAAAGCTGAAACATTTAGGACGGCTCCAGCATTTGCCCTAGCCCGAACCCTAACCCTAGCTCCAGCCTTAACCCTACCTCCAGCCATAGCCCAGGCTCCGGCCTTGACCCTATCTCCAGCCCGAACCCTAGCTCCCAGCTGAACTCTGGCTGCTGCGCAAGCCACAGCGCCGGCCCCGCAGAAAGCTGAAACCCTTAGGCGGGCTCCAGCACTTGCCCTAGCCCGAACCCTAACCCTAGCTCCAGCCTTAACCCTACCTCCAGCCATAGCCCAGGCTCCGGCCTTGACCCTATCTCCAGCCCGAACCCTAGCTCCCAGCTGAACTCTGGCTGCTGCGCAAGCCACAGCGCCGGCCCCGCAAAAAGCTGAAACCCTTAGGCGGGCTCCAGCACTTGCCCTAGCCCGAACCCTAACCCTAGCTCCAGCCTTAACCCTACCTCCAGCCATAGCCCAGGCTCCAGCCTTGACCCTATCTCCAGCCCGAACCCTAGCTCCCAGCTGAACTCTGGCTGCTGCGCAAGCCACAGCGCCGGCCCCGCAAAAAGCTGAAACCCTTAGGCGGGCTCCAGCACTTGCCCTAGCCCGAACCCTAACCCTAGCTCCAGCCTTAACCCTACCTCCAGCCATAGCCCAGGCTCCGGCCTTGACCCTATCTCCAGCCCGAACCCTAGCTCCCAGCTGAACTCTGGCTGCTGCGCAAGCCACAGCGCCGGCCCCGCAGAAAGCTGAAACCCTTAGGCGGGCTCCAGCACTTGCCCTAGCCCGAACCCTAACCCTAGCTCCAGCCTTAACCCTACCTCCAGCCATAGCCCAGGCTCCGGCCTTGACCCTATCTCCAGCCCGAACCCTAGCTCCCAGCTGAACTCTGGCTGCTGCGCAAGCCACAGCGCCGGCCCCGCAGAAAGCTGAAACCCTTAGGCGGGCTCCAGCACTTTCCCAAGCCCGAACCCTAACCCTAGCTCCAGCCTTAACCCTACCTCCAGCCATAGCCCAGGCTCCGGCCTTGACCCTATCTCCAGCCCGAACCCTAGCTCCCAGCTGAACTCTGGCTGCTGCGCAAGCCACAGCGCCGGCCCCGCAGAAAGCTGAAACATTTAGGTGGGCTCCAGCATTTGCCAGAGCTCGAACCCTAACCCTTGCTCCAGCCTTAACCCTAGCTCCAGGTATAGCCCAGGCTCCAGCAATAGCCCAGGCTCCGGCCTTGACCGTATCTCCAGCAAGAACCCTAGCTCCCAGCTGAAGTCTGGCTGCTGCGCAAGCCACAGCGCCGGCCCCGCAGAAAGCTGAAACATTTAGGTGGGCTCCAGCATTTGCCCGAGCCCGAATCGTAACCCTACCTCCAGCCATAGCCCAGCCTCCGGCCTTGACCCTATCTCCATCCCGAATCCTAGCACCCAGCTGAAGTCTGGCTGCTGCGCAAGCCACAGCGCCGGCCCCGCAGAAAGCTGAAACCCTTAGGCGGGCTCCAGGACTTGCCCTAACCCGAACCCTAACCCTAGCTCCAGACATAACCCTACATTCGGGTACAGCCAAGGCTCGGGCCTTGACCCTATCTCCAGCCCAAACCCTAGCTCCCAGCTGAAGTCTGGCTGCTGCGCAAGCCACAGCGCCGGCCCCGCAGAATGCTGAAACTCTTAGGTGGGCTCCAGCATTTGCCCAAGCCCGAACCCTAACCCTAGCTCCAGCCTTAACCCTACCTCCAGGAAAAGCCCAGGCTGCGGCCTTGACCCTATCTCCAGCCCGAACCCTAGCTCCCAGCTGCAGTCTGGCTGCTGCGCAATCCACAGCGCCGGCCCCGCAGCAAGCTGAAACCCATAGGTGGGCTCCAGCATTTGCCCGAGCCCGAACCCTAACCCTAGCTCCAGCCTTAACCCTACCTCCAGCCATAGCCCAGGCTCCAGCCTTCACCGTATCTCCAGCCCGAACCCTCGCTCCCAGCTGAAGTCTGGCTGCTGCGCAAGCCACAGCGCCGGCCCCGCAGAAAGCTGAAACCCTTAGGTGGGCTCCAGCATTTGCCCGAGCCCGAACCCTAACCCTAGCTCCAGCCTTAACCCTACCTCCAGCCATAGCCCAGGCTCCGGCCTTGACCCTATCTCCAGCCCGAACCCTAGCTCCCAGCTGAACTCTGGCTGCTGCGGCAATCCACAGCGCCGGCCCCGCAGAAAGCTGACACCCTTAGGCGGGCTCCAGCACTTGCCCTAGCCCGAACCCTAACCCTAGATCCAGCCTTAACCCTAGCTCCAAGCTATAGCCCAGGCTCCGGCCTTGACCCTATCTCCAGCCCGAACCCTAGCTCCCAGCTGAACTCTGGCTGCTGCGCAAGCCACAGCGCCAGCCCCGCAGAAAGCGGAAACTCTTAGGTGGGCTCCAGCACTTTGCCCTAAGCCCGAACCCTAACCCTAGCTGCAGCCTTAACCCTACCTCCAGCCATAGCCCAGGCTCCGGCCATGACCCTATCTGCAGCCCGAACCCTAGCTCCCAGCTGAACTCTGGCTGCTGCGCAAGCCACAACGCCGGCCCCGCAGAAAGCTGAAACCCTTAGGCGGGCTCCAGCACTTGCCCTAGCCCAAACCCTAACCCTAGATCCAGCCTTAACCCCAGATCCAGCCATAGCGCAGGCTTCGGCCTTGACCCTATCTCCAGCCCGAACCCTCGCTCCCAGCTGAAGTCTGGCTGCTGCGCAAGCCACAGCGCCGGCCCCGCAGCAAGCTGAAACCCTTAGGTGGGCTCCAGCACTTGCCCTAGCCCAAACCCTAACCCTTGCTCCAGCCTTAACCCTAGCTCCAGGTATAGCCCAGGCTGCGGCCTTCACCCTATCTCCAGCACAAACCCTCGCTCCCAGCGGAAGTCTGGCTGCTGCGCAAGCCACAGCGCCAGCCCCGCAGAAAGCTGAAACCCTTAGGTGGGCTCCAGGACTTGCCCTAACCCGAACCCTAACCCTAGCTACAGCCTTAACCCTACCTAAAGCCATAGCCCAGGCTCCGGCCTTGACCCTATCTCCAGCCCGAACCCTAGCTCCCAGCTGAAGTCTGGCTGCTGCGCAAGCCACAGCGCCGGCCCCGCAGAAAGCTGAAACCCTTAGGCGGGCTCCAGCACTTGCCCTAGCCCGAACCCTAACCCTAGCTCCAGCCTTAACCCTACCTCCAGCCATAGCCCAGGCTCCGGCCTTGACCCTATCTCCAGCCCGAACCCTAGCTCCCAGCTGAACTCTGGCTGCTGCGCAAGCCACAGCGCCGGCCCCGCAGAAAGCTGAAACCCTTAGGCGGGCTCCAGCACTTGCCCTAGCCGAACCCTAACCCTAGCTCCAGCCTTAACCCTACCTCCAGCCATAGCCCAGGCTCCGGCCTTGACCCTATCTCCAGCCCGAACCCTAGCTCCCAGCTGAACTCTGGCTGCTGCGCAAGCCACAGCGCCGGCCCCGCAGAAAGCTGAAACCCTTAGGCGGGCTCCAGCACTTGCCCTAGCCCGAACCCTAACCCTAGCTCCAGCCTTAACCCTACCTCCAGCCATAGCCCAGGCTCCGGCCTTGACCCTATCTCCAGCCCGAACCCTAGCTCCCAGCTGAACTCTGGCTGCTGCGCAAGCCACAGCGCCGGCCCCGCAGAAAGCTGAAACCCTTAGGCGGGCTCCAGCACTTGCCCTAGCCCGAACCCTAACCCTAGCTCCAGCCTTAACCCTACCTCCAGCCATAGCCCAGGCTCCGGCCTTGACCCTATCTCCAGCCCGAACCCTAGCTCCCAGCTGAACTCTGGCTGCTGCGCAAGCCACAGCGCCGGCCCCGCAGAAAGCTGAAACCCTTAGGCGGGCTCCAGCACTTGCCCTAGCCCGAACCCTAACCCTAGCTCCAGCCTTAACCCTACCTCCAGCCATAGCCCAGGCTCGGGCCTTGACCCTATCTCCAGCCCGAACCCTAGCTCCCAGCTGAACTCTGGCTGCTGCGCAAGCCACAGCGCCGGCCCCGCAGAAAGCTGAAACCCTTAGGCGGGCTCCAGCACTTGCCCTAGCCCGAACCCTAACCCTAGCTCCGGCCTTAACCCTACCTCCAGCCATAGCCCAGGCTCGGCCTTGACCCTATCTCCAGCCCGAACCCTAGCTCCCAGCTGAACTCTGGCTGCTGCGCAAGCCACAGCGCCGGCCCCGCAGCAAGCTGAAACCCTTAGGCGGGCTCCAGCACTTGCCCTAGCCCGAACCCTAACCCTAGCTCCAGCCTTAACCCTACCTCCAGCCATAGCCCAGGCTCCGGCCTTGACCCTATCTCCAGCCCGAACCCTAGCTCCCAGCTGAACTCTGGCTGCTGCGCAAGCCACAGCGCCGGCCCCGCAGAAAGCTGAAACCCTTAGGCGGGCTCCAGCACTTGCCCTAGCCCGAACCCTAACCCTAGCTCCAGCCTTAACCCTACCTCCAGCCATAGCCCAGGCTCCGGCCTTGACCCTATCTCCAGCCCGAACCCTAGCTCCCAGCTGAACTCTGGCTGCTGCGCAAGCCACAGCGCCGGCCCCGCAGAAAGCTGAAACCCTTAGGCGGGCTCCAGCACTTGCCCTAGCCCAAACCCGAACCCTAGATCCAGCCTTAACCCTAGCTCCAAGTATAGCCAAGGCTGCGGCCTTCACCCTATCTCCAGCACAAACCCTAGCTCCCAGCGGAAGTCTGGCTGCTGCGCAAGCCACAGCGCCAGCCCCGCAGAAAGCGGAAACTCTTAGGTGGGCTCCAGCATTTGCCCAAGCCCGAACCCTAACCCTAGCTGCAGCCTTAACCCTACCTCCAGCCATAGCCCAGGCTCCGGCCATGACCCTATCTGCAGCAAGAACCCTAGCTCCCAGCTGAACTCTGGCTGCTGCGCAAGCCACAACGCCGGCCCCGCAGAAAGCTGAAACCCTTAGGCGGGCTCCAGCACTTGCCCTAGCCCAAACCCTAACCCTAGATCCAGCCTTAACCCCAGATCCAGCCATAGCGCAGGCTTCGGCCTTGACCCTATCTCCAGCCCGAACCCTCGCTCCCAGCTGAAGTCTGGCTGCTGCGCAAGCCACAGCGCCGGCCCCGCAGCAAGCTGAAACCCTTAGGCGGGCTCCAGCACTTGCCCTAGCCCGAACCCTAACCCTAGCTCCAGCCTTAACCCTACCTCCAGCCATAGCCCAGGCTCCGGCCTTGACCCTATCTCCAGCCCGAACCCTAGCTCCCAGCTGAACTCTGGCTGCTGCGCAAGCCACAGCGCCGGCCCCGCAGAAAGCTGAAACCCTTAGGCGGGCTCCAGCACTTGCCCTAGCCCGAACCCTAACCCTAGCTCCAGCCTTAACCCTACCTCCAGCCATAGCCCAGGCTCCGGCCTTGACCCTATCTCCACCCCGAACCCTAGCTCCCAGCTGAACTCTGGCTGCTGTGCAAGGCACAGCGCCGGCCCCGCAGAAAGCTGAAACCCTTAGGCGGGCTCCAGCACTTGCCCTAGCCCGAACCCTAACCCTAGCTCCAGCCTTAACCCTACCTCCAGCCATAGCCCAGGCTCCGGCCTTGACCCTATCTCCAGCCCGAACCCTAGCTCCCAGCTGAACTCTGGCTGCTGCGCAAGCCACAGCGCCGGCCCCGCAGAAAGCTGAAACCCTTAGGCGGGCTCCAGCACTTGCCCTAGCCTGAACCCTAACCCTAGCTCCAGCCTTAACCCTACCTCCAGCCATAGCCCAGGCTCCGGCCTTGACCCTATCTCCAGCCCGAACCCTAGCTCCCAGCTGAACTCTGGCTGCTGCGCAAGCCACAGCGCCGGCCCCGCAGAAAGCTGAAACCCTTAGGCGGGCTCCAGCACTTGCCCTAGCCCGAACCCTAACCCTAGCTCCAGCCTTAACCCTACCTCCAGCCATAGCCCAGGCTCCGGCCTTGACCCTATCTCCAGCCCGAACCCTAGCTCCCAGCTGAACTCTGGCTGCTGCGCAAGCCACAGCGCCGGCCCCGCAGAAAGCTGAAACCCTTAGGCGGGCTCCAGCACTTGCCCTAGCCCGAACCCTAACCCTAGCTCGGCCATCAACCTACCTCCAGGTATAGCCCAGGCTCCGGCCTTGACCCTATCTGCAGCAAGAACCCTAGCTCCCAGCTGAACTCTGGCTGCTGCGCAAGCCACAACGCCGGCCCCGCAGAAAGCTGAAACCCTTAGGCGGGCTCCAGCACTTGCCCGAGCCCAAACCCTAACCCTAGCTCCAGCCTTAATCCTACCTCCAGCCATAGCCCAGGCTCCGGCCTTGACCCTATCTCCAGCCCGAACCCTAGCTCCCAGCTGAAGTCTGGCTGCTGTGCAAGCCACAGCGCCGGCCCCGCAGCAAGCTGAAACCCTTAGGTGGGCTCCAGCACTTGCTCTAGCCCAAACCCTAACCCTTGCTCCAGCCTTAACCCTAGCTCCAGGTATAGCCCAGGCTGCGGCCTTCACCCTATCTCCAGCACAAACCCTAGCTCCCAGCGGAAGTCTGGCTGCTGCGCAAGCCACAGCGCCAGCCCCGCAGACAGCTGAAACTCTTAGGTGGGCTCCAGGATTTGCCCGAGCCCGAACCCTAACCCTAGCTCCAGCCTTAACCCTACCTAAAGCCATAGCCCAGGCACCGGCCTTGACCCTATCTCCAGCCCGAACCCTAGCTCCCAGCTGAAGTCTGGCTGCTGCGCAAGCCACAGCGCCAGCCCCGCAGAAAGCTGAAACCCTTAGGTGGGCTCCAGGACTTGCCCTAACCCGAACCCTAACCCTAGCTACAGCCATAACCCTACCTCCAGCCATAGCCCAGGCTTCGGCCTTGACCCTATCTCCAGCCCGAACCCTCGCTCCCAGCTGAAGTCTGGCTGCTGCGCAAGCCACAGCGCCGGCCCCGCAGAAAGCTGAAACCCATAGGTGGGCTCCAGCATTTGCCCGAGCCCGAACCCTAACCCTAGCTCCAGCCTTAACCCTACCTCCAGGTATAGCCCAGGCTCCGGCCTTGACCCTATCTCCAGCCCGAACCCTAGCTCCCAGCTGAAGTCTGGCTGCTGCGCAAGCCACAGCGCCGACCCCGCAGAAAGCTGAAACATTTAGGTGGGCTCCAGCACTTGCCCTAGCCCGAACCCTAACCCTAGCTCCAGCCTTAACCCTACCTCCAGCCATAGCCCAGGCTCCGGCCTTGACCCTATCTCCAGCCCGAACCCTAGCTCCCAGCTGAACTCTGGCTGCTGCGCAAGCCACAGCGCCGGCCCCGCAGAAAGCTGAAACCCTTAGGCGGGCTCCAGCACTTGCCCTAGCCCGAACCCTAACCCTAGCTCCAGCCTTAACCCTACCTCCAGCCATAGCCCAGGCTCCGGCCTTGACCCTATCTCCAGCCCGAACCCTAGCTCCCAGCTGAACTCTGGCTGCTGCGCAAGCCACAGCGCCGGCCCCGCAGAAAGCTGAAACCCTTAGGCGGGCTCCAGCACTTGCCCTAGCCCGAACCCTAACCCTAGCTCCAGCCTTAACCCTACCTCCAGCCATAGCCCAGGCTCCGGCCTTGACCCTATCTCCAGCCCGAACCCTAGCTCCCAGCTGAACTCTGGCTGCTGCGCAAGCCACAGCGCCGCCCCCGCAGAAAGCTGAAACATTTAGGTGGGCTCCAGCACTTTCCCAAGCCCAAACCCTAACCCTAGCTCCAGCCTGAACCCTACCTCCAGGTGTAGCCCAGGCTGTGGCCTTGACCCTATCTCCAGCCCGACCCCTAGCTCCCAGCTGAAGTCTGGCTGCTGCGCAAGCCACAGCGCCGGCCCTGCAGAAAGCTGAAACGCTTAGGTGGGCTCCAGCACTTGCCCTAGCCCGAACCCTAACCCTAGCTCGGCCATAACCCTACCTCTAGCCATAGCCCAGCCTCCGGCCTTGACCCTATCCCCAGCCCGAACCCAAGCTCCCAGCTGAAGTCTGGCTGCTGCGCAAGCCACAGCGCCGGCCCCGCAGAAAGCTGAACCCCTTAGGTGGGCTCCAGCACTTGCCCTAGTCCGAACCCTAACCCTAGCTCCAGCCATAACCCGAGCTCCAGGTATAGCCCAGGATCCGGCCTTGACCCTATCTCCAGCTCGAATCCTAGCTCCCAGCTGAACTCTGGCTGCTGCGCAAGCCACAGCGCCGGCCCCGCAGAAAGCTGAAACCCTTAGGCGGGCTCCAGCACTTGCCCTAGCCCGAACCCTAACCCTAGCTCCAGCCTTAACCCTACCTCCAGCCATAGCCAGGCTCCGGCCTTGACCCTATCTCCAGCCCGAACCCTAGCTCCCAGCTGAACTCTGGCTGCTGCGCAAGCCACAGCGCCGGCCCCGCAGAAAGCTGAAACCCTTAGGTGGGCTCCAGCACTTGCCCTAGCCCGAACCCTAACCCTAGCTCCAGCCTTAACCCTACCTCCAGCCATAGCCCAGGCTCCGGCCTTGACCCTATCTCCAGCCCGAACCCTAGCTCCCAGCTGAACTCTGGCTGCTGCGCAAGCCACAGCGCCGGCCCCGCAGAAAGCTGAAACCCTTAGGCGGGCTCCAGCACTTGCCCTAGCCCGAACCCTAACCCTAGCTCCGGCCTTAACCCTACCTCCAGCCATAGCCCAGGCTCCGGCCTTGACCCTATCTCCAGCCCGAACCCTAGCTCCCAGCTGAACTCTGGCTGCTGCGCAAGCCACAGCGCCGGCCCCGCAGAAAGCTGAAACCCTTAGGCGGGCTCCAGCACTTGCCCTAGACCGAACCCTAACCCTAGCTCCAGCCTTAACCCTACCTCCAGCCATAGCCCAGGCTCCGGCCTTGACCCTATCTCCAGCCCGAACCCTAGCTCCCAGCTGAACTCTGGCTGCTGCGCAAGCCACAGCGCCGGCCCCGCAGAAAGCTGAAACCCTTAGGCGGGCTCCAGCACTTGCCCTAGCCCGAACCCTAACCCTAGCTCCAGCCTTAACCCTACCTCCAGCCATAGCCCAGGCTCCGGCCTTGACCCTATCTCCAGCCCAAACCCTAGCTCCCAGCTGAACTCTGGCTGCTGCGCAAGCCACAGCGCCGGCCCCGCAGAAAGCTGAAACCCTTAGGCGGGCTCCAGCACTTGCCCTAGCCCGAACCCTAACCCTAGCTCCAGCCTTAACCCTACCTCCAGCCATAGCCCAGGCTCCGGCCTTGACCCTATCTCCAGCCCGAACCCTAGCTCCCAGCTGAACTCTGGCTGCTGCGCAAGCCACAGCGCCGGCCCCGCAGAAAGCTGAAACCCTTAGGCGGGCTCCAGCACTTGCCCTAGCCCGAACCCTAACCCTAGCTCCAGCCTTAACCCTACCTCCAGCCATAGCCCAGGCTCCGGCCTTGACCCTATCTCCAGCCCGAACCCTAGCTCCCAGCTGAACTCTGGCTGCTGCGCAAGCCACAGCGCCGGCCCCGCAGAAAGCTGAAACCCTTAGGCGGGCTCCAGCACTTGCCCTAGCCCGAACCCTAACCCTAGCTCCAGCCTTAACCCTACCTCCAGCCATAGCCCAGGCTCCGGCCTTGACCCTATCTCCAGCCCGAACCCTAGCTCCCAGCTGAACTCTGGCTGCTGCGCAAGCCACAGCGCCGGCCCCGCAGAAAGCTGAAACCCTTAGGCGGGCTCCAGCACTTGCCCTAGCCCGAACCCTAACCCTAGCTCCAGCCTTAACCCTACCTCCAGCCATAGCCCAGGCTCCGGCCTTGACCCTATCTCCAGCCCGAACCCTAGCTCCCAGCTGAACTCTGGCTGCTGCGCAAGCCACAGCGCCGGCCCCGCAGAAAGCTGAAACCCTTAGGCGGGCTCCAGCACTTGCCCTAGCCCGAACCCTAACCCTAGCTCCAGCCTTAACCCTACCTCCAGCCATAGCCCAGGCTCCGGCCTTGACCCTATCTCCAGCCCGAACCCTAGCTCCCAGCTGAACTCTGGCTGCTGCGCAAGCCACAGCGCCGGCCCCGCAGAAAGCTGAAACCCTTAGGCGGGCTCCAGCACTTGCCCTAGCCCGAACCCTAACCCTAGCTCCAGCCTTAACCCTACCTCCAGCCATAGCCCAGGCTCCGGCCTTGACCCTATCTCCAGCCCGAACCCTAGCTCCCAGCTGAACTCTGGCTGCTGCGCAAGCCACAGCGCCGGCCCCGCAGAAAGCTGAAACCCTTAGGCGGGCTCCAGCACTTGCCCTAGCCCGAACCCTAACCCTAGCTCCAGCCTTAACCCTACCTCCAGCCATAGCCCAGGCTCCGGCCTTGACCCTATCTCCAGCCCGAACCCTAGCTCCCAGCTGAACTCTGGCTGCTGCGCAAGCCACAGCGCCGGCCCCGCAGAAAGCTGAAACCCTTAGGCGGGCTCCAGCACTTGCCCTAGCCCGAACCCTAACCCTAGCTCCAGCCTTAACCCTACCTCCAGCCATAGCCCAGGCTCCGGCCTTGACCCTATCTCCAGCCCGAACCCTAGCTCCCAGCTGAACTCTGGCTGCTGCGCAAGCCACAGCGCCGGCCCCGCAGAAAGCTGAAACCCTTAGGCGGGCTCCAGCACTTGCCCTAGCCCGAACCCTAACCCTAGCTCCAGCCTTAACCCTACCTCCAGCCATAGCCCAGGCTCCGGCCTTGACCCTATCTCCAGCCCGAACCCTAGCTCCCAGCTGAACTCTGGCTGCTGCGCAAGCCACAGCGCCGGCCCCGCAGAAAGCTGAAACCCTTAGGCGGGCTCCAGCACTTGCCCTAGCCCGAACCCTAACCCTAGCTCCAGCCTTAACCCTACCTCCAGCCATAGCCCAGGCTCCGGCCTTGACCCTATCTCCAGCCCGAACCCTAGCTCCCAGCTGAACTCTGGCTGCTGCGCAAGCCACAGCGCCGGCCCCGCAGAAAGCTGAAACCCTTAGGCGGGCTCCAGCACTTGCCCTAGCCCGAACCCTAACCCTAGCTCCAGCCTTAACCCTACCTCCAGCCATAGCCCAGGCTCCGGCCTTGACCCTATCTCCAGCCCGAACCCTAGCTCCCAGCTGAACTCTGGCTGCTGCGCAAGCCACAGCGCCGGCCCCGCAGAAAGCTGAAACCCTTAGGCGGGCTCCAGCACTTGCCCTAGCCCGAACCCTAACCCTAGCTCCAGCCTTAACCCTACCTCCAGCCATAGCCCAGGCTCCGGCCTTGACCCTATCTCCAGCCCGAACCCTAGCTCCCAGCTGAACTCTGGCTGCTGCGCAAGCCACAGCGCCGGCCCCGCAGAAAGCTGAAACCCTTAGGCGGGCTCCAGCACTTGCCCTAGCCCGAACCCTAACCCTAGCTCCAGCCTTAACCCTACCTCCAGCCATAGCCCAGGCTCCGGCCTTGACCCTATCTCCAGCCCGAACCCTAGCTCCCAGCTGAACTCTGGCTGCTGCGCAAGCCACAGCGCCGGCCCCGCAGAAAGCTGAAACCCTTAGGCGGGCTCCAGCACTTGCCCTAGCCCGAACCCTAACCCTAGCTCCAGCCTTAACCCTACCTCCAGCCATAGCCCAGGCTCCGGCCTTGACCCTATCTCCAGCCCGAACCCTAGCTCCCAGCTGAACTCTGGCTGCTGCGCAAGCCACAGCGCCGGCCCCGCAGAAAGCTGAAACCCTTAGGCGGGCTCCAGCACTTGCCCTAGCCCGAACCCTAACCCTAGCTCCAGCCTTAACCCTACCTCCAGCCATAGCCCAGGCTCCGGCCTTGACCCTATCTCCAGCCCGAACCCAAGCTCCCAGCTGAACTCTGGCTGCTGCGCAAGCCACAGCGCCGGCCCCGCAGAAAGCTGAAACCCTTAGGCGGGCTCCAGCACTTGCCCTAGCCCGAACCCTAACCCTAGCTCCAGCCTTAACCCTACCTCCAGCCATAGCCCAGGCTCCGGCCTTGACCCTATCTCCAGCCCGAACCCAAGCTCCCAGCTGAACTCTGGCTGCTGCGCAAGCCACAGCGCCGGCCCCGCAGAAAGCTGAAACCCTTAGGCGGGCTCCAGCACTTGCCCTAGCCGAACCCTAACCCTAGCTCCAGCCTTAACCCTACCTCCAGCCATAGCCCAGGCTCCGGCCTTGACCCTATCTCCAGCCCGAACCCTAGCTCCCAGCTGAACTCTGGCTGCTGCGCAAGCCACAGCGCCGGCCCCGCAGAAAGCTGAAACCCTTAGGCGGGCTCCAGCACTTGCCCTAGCCCGAACCCTAACCCTAGCTCCAGCCTTAACCCTACCTCCAGCCATAGCCCAGGCTCCGGCCTTGACCCTATCTCCAGCCCGAACCCTAGCTCCCAGCTGAACTCTGGCTGCTGCGCAAGCCACAGCGCCGGCCCCGCAGAAAGCTGAAACCCTTGGGCGGGCTCCAGCACTTGCCCTAGCCCGAACCCTAACCCTAGCTCCAGCCTTAACCCTACCTCCAGCCATAGCCCAGGCTCCGGCCTTGACCCTATCTCCAGCCCGAACCCTAGCTCCCAGCTGAACTCTGGCTGCTGCGCAAGCCACAGCGCCGGCCCCGCAGAAAGCTGAAACCCTTAGGCGGGCTCCAGCACTTGCCCTAGCCCGAACCCTAACCCTAGCTCCAGCCTTAACCCTACCTCCAGCCATAGCCCAGGCTCCGGCCTTGACCCTATCTCCAGCCCGAACCCTAGCTCCCAGCTGAACTCTGGCTGCTGCGCAAGCCACAGCGCCGGCCCCGCAGAAAGCTGAAACCCTTAGGCGGGCTCCAGCACTTGCCCGAGCCCGAACCCTAACCCTAGCTCCAGCCTTAACCCTACCTCCAGCCATAGCCCAGGCTCCGGCCTTGACCCTATCTCCAGCCCGAACCCTAGCTCCCAGCTGAACTCTGGCTGCTGCGCAAGCCACAGCGCCGGCCCCGCAGAAAGCTGAAACCCATAGGTGGGCTCCAGCACTTGCCCTAGCCCGAACCCTAACCCTAGCTCCAGCCTTAACCCTACCTCCAGCCATAGCCCAGGCTCCGGCCTTGACCCTATCTCCAGCCCGAACCCTAGCTCCCAGCTGAACTCTGGCTGCTGCGCAAGCCACAGCGCCGGCCCCGCAGAAAGCTGAAACCCTTAGGCGGGCTCCAGCACTTGCCCTAGCCCGAACCCTAACCCTAGCTCCAGCCTTAACCCTACCTCCAGCCATAGCCCAGGCTCCGGCCTTGACCCTATCTCCAGCCCGAACCCTAGCTCCCAGCTGAAGTCTGGCTGCTGCGCAAGCCACAGCGCCGGCCCCGCAGAAAGCTGAAACCCTTAGGTGGGCTCCAGCACTTGCCCTAGTCCGAACCCTAACCCTAGCTCCAGCCATAACCCGAGCTCCAGGTATAGCCCAGGCTCCGGCCTTGACCCTATCTCCAGCTCGAATCCTAGCTCCCAGCTGAAGTCTGGCTGCTGCGCAATCCACAGCGCCGGCCCCGCAGAAAGCTGAAACCCTTAGGTGGGCTCCAGCACTTGCCCAAGCCCGAACCCTAACCCTAGCGCCAGCCTTAACCCTACGTCCAGCCATAGCCCAGGCTCGGGCCTTGACCCTATCTCCAGCCCGAACCCTGGCTCCCAGCTGAACTCTGGCTGCTGCGGAAGCCACAGCGCCGGCCCCGCAGAAAGCTGAAACCCTTAGGCGGGGTCCAGCACTTTCCCAAGCCCGAACCCTAACCCTAGCTCCAGCCTTAACCCTACCTCCAGCCATAGCCCAGGCTCCGGCCTTGACCCTATCTCCAGCCCGAACCCTAGCTCCCAGCTGAACTCTGGCTGCTGCGCAAGCCACAGCGCCGGCCCCGCAGAAAGCTGAAACCCTTAGGCGGGCTCCAGCACTTGCCCTAGCCCGAACCCTAACCCTAGCTCCAGCCTTAACCCTACCTCCAGCCATAGCCCAGGCTCCGGCCTTGACCCTATCTCCAGCCCGAACCCTAGCTCCCAGCTGAACTCTGGCTGCTGCGCAAGCCACAGCGCCGGCCCCGCAGAAAGCTGAAACCCTTAGGCGGGCTCCAGCACTTGCCCTAGCCCGAACCCTAACCCTAGCTCCAGCCTTAACCCTACCTCCAGCCATAGCCCAGGCTCCGGCCTTGACCCTATCTCCAGCCCGAACCCTAGCTCCCAGCTGAACTCTGGCTGCTGCGCAAGCCACAGCGCCGGCCCCGCAGAAAGCTGAAACCCTTAGGTGGGCTCCAGCAATTGCCAAAGCCCAAACCCTAACCCTAGCTCCAGCCTTAACCCTACCTCCAGCCATAGCCCAGCCTCCGGCCTTGACCCTATCTCCAGCCCGAACCCTAGCTCCCAGCTGAAGTCTGGCTGCTGCGCAAGCCACAGCGCCGGCCCCGCAGAAAGCTGAAACCCTTAGGTGGGCTCCAGCACTTGCCCAAAGCCCGAACCCTAACCCTAGATCCAGCCTTAACCCAAGATCCAGCCATAGCGCAGGCTTCGGCCTTGACCCTATCTCCAGCCCGAACCCTCGCTCCCAGCTGAAGTCTGGCTGCTGCGCAAGCCACAGCGCCGGCCCCGCAGAAAGCTGAAACCCATAGGTGGGCTCCAGAATTTGCCCTAGCCCGAACCCTAACCCTAGCTCGGCCATCACCCTACCTCCAGCCATAGCCCAGGCTCCGGCCTTGACCCTATCTCCAGCCCGAACCCTAGCTCCCAGCTGAAGTCTGGCTGCTGCGCAAGCCACAGCGCCGGCCCCGCAGAAAGCTGAAACCCTTAGGCGGGCTCCAGCACTTGCCCTAGCCCGAACCCTAACCCTAGCTCCAGCCTTAACCCTAGCTCCAGCCATAGCCCAGGCTCCGGCCTTGACCCTATCTCCAGCCCGAACCCTAGCTCCCAGCTGAACTCTGGCTGCTGCGCAAGCCACAGCGCCGGCCCCGCAGCAAGCTGAAACCCTTAGGCGGGCTCCAGCACTTGCCCTAGCCCGAACCCTAACCCTAGCTCCAGCCTTAACCCTACTCCAGCCATAGCCCAGGCTCGGCCTTGACCCTATCTCCAGCCCGAACCCTAGCTCCCAGCTGAACTCTGGCTGCTGCGCAAGCCACAGCGCCGGCCCCGCAGAAAGCTGAAACCCTTAGGCGGGCTCCAGCACTTGCCCTAGCCCGAACCCTAACCCTAGCTCCAGCCTTAACCCTACCTCCAGCCATAGCCCAGGCTCCGGCCTTGACCCTATCTCCACCCCGAACCCTAGCTCCCAGCTGAACTCTGGCTGCTGTGCAAGGCACAGCGCCGGCCCCGCAGAAAGCTGAAACCCTTAGGCGGGCTCCAGCACTTGCCCTAGCCCGAACCCTAACCCTAGCTCCAGCCTTAACCCTACCTCCAGCCATAGCCCAGGCTCCGGCCTTGACCCTATCTCCAGCCCGAACCCTAGCTCCCAGCTGAACTCTGGCTGCTGCGCAAGCCACAGCGCCGGCCCCGCAGAAAGCTGAAACCCTTAGGCGGGCTCCAGCACTTGCCCTAGCCCGAACCCTAACCCTAGCTCCAGCCTTAACCCTACCTCCAGCCATAGCCCAGGCTCCGGCCTTGACCCTATCTCCAGCCCGAACCCTAGCTCCCAGCTGAACTCTGGCTGCTGCGCAAGCCACAGCGCCGGCCCCGCAAAAAGCTGAAACCCTTAGGCGGGCTCCAGCACTTGCCCTAGCCCGAACCCTAACCCTAGCTCCAGCCTTAACCCTACCTCCAGCCATAGCCCAGGCTCCGGCCTTGACCCTATCTCCAGCCCGAACCCTAGCTCCCAGCTGAACTCTGGCTGCTGCGCAAGCCACAGCGCCGGCCCCGCAGAAAGCTGAAACCCTTAGGCGGGCTCCAGCACTTGCCCTAGCCCGAACCCTAACCCTAGCTCCAGCCTTAACCCTACCTCCAGCCATAGCCCAGGCTCCGGCCTTGACCCTATCTCCAGCCCGAACCCTAGCTCCCAGCTGAACTCTGGCTGCTGCGCAAGCCACAGCGCCGGCCCCGCAAAAAGCTGAAACCCTTAGGCGGGCTCCAGCACTTGCCCTTGCCCGAACCCTAACCCTAGCTCCAGCCTTAACCCTACCTCCAGCCATAGCCCAGGCTCCGGCCTTGACCCTATCTCCAGCCCGAACCCTAGCTCCCAGCTGAACTCTGGCTGCTGCGCAAGCCACAGCGCCGGCCCCGCAAAAAGCTGAAACCCTTAGGCGGGCTCCAGCACTTGCCCTAGCCCGAACCCTAACCCTAGCTCCAGCCTTAACCCTACCTCCAGCCATAGCCCAGGCTCCGGCCTTGACCCTATCTCCAGCCCGAACCCTAGCTCCCAGCTGAACTCTGGCTGCTGCGCAAGCCACAGCGCCGGCCCCGCAGAAAGCTGAAACCCTTAGGCGGGCTCCAGCACTTGCCCTAGCCCGAACCCTAACCCTAGCTCCAGCCTTAACCCTACCTCCAGCCATAGCCCAGGCTCCGGCCTTGACCCTATCTCCAGCCCGAACCCTAGCTCCCAGCTGAACTCTGGCTGCTGCGCAAGCCACAGCGCCGGCCCCGCAGAATGCTGAAACCCTTAGGCGGGCTCCAGCACTTGCCCTAGCCCGAACCCTAACCCTAGCTCCAGCCTTAACCCTACCTCCAGCCATAGCCCAGGCTCCGGCCTTGACCCTATCTCCAGCCCGAACCCTAGCTCCCAGCTGAACTCTGGCTGCTGCGCAAGCCACAGCGCCGGCCCCGCAGAAAGCTGAAACCCTTAGGCGGGCTCCAGCACTTGCCCTAGCCCGAACCCTAACCCTAGCTCCAGCCTTAACCCTACCTCCAGCCATAGCCCAGGCTCCGGCCTTGACCCTATCTCCAGCCCGAACCCAAGCTCCCAGCTGAACTCTGGCTGCTGCGCAAGCCACAGCGCCGGCCCCGCAGAAAGCTGAAACCCTTAGGCGGGCTCCAGCACTTGCCCTAGCCCGAACCCTAACCCTAGCTCCAGCCTTAACCCTACCTCCAGCCATAGCCCAGGCTCCGGCCTTGACCCTATCTCCAGCCCGAACCCTAGCTCCCAGCTGAACTCTGGCTGCTGCGCAAGCCACAGCGCCGGCCCCGCAGAAAGCTGAAACCCTTAGGCGGGCTCCAGCACTTGCCCTAGCCCGAACCCTAACCCTAGCTCCAGCCTTAACCCTACCTCCAGCCATAGCCCAGGCTCCGGCCTTGACCCTATCTCCAGCCCGAAGCCAAGCTCCCAGCTGAACTCTGGCTGCTGCGCAAGCCACAGCGCCGGCCCCGCAGAAAGCTGAAACCCTTAGGCGGGCTCCAGCACTTGCCCTAGCCCGAACCCTAACCCTAGCTCCAGCCTTAACCCTACCTCCAGCCATAGCCCAGGCTCCGGCCTTGACCCTATCTCCAGCCCGAACCGTAGCTCCCAGCTGAACTCTGGCTGCTGCGCAAGCCACAGCGCCGGCCCCGCAGAAAGCTGAAACCCTTAGGCGGGCTCCAGCACTTGCCCTAGCCCGAACCCTAACCCTAGCTCCAGCCTTAACCCTACCTCCAGCCATAGCCCAGGCTCCGGCCTTGACCCTATCTCCAGCCCGAACCCTAGCTCCCAGCTGAACTCTGGCTGCTGCGCAAGCCACAGCGCCGGCCCCGCAGAAAGCTGAAACCCTTAGGCGGGCTCCAGCACTTGCCCTAGCCCGAACCCTAACCCTAGCTCCAGCCTTAACCCTACCTCCAGCCATAGCCCAGGCTCCGGCCTTGACCCTATCTCCAGCCCGAACCCTAGCTCCCAGCTGAACTCTGGCTGCTGCGCAAGCCACAGCGCCGGCCCCGCAGAAAGCTGAAACCCTTAGGCGGGCTCCAGCACTTGCCCTAGCCCGAACCCTAACCCTAGCTCCAGCCTTAACCCTACCTCCAGCCATAGCCCAGGCTCCGGCCTTGACCCTATCTCCAGCCCGAACCCTAGCTCCCAGCTGAACTCTGGCTGCTGCGCAAGCCACAGCGCCGGCCCCGCAGAAAGCTGAAACCCTTAGGCGGGCTCCAGCACTTGCCCTAGCCCGAACCCTAACCCTAGCTCCAGCCTTAACCCTACCTCCAGCCATAGCCCAGGCTCCGGCCTTGACCCTATCTCCAGCCCGAACCCTTGCTCCCAGCTGAACTCTGGCTGCTGCGCAAGCCACAGCGCCGGCCCCGCAGAAAGCTGAAACCCTTAGGCGGGCTCCAGCACTTGCCCTAGCCCGAACCCTAACCCTAGCTCCAGCCTTAACCCTACCTCCAGCCATAGCCCAGGCTCCGGCCTTGACCCTATCTCCAGCCCGAACCCTAGCTCCCAGCTGAACTCTGGCTGCTGCGCAAGCCACAGCGCCGGCCCCGCAGAAAGCTGAAACCCTTAGGCGGGCTCCAGCACTTGCCCTAGCCCGAACCCTAACCCTAGCTCCAGCCTTAACCCTACCTCCAGCCATAGCCCAGGCTCCGGCCTTGACCCTATCTCCAGCCCGAACCCTAGCTCCCAGCTGAACTCTGGCTGCTGCGCAAGCCACAGCGCCGGCCCCGCAAAAAGCTGAAACCCTTAGGCGGGCTCCAGCACTTGCCCTAGCCCGAACCCTAACCCTAGCTCCAGCCTTAACCCTACCTCCAGCCATAGCCCAGGCTCCGGCCTTGACCCTATCTCCAGCCCGAACCCTAGCTCCCAGCTGAACTCTGGCTGCTGCGCAAGCCACAGCGCCGGCCCCGCAAAAAGCTGAAACCCTTAGGCGGGCTCCAGCACTTGCCCTAGCCCGAACCCTAACCCTAGCTCCAGCCTTAACCCTACCTCCAGCCATAGCCCAGGCTCCGGCCTTGACCCTATCTCCAGCCCGAACCCTAGCTCCCAGCTGAACTCTGGCAGCTGCGCAAGCCACAGCGCCGGCCCCGCAGAAAGCTGAAACCCTTAGGCGGGCTCCAGCACTTGCCCTAGCCCGAACCCTAACCCTAGCTCCAGCCTTAACCCTACCTCCAGCCATAGCCCAGGCTCCGGCCTTGACCCTATCTCCAGCCCGAACCCTAGCTCCCAGCTGAACTCTGGCTGCTGCGCAAGCCACAGCGCCGGCCCCGCAGAAAGCTGAAACCCTTAGGCGGGCTCCAGCACTTGCCCTAGCCCGAACCCTAACCCTAGCTCCAGCCTTAACCCTACCTCCAGCCATAGCCCAGGCTCCGGCCTTGACCCTATCTCCAGCCCGAACCCTAGCTCCCAGCTGAACTCTGGCTGCTGCGCAAGCCACAGCGCCGGCCCCGCAGAAAGCTGAAACCTTTAGGCGGGCTCCAGCAGTTGCCCTAGCCCGAACCCTAACCCTAGCTCCAGCCTTAACCCTACCTCCAGCCATAGCCCAGGCTCCGGCATTGACCCTATCTCCAGCCCGAACCGTAGCTCCCAGCTGAACTCTGGCAGCTGCGCACGCCACAGCGCCGGCCCCGCAGAATGCTGAAACCCTTAGGCGGGCTCCAGCACTTGCCCTAGCCCGAACCCTAACCCTAGCTCCAGCCTTAACCCTACCTCCAGCCATAGCCCAGGCTCCGGCCTTGACCCTATCTCCAGCCCGAACCCTAGCTCCCAGCTGAACTCTGGCTGCTGCGCAAGCCACAGCGCCGGCCCCGCAGAAAGCTGAAACCCTTAGGCGGGCTCCAGCAGTTGCCCTAGCCCGAACCCTAACCCTAGCTCCAGCCTTAACCCTACCTCCAGCCATAGCCCAGGCTCCGGCCTTGACCCTATCTCCAGCCCGAACCCTAGCTCCCAGCTGAACTCTGGCTGCTGCGCAAGCCACAGCGCCGGCCCCGCAAAAAGCTGAAACCCTTAGGCGGGCTCCAGCACTTGCCCTAGCCCGAACCCTAACCCTAGCTCCAGCCTTAACCCTACCTCCAGCCATAGCCCAGGCTCCGGCCTTGACCCTATCTCCAGCCCGAACCCTAGCTCCCAGCTGAACTCTGGCTGCTGCGCAAGCCACAGCGCCGGCCCCGCAGAAAGCTGAAACCCTTAGGCGGGCTCCAGCACTTGCCCTAGCCCGAACCCTAACCCTAGCTCCAGCCTTAACCCTACCTCCAGCCATAGCCCAGGCTCGGGCCTTGACCCTATCTCCAGCCCGAACCCTGGGTCCCAGCTGAACTCTGGCTGCTGCGCAAGCCACAGCGCCGGCCCCGCAGAAAGCTGAAACCCTTAGGCGGGCTCCAGCACTTGCCCTAGCCCGAACCCTAACCCTAGCTCCAGCCTTAACCCTACCTCCAGCCATAGCCCAGGCTCCGGCCTTGACCCTATCTCCAGCCCGAACCCTAGCTCCCAGCTGAACTCTGGCTGCTGCGCAAGCCACAGCGCCGGCCCCGCAGAAAGCTGAAACCCTTAGGCGGGCTCCAGCACTTGCCCTAGCCCGAACCCTAACCCTAGCTCCAGCCTTAACCCTACCTCCAGCCATAGCCCAGGCTCCGGCCTTGACCCTATCTCCAGCCCGAACCCTAGCTCCCAGCTGAACTCTGGCTGCTGCGCAAGCCACAGCGCCGGCCCCGCAGAAAGCTGAAACCCTTAGGCGGGCTCCAGCACTTGCCCTAGACCGAACCCTAACCCTAGCTCCAGCCTTAACCCTACCTCCAGCCATAGCCCAGGCTCGGGCCTTGACCCTATCTCCAGCCCGAACCCTAGCTCCCAGCTGAACTCTGGCTGCTGCGCAAGCCACAGCGCCGGCCCCGCAGAAAGCTGAAACCCTTAGGCGGGCTCCAGCACTTGCCCTAGCCCGAACCCTAACCCTAGCTCCAGCCTTAACCCTACCTCCAGCCATAGCCCAGGCTCGGGCCTTGACCCTATCTCCAGCCCGAACCCTAGCTCCCAGCTGAACTCTGGCTGCTGCGCAAGCCACAGCGCCGGCCCCGCAGAAAGCTGAAACCCTTAGGCGGGCTCCAGCACTTGCCCTAGCCCGAACCCTAACCCTAGCTCCAGCCTTAACCCTACCTCCAGCCATAGCCCAGGCTCCGGCCTTGACCCTATCTCCAGCCCGAACCCTAGCTCCCAGCTGAACTCTGGCTGCTGCGCAAGCCACAGCGCCGGCCCCGCAGAAAGCTGAAACCCTTAGGCGGGCTCCAGCACTTGCCCTAGCCCGAACCCTAACCCTAGCTCCAGCCTTAACCCTACCTCCAGCCATAGCCCAGGCTCCGGCCTTGACCCTATCTCCAGCCCGAACCCTAGCTCCCAGCTGAACTCTGGCTGCTGCGCAAGCCACAGCGCCGGCCCCGCAGAAAGCTGAAACCCTTAGGCGGGCTCCAGCACTTGCCCTAGCCCGAACCCTAACCCTAGCTCCAGCCTTAACCCCACCTCCAGCCATAGCCCAGGCTCCGGCCTTGACCCTATCTCCAGCCCGAACCCTAGCTCCCAGCTGAACTCTGGCTGCTGCGCAAGCCACAGCGCCGGCCCCGCAGAAAGCTGAAACCCTTAGGCGGGCTCCAGCACTTGCCCTAGCCCGAACCCTAACCCTAGCTCCAGCCTTAACCCCACCTCCAGCCATAGCCCAGGCTCCGGCCTTGACCCTATCTCCAGCCCGAACCCTAGCTCCCAGCTGAACTCTGGCTGCTGCGCAAGCCACAGCGCCGGCCCCGCAGAAAGCTGAAACCCTTAGGCGGGCTCCAGCACTTGCCCTAGCCCGAACCCTAACCCTAGCTCCAGCCTTAACCCTACCTCCAGCCATAGCCCAGGCTCCGGCCTTGACCCTATCTCCAGCCCGAACCCTAGCTCCCAGCTGAACTCTGGCTGCTGCGCAAGCCACAGCGCCGGCCCCGCAGAAAGCTGAAACCCTTAGGCGGGCTCCAGCACTTGCCCGAGCCCGAACCCTAACCCTAGCTCCAGCCTTAACCCTACCTCCAGCCATAGCCCAGGCTCCGGCCTTGACCCTATCTCCAGCCCGAACCCTAGCTCCCAGCTGAACTCTGGCTGCTGCGCAAGCCACAGCGCCGGCCCCGCAGAAAGCTGAAACCCTTAGGCGGGCTCCAGCACTTGCCCGAGCCCGAACTCTAACCCTAGCTCCAGCCTTAACCCTACCTCCAGCCATAGCCCAGGCTCCGGCCTTGACCCTATCTCCAGCCCGAACCCTAGCTCCCAGCTGAACTCTGGCTGCTGCGCAAGCCACAGCGCCGGCCCCGCAGAAAGCTGAAACCCTTCGGCGGGCTCCAGCACTTGCCCTAGCCCGAACCCTAACCCTAGCTCCAGCCTTAACCCTACCTCCAGCCATAGCCCAGGCTCCGGCCTTGACCCTATCTCCAGCCCGAACCCTAGCTCCCAGCTGAACTCTGGCTGCTGCGCAAGCCACAGCGCCGGCCCCGCAGAAAGCTGAAACCCTTAGGCGGGCTCCAGCACTTGCCCTAGCCCGAACCCTAACCCTAGCTCCAGCCTTAACCCTACCTCCAGCCATAGCCCAGGCTCCGGCCTTGACCCTATCTCCAGCCCGAACCCTAGCTCCCAGCTGAACTCTGGCTGCTGCGCAAGCCACAGCGCCGGCCCCGCAGAAAGCTGAAACCCTTAGGCGGGCTCCAGCACTTGCCCTAGCCCGAACCCTAACCCTAGCTCCAGCCTTAACCCTACCTCCAGCCATAGCCCAGGCTCCGGCCTTGACCCTATCTCCAGCCCGAACCCTAGCTCCCAGCTGAACTCTGGCTGCTGCGCAAGCCACAGCGCCGGCCCCGCAGAAAGCTGAAACCCTTAGGCGGGCTCCAGCACTTGCCCTAGCCCGAACCCTAACCCTAGCTCCAGCCTTAACCCTACCTCCAGCCATAGCCCAGGCTCCGGCCTTGACCCTATCTCCAGCCCGAACCCTAGCTCCCAGCTGAACTCTGGCTGCTGCGCAAGCCACAGCGCCGGCCCCGCAGAAAGCTGAAACCCTTAGGCGGGCTCCAGCACTTGCCCTAGGCCGAACCCTAACCCTAGCTCCAGCCTTAACCCTACCTCCAGCCATAGCCCAGGCTCCGGCCTTGACCCTATCTCCAGCCCGAACCCTAGCTCCCAGCTGAACTCTGGCTGCTGCGCAAGCCACAGCGCCGGCCCCGCAGAAAGCTGAAACCCTTAGGCGGGCTCCAGCACTTGCCCTAGCCCGAACCCTAACCCTAGCTCCAGCCTTAACCCTACCTCCAGCCATAGCCCAGGCTCCGGCCTTGACCCTATCTCCAGCCCGAACCCTAGCTCCCAGCTGAACTCTGGCTGCTGCGCAAGCCACAGCGCCGGCCCCGCAGAAAGCTGAAACCCTTAGGCGGGCTCCAGCACTTGCCCTAGCCCGAACCCTAACCCTAGCTCCAGCCTTAACCCTACCTCCAGCCATAGCCCAGGCTCCGGCCTTGACCCTATCTCCAGCCCGAACCCTAGCTCCCAGCTGAACTCTGGCTGCTGCGCAAGCCACAGCGCCGGCCCCGCAGAAAGCTGAAACCCTTAGGCGGGCTCCAGCACTTGCCCTAGCCCGAACCCTAACCCTAGCTCCAGCCTTAACCCTACCTCCAGCCATAGCCCAGGCTCCGGCCTTGACCCTATCTCCAGCCCGAACCCAAGCTCCCAGCTGAACTCTGGCTGCTGCGCAAGCCACAGCGCCGGCCCCGCAGAAAGCTGAAACCCTTAGGCGGGCTCCAGCACTTGCCCTAGCCCGAACCCTAACCCTAGCTCCAGCCTTAACCCTACCTCCAGCCATAGCCCAGGCTCCGGCCTTGACCCTATCTCCAGCCCGAACCCTAGCTCCCAGCTGAACTCTGGCTGCTGCGCAAGCCACAGCGCCGGCCCCGCAGAAAGCTGAAACCCTTAGGCGGGCTCCAGCACTTGCCCTAGCCCGAACCCTAACCCTAGCTCCAGCCTTAACCCTACCTCCAGCCATAGCCCAGGCTCCGGCCTTGACCCTATCTCCAGCCCGAACCCTAGCTCCCAGCTGAACTCTGGCTGCTGCGCAAGCCACAGCGCCGGCCCCGCAGAAAGCTGAAACCCTTAGGCGGGCTCCAGCACTTGCCCTAGCCCGAACCCTAACCCTAGCTCCAGCCTTAACCCTACCTCCAGCCATAGCCCAGGCTCCGGCCTTGACCCTATCTCCAGCCCAAACCGTAGCTCCCAGCTGAACTCTGGCTGCTGCGCAAGCCACAGCGCCGGCCCCGCAGAAAGCTGAAACCCTTAGGCGGGCTCCAGCACTTGCCCTAGCCCGAACCCTAACCCTAGCTCCAGCCTTAACCCTACCTCCAGCCATAGCCCAGGCTCCGGCCTTGACCCTATCTCCAGCCCGAACCCTAGCTCCCAGCTGAACTCTGGCTGCTGCGCAAGCCACAGCGCCGGCCCCGCAGAAAGCTGAAACCCTTAGGCGGGCTCCAGCACTTGCCCTAGCCCGAACCCTAACCCTAGCTCCAGCCTTAACCCTACCTCCAGCCATAGCCCAGGCTCCGGCCTTGACCCTATCTCCAGCCCGAACCCTAGCTCCCAGCTGAACTCTGGCTGCTGCGCAAGCCACAGCGCCGGCCCCGCAGAAAGCTGAAACCCTTAGGCGGGCTCCAGCACTTGCCCTAGCCCGAACCCTAACCCTAGCTCCAGCCTTAACCCTACCTCCAGCCATAGCCCAGGCTCCGGCCTTGACCCTATCTCCAGCCCGAACCCTAGCTCCCAGCTGAACTCTGGCTGCTGCGCAAGCCACAGCGCCGGCCCCGCAGAAAGCTGAAACCCTTAGGCGGGCTCCAGCACTTGCCCTAGCCCGAACCCTAACCCTAGCTCCAGCCTTAACCCTACCTCCAGCCATAGCCCAGGCTCCGGCCTTGACCCTATCTCCAGCCCGAACCCTAGCTCCCAGCTGAACTCTGGCTGCTGCGCAAGCCACAGCGCCGGCCCCGCAGAAAGCTGAAACCCTTAGGCGGGCTCCAGCACTTGCCCTAGCCCGAACCCTAACCCTAGCTCCAGCCTTAACCCTACCTCCAGCCATAGCCCAGGCTCCGGCCTTGACCCTATCTCCAGCCCGAACCCTAGCTCCCAGCTGAACTCTGGCTGCTGCGCAAGCCACAGCGCCGGCCCCGCAGAAAGCTGAAACCCTTAGGCGGGCTCCAGCACTTGCCCTAGCCCGAACCCTAACCCTAGCTCCAGCCTTAACCCTACCTCCAGCCATAGCCCAGGCTCCGGCCTTGACCCTATCTCCAGCCCGAACCCTAGCTCCCAGCTGAACTCTGGCTGCTGCGCAAGCCACAGCGCCGGCCCCGCAGAAAGCTGAAACCCTTAGGCGGGCTCCAGCACTTGCCCTAGCCCGAACCCTAACCCTAGCTCCAGCCTTAACCCTACCTCCAGCCATAGCCCAGGCTCCGGCCTTGACCCTATCTCCAGCCCGAACCCTAGCTCCCAGCTGAACTCTGGCTGCTGCGCAAGCCACAGCGCCGGCCCCGCAGAAAGCTGAAACCCTTAGGCGGGCTCCAGCACTTGCCCTAGCCCGAACCCTAACCCTAGCTCCAGCCTTAACCCTACCTCCAGCCATAGCCCAGGCTCCGGCCTTGACCCTATCTCCAGCCCGAACCCTAGCTCCCAGCTGAACTCTGGCTGCTGCGCAAGCCACAGCGCCGGCCCCGCAGAAAGCTGAAACCCTTAGGCGGGCTCCAGCACTTGCCCTAGCCCGAACCCTAACCCTAGCTCCAGCATTAACCCTACCTCCAGCCATAGCCCAGGCTCCGGCCTTGACCCTATCTCCAGCCCGAACCCTAGCTCCCAGCTGAACTCTGGCTGCTGCGCAAGCCACAGCGCCGGCCCCGCAGAAAGCTGAAACCCTTAGGCGGGCTCCAGCACTTGCCCTAGCCCGAACCCTAACCCTAGCTCCAGCCTTAACCCTACCTCCAGCCATAGCCCAGGCTCCGGCCTTGACCCTATCTCCAGCCCGAACCCTAGCTCCCAGCTGAACTCTGGCTGCTGCGCAAGCCACAGCGCCGGCCCCGCAGAAAGCTGAAACCCTTAGGCGGGCTCCAGCACTTGCCCTAGCCCGAACCCTAACCCTAGCTCCGGCCTTAACCCTACCTCCAGCCATAGCCCAGGCTCCGGCCTTGACCCTATCTCCAGCCCGAACCCTAGCTCCCAGCTGAACTCTGGCTGCTGCGCAAGCCACAGCGCCGGCCCCGCAGAAAGCTGAAACCCTTAGGCGGGCTCCAGCACTTGCCCTAGCCCGAACCCTAACCCTAGCTCCAGCCTTAACCCTACCTCCAGCCATAGCCCAGGCTCCGGCCTTGACCCTATCTCCAGCCCGAACCCTAGCTCCCAGCTGAACTCTGGCTGCTGCGCAAGCCACAGCGCCGGCCCCGCAGAAAGCTGAAACCCTTAGGCGGGCTCCAGCACTTGCCCTAGCACGAACCCTAACCCTAGCTCCAGCCTTAACCCTACCTCCAGCCATAGCCCAGGCTCCGGCCTTGACCCTATCTCCAGCCCGAACCCTAGCTCCCAGCTGAACTCTGGCTGCTGCGCAAGCCACAGCGCCGGCCCCGCAGAAAGCTGAAACCCTTAGGCGGGCTCCAGCACTTGCCCTAGCCCGAACCCTAACCCTAGCTCCAGCCTTAACCCTACCTCCAGCCATAGCCCAGGCTCCGGCCTTGACCCTATCTCCAGCCCGAACCCTAGCTCCCAGCTGAACTCTGGCTGCTGCGCAAGCCACAGCGCCGGCCCCGCAGAAAGCTGAAACCCTTAGGCGGGCTCCAGCACTTGCCCTAGCCCGAACCCTAACCCTAGCTCCAGCCTTAACCCTACCTCCAGCCATAGCCCAGGCTCCGGCCTTGACCCTATCTCCAGCCCGAACCCTAGCTCCCAGCTGAACTCTGGCTGCTGCGCAAGCCACAGCGCCGGCCCCGCAGAAAGCTGAAACCCTTAGGCGGGCTCCAGCACTTGCCCTAGCCCGAACCCTAACCCTAGCTCCAGCCTTAACCCTACCTCCAGCCATAGCCCAGGCTCCGGCCTTGACCCTATCTCCAGCCCGAACCCTAGCTCCCAGCTGAACTCTGGCTGCTGCGCAAGCCACAGCGCCGGCCCCGCAGAAAGCTGAAACCCTTAGGCGGGCTCCAGCACTTGCCCTAGCCCGAACCCTAACCCTAGCTCCAGCCTTAACCCTACCTCCAGCCATAGCCCAGGCTCCGGCCTTGACCCTATCTCCAGCCCGAACCCTAGCTCCCAGCTGAACTCTGGCTGCTGCGCAAGCCACAGCGCCGGCCCCGCAGAAAGCTGAAACCCTTAGGCGGGCTCCAGCAGTTGCCCTAGCCCGAACCCTAACCCTAGCTCCAGCCTTAACCCTACCTCCAGCCATAGCCCAGGCTCCGGCCTTGACCCTATCTCCAGCCCGAACCCTAGCTCCCAGCTGAACTCTGGCTGCTGCGCAAGCCACAGCGCCGGCCCCGCAGAAAGCTGAAACCCTTAGGCGGGCTCCAGCACTTGCCCTAGCCCGAACCCTAACCCTAGCTCCAGCCTTAACCCTACCTCCAGCCATAGCCCAGGCTCCGGCCTTGACCCTATCTCCAGCCCGAACCCTAGCTCCCAGCTGAACTCTAACTGCTGCGCAAGCCACAGTGTCGGCCCCGCAGAAAGCTGAAACCCTTCGGCGGGCTCCAGCACCTGTGCTAGCCCGAACCCTAACCCTAGCTCCAGCCTTAACCCTACCTCCAGCCATAGCCCAGGCTCCGGCCTTGACCCTATCTCCAGCCCGAACCCTAGCTCCCAGCTGAACTCTGGCTGCTGCGCAAGCCACAGCGCCGGCCCCGCAGAAAGCTGAAACCCTTAGGCGGGCTCCAGCACTTGCCCTAGCCCGAACCCTAACCCTAGCTCCAGCCTTAACCCTACCTCCAGCCATAGCCCAGGCTCCGGCCTTGACCCTATCTCCAGCCCGAACCCTAGCTCCCAGCTGAACTCTGGCTGCTGCGCAAGCCACAGCGCCGGCCCCGCAGAAAGCTGAAACCCTTAGGCGGGCTCCAGCACTTGCCCTAGCCCGAACCCTAACCCTAGCTCCAGCCTTAACCCTACCTCCAGCCATAGCCCAGGCTCCGGCCTTGACCCTATCTCCAGCCCGAACCCTAGCTCCCAGCTGAACTCTGGCTGCTGCGCAAGCCACAGCGCCGGCCCCGCAGAAAGCTGAAACCCTTAGGCGGGCTCCAGCACTTGCCCTAGCCCGAACCCTAACCCTAGCTCCAGCCTTAACCCTACCTCCAGCCATAGCCCAGGCTCCGGCCTTGACCCTACCTCCAGCCATAGCCCAGGCTCCGGCCTTGAGCCTATCTCCAGCCCGAACCCTAGCTCCCAGCTGAACTCTGGCTGCTGCGCAAGCCACAGCGCCGGCCCCGCAGAAAGCTGAAACCCTTAGGCGGGCTCCAGCAGCTTGCCCTAGCCCGAACCCTAACCCTAGCTCCAGCCTTAACCCTACTCCAGCCATAGCCCAGGCTCCGGCCTTGAGCCCTATCTCCAGCCCGAACCCTAGCTCCCAGCTGAACTCTGGCTGCTGCGCAAGCCACAGCGCCGGCCCCGCAGCAAGCTGAAACCCTTAGCGGGCTCCAGCAGCTTGCCCTAGCCCGAACCCTAACCCTAGCTCCAGCCTTAACCCTACCTCCAGCCATAGCCCAGGCTCCGGCCTTGAGCCCTATCTCCAGCCCGAACCCTAGCTCCCAGCTGAACTCTGGCTGCTGCGCAAGCCACAGCGCCGGCCCCGCAGACAAGCTGAAACCCTTAGGCGGGCTCCAGCACTTGCCCTAGCCCGAACCCTAACCCTAGCTCCAGCCTTAACCCTACCTCCAGCCATAGCCCAGGCTCCGGCCTTGACCCTATCTCCAGCCCGAACCCTAGCTCCCAGCTGAACTCTGGCTGCTGCGCAAGCCACAGCGCCGGCCCCGCAGAGAGCTGAAACCCTTAGGCGGGCTCCAGCACTTGCCCTAGCCCGAACCCTAACCCTAGCTCCAGCCTTAACCCTACCTCCAGCCATAGCCCAGGCTCCGGCCTTGACCCTATCTCCAGCCCGAACCCTAGCTCCCAGCTGAACTCTGGCTGCTGCGCAAGCCACAGCGCCGGCCCCGCAGAAAGCTGAAACCCTTAGGCGGGCTCCAGCACTTGCCCTAGCCCGAACCCTAACCCTAGCTCCAGCCTTAACCCTACCTCCAGCCATAGCCCAGGCTCCGGCCTTGACCCTATCTCCAGCCCGAACCCTAGCTCCCAGCTGAACTCTGGCTGCTGCGCAAGCCACAGCGCCGGCCCCGCAGAAAGCTGAAACCCTTAGGTGGGCTCCAGCACTTGCCCTAGCCCGAACCCTAACCCTAGCTCCAGCCTTAACCCTACCTCCAGGTATAGCCCAGGATCCGGCCTTGACCCTATCTCCAGCCCGAACCCTAGCTCCCAGCTGAAGTCTGGCTGCTGCGCAAGCCACAGCGCCGGCCCCGCAGAAAGCTGAAACCCTTAGGCGGGCTCCAGCACTTGCCCTAGCCCGAACCCTAACCCTTGCTCCAGCCTTAACCCGACCTCCAGGTATAGCCCAGGCTGCGGCCTTGACCTGATCTTCAGTCCGAACCCTAGCTCCCAGCTAGGCAGCAGCAGTCCGTGTTGTTCTTTTGACTGGGAATCGACCAGAATGTCATCCAGGTAGACCAGAACACCATTGTTCACCAGATCACCTAAAACATACTTGATAAAAGCTTGGAATACAATGGGTGCATTAGCAAAGCCACATTGCATCACCAGATATTCATAGTGGCCAAGGGTGGTGCTAAAAGCCGTCTTCCACTCATCCCCCTCCCAGAGCCTGATCAGCTTTTACGCACAGCAAAGATTTAATTTAGTGAAGATCTTTGCGTGGTTGACCTGCTTTAGAGCAACTATGATCAGGAGTAAGGGATACGGATATCGGATCGTGATGCGATTCAGGCCTCTCTAATCAATGCATGGACGGAAGCCTCCATCCTTTTTCTCAACAACAAAGAACCTGGTCGAGACAGGTGACGTGGATGGTCAAATTATCCCCGCTGCCAGAGCTTCGTTAATATACTGTTGCATTGCCCTTTGCTCGGGCAAAGAGAAGGGGTACACTTGTCCTCTGGGCAGCATTGCCCTCAGGAGGAGGTCGACAGTGCAATCCCAAGGCCTATGAGGTGGCAGTGTGGTAGCCTGCTTCTTTCCAAATACTTCTGACAAGTCTTGATACTCTAAAGGAATCTCCATCTGTTGAGGCCTGTCTGAGCTCTCAACCGAGGTGGCTCTGCAAGGTCACAACAAACACCACTTGCCGCATTGGGACCCCCATTGGACAAATTCCCCTTACTCCAAGAGAAAACAGGGTTATGCAGGGACAGCCAAGGGAAACTAAGGATAATAAGGACTTCTGGTGAAGTAATAATATAGAACCTCAGTTGTTCTTTATGGCAGGCCCCCACACCCAAGAGCAAGGGTTCTATTCAGGCATCCACAACCCCCTTCCTCAATGGCTGTCCATCGAGGGTGCTGACTGGCAATGTCAACTCGCACGGGCGCCTGGGGACATGGTGCACCTCCACATACCCATTGTCCATGAAGCAACCAGCAGCCCGAGTCTACTAGGGCAAGTGAGCGAACCATGCACTCTCCCCTTAACAGGATTATCGGAACTATGAGTGGATTTGATGGGTCCCACTCACTTTAGATTCCGGAAGAGCCGGGCAGTCAGCCCAAAAGTGTTCTGGGCTGCCACAGTACAAACACAGGTGATTCTGGAGCCGGTGTTGTTGCTCCCCAGGAGTCAGTTGTCCGTGCCTGAGTTGCATCGGCTCCTACTCCTCATCCTGGGTAGGGGCGACGGGAGAGGGCTGCTTGCTGCGAGGATTCCTGTTGCAGGCTAGGTCATCAATAGCCACTGCTGTTTCAGAGAAGAAGTCCAACTTCCAGTACTCCCCTCTATACGTGAGTTCTGCTCTCATCCTGGGGCTCAACCCATGCCACAAGCTTGCCAGGATGGATGCCTCATTCCAACCGCTTTGTTCTGCCAGAGTCCAAAATTCTAGAGAATACTCAGCCACAGAGCGGTTACCTTCTCTGAGCTCCATCAGGCAATCACCAGCAGCACGTGCTGACAAGGGGTGGCCGAACACCCCTTGGAAGCTTTTTTTAAAATCGGCATACGTGGTCTGGGAGCAATTCTCCCATGCAGCCATTGCCCACAGCAGTGCCGGACCGGTCAAGAGTGCGAGGGGATAAGTTATCTTGCTCTGATCAGATTGATATACCTGGGGCAGGCTGGCAAAGATAAGTTTGCACTGCATAAGGAACCCCTGACAGTGATACAGAGAACCATCATACTGTTGTAGAGTTGCCAGGGAGGGTCCTGTTCTGGGATAGAAGGAGGGGTGGGGCGGGTGGCACAGCTGCTCCTTCGGCGCTGTCAGGCTCCGTCAGAGTTACCACTCCTTTTTCCTGTAATGCCTGAACCAGCTCCTGGAAAGCCTCAGTGAGACGGTTCAGTCCTTGATCATGTGATTCCAGCAACGTGCCCTGGTCAGTGAGTGCGCGCTGTATATGCTCCAGCATTGCTGGGTCCGAAGGAGAGGCAGAACCTTCTGTCATGGTTTCCCCATGGAGAGAAGTGATGGATCCAATTGCAGGTGCTCAAGTGTTGATTCAAAGGGGCAGGTGAAATTTTGAAGTCCGAAAAACAGGAAAAGGGTCACCGAGAAGCAAACGAGGTTTCAGGGAAGATCCAGAAGACGTAGTCAGGAAATGAGCCGAGAGTCAGAAAACCAGGGAGACAATGACACGGAGGCAGACAAACAAAGGAACAGGGAACACAGAGGGAGCCAAGGAGAACAGTTGTACATAGTGGACGTAGTATGCTGAATGGTAGGTTCCGCGTCCGGGGCAGCCCTTTATACTTCAGTTCCTTGATCAGCCGCAGGTGTCTCTGGTTGTGTGGAAGCAGGGAGCATGACAGCAACAGTACTAACTGCACATTGCAATACTGAACGTACACACACACACACACACACACACACACACACACACACACACACACACATTTTCAGAACCGCTCGTCCCTTACGGGGTCACGGGGAACCAGAGCCTACCCGGTAACACAGGGCGTAAGGCCGGAGGGGGAAGGGGACGCACCCAGGACGGGACGCCAGTCCGTCACAAGGCACCCCAAGCGGGACTCGAACCCCAGACTCACTGGAGAGCAGGACTGCGGTCCAACCCACTGCACCACCGCACCCCCCTCTGAACGTACACCTTAAGTCAATGTCTGAAACAAGTATTCATCAACGTATCTGGGGACTTATTAAAGGTGAACGATTTAAAGATTGACCATAAATTGCTTTCCATATCCAGACTGCACGCATAAAAACAAACTCTCTGCCTTAAAAGTCAGTGAAAAAAAGCTTTGTGACAATTATATTGCTGAGCTGATGTCACGTTCTCCGCATCTGGCACATCTGCGACACCTGCTGTTCCCTGATGGGAGTGACAATAAAGAGGGAAGCCGAGGAAGCCCAGATGCGGAACCTTGTTTTGCCTCCTTGTTTCCCTGCAAACCGTGTTACCAAGAAACCCATCCCGACTTCGACCCTTTGCTTGATTCTTCCTGACCACGTTCTGTGCCTAGCCCTTTGTACTCCGTTTGCCGATCGCCTGACCCTCGCCTGCCCCTCGACTCTGATTATGGATTCTGATTTGGCTTCCGTGCACGTCGATCCGAGAACTCTGCACTTGAGTCCGTCCGCGCTACGCGCAACTGTGACAGTTGACTGTATTTGGAGTTGTTAATGATCCACCACTCTGGATAGTGCTGTAGTGTTTTGGGCTTTGACCTTTGGTCTCGTTACAAACACTAAACTGTGTTCCAAAACACGAAGTGATAGATTTCAAAACACCCATCCATTTTTGGATCCAACATCTATGAGTATCTAATAGTTTAAGTACTGAGGAACAGCTCATGAACATTTTCAACAAATGGAGGAAGAGGGTTAAATCAGGCAATATTCATAAATTGCACAAAGGCATGACTACAAACTATGTGTGTTTTACACCAACCAAGTGTCTTGCTTGGTTTCACAAAGCCTGCCTTTCTATTCCAGATCTGTTGCACTAAACAGCAGCAAATTTCTCATCAGTGAACAATGTGAAATCCAGACTACACAAATTATTTGAAGGCCCGTCTCCACGTGTGTGAAACCATGATTTTAATGTGTGTGTAAACGTGTGCGTTTCCAGATTACGCAGTGTACTTACAGCGGGTTGCACAGTGAAAGTGCAGGAAGCAATAAAGAGAAGGTCATCACCCAAAGGACTTCCATCTTCACAGGCATCTTGCCTCCCTGGTGGCTTTGCAGTGCTTGTGTTCCTCTGAGGACAGTGTTTTATACCCACACACTCCTTTCCAACCACCTCTGCTACTGTCTGTCTGGATAAACATTCCCAACCCCGTGATGTCCCTGTTTCCAGTAGAGCGGTTGTGAAAAAAACATAGTTTCTGAAATCATTCGGGGAGGTGCTGTAATGTCATTGACAAAGGCAGGATGGTGGATCCAAGTGCAATAATTTACAGTGAAGCAAGTGCACATAGACAATACACTGATACAATTTAATGGTCAATACACAAGGTATTTGTGTAACTTCTATTTTCTAAAACTTCTCCATTGCAAAGTGAAAATTTCCTGTGTTTTCTCTTCCTGCCGTGAGCTGGCAGCAAAACATACTGAGACAGAAGAGAAATGTTTGGTGCTGTTTGTCGGGAGGGAGGGTACCTTCATGAAGTTGTGCAAGATCACTTTCACTCAGTGTATTTTGAAAACTCTAAGAACACTAACAGAATGCCAGAACTGAGCAGGTTCAACTGGAGCAAGTGCGAGTGTCACAGACTGAGCTGTGACAGGCAAGTTGGTTGCAAGGAATCAGTAAGATGCCGGCAAAATACCATCAATGAAGTGCTGAACCTTGTTGCTGTTGTTGCCTGTCACATGCATTTCATTTTGTACTGCTACATTGCTTGTTCTGGTTTAGTATTCTATTTAGCACTTTCTGTTTGAACTAGATTGGGTGCTGGGAAAGGCCTACCGGTATCTGTCTGTTTGTCATTAATTAATAACATTTCTTTCATCAACGTATGACAAGTACATCTAATTGGTTGTGAAAAGTAAATGCATTTACTGTTTTTAAAAATAGAGGGGGTGCGGTGGCGCAGTGGGTTGGACCACAGTCCTGCTCTCCGGTGGGTCTGGGGTTCGAGTCCCGCTTGGGGTGCCTTGCGACGGACTGGCGTCCCGTCCTGGGTGTGTCCCCTCCCCCTCCAGCCTTACGCCCTGAGTTGCCGGGTTAGGCTCCGGTTCCCCGTGACCCCGTATGGGACAAGCGGTTCTGAAAATGTGTGTGTGTGTGTGTTTTTAAAAATCATTTCTGTAAACTTTTTGCTTACCATACAGCTATCTGGCATTCTGTGGTGTTTGGTACCTTGTATTGCAAACCAGATGGAGTGAACCATTTGGGGTATATCTAGGTGGGAGTCCTTGGGCACAACCAACTAGACAGGGGTGTTTTATTGTGTAATGTGATGAATGTTTTTATAAGTTGTAACGTAGGGAAATTTATAGTAGAAAATGTTTTGTATTGTTTGTATGTTTTAGTATTTATGTTGGATGTAATTTTTTTTTGGGGGGGGGGTCACGGTGGGTTGGACCGGGTCCTGCTCTCCGGTGGGTCTGGGGTTTGAGTCCCGCCTGGGGTGCCTTGTGACTTACTGGTGTCCTGTCCTGGGTGCGTCCCCTCCCCCTCTGGCCTTACGCCCTGTGCTGCCTGGTTAGGCTCCGGTTCCCAGCGACCCCGTATGGGACAAGCAGTTCAGAAAATGTGTGTGTGTGTGTGTGTGATTTTTGGGGAAATGTACTTTGGAATAGTTGAGGCTGTTATGGTATAACCAGAAGGGTGGAGTTACTGCTATATAAGTTTGTATTACGGCACTAGAGGAGGTGGCCAATTGATGCAAACTTATGCAGACAGACTCTCATGCAGTAAACAGGAGACCTATGCATTGCTGTTGATGCAAGGGGTTAAGCCCAGGGTTCATAGGCCTCATGTTCTTTGTAACTTAATGTTTGTTTTGTACTTGGCAGGGGTTAATGTCTTTTGAAGAATACCTTTTAGTAAAGAAAAATAAACCCTTTTTGGTCCAACCACTTCAATTCTCCACTGCTGCCTCAATCCGTCATCCATACCCCCACAGCGAGTATTAGCAAGAACAGGTGTCACTTTTATAGCAAGGACTGTGAATCCAGGGCTGGTCTCCGTGTTCTGTTCTTGCAGTAGATCCACCAAGCAGAGAGTTATAACCAGGAACGTGACAAGGACTGGATTGTTTGGGCTCACAAACCAGACCTGGAACATCAAAATTAGTCCATAACCCTTCCCCCCACCCCGTACCAGGGTTTCTCTGCCCACTAGTTTACACATTTTAAATTATTATGTTTGAAAACACCTCGGTCTTAATCCCAGCCACAACTGAGTAATTTATCTGAAAAGAGACCTGTGTGTCTCAGGAGAGGAGATGGAATGTCTTCTGTATGACAGTCACACAGGACAGTTAAAGACGGGTCCACCAGCGGTCAACACTTCGGAGATCCCATCAATACATCCTATACACATTTCCCAGAATGACTGAGCTGAACTGAACTGACCACAAAAATAAATAGAGCATATGATCAAATATACCCTTTAATCCCTATGTTAACTGTTACTTAAAACAAGGATTGAAGGGGTTGAAACCGCGGACAGTGGAAGCTTCAGGGGAGCTTATGTTTTTACTGCGGGAACAATGACCAATTCCATGCTTCTAAATGAATTGTGCTATTGATCTCTCACCAAGTATGATATCACCAGGAGAATAAGCTGTCCTCTTTAGGACACTATGAATATCTTGCGATGCCTTTTGGCTTGGTTAATGCACCCTCGTCTTCCAACCTGTCAATGACATTCTCAGAGAATGCATTTTGTGTTAGTCTACCTAGATATCTTCATTTTCTCTCAATGAGTGGAGGCGCAAATGGCACATGTTCAGCAGGTCTTCAAACGGTTATTGAATAATGGATTGTAAGTTAAAGGTGAAAAGTGTCCGTTCCGCAAAGAACAAGTGCAATTCTTGTGTTTCATTCTCAACAAGCAGGGGGTGGAGATGAACTCATGGAAAGCTCAGGTGGTCGTAAATTGGCTGCAACCCAAAATGGTAATGGAATTTTAGTGGTGTTTTTGGGTTTTGCTATCTTGTTGTGGATGTAGATGACTCCATGGTAGTGATAGGAGCAGTTTAATCTGGACATCAGGGTATCCCTCCAAGATTATATCCACGTGCATATTTCTCACATGAGCTGCGCTACAGAAAGTAATTATAATATAGGTAGTTGATAATTATTGACTATTAAGCTCTCACTGGAAGAATGGAGACAGGGGCACTCATCCTTTTGTAATGTTCACAGACCAATGGAACTTTGAATACCTGTAGAAGGCTCAAGGATAAAAGCTTCAGCAAGTGCAATGGGGTTTGTCCTTCATCTGTTTCTGGTTTATTCTCCTACCACCCTGGTTCCAAGAACAGCAAGGTAGACTGTAGTGTCCGGACGGAAGTACGACATGGACAAGCGTTGTTGTTATGTCTGAACACAGATGAAAAGTAAAATGACCCCAAGTCCAGAGTGTATTTGGAAGTGCACAGTGCAAACTGTAAAGTACTGGGTAGAGGTGAAACAATGAACGCAGGACAAAGAGAGACACAATGTATTTGCAGAGAGGTGAAAAGTGAAACATGAATCTCTGAATACGACTTGAACACGGAGGCGTAACGAAATACTGGACTGGAACACTGGACCAGGACTGGAGAACAAGAGGCAGGAGTAAACAGGGTACTCGGGACTGGAATATAAACACCCATGGAACAAACTGAGGAAACAGGTAACTAGTGATTGCCAAAAGAGCACAATAGAAGCGATGATTAAGAACCCGCAATCTATCCTCTGCAGCTTGCTCCTTTTATACCTCAGCGGCTACCAGATTGGGAACAGGTGCATGGGTCTGGGCTAGCAGCATGGAGTGATGTCTCCTCTAGCCTGTAGTGGTATTATCTCTGAGGATCATGATACAGATCCTCTTCCTAGGCAATGCAAGAGAAGTCAAAATCCTTCCCCTCCTGACATCATCCTCCCTGCCTTCTGTTTCGCAGCTCTAGTTAAACGGCAATTTCTAAAAGAGCTCAAGATAGCACAGACATGGGACCCCAGATCAGCCAACCAACAAAAGGATAAGGAACACGTACCTGCATCCATGCAGATCTTCCTGCATCTTTGGATCCATGATTCCACAGGCACTGGACACCCAGAGCTGGTAAGACACTTCAGCCGATATATCAGAAAATTTGTTGGCCAAATCTTACAGACGGTATCAGGGCATTTGCATCATGTGAGATATGTTCACAATCAAAAACACCTTCATCATCAAAGACCTATAGGCTTACTAGAATCCCTGTCCACTTTTGTCCAGCGTAGCTATTGATTTCTTCAGGGACCCAGCAAATTAGAAGGGAATACCACCATCCTTGTTGTCATAGACAGATTTTCTAAGGCTTTTTTTTAATCCCTTTATATCAGTTAGCCACCATGCTGCAGTCCACAGAATTGTTATGCCACCATGTCTTTAAATTATACAGCCTACTCAAGGATATAGTCTCCAACAGAAGACCCCAATTTACTTCTTGGGTATGGAAGGCCTTCAGGGAGAGATGGAGGGTGTCTGTTAGCACACACACATACATACACACACACACACACACACACACACACACACAGTGTCTGAAACTGCTTGTTCCAAGTGGGGTCGCCTGACATATTATTCACAGGCAAACAGACAAGTGGAACGACAGAATCATTAAATTGGCCAGTACCTATGTAGCTATTTTAACCTGCCCAAGTGGGCTGGACCAGTTCCTGCTGTAGGAATCCACAATTCAGGGTCACTCTGAGATCATTTGATCCTCTGTCTGTCCCATGTTGTCCCATGTGATAACATCAGGGTAATACACATTGCTTGTGGGCATTCAAGACAACATCTGTTGAATAATCAGAACAAACTTATAGCTGAATGGGTCTGCCTGTTGATGTGATCACAGTGATTGCTTGTGATTGTTTGCATCTTAATGAAACTGTGTGAGAATGCTGACATATCCCAGTTCTTGTTACTGGATAGTGGTCAGACCATTTGGTGATGAGGAAGTTTGGGGTGGCTAGCAGTCGGGGGTTGGTTCTTGTGAAGGCTTCCTTGCCTTTGATGCTTTATTTGAGGGTATCATCTCTAAAGCTTTGTGTAAGGTCACACCTTTTAGGACTGCCCACTGAATGCCTATAAAATCACAATGTATGTCTCCCTTAGACTTGATGACTACAGCGCGAAACGGCACGTTCTGATGTTGTGGACTGATGCTCTTGTCAGCAGTAAAAGAATCCTGCTGAAGATATATCCAAGTCTCCTGGTCTCCTCTCTGCAAAATTCCCAACACTGCCTTAGGCCAAATGCATCCAGAACTCAGTCACTCCTGGCTTATTTAAATTCTGCACTTGGCTCCAATCACAATCCCACCTCGGAGTTATCAATGAGAGCCCCGATGTGGTGGAATGAACGTCCTGTCTTCTTCAAGCCTGCTGAATTCCTTTGTAGATTCCAGAAGGTTCTGGATCTCCTTTGAAACCACACCTCTCTTGAATTGCTTATCACCTTTTTATTTCCGAGAAATTTTTATGGTAGGTACTAATATAATGCACCCTGGAAAAAAGGTGGTATTGGAGAAACTGACTGTGCTTCGACAATTGTGGGTCAGCAGCTACAGGTCTGATTCTGAAAATGCATAGAAGTTCTCCAAATATTACAGCAGCCATGGTCCAATCACAATTGTTTAGGACTAAGGGACAGTTGCTCATCGTCGACACATGGACTCTGCAAGATGATCTTTTTTTAGACTGTGCTTTCAGAGGTTGCATTTTTTTTTCTTTTACCGAGTTGGGGAAGAGTTAGATGAGTTTTAACTCTGAGTTGTATGGCACTTTGGAGAAAAGCATCTGCTAAATTAATACATGGAAGTGTAATAAGATAACGTGACACAATGTTTTAAGAACTTTAATTTGTATTCTTCTGCGATCTGTTCTTTTTTAAAACACCATGCTGTGTATTTTATACTTTTTGGGTGAAAGGCTGTTACAAAACAGGCCAATATATGAGCCAGAACAATTCTGTTGTCCAGCAGAAGAAAAAGTTCCAGCATATTTAAATTGCATCTTTATTCTCTTTTGCTAGCTGTGTACCAGCTTTGGTGGGGCAGAAATCTACAAAATCCTGATTTTACTAGAATGCTTTTACATCATGAAGGGGGTGCGGTGGTGCAGTGGATTTGGCCAGGGCTGGCTCTCTAGTGGGTCTGGGGTTCGAGTCCTGCCTGGGGAGCCTTGTGAAAGACTGGCGTCCCATCCTGGGTGTGTCCCCTCCTTCTCTGGCCTTATGCTCTGTGTTGCTGGGTTAGGTTCCAGCTTGCTGTGACCCTGCTCAGGACAAGTGGTTTCAGACTGTGTGTGTGTGTGTGTGTGTGTGTGTGTGTGTGTGTGTGTGTGTGTGTGTGTGTGTGTGTGTGTGTGTGTGTGTGTTTATGCTTTTACATCATGTTCCCTGTAAGAAAACAACAGCATGTGACACTACTGGAATATCTGACAATGTGAATGGACAGAAGGCAAAACCTGGAACTAAAGAAACAAACTAATGTCAGACTGCAGCTCAGTTGGGGCATCCAAAGTTAAACAGGTCATTGGTGAAATTTGTGATTTCAAGGCAAGTCTGTTGGTATTTCTCCATCTGGCACTCTTCAGGTGTTGGCCAGTACTCAATCCAGGTACCATCTCCCACCATGTACGTCATGCTGCAAGAGAGAGACTCCTTAAAAGGCAAATGCACTGACTTCTTGTGTGACAAATGTTTGTGTTTTGTCAACTGTATGAAAATTTTTTTTTATTCATTTAAATTCAGTTGCAATGTCTTCATGTCTCTTTTTCTAAATGTATGCTTATTTCAAAGCAGACATAATCACTGAAGGGGTTGCAGTGGCGCAGTGGGTTGGACCTGGTCCTGCTCTTCAGTGGGTCTGGGGTTTGAGTCCCACTTGGGGTGCCTTGTGGTGAACTGGTGTCCCGTCCTGGGTTTGTCCCCTCCCACTCCGGCCTTACGCCCTGTGTTACCGGGCAGGCTCTGGTTCCCTGTGACCCCGTATGGGACAAGCGGTTCCGATAATAACCACTGCTTACACTGAAAACACTGCAATAGATGATATTACTTCTGATTTGATGGAACAGAAATGTGGGACTGTCTTAAATAAACTCACGTGCAGTTTATAGCTTATCTGTGATGGTCTTGAATGTTGCTCATATTTATGGGATGAACTGGACAATGATCCCAACTGGAAAGCAATGATCTCTCTCTCTCTCTCTCTCTCACTCACTCACTCACTTTCCTGAAGTGCCTGTCCAAGTCAGAATTGCAGTGGTCCAGAGCCTATCCCAGAAGCACTGGGTACAAAGCTAAGCAGGGTAACCTTTGGACGAGGCACTAGTCCACTGCAGACTAGCCACACACACAGACAGGCACTTGCATAATCACACAGTACAAGCCATTTGGAATCACTAATCCACCTGAAACGCATGTCTTTGGACTGTGGGAGAAAACCAGAGTGCTGAGAGGAATCCCACATGGACAGAGGGAGACCTTGTAAACTCACAGCCTGAGCTGGATTTCAGTGTTCTTTGTAACTGTCCCACAACACAGAGTTCTTACCTCTTGCCCTCTCCCATGATGAGGTGAGCAGACTTGCCCATAAGTAGGTACATTTTCTTCTCAAGCAGATTGATTGCCTCCCTACAGTAGGGATGGGATATAAACATGCGCTCCTTCCACTGCACTTCAGTGTCAGTGCCTGCCGGAAACACAGCGAGAGAATGAGATGGTGGTGGATTTTCTGGATAAAGAAGGACCTCCATAGGTTATGTGGAAATGGGCGGACTGTACCTTCTTTAATCACTTCCAGTATCTTGATGGTGAACCGATCCAAGGAGTCACTCACTTCTGCACGAACCACCTGAACTTTGTAAACTGAAAGAAGAAGGTTAAGCTCATTTGTTGGCACCTTTGTTTCAGCTTGTTTTTGCTTTATTCAGCATCAAAAACCTTGATGACTATTTCAACGACACTTGGGGTTCTGGTGAGAAAGAAGGCCTGTACCATAGTCTACTTCTGCTGTGCAGGCTTCTGTAATGCGGTCCAGGTCCCTGTTCTTCCCAAGTTTCTTCTGCATGCTGCAGTTCTCTGTGCAAGTAAAAAAAGGAAATTTTTTTTTTTTTGAGAAATCTGGCAGGTCCGATGCGATTCAATTCTGTATTTTGATCTTCCGGGCACAAGGAGGCCTCTGCCTCACCTTCGGCACAACGACAGACATCATCGTGGCAAATGCGGTTGAGGGCTCCATCCTTCTTCTCTGGATGGTAGAACTTTGTGCAGCGATTTTCTGCAACAAAAATAGCAGGTTGTACCTTCCTTAATTCTTCTGACACTTTTCTAGAATGTTAGCTTCTGTATTAAACTCATTAAAATGATTTATCTGTTTCTGCAGCCTGGTCATTTCCATTGTATCATTTTGGAGAAAGAAACTTCCTCACAGGTGCTACAGGAGGAGTGTGATTCAGGCCTGATCTTTTTTTTTTTTCTTTGCAAGGTGTGACATCAACTACGTATCGCTTCCCGAAACACAAAATGTGTGGTAGACACTGCGTTGGTTAATGACTGCCATCATTGTTGAAAGTTATATTGAGGACCTTAAATTACTTAAATATCTATCTGTGTGAAAGCAGAGTCCACGAACAGAAGAAACTCTGTGGTTCATTTGACTCCAAACATACAAGGCTGTAACTGACCCATGGCGTAGTACTCATATACAGTAACTGCTGCAGGCTGGATCAGGCCAATTTTCTGCATCTTGTGCATTCTGAAGACCACTCTGTCAGGTAAGTTGCGAGAGACCTGAGAAGGATAAGAATTTGAGGAGAGGAGACTGTCACTCTGTAGGACTAAGCAGAAGCGAGCAACAGCTAAGGAGTAACCGCTGTTAAAAGGTACCTTGTCCATGTAGAGGATGAGGGAGCCCTTCTCAGACAGCTGCTTGTCCATCTCAAACTTCTGAACGTACCTGTCCTTTCCTCTGGTTAACTGTTGGAGAGGTGTGGAAAGCAAGACTGTTAAATCCCAGGCCAAAGCACTTGTCAATCTGAATTCTTTCTTAGCTCCTATTTCGCCTCCTTGTCTCGTCTTCTGTGTCACTGTACTGACGTCTTTTGGAGTTCAGTTTCAAGCAGACGAGCACGTTACCGCTCTCAGGTCTTCCTCATCTGCCACAAAGCCTGTGAGGAGAGTGATGTCCAGAATCGACATGGTGGCGTCCCTCTCAGTGGACAGGAACCTGGTAAGAAAGCAAACATGACTCAATAAACACCACATAAACTGAGTGATGCACAAACAAGGCAAACCAATTTTAATTCCCAAAATTGTTCACAACATTGAAAGTATAAATGTGCCATTTTTAATTTTTGCTCTTTTTAAAAGTTAATTACTTACCCAACGTCAATCTCAAGTTTGTATGTTTCTAAGACATCCTCATTTTTAGCTGTAAAAGCAAGTGGAAAATAATGTGTATAATTGTGGTTGATCAAAACTCCAGGTTGACAGAAAGTCTGTTTTGTTCTGTGTGTATGATATGTGTGATATGCAGAACTGTTTTCACTTCCTTGCCAGGACATTAATAGATACCTGGGATTCTTGTCAGTTTCACAGCCAGTTCAAAGTTTTTACAGTTTTGCTTCTCTTCAGTAGGAATGGTGTTGTACAGGGTCATGACCTGCAAGAAAATGTCTCTTTAATTTTGCTGCATTGCTTTTAATAACAGATGTTTACACCTTAATATATTCTCTGAACAGATGCATCTTCTCTGAATATTAGAGGGTTTGATGCATTTCAGGGAGACCACCTGCTCCACCTGGGACAGACCTCCAAGTCTCCTGTCAACATCCTCTTTACTCAGTACATTTTTGCAAAATAAGAAAACATTGGCATATAAAATACAAGTTGGAAATCATCATATGCATTACACATGGTTAAAAGCAGAAAGACATTATTGAACGTTTAGCTAGTTCTGCTACTGATAAAGCTTTTTATTATGAAGAAAAATTACAAGAAAGGACACACAAGGAAAAGAGCCCCACGGAAAATGACGTAAAGCCGTCTCTGCAACTGCTCTTGCCCCTGAACCTTCCACCGCAGAGCTCAGAAACTGCTCGTGTCCAAATTGGAGGGCGTCACTGATGGCCTGAAATGATTCACTCTTCTGTAGACCCTTGGTCTTTACTACTTGTTTCCCCATAAGAAACAATGGGGATTTCATCTCCTCCCAATGACACCTTCATTGAACAAATGAACCCCTTTAGTTCACTCAGTAAGGTTTTTGTGTCATAAAGCTAATTGGAGAATCTTTGTGCCCCCTGATGAACCAGAAGGGTATTTTCGCTCACCGAAACGGTCCCCTGGCCCACTCCTGTGGCTGTGATGTTGAGGTCCTGATCCACTCGGGTCTGTTGGAACAAATTTGGACAGTTTTTTTGTGCACTGTCTGGTTGCACGTTGAATTCTATGTACCTGGCACACTCTTTTTCACCTTTGCTCAGACAGTTTAACCTTCTCACTAGCAAATAATAAATGTGTCATGAGGCAGCACGCTATTTGACAACTTCTTAAATCCAGCTTCCTCAACTGCTCCAGCATCTGCAGCTCACCTTGAGAGAACGGGTGAGGAAGGCGTTGTTCTTGTTGAAAGTGTACGCAATGGGTCTGCTGCGACCGGCCACACTGATATCCACAAAAAGGTCGATGTCCTTTACAGGACCCACATCCATGTGGTACTGAGCCACTGCCTGGAAAACTATGATGGTGGCCTGTAGGCATCAGCAGAGAATAAAATTTAGTTTTTTGGTAGCTGATTACATTCAAAGTCTTATTCTTCTTATCCTTTTTGTCTTTGCTGTATGTTGCAAAAATCTGATCTTTATGTCGAACTTTGACCTGCTCCAATCCCAACAGCTCCAAGGCCAGGTGCCCTGTCCTCCGTACCTGGGTAGAGCCGTATCCACCACCGTAGAAGCGCTGTTGTGTCAGCCACTCCACCACTTTGCCTGCCTTGTCAAACTCCTTAGCCTTGACCAGAGTCAGCAGTGCATATCCTGTGGCCTCCAGGGTGAAGAGATGGCTGTTCATGTCAGGCCAGTGGGATTTGTCTGCAGAAACAGCTTGAATGTCTGCAAAATTCTCTTGAGTAACCTGACCAAATATTATTTTTCATCTCAAGGCAAACACCATCACCACTATTTTACTTTCTGCCCCTATAGCAGCGTCTTACCTGGGGAGGCAAACTTGAACAAGATATCCAGCTGGTTCTGTCCCTCGTTGGCCAGGGCATAAGATGTCATTGCCACGGCATAGGAGTTAGTGAGGCTGTTGATCCTGCGTGACAGGAACTCCTGGGCTTTCTTTATGCCGTCTGGAAGGCTCTACAAAGAAGAAAGCAGCGTCCCAAGAGTGTCTCCTGTATAGCCTGCAAGTGTGCTTGGATATACAATAGTCAGTATCACGGTTCCTTGTGGTACTAGACATAAAGTTTTGAAAACACAAATGTTTCTTTGTTAAAAAAATTTGTTTTTAATCATATTTTCATCACCTTCCTAATTTCTACATTTTCTGGCTGTATCAGAGTGAACATGAACAGTGTTTGCCATCTGAATTTATAGTCGATATTCAATCCATTACTTGTAAGTGTTATAACCTAGATGTGAAGTGTTACGTAGGTTATGGCAATCTGCATTAACTCAGCATGGGGGACTTAGCTTGTGGAGCCTTTGGGAAACCAGGAAAATGTACTTACAGCGACTCTCTCCACTCCGCAGATGGGCTGCGCTTCCTGCAGCGCGATGAGGACGAAGGCAGTCAGGGAAGCATCGGCGTCCTTCCCTCTCACATTGCCCTGTGGGTGAGAGACAGAACCCAGCGAATGTCTTTCTTCTCCAGAGCACAGTGTTGTATCTCTGTAGTGCTTACATATAAGCACACTGCCTCACACACACTTTATTGTCAGTGCTCTGTATAGCCGGGTTTGTAAGAGCTGCTGTTTTCACTTTAAATTCTCAGCTGTTCTTCTGAATTTTTTCTGCAGTTAGCTCAAGGTTCTCTGGTGCTCCCATCCTTTGTTTATATTGTACGGTTAAATACATGTTTTTCATCGAAAACGGGGATGACTGCGAGGAGCTCATAAACATAGAAGATTCGGTTACATTGGATCTCTGCACTAAAGGCCAGTCTGTCTGACATCTGTGGTTATGAAGGTTGTAAGATCTGCAGACGATATGACAATAAAAGGCCTCAACTCCAACAATTACGAGACCAGTTGCCATAGTGAGGTAGACCTGCTACTGTCTAGTGTTTAACCTTGAGCTCAATGATATTAAGACACTGAAGATGCTGCTCGACTCCTGCAGACAGCCTCCCCTTTGGAAATCAAAATCCAGACTGTATCTGTGGTCAAATCATTTAAATTCTTGGGGACCACCTTTACCAACAGCTTGAAGTGGGACTAGTGCGACAAGCATATCTCTTATCAAGAAAGCCGGATGAGACTGGTCTTCCTGCCAGGTCAGGTCAGGAAGCTCAGATTCTCACAGCACAACTTGATGAACATCTACCCAACCACTATTGTGAATGTTTGAACTTCCTCCATCACAATCTTGTTTCCTCTGCCTCATCTTTCTCAAAGACAATGCTGCAGCAAGTGGTCTACTCTGCTAAGAAGATTACTGGCTGACACTATCAATAAAAGACCTTTTCAGTGCCAGAATGAAGAAGAGAATTGGCAAGATTTCTGCAGATTCCATGAATCCCATCAGTGACCTCTTCACCAAACTGTCATCTTAGAGGTAGTAGAAATCCATCATAACACAGACTTCACTTCAGCTTCTTTCTTAAGGACATCCATCTCCTCAGTAAAACCACCCAGGTGTACCTACCCCCTCAACCACTTCTGATCATGACCTAAACCTTGTATGTCCTTGCACTACCGCTCTCGTTTGCACACAGTAGTCATTTGCAGCCTGCTGTCAGTTGCACTGTAGTACGTTAGTTGCACTACTGCTAGTGTTTGCAATCCTGTCGCTGTCTGATTTTTTTTGTTCTTGCACATAGTGACTGTTTTTTACATCGTTATCGTCTTTTCCTTTGCCGTCTTGTATATTGCTATTGTCTTGGGTTCATGTCAAATTCTGGTATGGTATGCACTGGTAGTAAAGGGTTCTGAGTTAGATGTTATCATTCCTTTGTTGCATTCTTTATTTTTCTCCCAGACTTATCTTCACATAGATGTCTTGACTGAAAGAAGGGACTCGTAAACACATACCATCATCTCTGTATGATAGCCTGGAGCATCTTCTTTGAAGGAACCATCGGCCTGCTGTGCGTTCAGGATCAACCACTTGGCGGCACTACAGATCACATCTTCCTCGATGCTAATGAGTTTGTACGCCATTGAAAACACCTTGGTCACGTAGGCAGTTAACCTGGAGGGTGTGGTGTCATAAAGCAGAACGTTTACAAGAAGTCTTAGATGTCAAGTTGAAGATGCAAGGTCTGCCTTCGATAAGAAACCACTTACCAGGTGCTGCTCGGCCTGCCTTTCCAGGGAGCGTATGACCCATCAGTTTTGCGATATGTCAACTCCTGGACGTACCCTGCACATCAAGGTAGCAAAAAATATGGTTGTATGGTGTGGACATTTTTCTGGTTGTTTTTTGATGTTCAGGCTATCTGTATAGGGTAGTTTGTTGGAATACTGCATTCATTCCAGGTGCTCATCGACCCATGCCAATGCTCTGTATACACTATAATGCATCTGGTTGTGGGTTCTCACCTTGGCCAATGTACTTGATGGCCGTCTCTCGCTTCTCCACCCCAGCTTTCTCCCATTGGCCTGTGTTGTCCAGATAGTGTGTGGCGATTACAGGTCCTGTGAGGCCAATCATGTTCTGCTCACCACTTCCAGATGGTTGCATGATTAGATTCCCCAGAGGTGAGCCGCTGATGGCTTCCTGGATGGTCTGATGCAGTAGCTCACCTGAGTGTCAAAAGTTATACATGAAAGTCACTATTTCATGTATTAATATGCAGCATTCAGCCTTGGCAAGTATATCACTTCTCTTTTAGACTAAATATGTGAAGACTAAATTACTTCTGAAAAAAGTCAAACAACCCAGTGTGTGGAGCAGAGACAGTTTGTGTTTAGTGAAAGGACACATGGAGTACATAAATCATCTGTCATTTCTCCCCCTTGAAATAGCTATAAAATGTTGTCCTGTTATGTCGGTGCTGGACTGCTGACCTGTGACAGTAATGTAGGTCTCAGCAGGTGAACCTGGCACTTGGTTATGTGGGTTAGTCCCCTTGATCATCTCAAACTGCTTGCCATCTGACAGAACCATGCAAAACAGTTAAGCCTCTTGTTAAATCCATGGCCCAGTCTGGCAATTTAAAAAGATGTGTCTTTTAATCAAATAAAGACCATGGCATAACCCTGTGAGAGACTTACTGTGTTTCGTTGGATCTAGAACAATTGTTTTGATCTCCTTTTTGACCCGCATTCCTTCAGACTGAGGTAAAACATGGGAACAGAGGTTGGTGGCATCTTTTTTTTAACAAAGGAACCCCTGAAAAATGGTCTTTTTCTTATTATTTCACAATTTGTCAGTTTCTCAAGTTCTACAAATGCATTGGAATGTAAATATGCAGAGAAGAAGAAAGACACTGACCACTACCCGCAGGTTCTTCTTCACACCGTCAGTGATGTCAGAATCGTAGATGGTAGCGTTCACCTCAATAGAGTGTTCTCCAATAGCCATGGGGATGATGACAAAAGGGACGGACACTGAGGACATGGGAGGCACCTCCACCTCTTCCCGGTACCTTCTCTTCTTGCTGGCTGCACTACACACATTCTCTGTCTCCATCAAGTCTACACGCACCTGTAGAGGAGAATGTGACGGGAGGATGTTACACTCAAGGCCAGGAGGATGGAGCAGCAGAAGATCCACGGGAACCGCAAGACCTCATACCTTCAAATTATCTTCTACGTAGTTGTAAAGCACAGCTTTGATCTCAAGCTGCTCGTTCCGCACCGCAGAGTACGGCAACTTGAGGTCGATGAAGAAGTTCTTCATCACGGTCATTTCAAAGGGATCAGCCATGCAGATTCCTGCACACAGACAGGAGAAGGGAAGAGACTTTAGGTGTTGCACTTGCTGAAGGACACGCGTCTCTACACATTTTTATCTGCGTCTGTATCCATGAATTGAGAGACAGTAGTGTTGTTGGTAAAGACAGTGAGCTGTGACAAAGGGTTGCAGTAAAAGGCCAGAGGTGGAGGGGGAGTGATTTTCTCTTCAACACTTTCAAAAGTGTCAATGTTTTGCTATATGGAAATTTAAAGAGCATAATATTTTGCTGGATCAGTTCAAAAGTTGATATTCCAGAAATGTGGTAACAATGATGATAAGAAGGTTTCATTGAATGGTGCAATCCCAGCAACATGGCATGAGGCCACAGACCCAGTAATACAGATGAGACAATACTTCTAATGAGACCATATGGAGTCTCTTTTAACTTGTACTTATATTTTTTCATCTGTGACCTTTATTCAAGGTGACCTTAGAATGCCTCCTGGAGCAACCCCATGTGAACACAGAGAGAACATGCAAACGCCTCACAGTCTGAGTCCAAGGTGAATCCATGTCTGGGACCAGCCCAGGAGCTGTGAGGTACCATTAATTCCCACTGCAGCATTGGATTCAGCATGTTGCAGATAGAACAGCAAAAAAAGCAGTGATGAGTTGTTGGCGGGTCCAGCTCTTTGGCTCTTTCCCCAACATACAGGCTGCTTCCCGCTCCCTGTATTCCAGTTAATGGGAAACGCACGGAACACAGTGATTCTGGGTCGGGTGAGAAAGAGAGCGACGCAGGGACAAGCACCGTGAGTTCCGGAGAGGCCGATAGCGGTGACCTCCCAGGTGGTGATGGTGTCCTTCTGGAAACTTTTGATCTCGTGTGATGTGGAGGTGCTGGAGAATGACAGGAGACATGAGAAGACAGGCTGGATACACAGCGTGTAGACAACCGTGTGGAGGAACTACACAAGCTGCACAAGGGGTGTATGGGTCCGAATGTCACACAGCTCCTACCAGCGTGGGTTCTGTGGGGGGCAGTTTGGCAGCATCAACTCCTGCCACAGCCAGCTCTCGGGGAGCTGAATGTGGGACACAGTGTCTCTGTCCGAGAAGTAGTCGTCGTCACTCGCTGCGGAAACACACACAGAAGGTATAACAAAAGTAAAACAAAGACTTCTTTCTCCAGAATTTCAAAGTATGTAATTTTGTACCTGACAGCTAGCATACAGTACCGAAAAAAATTTTCGGTACCCCTCCCCGTTGTTTGCACTCCCGTCTGCTGCAATACAGCTAACTTAGGCATGTAACAGTAAAGGGGTGAATATTATCAACCCAGTTATGTTGTGTTTCATATTTATAATTAAGCTAATCCCTCCATTAGTGTTCTCTACGAAAAGAACTGAAGCAGCGCTGTAAGAGGTCATTAATACTGGACATGTTCTGTAATAGGTTAATGTCCTAAGACATTATGGCATGCAGTGCTAAGATTTGGATGGGGCAAAGAAGTTCACACAGCATTCATTGCGAAAGTTTATTTCAACACCGGCACACAAGAAAATAATTCTCTTGGTCCGAGGACCTTTTTTGTTGTGGATCTGCACCTCAAGCGACCCTTTCCAGCCTTCCCAGTCTGCCTAACACCCCTAGACTTTATCCCTTTGTCTCTTGGCAAACACAGTCACCCCATTATATTCCCTGTGCGTCCCCCCAGTGATTGAATACTTAATTCCAATTTTCCCCACAATCCAGCTATTTACAATACTCTTGTTTTCCCGCTCAAACTAACAGTAACGCGGGTCATTAAAAAATATTTATATGCATGTAATATGAGATCCCTCAGAGAGACAAGATCAAGGACAGCTGCTTGAGGTTGGTGTGTCAAATGGAGTTTTTGATTTTTTTCCCTTATTCTTTTATTTACAAGACGCTGGGTAGGAAGGAGGTAGTGAGGACTTTTGCGGTTTGCAGGTGATGTCATATTGGCCAGAGGTGTGCGCAATGTCTTTGGTTTGTTCTCTGTGTCCAACAGGATTCTACACTCACTCGCACTTTCCTCTGTATCTTGAAAACTGTGTGCTCACAAAACAATGCAAAATACAGCACTACACAGATGAATTACACCTTTTGTAACAGCAAAGAAACACTTGGTACCACAAGGAGTCTGTGTACAAAAGCATTTTTATCGCTACTTGTCACGACACTGAACAACAGCCTTAAGCCACAAATATTGGTTCAGTTCCATTTCAGTACCTTTCTATTACATGCAATGGTGGATTTCATTTCAGCTTCCCATATACAGTAATACAAACTGTGATTTATCATAACATGTTCAGTTAGTGGCCATTCAAACACAAAGGATTAAATATGAAAAAGTGACCAGTACTAGTATGTTGATTCCATGTAATGGTGAAAATTGAAGGGGAGGGGGGCGTGGTGGCGCGGTGGCGCAGTGGCGCAGTGGGTTGGACCGGGTCGGACCAGGTCCTGCTCTCTGGTGGGTCTCGGGTTCAAGTCCCGTTTGGGGTGCCTTGCGACGGACTGGCATCCCGTCCTGGGTGTGTCCCCTCCCCCTCCAGCCTTATGCCCTGTGTTGCCTGGTTAGGCTCCCCGCGACTCCGTATGGGACAAGCGGTTCAGATGTGTGGTGAGAATTGTGGGCAGTATAGTGTATGTCTTTTGCAATTTATACCATTAAAACATATTTTAGTTGATGGCCCAAACAAGGAGATGAGCCGTATTCTGAATAAAGAATGGTTACCCTTACCCTCTGAGCCACGACGTCGTCTCTTTGCAAGTGAAGGGCAGTCAGGCTCTGGAAGTGAACACAGAAAAGGAATGAATGTGGAAAATCTTCACATGCCAGTGAGGCTTTAAATTATGGAAATATAAATGTATGTTATATTTTATTATCTGAAAGATAGGTAGTATATTCATAGGCAAAGGGGAGCTGGTACAGTAATGGTGTCATGCCACCACCCTCGACCCAAACGACCACACCTGCCATGAATCAGAGCAGCAGGACTTAAAAGAAGCTGTGCTGACTCACCTAGTACGGAATCTCATAGAGACAACTGTCCTCCTTGGGTTTACGTCCTACACTCCATCATCCCTGGTTCCTGTTCCTCATTCCCTGGCTTCTGACCATTCGCCGCACCCTCTGACTTTGTCTACAGATTTCTGCTCTCACTCTGACTGCCAACCGCCTGACTCTTCACCCGTGCCCAACAAAGAGAACTCGTCTGATCCCTCGATTTCAGATAATCTTTCCTACACTTGGGTCTAACCCTCCCCGCATCCTCTGTTCTGTGAGACAGATGGTTACAGCTACAGCCTTTGAGTGCCAAAGGTTGCAGGTCTGAATCCTACTGTTCACTGCCGTACCCTTGAGCAAGGTACTTACCTCAAATTGCTCCAGTAAAACAACTCAACTGTACAAATGGGTAAATAGTTGTGAATACCTGAACATTTCAAGTCGCTCTGAAGAAAAGTGTCAGATAAATGATAAAATATAAATTTAATATGAGTATAGAAAACATAGTAGGGTACCATATTGCAATTTGACGTTCAGCAGTATGGCTATTTACACATGTTCTCCATGTGGGATCTGTCTGCAACTCCTGTCTTCTACCACCTCTCCTTAGGAATGGTGCTGCCATGATTTTTTTTTACCTTACACTTCCCTGTGTATGTGACAGTGAATATGTGTACGGGTGCTCTGCAATGGACTCGGGTCATCACTCGTCCAAAGTGCCGTGCGGATTGGTTCTGGCCCTCTGGATCACCAGAGCACTAGTCCAATAAATGATTACTGAATGCACGTTAACTTTAACGCTTCATACCTGATCGGGATCTGGTCTCCACATTTCCATTGGACAGAAACATGAGCCCAGCATCGTAGAACACCTCCATGCTGTTTTGTCCGCTTCCAGCTGTGCAGCCGACATCGTGCTTCTCAACTATGTCCCAGATCTGTATGTGCAGTGACACAGTGCATCTGATGTCAGCACTGCAGCTTCTGGACTCTGAGGACATTCCCTTCACCTCTGCATTTCGGAGACACAGAGAAACGTCCCTCCTTACCTTGGACTGACTCAGTCTGTGTTTGCTGTTCAGCACATAGACACCCTTGTCCACAGCGACCAACCCCACCTTCGCTCCAGGGTCACCTTCGATACTCAGCGTGAAGCTCTTACGTGGCTCATACTGAGACCTGGTGGATGTGACTTTGAGCTGTGAAAGAAGCAATAAATGAGAATTAATGGCAGAAATGAGAAATTAGTGATGCAAATGAAACATCAGAACTCGTGTTTTCATTTAGTACATGAAGGGAATGGAACTGCTCCCATATATGAACAAAACTTCATATAGCATGTCACTTTTGACAGTGGAGTCAGCTATAAACAGCAGTCTGTTCACTGAGTGGAAGGCTGTTGAATTAAGTAGTAAAGCTAAATTAATTTCAGCTGCTAATTCGACACCAGTAAAAGCTTTATAGTAATAGTCCCTTTAAAGAGGTTATAAAAAAACTTAGATATTTCCTTAATTAATATAGTATATACTGTAAGAATATTTAACATTTTGACTATGTTTAAAATTCTCTTAATTATTATCAGTAAGTGCAGTGCATAGACTGCATAAGACATGAGGCAGTGTACACCTGTGCAGGGAAGCCAGTCGATTGCAGAAATTTAAAATGACTGAAAAAAAAACATCTCGTTTTCAATGCAGACTGACTACTTCATACCATAAAACAAGTGCAACATTCCCTATCTTTTAATTGATTACTAGAGTGGGGAACGCTATTATAAACACAACGGAATTAAGACAGTCCCACATTCCTGCGCTGTGTGGGTGATCTTCATTGCCATCCCCCTGCCTGGAGGCTAAACACATTATGTTCTCTCTGCAACAAACTGAAGTGTATGAAAGTTGAAAAACAGAAACACAAAGGAAAACAACTAAAGCTTAAAATGTTTGTGTCAGAAGTTTACAGAACTTCACAATAAGGGTATTCATTTGTTCAAAAGAGCACGATTAGTCAAAACAACAAATGTCAATGTGACTTTTACATTTGATATTGTGGCGTGCAGTGCCGTGGGTTTGGGTTGGGCGAAGAAGGTTGCAGAGGCAGCGTTTATCTCGAATGGTTTATTCGAAAACCGGCACACAGGGCAATAATGCTCTCGGTTCAAGGACCCCATTTTCTTCAAGACCTGCACATCTAGCCAGTCTTCCCAGCCTGCTGAGCACCCCCAGGCTCAATTCTTTTTCTCTCAGGCAGGTACAATCCCCCCTTATATTCCCTGTACGTCACCAAAAGCTAAGCAATAACAATAAACGCATTTCCCCCTCAGAACAGTAATGCGGGTCGTTACAATATTTACTTATACAACGATATTCATTTTGTCTCTTTGACCTACACAGTCTGAGCACAAATCATACCAAGAGTCCCTCAACATAACTTAATGATTAAATGAGCCCATTTTTGACATCAGTATACAGGACAACATTACAATGAGAGAAGGAAATTCACACTGCATGAAGCAAGAAAATTACCTTCCCCACACAGGTATCCTTCACATCCACCCAGACTGAGTCGGAGACCACTTGGTCAGCTCCCAGATGGTAATACGCCACAAAGCGGAATGAAGGAACCATGTCCTTTGTCACCGGCAGTGTCAAGGTCACCAGGGACTGACCTTGCTTCCTTTCTTGTCTCTTTGCAAGGACAATCTGCCCTTTGTTCACAACCTGTTCATGTAAGGACAAACATCATTATCCAGTCAGTGTACGTGCAGAAGACCAGCTCTGTTGGGATAGTCATAAATGCATGGGTAAGAAATGTGTAGACGTGTGTATGTGGGTCACAGAATTTAGATGGAAAAATGAACATGCACATGTCTCATGTATAGCTCAGTGAAGGAAACAACTCAACTACGTACCAGGTATGTGAACTGGGTGATTTCATTCTGGACCCCTGGATTGTCATTTGCCAAATTCAGATTGACTTCAAAGATGTCTCCAATTTCCAGCTCAGTTGCCTGGATCCCAATGTGCAGGTAGTTCTTTGTGTTCTTGTATGTCTGGTAGGGTTTGGCAACCATTGTCTGCTGAGCTTGACGATTGGGTGACAGAGCTGGCATCTCAGTTTGAATCTGAAAAAAAAAGAACAGAAAAAATAGAAAATACTTCCTATAAGATTTTATTACAATTTTCACCTCTGGTCTCAAGTGGTGTGTGACAACTGCAACAACAATAAGTGTTTTAAGTGATCTTCAGCTTATTAACATTCTCAGCATCAATCCTTATGTGGTTATCGGTAGTTATGATGGCTAGTTTTGAATCTAACTGTTAACCTGGATTAAAGCGTCTCAGACTCACTGTGATTCGCAGGTCTGCAACCTGGCCACCAGTATTTACAGTTAGCCTGGCCATACCATTGGCCTTAGTAACACCATGCACAGGTCCAGGCGTTGCCTTTAGTCTGATGCCTGCAGCAGGACTGTCATCTGGATTTGTCACATAGACCTTTCAGGGCAAACAAGAGGAGAGGTCATTACCCTGTGCATGAGCATTTCACTGTCCAATATTAGGTAAATTACAGCTGCTAGAACTATTATAAGAGCTAGAAACTTCAAACTGTTATAGGCTGAACTGTAATACTACCATAGTGACAAATGGCATCCCTGGTTTGAAGAACTTGGGAGTTTTCTTGAAGTGAATGGTGTAGGGTGAGGTCACTATAAGGATTCCTGTCTTCTCCGCCTCCACCATTTCAGTGCCTTTGACACAGGAGGAAGATGTCTTTCATCACGTGACCCACAATACAGGTCGAGTACAATTCCTTCCCATAGCAGGCTCTAATGGCAGAGCCCCCTATATATTCATCATCTGAGAAAAACGACATGGATGGAGACTGCCTGCTTTCAAATTACACTCACAACCTGGTCAACTGTGCAATCAAAACGCAACATCAGTTTAGTTCAGTTGAACTCATTTTTATAATGTGCTCTTCTCCACAAAGTGACAGAAAGTTCTGAACAATGAAGCAAATACAGTTGAGAGCAAAGTCAAAATGAAAAAGGCAGTTTGCTAATGCAATATTCTCAGGTAAGCCATTTGTCAGCTGAGGAGAGGAAAGCAGAAGAAAAAACCCATGGAAAGAATCTCAGAGAGCAAATGAACTTTTACGGTTCATCAGTGACTGCCTTCCTCTCAGAGCCCATTAGTTTTAGTGTAGTAATGTCTCTTCATTTAGATTTCACAACAGAAATTATCCATCCATCCATCCATCCATCCATCCATTTTCTAGACTGCTTGCCCAGCTATGGTTGCTGTGGCAACAGGGAGAGCAGAGAAGACCAGACAGTCCTCTCCCTCGCAACTTTTTCCAGCTCAACCCAGGGGACCCCTAGCTGCTTCCAGGTCAAGTGAGAGATATAATCTCTCCATTGGGTTCTGGGCCAACCTCAGGCCCTAGTTCCAGTTGGCCGTGTCTGGTATACCTCCTAAACAAAGCACCCAGGGGACATCTTTACCAAATGCCTGAACCACCTCAACTGGCTCCTCCCACTTTGGAGGAGTAGCGGCTCTACTCTGAGTTTCTCCCGGATGGCTGAACCCCTCACCCTGTTACGAAGAGTGAGTCCCACCACCCTGTGGAAAAACTCATTTCAGTGGCTTATATTTGCGATCTTATTCCTTCGGTCATTACCCAGAGTTCATGACTATAGGTGAGGGTATGGACGTAGACCAATCAGTTAAAAGAGAGCTATGCCTTATGGCTCAGCTCCCTCTTCACCACTACACTCCGGTACAGCGACCACATTACTGCTGTCACTGCTCCTAGCCTGCAGCCAATCTCACTCTCCCTTTACTCATGAACAAGACCCCAAGATACTTAAACTCCTCCACCTGGGGAAAATTCTCTCCCTTTCCCTGAAGGGGGCATCCCATCCTTTTCTGTGAAAGAACCATGCATTCAGACTTGGAGGTGCTGATCCTCATACCAATCATTTCACACTCAGCTGCAAACCATTCCAGTGCATTCTGAAGGCATCCATATGATGGTGCCAAAGAACTGTGTTAGTCTGGATCCACAAAAAGCAGAGACACCGGGCCCCACATAGAATCCCTTCCTGACCTCAGTTCTCCCTTGATATCTTGTCCATGAAAAGTACAAACAGGAGACAAGGCACAACCTTGGTGGAGTCCAAAACCCACAGTGAACGGGCTTGATTTAATGCGGAGTATGTGGACACAGCTCTCGCTCCGTGTGTACAGAGACCGAATGGCCTGCAGTAGTGGCCCTGGCACCCCATACTCCCTAAGCACTTCCCACAGAATTTCTCAGGGAACACAGTCATATGCCTTCTCCATGGCCACAAAAGACAGGTATACTGGATTAGCGAACTCCCATACCCCCTCAATTATCTGTGAGAGGGTAAAAAGCTGGTCCACTGTTCCACAGCCAGGATGGAATCCACATTCTTTCTCTTGAATCTGAGGTTCAGCTATCACCCAGATCCTCCTTTCCAGCACCCTGGCACAGACTTTCTCAGGGAGGATGAGAAGTGTGATACCCCGATAGTTTGGCAAACACTCTCTGGTCCCCTTTCTTAAAGATAGGTACCACCACCCCAGTTTGTCAATCCAAAGGCACTGTCCCTGAGGTCCATGCATATTTGCAGAGGAGTATCAGCCATGACAGCCCCACAAAATCCAGAGTTTTAAGCAGTTCCGAGTAAATCTCATCCACCCCTGGTGCATTGCCACTGTGCAGCTTCTCAACTACTTCAGTGACTTCCACCAGGGAAATGGACTCCAATACCCTGGAAGCCTCTGGCCCTGAATTCTATAAAGGAGGCATATCTATCGGGTTTAGGAGTTCCTCAAAGTATTCCTTCACCTCCCGACAATATCGTCACTTGAGGTCAGAGTTTCTCTTCTTTGCTGAGCAAAGCTCAATCGACACTCCTCCGACTTCTCCTGAGCTACCAGATGGTTCTCCAGAACCTCTTTGAGGCCGACCGAAAGTCATTTTCCATGGCCTCTCCAAACTCCTCCTATGCTCCAGATTTTGCTTCTGCAACCACTGCTGCTACTGCCTTTTTGTCTGCCGGTACCTAGCTCCTGCGTCAGGAGTCCTCAGAGCCAACCAGGCCCTAAAGACCTCCTTCTTTAGCTTCACAGCTTCCCTCACCACCAGTGTCCACCAGCAGGTTCTTGGGTTGCCTCTGTGACTGGCACCCGCAAGCTTTTGGCCACAGCTGTACTTTGCTGCTTCCACAATGGAGTTTTTGAGCAGAGTTCATTCAGACTCCATGTCTCTTACCTGCTCTGGGACCTAAGAGAAGTTCTCACGGAGGTGGGAGTTACAAAATAATTCCGGACAGGGTTCTCTGACACTCGTTCCCAGCACAACCTCACTATAGGCTTGGGTCTACTGGGTCTGTCCATCAGTTTTCCCCACCATCTGAACCAGCTCACCACCAGACAGTGATCGGTTGACAATTCAGCACCTCTTTCCACCTAAGTGTCCAGAATATGTGGCCTCAAGTCTGATGAAAAGGCTACAAAGTCAATCATTGACCTGTGGCCCAAGGAACTCTGGTACCAGAGTTCCTTGTGTTCAAACATGGTGTTTGTTATGGACAAACCATGACTAGCACAGAAGTCAAATAACATTTCACCATTCGGGTTTAGATTGGGAAGAACGGCTTGCCCAATTACCCCCTTCCAGGTTTCCCAGTCATTGCCAACGTGAGTGTTGAAGTCCCCCAGCAGGACTATAGAGTCTGTAGGTGGGGCCCTGTCCAGAACTCCACCTACTGTCTCCAAGAAGGTTGAATATTCTGAACTGCTGTTTTGTGCATAAGCACACACACAACAGTCAGAGTTTTCCTCTCTGTGACCTCAACATTGAGGCGACCCTCTCATCCACTGGGAGAATCTCCAACTGTGCTGCCACCAGCTGGGGGCTTGTGAGTATCCCCACACCAACCCAGTGCCTCTTACCTTGTGCAACTCCTGAGTAGGAGAGACACCACCCCTTATCGAGAAGTTTGGTTCCAGAGCCAACACCGTGAGTGGAGGTGAGCCTAACTATATCTAGTTGGTATCTCTCAACCTCCCACACCAGTTCCAACTCCTTTCTGCCCAGTGAAGTGACATTCCGCATACCAAGAGCCAGTTTCTGCTGCTAGGGTCCGTGACGCCATGCACCAAGCTGCCCCCTCCTAAAGCCTGAAAGGTATTGCACCCAACTCCCATGCTAGACCTTGAAGGTGGTGGGCCCACATGGCCACCCCACATTACCATTTCAGGCTCAGCCTGACTGGGTTACATGAGCTGCCTGGACACCAGGCGCTCACCCAGGAACAGGCTCCAGGGGTAGGTCCCGGTGACCCTATTTCGGGCAGGGTACACACTGTACTCTTAATCTCTTGCATGGGGATTAGATTAGGGTCTTCTTGTGGCAGAAGGGCTTGCGTAATCTAGGCATCTCCAGAGCTATATTGCTCGGAGCAATATGCTCCTGGTAGGGTCTTCCAAGGCAAACAGGTCTGGAGGGAAGATCCAGACTAACACGATCCAAAAATCCCCATGAAAATCTCCATTTACAGAAATTATGTTGTTGAGAAAAAGGATGTCGATTAGCTGCGGTCTTACCGGTTCTTGTCAAAACATTGACTGTCACATAGATGGGTAGCCCTAGAAGCTGGTTGATGTCTGGACTGATCTGCACAATGTGCTCTCGTTTCAGGGTAGCCGTGCCCTTCCCTTCGATGATCTGCATACATAAGAAAGGAAACTCAAGATTCTCAACAGGGCTGACATTTCACAACTAACCTTGATTTACCAAGGAGGGTGGGCTGCAGGCGACCCAGCTTCCTTAGCTGACCAATACGCAGTCTTCTCACAGGCACCTCCAGTTTGTCTGCAAGCTTTCAGCAGTTAGCTCAGAAAGATTTTCCCCTCCTCCAGTTTGTCCTCTTGCATGACCAAGTACAGTATGTTCAAGGCAACTGGCAGGGGGTGTTACTGGGGACTGTACGGCTGTGGATGGATACGGATAATGGGAGGAAGAGAAAAACTCACATCCACTCTCTGAAGAGAACCTGGGAAACTCTTCTTGCCTTCTTGAGTCATCACACCGAACACCACAAATGCTTTCCCAGTCACGTCCTTCCCATACAGGTACCTTCGGACACATGAGGAGATTGAAAGCAAGTTGTCATAATAGCGCGAGGGTATAGACTAACTGACAGAAAAAGAAAAAATGTACAATCTTAGCTTACTTGGCAGTGATGTCGACAGTCAGTTCTCTGTCGTCTACGTAGAAGAAGGACTGTCTTGGTATCAGTTTGACTTCAAAGGTTGGCAGCACTACAATATTTAGAGAAAGACAGAGCTCATGTGACTAAAGCAGCCACTGTTTACCACCAACTACTAAAAGTATTTTGTATTTACTTTTTAAAAATCTTTTCTTATATTATGCACTCTTGTGTTTCATACACCAGCTGGGGTCATCAGGTAGTGTAGTCTTTACAGTAAAATCGGAGGAATCTCTGCTTCTACTGTAGACTCCTTGGCCAAGGTACATATCTTGAACAGGTACGATGAAAACGGCCTTGCAGTATAAATAGGTAAATCATTGCAAGTAAGATACAAGTGTACAAACCTAACATTTTAAATGAGCAAAGGTGAGAGCGGAATAAATGTACAGCGCATGGGAATGACTACAGTCTCACCATATTCCTTGACTTCAAATTCATAAGTGAAGTTTCTTTGTGGTGTTTTTTGGAATTTGGCCACCACCTTCCATGTTCCCACACTACAACAGGACAGAGGTCAGGTGTTACTGCAGTATGCAACACAAGCAGATGATTACACACACACACACACACACACACACACACACACACACACACACACACACTGACTGAAACTGTTTGTCCCAAGTGGGGTTGCAGCGAACCGTAGCCTAACCCGGCAAAACAAGGCGCAAGGGTGGAGGGGGAGGGGACACACTCAGGACGGGATGTCAGTCTGTCGCAAGGCACCCCAAGCTGGACTCAAACCCCAGACCCACAAGCAGATGATGAATGAATTAATTTTGCTTGAAAAATTTAATTAAAATGATGATAATCAAAATTATTGTGATTTATTATTATGAATAAAATACATCTGTGGTTTCCAGAACAGACCTGACGACCTCCGGCAGCTCGTACACTCCAGACTGAACTCCTTTATTTGGAAACACTTGGTCTCTGAAAACTATTATTCCATCTGGGGTCTAAATGACAACAAGAAGAGGATTTTTCAGGACAGAAAAAGGAAAAAGTCCACAGAGAAAAGCTACTGGATCATTTTGCGTTCAGGGACGTGTGCTAAAAGGTCGCAGATCCAACTTTTGCCATTCTTTCTGTCATGAGGAGCCTCAGTTGGCTTGTCCCAGTAAATACATGTGGAATCCATCCAACTCACCATCTCCTTCTCTCCACATTACATTAATTTTATGTGACACCCATTTTACAAGCACATCATTGCAAATCATTAATGTGAAAATTCAAATCACTAATGATCCCTTTTATTAAGGTTCAGATGAATCCAGGTTTATATCACGCTTGTGATTCATCTGAACGCATCATCAGTAACGTAACCTGGACTCGTGTCACGTCCATAACACAGAATATGGATCTCTTACCATCATCTCGACAGAAATATCATTTTCAATAGGCTCAATGCTGGGGTTTGTGGCGAAGAGTCTGTAATGAACTGGAACACACACACATTCAGATTAATGCTTCCGCACACAAACATGTCAGTGATTTCTGTTTATTGAGGTCTATTTAGCAGACAGTCCAACCTTTGCTGGTGGGTGTGTAGATGGTCTTATCAGTCTGAACAAAAATGAATCCCGATTGGAAAGAGAGGAGAACAACTTTCTGCAGCGTATGTTGCGGGAACTTTGCTTCCAGGTAGACAAACTGCTTTTTATTGGAATCCTTGTCAAAGAAATCTTCTTTGAGCTAAAGAGAGAGCGAGAAGTGTTGAGAAAAACGGGAAGGAGCGCACTTGAACACAGAAGCCTCACTAAAAGTGCTATATGGGAAATCACTACAAAACAAACCATGTGATGACAAACTGGAAGCTGGAGAATTAACTGGACATGTCTCCTTCCATGTAGTGAAAGTGTGGTAAAAGTGGGAATGTGTACCATGATCTCCTGCAGGGCCTGGTAGCTGTTGTCAGAGTTCAGTGTGACTTTGTGGTTCAGAAACTCCCGTAGTTTTGCCGGGAATTCTTTTGCCGTGATGGTAACTTCAACGGGTGCGCCAGTGTACTCCTGTGCCTCCACAAACACGTTCTCCTTGCTGCCCACTCGCAGCGCGTTCGGCGCACTCATGATGTAGCTGTGGAAAGAAACGAGAGACACGCTCACGGTGGAGTAGAGGGTGCCGACTGACCGAAGGAAGAGTGCGAAAGACGATCGAAAAGCCGTCAAAGCGCAAGGACAGAGGGAGGACAGATGAGGAACAATGCTAATTTTTAAATTATTTTCGTAGTTTTTTTTTTTTTTTATTATTATTTAGTTTAACATGTGTAACATAACGCCCAGGGCAAGGGCGAATCCACATGCAGGTGTTTTATTTATTTCATAGTGTAAAGTGAAGTGAAGACACAGTATCAACCAAAACACTAATGTGCCTGAAGTGACTGTGGTCTTGTATTACTGTGGAGATGTGTGACATTATTATTATTATTATTATTATTATTATTATTAGGAGTGACAGAATGAGCGAGTGAAGAAGTCAAGGTGTGAGGGAAAATCTTCAGTGCAACACTACTAACTGGACATTGCAATACTGCAGTATGGAAAGCAATTTATGGTCAATCTTTAAATCGTTCACCTTTAATAAGTCCCCAGATATGTTGATTAATACTTGTTTCAAACATTGACTTAGGGTGTACGTGCAGTTTGTGCAATTTATGAATATTGCCTGATTTAACCCTCTTCCTCCATTTGTTGAAAATGTTCATGAGCTGTTCCTCAGTACTTAAACTATTAGATACTCATAGATGTTGGATCCAAAAATGGATGGGTGTTTTGAAATCTATCACTTCGTGTTTTGGAACACAGTTTAGTGTTTGTAACGAGACCAAAGGTCAAAGCCCAAAACACTACAGCACTATCCAGAGTGGTGGATCATTAACAACTCCAAATACAGTCAACTGTCACAGTTGCGCGTAGCGCGGACGGACTCAAGTGCAGAGTTCTCGGATCGATGTGCACGGAAGCCAAATCAGAATCCATAATCAGAGTCGAGGGGCAGGCGAGGGTCAGGCGATCGGCAAACGGAGTACAAAGGGCTAGGCACAGAACGTGGTCAGGAAGAATCAAGCAAAGGGTCGAAGTCGGGATGGGTTTCTTGGTAACACGGTTTGCAGGGAAACAAGGAGGCAAAACAAGGTTCCGCATCTGGGCTTCCTCGGCTTCCCTCTTTATTGTCACTCCCATCAGGGAACAGCAGGTGTCGCAGATGTGCCAGATGCGGAGAACGTGACATCAACTCAGCAATATAATTGTCACAAAGCTTTTTTTCACTGACTTTTAAGGCAGAGAGTTTGTTTTTATGCGTGCAGTCTGGATAAGGCATGACTACAAACTATGTGTGTTTTACACCAACCAAGTGTCTTGCTTGGTTTCACAAAGCCTGCCTTTCTATTCCAGATCTGTTGCACTAAACAGCAGCAAATTTCTCATCAGTGAACAATGTGAAATCCAGACTACACAAATTATTTGAAGGCCCGTCTCCACGTGTGTGAAACCATGATTTTAATGTGTGTGTAAACGTGTGCGTTTCCAGATTACGCAGTGTACTTACAGCGGGTTGCACAGTGAAAGTGCAGGAAGCGATAAAGAGAAGGTCATCACCCAAAGGACTTCCATCTTCACAGGCATCTTGCCTCCCTGGTGGCTTTGCAGTGCTTGTGTTCCTCTGAGGACAGTGTTTTATACCCACACACTCCTTTCCAACCACCTCTGCTACTGTCTGTCTGGATAAACATTCCCAACCCCGTGATGTCCCTGTTTCCAGTAGAGCGGTTGTGAAAAAAACATAGTTTCTGAAATCATTCGGGGAGGTGCTGTAATGTCATTGACAAAGGCAGGATGGTGGATCCAAGTGCAATAATTTACAGTGAAGCAAGTGCACATAGACAATACACTGATACAATTTAATGGTCAATACACAAGGTATTTGTGTAACTTCTATTTTCTAAAACTTCTCCATTGCAAAGTGAAAATTTCCTGTGTTTTCTCTTCCTGCCGTGAGCTGGCAGCAAAACATACTGAGACAGAAGAGAAATGTTTGGTGCTGTTTGTCGGGAGGGAGGGTACCTTCATGAAGTTGTGCAAGATCACTTTCACTCAGTGTATTTTGAAAACTCTAAGAACACTAACAGAATGCCAGAACTGAGCAGGTTCAACTGGAGCAAGTGCGAGTATTAGCAAGAACAGGTGTCACCTTTATAGCAAGGACTGTGAATCCAGGGCTGGTCTCCGTGTTCTGTTCTTTCAGTAGAGCCACCAAGCAGAGAGTTATGACCAGGAACGTGACAAGGACTGGATTGTTTGGGCTCACAAACCAGACCTGGAACGTCAAAATTAGTCCATAACCCTCTACCCCACCCCGTACCAGGGTTTCTCTGCCGATTAGCTTACACATGTTTTAAATTATTATGTTTGAAAACACTTCAGTCTTAATCCCAGTCGCAACTGAGTAATTTATCTGAAAAGAGACCTGTCAGTTTCAGGGGCGGAGATGAAATCTCTTTTGTATGACAGTCACACAGTACAATTAAAGGAGCGGTCAACCCTGATGTGAACTACTGGTGAACACTTTAGAGATCCTGTCAATATATCCTATACACATTTCCCAGAATGACCAATCTGGACTGAACTGACCACAAAAAGTAAATAAAGCTCATGTTCAAATATACCCTTTAATCCCTATGTTAACTGTTACTTAAAACGGTTCTCACGCACACTCTCTGAAACCACATGCCCTGAGTGGGGTTGCGGCAAACTGGAGCGTAACCTGGCAACAGAGGGCACAAGGCTTGAAGGGGAGGGGACACACCCAGGATGGGACACCAGTCTGTCGCAAGGTACCCTAAGTGGGACTAAACTCCAAGACCCACCAGAGAGCAGGACCCAGCCAAACCCACTGCACCTGCCTTAAAACACTTCAGTTCAATTCAATTTTACAGAGCACTCTTCTCACACAGTGGCACAGAGCGCTTTAACTCAGATATAAGGCAAGAAAAACAAATACATCATATAAAAAACAGTTGACTACCGACTATCATGATATAATGCTTTTATGGAACTACTAGTATGCCTTCTGGCTATGGAAGAAAGTAGCAAAAACTCCCAAATGGAAATCGAGGGAGAAAAAACCTCTGGGGGTCCAAGGGCCAGTGACTGCCCCCCACCCCTCCCAGGCATTCTAGATTAAGTAACAATTCTAAGCCAGTTCACAAGCAATAATGATATTGTTGCTGAATGGTAGCTTGATTTCCCAGGTCAGCAAGGTACGGTTCATCCCTCATGGCAGTTGCCATCATCTTCGATTGGCATGGGATGTGTCTGACCACCAGGTCAACAAGAAAAAAGTAAGAATTTGCAACTTAAACAAGCTAATTTAATATGATTTCGTATAGGGGTGGACAAAACAAACACAGACAGGTGAAATTACATTTTGAGGTGGAATGCTCGAGTGAATGTGTAAGCCTTTAGTCTGAATTTGAAGACTGATACAGATGGGACATTTCTGACAGTACCTGGTAGACTATTCCATGGTTTAGGTGCTCTGTAAACGTACGACCTTCTACTGAGGTCTTCTTGATCACAGGTACTTGAAGGTAACTTGTATCTAATGAACAAAGATATCAAAGATATCATCCTGGGATATAAGAATCAATAATCTCACAAAGGTAAGCTGGAGCAATGCCAAGTACTGCATTATAGGTCAAAAGTAGGATTTTATAGTCAATTCTAAATGCGACTGGGAGCCAATGTAGCGATTTAAGTACCGGTGTTATACGGTCAAACTTCCTAGTGGCAATTCTCACAGCAGCATTTTGTATCAAATGTAGCCTGGATACAGTCTGTTATGGACAACACGATAATAAAGCATTACAACAGTCCAGCCTGCTTGAAACAAAAGCATGAACCAATTTCTCAGCATCCTGCCTACATAGGAATCGTCGTAATTTAGCTTAACTAAAGGAAGGACGACTTCGTCAAACCATTTACATAGGATGCTTCCCATATAGCAGGACACCCCAATCCTTGACACAAGCTGTATGCTTGAAGGTAATAGCATTTGTGGTAAAGACTGGAGTGATGTGTCAAGGGTTTTGGCATCACCACCCACCACAAGTTTTACTGGCATTTAGAGATAAAAAAAAAATTTATTCATAGTTTTATTGCCAAAACAATTAGCTAAAGACACCACATGTGATGGGTTATCAGCTTTAAACAAAACATACAGCTGTGTGTCATCGGCATGCAAATGGAAACTCACATTGTGACTGCGAATAATATCACACAGTGGTAACATATAGAGTGAGAACAGTAATGGCCCCAACACAGAGCCCTGTAGCACACCATATTGAACCGTAGTTGAGATGGAGGGGGTGCAGTCATCAGGTTTCAGTACATATTGTTCACGGTTAGCTAAATACGAGTCAAACCACTTCAGAACAGTACCTCTTAGCCTAACCAGGTTTTCAAGTTAACTCAGTAGGATATGATGGTCTATAGTATCGAATGCAGGACTCAAGTTCAACAACATAACAACAAAGCTATTACCAGCATCAGAGAAGACAGAAATATCATTAACACGTGTGAGCGTCATTTCAGTGCTGTGACCAGTGCAGAAACCAGAGTGAAAATTTTCAAATATATTATGATGATTAAGTTTTTTCACAATTTAGGAAAAAAAGGGTACATTGGAGATGGGTCGATAATTACTTGGCTTATAACGATCCAGATCTGATTTCTTTAGTAGGGGGCTAATAACGGCGACTTTAGAAGCTTTTGGAACACAGCCATTAAGTAACGACATATTAACAATATTAACAATAGGTTCTGCAATCACGGAAACTGTGGCTTTCAGTAATTTAGCGGGGATTGAGTCTAAAGGACAGCTTGTACCTTTCATAGAGCGAATTACCATGATAATTTCCTCTACAGTCATTCCGTTGAAGCTACTGAGATGGTACGGACAACTAATATTATCATCGTCAGAAGTGCTTACACTAGCTAAGACTGAACTAGAGGGCACTATGGATGATTGTACATTCTGTAATTTTGTTATTGGAAAATGACAAAGTCATCATCAGTAATGGGAACAGAAATGCATTGTTTATCTTTGTGTTTACCAGTTAAGTAAGCGTATTAAGCACGAAACAAAGCTTTTTCTGATTTTCATCAATTAATTTTGCCTAATATTCGGATCTGGCATGAAAAAGTGGTTTTCTATAATCAAACCAGGCTATATAATAAACTTTCAGTTTAGTTGAATGCCATTTACGCGCTAATTTATGACATTCTAACTTTATTGCACGAGTTGATGCATTAAACCACGGCGAGTTTCTTACAGTTCAGATAAGTTTAGTTTTTGGTGGAGCTGAAGAATTTAAGGTGAATTTCACCACTGAATTATACTCAAAAGCCATCTGATCAATATTTGTGCTAGTTCCAAAATCAGAGTTTCTAATCACACACACACACACACACACATTATCTGAAACCACTTGTCCCATGCAGGGTCACGGGGAGTCAGAGCCTAACCCAGCAGCACAGGGCGTAAGGCTGGAGAGGGAGGGGACACACCCAGGACAGGATGCCAGTCCATCGCAAGGCACCCCAAGCGGGACTCGAACCCCAGACCCACCGGAGAGCAGGACCCGATCAAAGCCGCTGCGCCACTGCACCCCCTACCAGAGTTTCTAATGTAATCAATAATTTTCATCAACATGTCACACAATTTACATTTATTCTCTTAGCAGACACTTTTTTCCAAAGCAACTTACAAAGGATACTATGTAGTGTAATCAGCCCACACACCTTATTCACCAAGGTGACTTACGCTGCTAGATACACTACTTACAAGGGGTCACACATCCATACATTAGTGAAACATACTACCTCTGTGTCACTCACACACCTGAACAGCATGTCTTTGGACTGCAGGAGGAAACCCACACAGACAACATGCAAACTACACACAGACTGAGCAGGGGTTGAACTCACATTCTCTCACACCACCCAGGTGCTGTGAGACAGCAGCGCTACTCACGGTGCCACCGTACCACCTGGTTTTGGGCTTACTGTTGTCAGACGGCACCTGCAGGTATAGATCAAAGGCTAATAAGCAATGATTGGAAATAGTCTCATTTAAAGAAATCATATTTACAAGATGAACATCGAGGCCGAAGGTTAAGATGAGGTTATGTGAATGAGTAGGACCGTTAACAACTTGAGTAAAACCAACGGAGTTTAAGAGAGACATTTAACTATTAGCAAGAGTATCCAACAACACGTCTATATGAATATTAAAATCACCCATGAAAAGGATTTTGTCATGAGTCATGATTAAATCAGTTATAAAGTTACTAAATTCCTTGAGAAGAGAGGAATATGGTTCAGGTGGATGGTAGATAAGGAATATAATTATATTGCTTGAGACTTTCATGTCTGCAGCTATGTTTTCTTCTCTTAATGTAATGCATACATTGTACTTTTGCTGAGATGTACGTCACTTTGGACAAAAGCGTCTGCTAAATGAATAAATGTAAATGTAAAACTGACTTTGCTTTGACAATTGCGAGCCAGCAGCCACAGCTCTGATTCTGAAAATGCATAGAAGTTCTCCAATATTACAGCAGCCATGGTCCAATCACAATTGTTTAGGACCAAGAGACAGTTGCTCATCATCGACACATGAACTTTGCAAAATAATCTTTTTTTAGACTCTGCTTTCAGAGTTTGTATTTTTTTTCTTTTAGCGAGTTGGAGAATGTGGAATGTGGAAGTGATTTCATAGAACTGCACTCCGGACCTTGAATACCTACTGATCAAATGCCGACCGTTCTACCTGCCCAGGAAGTTCTCGGCTGCGCTCATGGCCGCAGTTTACATCTCACCCCAAGGGAACACACACAGCGCTCTGAACGAACTGGACCACGTTGTCAGTAAGGATGAGAAGAAGCACCTAGACGGCCTGTTCATTATTTCCAGGGACTTTAACCAAGCTGACTTCAGGAACGTGTACCCAAAGTACCACCAGCACATCTCCTGTCCCACCAGAGGCTCAAACACCCTCGACCACTGCTACACTTCACACAAAGGCGGGTACCGCTCCCTACTGCGTTCACACCTTGGGTAATCAGATCACGCCTCAATTCTACTGCTCCCGGTCTACAAGCAGAAACTGAAGCAAGAGGAGCCTGTGACGCGCACTGTACAGCGCTGGACACCAGAAGCGGAGGAAAGGCTCCAGGACTGCTTCGACTCCGTGGACTGGGACATGTTCAGGAACTCATCCTCCAGTCTGGACGAGTATGCCACATCACAGTGGTCACGGACTTCACCTGGTACTGTGTAAATGTCCTCACACCCCATAACAGTCCGCTCATTTCCTAAGCAAAAACCGTGGATTACCGCTGAAATCCGAAATAAGATCCGCGCTCGAATCTGCGCGTTTCAGTCCGGAGATACGGATGCGTACAAGAAGTGCAAGTACGAGCTCTGCAAAGCCATCGTCAGCGCGAAACAGGAATACAGCAGGAAGATAGGATCACGGTTTAACTGCACTCAAGATGCACGTAGGTTGTGGCAGGGAATCCAAACTTTAACAGATTATAAACCACAGACGTGAACATTGACAGGTGCCGCTGCGTCTCTCCCCAACGAGCTGAACGCGTTTCATGGCCGTTTCGAGATCACAAAAGACACCCCCCGGTGAGAGTTCCCACAGCGCTGCATGACTCCAGTCTCACCGTCTCTGTGGCACAATTGAGAAAAACTTTCAGCCGGGTCAACATCTGCAAAGCTGTTGGTCCAGACGGAATTTAAGGGCGAGTTTTAAAAACATGCAGTGAGCAACTGGCTACTGTCTTCACGGACATATTTAACACCTCCTTAAAAAGCTCAGCTGTATCCACCCGCTTCAAAAATACCACCGGTATCCCTGTTCTTAAGAAAAACAAAGTGAGCTGCCTTAATGACTATCGCCCAGTGGCACTGACCCCCATTGCAATGAAATGCTTTGAGAGGCTGGTGCTCGGACACACTAAGGACACCATCCCAGACACTTTGGACCCGCTGTAGTTTGCCTACCGCCACAACAGATCCACTGAAGGCGCCATATCACACATACTTCACACCACTCTGGCTCACCTGGACAATAAAAACTACAATGCAAGGCTATTATTTGTGGACTATAGCTCAGCATTTAACACTGTGATCCCAACCAAGCTGATCCAGAAACTACTAGGTCTGGGACTGAGTGCCACATTGTGCAACTGGATTCTGGATTTCCTCACCAACAGACCCCAGCGTGTGTGAATTGGCAGAAATATCTCCTCCCCACTAATCCTCAACACTCGCACGCCACAGGGAAGCGTCCTGTGCCCGGTGCTGTATTCTTTGTTCACACATGACTGTGAGGCCAGGCACAGCTCCAACACCATCATAAAGTTTGCTGACGATACCACCGTTGTGGGTCTGATCACCAACAATGATGAGACGGCCTACAGAGAGGAGGTGAGGCTCCTGGCAGAGTGGTGCCAGGACAACAACCGGTCTCTCAGTGTCAGTAAAACTAAGGAGCTGGTGATTGACTTCAGGAAACAGGATACAGTTCATGCACCCATCTACATACGAGGGGATGTTGTAGAGAGGGTCAACAGCTTCAAATTCCTCGGGGTCACCCTCACTGCCAAACTCACATGGACTGAGCACACAGCATCAACCATCAAAAAGGCCCATCAACGTCTTTACTTCTTCAGGCGTCTAAAGAAAGCCAGGATGTCCACTACATTCCTCACCACTTTCTACAGATGTGCCGTGGAGTCTGTCCTCACAGGGTGTATTACATCCTGGGGTGGCAGCTGCTCCATACAGGACAAGAAAGCCCTACAGAGGGTGGTCAAAACAGCTGAGGAAATCATCAGCACACAGCTACCAGCAGTCGAGGACACATACACCACACGCTCCCTCAGGAAGACGATGCGCATCATGAGAGATCATAGTCACCCCGCACGGGCACTTTTCTCTTCTCTGCCATCTGCAAGGTGGCCCAGGTCTATTCGAACACGCACAGCTAGGTACAGGAACAGCTTTCACCCCACTGCTGTAAGAGTATACAGCACTCACCAATGTGTCACCTTTAGTAACTAGAGTTGGACTGTTCCTTCCAAGGACATTGGTAGATTACACTATCACTTTAAGCATTCTCATGTTCTGAGTTCTCTGGCTGTCAACTGGTATTATTGTTATTACTGTTACCATTATTTATTGTTATTGCCATTGCATTACTCACTGTCTGTCACGCGAAACTGAGAGAGCCGGGACCGCTGGACCCAACTGCAGAGTCGTTCGTCTGGAGTCAAGGAAATAGGCAAGTTAAAACATACATCGGGCAGAGAGATTTGTCGGTCGTGCCTTTTATGTATGGGAGGTAGGCAATTCTGGCTGGTTCGATCGTAGTATGTATCGTGTTATCTGGAGTTTTCCGGTTTTTGTGCCAACGAATGATGTTCATGACATGGTTGCGCTCATAACCGTTCTCTGAGAGCGCTTTCAGAAGTGTTCGTTTTTCATCCTCCCAGGAAATAGAGAAGCACCCCAACAATTTCAATCGGGAGGAGGGCTTCAATTTATCTAGAACCTGGACACCTCTCATCTCGAGTCTCCGCGCCAGTTCCGCAACAACCCCACTGCCTCTCATTAAAACTCAGTTCAGCAAGCCAACCTGTAATGTGAAAGTAACAGCGCAAGGGGAAAACACAGCGGGGGCACCACGTATCAGGACCACCCGCTAAGACCTCCGACCCCGTTCCCGCATATAAATACACCCTCGTCAAACACTCCATTTCACATCTAACCTTTCAAGATGTCGCAGCTCCCTGACGATGCTTCCAACAGGAGAACGAAACAAAACGTTGGAACCAATGTCCCACACGACCTGGTTTAATCCAGAAGTAAAACTCCCAGTCAGTAAACAGGCAAGTTCTCGGTGTCGGGGACAGGCGAAGGGTCGGTCGATCGGTGGTCAGGGTCAGAGTGAAGATCCATGCATGTGGTCAGGGGACGAAATGAAGGGTCGGTTGAGTGGCGATCAGCGTTGGAACAAGGATCCGTGGACGTGGACGGGAAACAAAGTGAGGGGTCGAAAACTGGAGAACGTGAACTGTGCACTAGAGATGTGTGTGAATGAGACGTCACGAGGAAGGGCGGTTGTCTCTGACAGGATTCCGCAAAGGTATGGGTGCTGAGGAGGGTCTTTTAAAGGATGAGCAGATAAGGAGATAACTTGACACAATGTTTGAAGAACTTTAATCTGTATTCTTCTGCGATCTGTCCTTTTTTAAAACACCATGCTGTGTTTTCTACTTCTTGGGTGAAAGGCTGTTACAAAACAGGCCAATATATTAGCCAGAACAATTCTGTTGTCCAACAGAAGAAAAAGTTCCAGCATATTTAAATTGCATCCTTATTCTCTTCTGCTAACTTTGTACCAACTTTGGTGGGCAAGAAAGAAAATTGTGAAAGTTGTCTGAAAACAAAATAAATCCTCCCTGTACAGTGCAGTAGAATAATGTACAAGATGCTGATTTTACTAGAATGCTTTTACATCATGTTCATTGTAAGAAAACAACAGCATGTGACACTAATGGAATACCTGACAATGTGAATGAACAAAAGGCAAAACCTGGAAGTACAAAAAAACAGATTGCAGCTCAGTTGGGGCATCCAAAGTTAAACAGGTCAGTGGTGAAATCTGTGATTTCAAGGCAAGTCTGTCGGTATTTCTCCATCTGGCACTCTTCAGGTGTTGGCCAGTACTCAATCCAGGTACCACCTCCCACCATGTACATCATGCTGCAACAGAGATACTCCAGTAAGGGTGACTGCAATGGCTACTCATGTTACGAACAACGGAGTTATGATTTTTTTAGCAATAAGTACTTTATTTGTTTTTAACTGCAATTTCTTCTTGTTGATTTTATAAAAATTCCTTTGCTTGTTGGGAAGCACACATAAGTGTTTAACCACTGAACAGGCAGATTGCAGTTAAATCACCCTCAGAGAAAAGGTGGGAGAAATTGTGGGAGCACCTTTATTCAACTCACTTCCACAGTTCTTATAGGTTTTGGAATCCTTGAGTGTTGGGAGTCAGTAAAACAATGAAACTTTTACATGTTTATGGGATGTTTGTAGAGATCGCATATTTCAATTTTCCTTCAGTTAAAATTCTTTGACTTTTAAACTCAGGGAGTACCACTACAATAATTTTGTTCTATTGCACAGCAGTACAATGACAATAAAGTCTCCAATTCAATTCAGTTCAATAAAGCAGCCTGAAGCTGACAAAAGTATTACTTCTTATAAAGTTTACTAAGGTTTTGTTATTTATTCTGACCACGTCTTTGATTTTTACAGAATTGAACGGGGGATAAAATGAGTGATGTCTGTTTTAAGCGTCTGGTGGTTGTGACTGAATTTTTTCTGTAGTGCCTGTGGTAGAGAAACTGGGTGACCAAATCAGCTCATTTCATAACATGCTGACCACAAGGCCAAAGCAGCATGGAGTACTTACCTCTTGCCCTCTTCCTTGATGAGGTGAGCAGACTTGCCCATAAGTAGGTACGTTTTCTTCTCAAGCAGATTGATTGCCTCCCTACAGTAGGGATGGGATATGAACATGCGCTCCTTTCCCTGCACTCCAGTGTCAGTGCCTGCCAGAAACACAGTGAGAGAATGAGATGGTGGTGGATTTTTTGGATAAAGAAGCACCTCCACAGGATATGTGGATATGGGTGGACTGTACCTTCTTTAATCAGTTCCACTATCTTGATGGTAAACCGATCCAAAGTGGGACTCAGGTCTGCATGAACCACCTGAACTTTGTAAACTGAAGAAAAAGGAAGAAGGTCAAACACAGTTGTTGGCACCTCTGTTTCAGCTTCTTTTCGCATTATTCTACAAAAAACATTGATGACTATTTCAACAACAACTCTTAGGGTTTTGATAAGAAAGAAGGCCTGTACCGTAGTCCACTTCTGCTGTGCAGGCTTCTGTAAAGCGGTCCAGGTCCCCTTCCTTCCCAAGCTTCTTCTGCATGCTGCAGTTCTCTGTGCAGGTAAAAAAAGCAAATATTGTTTTGAGAAATATGGCAGGTCTGATGCGATTCAATTCTGTATTTTGATCTTCCGGGCACAAGGAGGCCTCTGCCTCACCTTCGGCACAACGACAGACATCATCGTGGCAAATGCGGTTGAGGGCTCCATCCTTCTTCTCTGGATGGTAGAACTTTGTGCAGCGATTTTCTGCAACAAAAACAGCAGGTTGTACCTTCCTTCATTTCTCTGACATTTTTCTAGAATGTTAGCTTGTGTATTAAACTCCTGATAATGATGTATCCATTTCTGTGGCCTGGTCATTTCTGTTGTATCACTTTGTGAGAAAGAAACGTCCTCACAGGTGCTACAGGAGGAGTGTGATTCAGGCCTGATCTTTTTTTTTTTTTCTTTGCAAGGTGTGACATCAACTACGTATCGCTTCCCGAAACACAAAATGTGTGGTAGACACTGCGTTGGTTAATGACTGCCATCATTGTTGAAAGTTATATTGAGGACCTTAAATTACTTAAATATCTATCTGTGTGAAAGCAGAGTCCACGAACAGAAGAAACTCTGTGGTTCATTTGACTCCAAACATACAAGGCTGTAACTGACCCATGGCGTAGTACTCATATACAGTAACTGCTGCAGGCTGGATCAGGCCAATTTTCTGCATCTTGTGCATTCTGAAGACCACTCTGTCAGGTAAGTTGCGAGAGACCTGAGAAGGATAAGAATTTGAGGAGAGGAGACTGTCACTCTGTAGGACTAAGCAGAAGCGAGCAACAGCTAAGGAGTAACCGCTGTTAAAAGGTACCTTGTCCATGTAGAGGATGAGGGAGCCCTTCTCAGACAGCTGCTTGTCCATCTCAAACTTCTGAACGTACCTGTCCTTTCCTCTGGTTAACTGTTGGAGAGGTGTGGAAAGCAAGACTGTTAAATCCCAGGCCAAAGCACTTGTCAATCTGAATTCTTTCTTAGCTCCTATTTCGCCTCCTTGTCTCGTCTTCTGTGTCACTGTACTGACGTCTTTTGGAGTTCAGTTTCAAGCAGACGAGCACGTTACCGCTCTCAGGTCTTCCTCATCTGCCACAAAGCCTGTGAGGAGAGTGATGTCCAGAATCGACATGGTGGCGTCCCTCTCAGTGGACAGGAACCTGGTAAGAAAGCAAACATGACTCAATAAACACCACATAAACTGAGTGATGCACAAACAAGGCAAACCAATTTTAATTCCCAAAATTGTTCACAACATTGAAAGTATAAATGTGCCATTTTTAATTTTTGCTCTTTTTAAAAGTTAATTACTTACCCAACGTCAATCTCAAGTTTGTATGTTTCTAAGACATCCTCATTTTTAGCTGTAAAAGCAAGTGGAAAATAATGTGTATAATTGTGGTTGATCAAAACTCCAGGTTGACGGAAAGTCTGTTTTGTTCTGTGTGTATGATATGTGTGATATGCAGAACTGTTTTCACTTCCTTGCCAGGACATTAATAGATACCTGGGATTCTTGTCAGTTTCACAGCCAGTTCAAAGTTTTTACAGTCTTGCTTCTCTTCAGTAGGAATGGCGTTGTACAGGGTCATGACCTGCAAGAAAATGTCTCTTTAATTTTGCTGCATTGCTTTTAATAACAGATGTTTACACCTTAAAATATTCTCTGAACAGATGCATCTTCTCTGAATATTAGAGGGTTTGATGCATTTCAGGGAGACCACCTGCTCCACCTGGGACAGACCTCCAAGTCTCCTGTCAACATCCTCTTTACTCAGTACATTTTTGCAAAATAAGAAAACATTGGCATATAAAATACAAGTTGGAAATCATCATATGCATTACACATGGTTAAAAGCAGAAAGACATTATTGAACGTTTAGCTAGTTCTGCTACTGATAAAGCTTTTTATTATGAAGAAAAATTACAAGAAAGGACACACAAGGAAAAGAGCCCCACGGAAAATGACGTAAAGCCGTCTCTGCAACTGCTCTTGCCCCTGAACCTTCCACCGCAGAGCTCAGAAACTGCTCGTGTCCAAATTGGAGGGCGTCACTGATGGCCTGAAATGATTCACTCTTCTGTAGACCCTTGGTCTTTACTACTTGTTTCCCCATAAGAAACAATGAGGATTTCATCTCCTCCCAATGACACCTTCATTGAACAAATGAACCCCTTTAGTTCACTCAGTAAGGTTTTTGTGTCATAAAGCTAATTGGAGAATCTTTGTGCCCCCTGATGAACCAGAAGGGTATTTTCGCTCACCGAAACGGTCCCCTGGCCCACTCCTGTGGCTGTGACGTTGAGGTCCTGATCCACTCGGGTCTGTTGGAACAAATTTGGACAATTTTTTTGTGCACTGTCTGGTTGCACGTTGAATTCTATGTACCTGGCACACTCTTTTTCACCTTTGCTCAGACAGTTTAACCTTCTCACTAGCAAATAATAAATGTGTCATGAGGCAGCACGCTATTTGACAACTTGTTAAATCCAGCTTCCTCAACTGCTCCAGCATCTGCAGCTCACCTTGAGAGAACGGGTGAGGAAGGCGTTGTTCTTGTTGAAAGTGTACGCAATGGGTCTGCTGCGACCGGCCACACTGATATCCACAAGAAGGTCGATGTCCTTTACAGGACCCACATCCATGTGGTACTGAGCCACTGCCTGGAAAACTATGATGGTGGCCTGTAGGCATCAGCAGAGAATAAAATTTAATTTTTTGGTAGCTGATTACATTCAAAGTCTTATTCTTCTTATTCTTTTTGTCTTTGCTGTATGTTGCAAAAATCTGGTCTTTATGTCGAACTTTGACCTGCTCCAATCCCAACAGCTCCAAGGCCAGGTCCCCTGTCCTCCGTACCTGGGTAGAGCCGTATCCACCACCGTAGAAGCGCTGTTGTGTCAGCCACTCCACCACTTTGCCTGCCTTGTCAAACTCCTTAGCCTTGACCAGGGCCAGCAGTGCATACCCTGTGGCCTCCAGGGTGAAGAGATGGCTGCCTGTGACCGGCCAGTGGGATTTGTCTGCAAGAAAACAAAAAGACTTGTAATATCAGAAAAACTTGATTTCTAAAAAATCTCTTGAGTAACTTAAATGAATTCATCTAGCTGATATGTTTCTCCAAAGCAACTTACAATGTTAAGGTTACAATCATTACAGTTACAAGCTTACAACTATCTACCCATTTATACACAAGGTTTCTTTTCTTTTCATTAGAACAATTTTCAGGTTAAACACCTTGCTCAAGAGTACAACAGCCAGAGGTGAAGATCAAACCTGCAATCTTTGAACCGAAAGGCAGTAACTTTAACCACTATGCTAGCAGCTGTCCCTGTCCCATCTTCAATATCATGATTATTCAGAGGTGAGAAGAACTGAGTCACATAAACTGTTACCTTTATTTTAAGTAAATTTCTGTGGCAATGTTACTTTCCAGAGTAATTTTTAGTAACCTGCTAGAATATGTGTGATGATGTCAATGTTAGTGAAAAGCATGCAGTATAGAGTTATTGTGCATTATATTCTGTGTTGGAGGTACGTTGCTGCTGTTTGTGGTGTTTCAGGTAAGTGTAGCTGTTTTGCTACTGCTTTTTTCCCAACGTGCATTCGTATTGTTTAGCTGTCCGGATAGACACAAGCAGTTGTGTGTATAGTGTTGTGTGGAACTGTAATTAATTAGTTTGTTAAATAATATGTAGTGGTTTGTTGGGCGAACGTTCTCCGGATCATTTCTATGTCCTGTAGCGGGAGTGGGCGTGACTCCGTGACTTCGATTAATCGCGTCTGGTTGGTTGTTTGTTTTAGTTGCCATTGTTGGAGTAGTTTCGGTTTCGACTACGAACCTCAGCTGATAGGCAGTAGTCTGGTTTAAATAGGGACTGGTGATCCTTAGCGCAGCGGTAGCGGCTGCCTCTTGGTGCAAGGACTCGGGGTGCTAAGACAAAGAAGTCTACCTGTGGGAGTCCACCGAGGAAGGCCACCGGCACATTCATCCACAAGGGATCATGCGCCCAACATGTCAACCATCAAGGTCTTCTATGGTAAGCGAGCTGTGCAATTTTGCCACCGCTGGAGACCTGGGCGCTTTCGCTGCTACAGTAACCTGGTCTATCCTCACCTGTCAAACCTTCCATCTTGCTTTACTTTCTCCATGGGACTCTGGAACTACCAGTCTGCTGTGAGAAAGGCTGACTTCATACCAGCCTACGCCTCTCATCCCTCACTGGACCTCCTGGCCCTAACTGAAACCTGGATCACCCCAGACAACTCAGCCACACCTGCAGCACTCTCCACTAACTATTTCTTCTCTCACACCTCTCATTCCTCCAGCAGAGGTGGAGGCACAGGCCTGCTCATCTCTCCCCAGTGGGAATTCTCTATTCTTCCTCTTCACTTGCATGATTTGTTCTCATTTGAATGGCATGCTGTCTCTATCACTGCTCCAATCACTCTTGTTGTGGTTGTTCTTTATCGCTCTCCTGGCCTTCTTGGCCGTTTCTTGGATGACCTTGACATCTTGTTGAGCTCTCTGCCAGGGGACAATGCTCCGTTGATTCTCCTGGGTGACTTCAACCTGCATGTCGATGACATTTATGCAAGCGGCCTTCTGTTACTCCTGCAGTCCTTTGATCTCTCCCTGTCCCAATTCCCTGCTACTCACAAAGCGGGCAACTGTCTTGATCTTGTATTTTCCCACAACTGTGGCTGTCCCGTCCTCTCTGTCACTCCGCTGCATGTCTCTGACCACTTCTTCATTTCCTTTCAACCTTGCCTCACCACTAACTCCTTGCCTCTTTCTGCTCCCGTTGTCACCTTTCACCGCAACTTAAAATCTCTCTTACCTTCCTGCTTTGCTTCTGCTACTCTGGCCACTCTTCCTTCTGCTGCGCAGTTCTCAAATCTATCTACAGATGATGCCACTAACACTTTCCTTTCTACCCTATCCTCCTCCTTTGATTCTCTCTGTCCTCTGTCTTCTAGACCAGCACGCCCCACTGCTACCCCATGGCTGTTTAATACATTACGTGCTAACAGGACCAAACTGTGGGCTGCAGAGTGAAGATGGCACAAATCCAAAACTCCATCGGACCTGGATGCCTACCAGTCTCTGTTAGCTGCTTTTCAATCCGCTGTCTCTTCAGCTAAAACATCCTTCTTCCACAACAAAATACAGTCTGCATCTAAAAAAAACCACACAGACTCTTTGTGACCTTCTCATCCCTTCTGTGTCCCCCGCCTCCTCCTCCTCCTCCCTCTTCTCTCATTGCTGACGACTTTGCTTTGTTTTTCCGAAACAAAGTCAAAGTAATCAATGACAAGTTCTCAGCATCAACCTGCCTGGTTCACGCCAGACCTCCCTGTGAAGCTATCCTCTTCAAATTCAAGCCGCTCTCTGAATCTGAAATCTCTGACCTCATGATACTGCACAGAGCCACCACCTGCTCGCTTGACCCAATCCCATTGTTACTCCTACAGAACATTTCCCCGCAACTCTCCACCTTCATCTCTAAGATCACCAACTCCTCGCTCTCCTCTGGCTGTTTCCCAGCTGCCTTCAAAACCATTCTAGTTTCACCTCGGTTAATAAAAACCCTCCCTGGATCCCAATCTGGTTGAAAATTACAGACTGGTCTCTCTCCTCTCCTTCCTGTCCAAAACACTTGAGCGGGCAGCCTGTGATCAACTGTCTGATTTCCTCACTCGGAACTGTCTCTTTGATGGTTCAGTCTGGTTTCAAAGTTGGTTACTCCACTGAGATGGCCCTTCTGGCAGTGTCTGATGCTCTCCAAGCCACTAGAGCCACCTCCCTCTCCTCAGTCCTCATCCTCCTTGATCTGTCTGCGGCATTCGACACAGTCAACCACCGGATTTTACTCTCTTCTCTTAACCAGCTTGGGATCAAAGGTGGGGTACTAAGATGGTTTGAGTCCTACCTATCTGACAGATCCTATCAAGTGGTCTGGAGGAGCTCTCGTTCTTCTCCTCTGCCTCTCTCAACCGGTGTCCCACAGGGCTCGGTATTGGGTCCTCTTCTTTTCTCGATCTACACCTCTTCCCTCAGTCCAGTCATAGCCTCCCAAATACCACTGCTATGCTGATGATACTCAGCTCTTCCTCTACTTTCCACCTGGTGCGTCAGACATCTCCGCACACACTGCCGCCTGCCTGTCGGACATCTCTTCATGGATGTATGATCACCACCTCCAACTCAACCTCTCCAAAACAGAGGTTCTTTACCTCCCAGCTGGCCCATCTTCATGGACAACTCACTCATCTCGCCTAAATCTTTGGCTAAGAGTCTGGGAGTAACGACTGACGCGAGTCTGTCTTTCTCTCAGCACATCGAAGCCACAACACGCTCCTGCAGATTCATCCTGCATAATATTTGTAGAATCCATCTCTACCTCACAATTGACTCTGCCCAACTACTTGTCCAGGCCATGGTGACTTCCCGTCTGGACTACTGAAACTGTCTCCTGTGTGGCCTTCCTGCTACTGCCATCAAACCTCTGCAGCTTCTACAAAATGCTGCTGCATGAGCTGTGTTTGATTTGCCAAAGCATTCCCACGGGACCCCCTCAGGATTTATCTATCCTGTGTTTTACGCATCTACTTAAACAATGAACCTCGGTGCAGTAAGTGGTAGGTAACAAACTAGGTTTACTTGAATCACATGTCTGCAGCGATGTCTCTTTCTCTTAATGTAATGCATAAATTGTACTTTTGCTGAGATGTATGTCACTTTGGACAAAAGTGTCTGCTAAATGAATAAATGTAAATGTAGAGTTGAAAGGCAGGGGGTGCGGTAGCATGGTGGCACAGTGGGTTGCACCGGGTCCTGCTCTCCGGTGGGCCTGGGGTCCAAGTCCTGTTTAGGGTGCCTTGCAACAGACTGGCATTCTGTCCAGGGTGTGTCCCCTCCTCCTCCAGCCTTTCGCCCTGTGTTGTGGGGTTAGGCTCTGGCTCACCGCGACCCCGTTTGGGGAAAGCGGTTTCAAATTGTGTGTGTGTGTGTGTGTGTGTGTGTGTGTGTGTGTGTGAGTTGAAAGGCTCCCCACCAGCTGCTGTAAAAACACAAAGTTAAAATGGCAGCGTTGCTCCGATGAGCTCTCTTACCTGGGGAGGCGAACCTGAGCAAGATATCCAGCTTGTGCTGCCCCTCGTTGGCCAGCGCGTAAGATGTTATTGCCACGGCATAGGAGTCAGTGAGGCTGTTGATCCTGCGTGACAGGAACTCCCGGGCTTTCTTTATGCTGTCTGGAAGGCTCTACAAAGAAGAAAGCAGCGTCCCAAGAGTGTCCAAACGTGTGCCTGGACATACAGTCGCCGTGACACTGGACATACAGTAGGCTCCTTGTGCTTCAAGCAATCGAGATATAAATGTTTGAAAGTAGAAATGTTTTCTACTTAATGTGATTATTTCAATTGCATTTTCATCCCTCAAAGTTTTCTAAAATTTCTGACAGTAACAGAGCAAACGTTACTGGTCCTTGCCACAAAGCTCATAGACTGCGGTAAAGAGCACCCAAACAGAGCAGGATTCTGGGACCGCCTTCATTCATCTCAGTTCTACCTTGTTCAGAAGATCCGGTCTGGTGTCACTGATCACAACACTCGCAAACCAGGTGAGAGATGAAGCACGTTTATGGCATACTGAATTCGAGTTTGTGGAGACGGTATGTTTTTGTTTTCAAACATTTTCTTTAGATTTCATTTCCTCCCGCTAAACATTCACACTATTAAGCAAATAGTGAACAAAAAATTTCACAGAGTGTTTACTATTTGTAATAACAACACCTGAGATTTTTACAGAAAGTAAACTGCATGTTGGTGTTTAATGATTGGCAATGAATAAAAGCTTGCAAAGGGCACATTTTTATTTTCAGTCATTTTAAATTTGTATTTATTTTAATGTAGCATCACGTAAATAAAAAATATAAAACTAAAAAGAATGCTGTTATTTTCATTGCTAAAAATGACATTTGTAAATAAGCTGAAGGGGTCGACATTATTGACCTTTGATTCATTATGACTTTGTGCTGAAACTGAACATGTCTTGGTGAATAAACTGATTTACAAAAAGTGTTCTGATGAGCCGGGGGTTCATTTAATTACTTTAATCCAGGAAAATGTACTTACAGCGACTCTCTCCACTCCGCAGATGGGCTGCGCTTCCTGCAGCGCGATGAGGACGAAGGCAGTCAGGGAAGCATCGGCGTCCTTCCCTCTCACATTGCCCTGTGAGTGAGAGACAGAACCCAGTGGATGTCTTTCTTCTCCAGAGCACAGTGTAGTATCTCTGTAGTGCTTACATATAAGCACACTGCCTCACACACACTTTATTGTCAGTGCACTGCATAATTAGCATTATAAGGGAGGAGTCAAGTTCTGGGGTCGGTGAACAGCTGAGCTTGGAGCGCCAGAAGTTTTTTTGTAATTAGCTTAAGAGTAATTTCCAGTCCTTTTTTATTTTTCTCCCAGACTTTTCTTCACATAGATGTCTGGACTGAGAGAAGGGACTCATGAACACATACCACCATCCCTGCATGAGAGACTGGAGCATCTTCTCTGAAGATGCCATCAGGCTGCTGTGCGTTCAGGATCAACCACTTGGCAGCACTACAGATCACATCCTCCTCAATGCTGATGAGTTTGTACGCCATTGAAAACACCTTCGTCACGTAGGCAGTTAACCTGGAGGGGTGTAGTATCATAAAGCAGAACTTTTACAGGAAGCCTTAGATGTCAAGTTGAAGACACAAGGTCTGCCTTCAATGAGAAACCACTTACCAGGTGCTGCTAGGTCTCTTTAGCCAGGCAGCGTATGAACCATCAGTTTTGCGAAATGTCAGCTCCTGGGTGTACCCTGCACATCAAGGTAGCAGAAAAAATGGTTGCATGGTGTGGACATTTTTCTGGTTGTTTTTTGATGTTCAGGCTATCTTTGTAGGGTAGTTTGTTGGAATACTGCATTCATTCCAGTTGGTCATCGACCCACGCCAATGCTCTGTATACACTATAGTGCATCTGGTTGTGGGTTCTCACCTTGGTGAATGTACTTGATGGCCGTCTCTCGCTTCTCCACCCCAGCTTTCTCCCATTGGCCTGTGTTGTCCAGATAGTGTGTGGCGATTACAGGTCCTGTGAGGCCAACCATGTTCTGCTCACCACAGCCAGATGGTTGCGTGATCAGGTTCCCTAGTGGTGAGCCACTGATGGCTGCCTGGATGGTCTGACTCAGCTGCTCACCTGAGTGGACAAAGTTGTATGTATAAGTTATTGTATGGTGTACATCAACGTAGCACACTTTTCAGCCCTATTTCACATCTCAGAGTGTTAGATAAAGTATTCAGTTGTGTCTTACAAAGTCAAAAATCACATACAATGATCGTAAACTAATCCAACAAGCACAATAAGGTGAACAGAGACTCTCAGGGCACTCCGTCCACGCCAAATGACTGTAGCATACAGCATACCCAACGGTATCATTCCTCATACATTCCCTTGAAAGTTCAGAGAAAATTGCTTTGTGCAGCTTCTGGAGTACTGACCAGTGACACTGATGTAGGTCTCAGCAGGTGAACCTGGCACTCTGTTCTTTGGCTCTACACCCTTGATCGTCTCAAACTGTTTTCCATCTGACAGGACAGAGCAACACAGTAATATCGCATCTCGTAATGCAACTGACAGTTGAGTTTGAGAGTTTGCACGGATGATTATTTGGCCATTTGAGAGACTTACTGTGTTTCGTTGGATCCAGAACAATTGTTTTGATCTCCTTTTTGACCTGCATTCCTTCAGACTGAGGTAAAACATGGGAACAGAGGTTGGTGACATCTTTTTTTTAACAAAGAAACCCCTGAAAAACGGTCTTTTTCTTTGTCAGTTTCTCAAGTTCTTCAAATGCATTGGAATGTAAATATGCAGAGAAGAAGAAAGACACTGACCACTACCCGCAGGTTCTTCTTCACACCGTCGGTGAGGAAAGAATCGTAGACAGCAGCCTTCACCTCAATAGAGTGTTCTCCAGTAGCCATGGGGATGATGACAAAAGGGACGGACACTGAGGACATGGGAGGTACCTCCACCTCCTCCCGGTACCTTCTCTTCTTGCTGGCTGCACTACACACACTCTCTGTCTCCATCAAGTCTACACGCACCTGTAGAGGAGAATGTGACGGGAGGATGTTACACTCAAGGCCAGGAGGATGGAGCAGCAGAAGATCCACGGGAACCGCAAGACCTCATACCTTCAAATTATCTTCTACGTAGTTGTAAAGCACAGCTTTGATCTCAAGCTGCTCGTTCCGCACCGCAGAGTACGGCAACTTGAGGTCGATGAAGAAGTTCTTCATCACGGTCATTTCAAAGGGATCAGCCATGCAGATTCCTGCACACAGACAGGAGAAGGGAAGAGACTTTAGGTGTTGCACTTGCTGAAGGACACGCGTCTCTACACATTTTTATCTGCGTCTGTATCCATGAATTGAGAGACAGTAGTGTTGTTGGAAAAGACAGTGAGTTGTGACAAAGGGTTGCAGTAAAAGGCCAGAGGTTGGGGGGAGAGCCATGTCCCCGGGACACCTCAAAAACACAATGAAATGAAATTTGGGAATAAGGGTGCTGCACCCATAACTACATAGTAAATAATATAATGTTCACCCCTGTTCCACTATTACAATTTCACTACTTTTGCTGAAACAGCAGGTGGCATAGTAGTTACAGCCGCTGTCTTGCACTCAAAGGATCTGGGTTCAAATCCCCTACTCCTACTGTAGGACCCTCGAACGAGGTAAATTACCAGGCTGGATAAATGGGTAAATAATCGTAAGTTGGTTCATGTACAAACCTAACGTTGTAAGTTGCTCTGGAGAAAAGTGCCACGTAAACAATTAAGAATAACAAAGCTGCTTAGATGATCCTTTCATTCAAAGACTTGCAGTTTTTTTCAGCTTCACGATGAGTGTTTCATAGGATCAGTCAGAACCTTAGGGTGAGGGTTAGATCCTCCTGGGTTTTGCTAATAATGAGTGTTCAGTGTGTGCTCCAAGGGTGCATTTAAAGGTAAAACTGCAGGACAAACACAGCTCTCCAGGGTGGTAGAAACCACAGACCTTCATGATAGTAAATGTAATTGGACTGTGGGCCAGGGCTCACACACTGCCATGGCATTAGTTGCTTACATTTACATTAATTTTTTATCAGATGCTTTTCTCCAAAAGGACTTCCAATGAACTCTATGTAGTGTTATCAGCCCACACACCTTATTCACCGTGGTGACTTACACTGTTAGACACACTACTTACAATGGGTCACTCATTTATACACCAGTGGAACATACACTCTCTGTCATTCATACATTATAGGTGAACCTGAACAGCATGTCTTTGGACTTTTCTTCTAATCAAACTGCATTCAGCGTGTTGCAGATAGAACAGCAAAAAAAGCAGTGATGAGTTGTTGGCAGGTCCAGCTCTTTGGCTCTTTCCCCAACATACAGGCTGCTTCCCCCTCCCTGTATTCCAGTTAATGGGAAACGCACGGAACACAGTGATTCTGGGTCGGGTGAGAAAGAGAGCGACGCAGGGACAAGCACCGTGAGTTCCGGAGAGGCCGATAGCGGTGACCTCCCAGGTGGTGATGGTGTCCTTCTGGAAACTTTTGATCTCGTGTGATGTGGAGGTGCTGGAGAATGACAGGAGACATGAGAAGACAGGCTGGATACACAGCGTGTAGACAACCGTGTGGAGGAACTACACAAGCTGCACAAGGGGTGTATGGGTCCGAATGTCACACAGCTCCTACCAGCGTGGGTTCTGTGGGGGGCAGTTTGGCAGCATCAACTCCTGCCACAGCCAGCTCTCGGGGAACTGAGTGCGGGACACAATGTCTCTGTCCGAGATGTAGTTGTCGTCGTCGCTCGCTGCGGACACACAAACACGCGCACACACACGGAAGGCAGATTGAAATACTGTGGAAGTCATGCCAAAAACGTGTACTTGTACTAATACCTCAGCATGACTCATGAAATAAAATGGAGTCTCTTTACATCCGATCTCCAAATTGCGATGTTTCACAGCACTCTGGAACTCAGTAAGAATGACGCTGGCATTCGCCATGCGTCTGGCCATGCTGATCAAGCAGTTCGCACAGCGCGCGCCTCCGGCTCGTCATGTTAACAACACAAGTGGGACCCCAAGAATGTTCAGAACTTGTTTATGCGCACATCCAGCCACTACAACAAGTAAGAATAAAGAACACCATTCTCATGAGCCATTAGTTAAAGGGAAGGGGGGGTCTTACAGCGACTGAATACATCGGTTTCTTTGGCTGCTTCCTCGCGCTTCTTGGTCACCTCAGAGCAGCAGTGCAGGAAGGCCTTCACACAGTCCGCTCCATCGATGATGTACTGGGAGCGCCGTTCGCAGGAGAGGTCCATCAGATTGTCCCTCATGCCGTCCATACAGCACTCTTTCATGAGGGGCACCGAGTATTGGCTTTCTGGGGGGATTGAAACAATTTTACCATGTTAGTAATCCTACAGCTTTCCTGAGTCTTACATTCCCACTTACAGTGACTTCTGGCTGTCCAAAATGCAGAGCAGTAGGGAAGCAGCCAACATTAACATGAACACAATCATTTGTTAAATGGTGCCCAGTTACAGGTACAGGCAGTTCTCTATATTGCTGTTGTCATTTATACTGTAAAGACGTACAGTACATGAAGATGTGGGACATGGCTGAAAGAGGGGGGCTTAGCCTCCCTACCCAGTGAGTTTTTGATGTCAATCAAGGTCAGCGAGCGTCGTCGTCTCTTTGCAACTGCTGGGCACTCGGGCTCTGGAAGTGAACAGAGAACAAAAACAAATGTGGAAGATCAGTGTGTTATATTTTATTATTCATGAGATGGGAAGAATTAAATATGGAGTTCAAGTCTAATATGAATATAAAATACATATGGTGGTTCGTTGAATGTAAGTGCTCTGCAATGGACTCGGGTCATCGCTCGTCCGAAGTGCCGTGCGGATTGGTTCTGGCCCCCTGGATCACCAGAGCACTAGTCCAATAAATGATTACTGAATGCACGTTAACTTTAACGCTTCATACCTGATCGGGATCTGGTCTCCACATTTCCATTGGACAGAAACATGAGCCCAGCATCGTAGAACACCTCCATGCTGTTTTGTCCGCTTCCAGCTGTGCAGCCGACATCGTGCTTCTCAACTATGTCCCAGATCTGTATGTGCAGTGACACAGTGCATCTGATGTCAGCACTGCAGCTTCTGGACTCTGAGGACATTCCCTTCACCTCTGCATTTCGGAGACACAGAGAAACGTCCCTCCTTACCTTGGACTGACTCAGTCTGTGTTTGCTGTTCAGCACATAGACACCCTTGTCCACAGCGACCAACCCCACCTTCGCTCCAGGGTCACCTTCGATACTCAGCGTGAAGCTCTTACGTGGCTCATACTGAGACCTGGTGGATGTGACTTTGAGCTGTGAAAGAAGCAATAAATGAGAATTAATGGCAGAAATGAGAAATTAGTGATGCAACTGAAATGCCTGAACTGAGGTTGAGTCAGTTCACAAATGTACATCATTTTCCCATAACTTTGCAACCTTTTTCAGACTCTTTCTCCCCTGATCTCCAATGTGCTCCATAGATGCATACTATGTTGTATCTGTATAAAAATTAAAAAAACCTTACATGCAGCTATTTGTGTAATACACAATGGTTTATACTGTGGTATGTGACAAATTGTACTCAAGAATGCCATCATCACATCCTTGTATAAATAAGTGTTTGTTCAAATATGTGTTTGTTCATGTCTGTTCCTGTCTAATAGGAGTCTCTTCACAAGCACTTGAATTGCCAGCGTACCCAGTATAACTGTGCAAATGACAAATAAACGACTCTGAGAATCAGCTCTCTACATTCAAATTTCTCCTTCTGTTGATGTGATTCACTTTATGTATTGTTCTCAAAGATGTGTGCTTCTTTGGAGAAAAGCATCTGCTAAATTAATTTTAATAAATGTTAATGTAAAGATTACCTTCCCCATGCAGGTATCCTTCACATCCACCCAGACTGCGTCGGAGACCACTTGGTCAGCTCCCAGATGGTAATACGCCACAAAGCGGAATGAAGGAACCATGTCCTTTGTCACCGGCAGTGTCAAGGTCACCAGGGACTGACCTTGCTTCCTTTCTTGTCTGTTTGCAAGGACAATCTGCCCTTTGTTCACAACCTGTTCATGTAAGGACAAACATCATTATCCAGTCAGTGTACGTGCAGAAGACCAGCTCTGTTGGGATAGTCATAAATGCATGGGTAAGAAATGTGTAGACGTGTGTATGTGGGTCACAGAATTTAGATGGAAAAATGAACATGCACATGTCTCATGTATAGCTCAGTGAAGGAAACAACTCAACTACGTACCAGGTATGTGAACTGGGTGATTTCATTCTGGACCCCTGGATTGTCATTTGCCAAATTCAGATTGACCTGCAAATTGTCTCCAATTTCCAGCTCAGTTGCCTGGATCCCAATGTGCAGGTAGTTCTTTGTGTTCTTGTATGTCTGGTAGGGTTTGGCAACCATTGTCTGCTGAGCTTGACGATTGGGTGACAGAGCTGGCATCTCAGTTTGAATCTGAAAAAAATAGAAAATACTTCCTATAAGATTTTATTACAATTTTCACCTCTGGTCTCAAGTGCTGTGTAACAACTGCAAAAACAATGAGTGTTGTAAGTGGTCCTCAACTCATTAATATTATCAGCATCAATCCTTATGTGGTTATCGATAGTTGTGTTGGCTAGTTTTGAATCTAACTGTTAACCTGGATTAAAGCGTCTCAGACTCACTGTGATTTGCAGGTCTGCAACCTGGCCACCAGTATTTACAGTTAGCCTGGCCATACCATTGGCCTTAGTAACACCATGCACAGGTCCAGGCGTTGCCTTTAGTCTGATGCCTGCAGCAGGACTGTCATCTGGATTTGTCACATAGACCTTTCAAGGCAAACAAGAGGAGAGGTCATTACCCTGTGCAAAACCATCTCATTGTCCGGTATTAGGTAAATTACAGCTGCTAGAATTATTATAAGAGCTAGAAACTTCAAGCTATTACGGATATCATGGCAAGAGTACCGTAATGTCAAATGGCATCCCTGGTTTGAAGAACTTGGGAGTTTTCTTGAAGTGAATGGTGTAGGGTGAGGTCACTATAAGGATTCCTGTCTTCTCCCCCTCCACCATTTCAGTGCCTTTGACACAGAAGGAAGATGTCTTTCATCACGTGACCCACAATACGGGTAAAGTACAATCCCTTCTCATAGCAGGCTCCAATGGCAGAGCTCCCTACATAGTCATCATGTGACAACAACCGACATGGATGGAGACTGCATGCTTTCAAATTACAGTCAGGACCTGGTCAACTGTGCAATCAAAATGCAACATCAGTCAATTCAGTTGAACTCATTTTTTATAACATGTTCTTCTCCACTAAGTGACAGAAAGTGCTGAACAATGAAGCAAATACAGTTGAGAGCAAAGTCAAAATGAAAAAGGAAGTTTGCTAAGGCAATTTTCTCAGGTAAGCCATGTGTCAGCTGAGGAGAGGAAAACAAAAGAAAAAAACCCCATGGAAAGAAGCTGAGAGAACAAATAAACGTTGCGGTTCGCCAGTGGCTGCTGGCGCAGTGGGTTGGACTGGGTCCTGCTCTCCGGTGGGTCTGGGGTTCAAGTCCCGCTTGGGGTGCATTGAGACGGACTGGCGTCCTGTCCTTGATGTGTCCCCTTACGCCCTCTGTTGCCGGATTAGGCTCCGGCTCTCCGCGACCCCATATTGGACAAGCGGTTCAGACCAGTGGCTGCCTTCCTCTCAAAGCCCATTATTTCTAGTGTAGTAATGTCGCTCTTCATTTAGATTTCACAACAGAAGTAATGCTATTTAGAAAAAGAACCTACTGTGTGGGGGAACTGCGGTCTTACCGGTTCTTGTCAAAACGTTGACTGTCACATAGATGGGTAGCCCTAGAAGCTGGTTGATGTCTGGACTGATCTGCACAATGTGCTCTCGTTTCAGGGTAGCCGTGCCCTTCCCTTCGATGATCTGCATACATAAGAAAGGAAACTCAAGATTCTCAACAGGGCTGACATTTCACAACTAACCTTGATTTACCAAGGAGGGTGGGCTGCAGGCGACCCAGCTTCCTTAGCTGACCAATACGCAGTCTTCTCACAGGCACCTCCAGTTTGTCTGCAAGCTTTCAGCAGTTAGCTCAGAAAGATTTTCCCCTCCTCCAGTTTGTCCTCTTGCATGACCAAGTACAGTATGTTCAAGGCAACTGGCAGGGGGTGTTACTGGGGACTGTACGGCTGTGGATGGATACGGATAATGGGAGGAAGAGAAAAACTCACATCCACTCTCTGAAGAGAACCTGGGAAACTCTTCTTGCCTTCTTGAGTCATCACACCGAACACCACAAATGCTTTCCCAGTCACGTCCTTCCCATACAGGTACCTTCGGACACATGAGGAGATTGAAAGCAAGTTGTCATAATAGCGCGAGGGTATAGACTAACTGACAGAAAAGGAAAAAATGTACAATCTTAGCTTACTTGGCAGTGATGTCGACAGTCAGTTCTCTGTCGTCTACGTAGAAGAAGGACTGTCTTGGTATCAGTTTGATTTCAAAGGTTGGCAGCACTACAATATTTAGAGAAAGACAGAGCTCATGTGACTAAAGCAGCCACTGTTTACCACCAATTACTAAAAGTATTTTGTATTTACTTTTTAAAAATCTTTTCTTATATTATGCACTCTTGTGTTTCATGCACCAGCTGGGGTCATCAGGTAGTGTAGTCTTTACAGTAAAATCGGAGGAATCTCTGCTTCTACTGTAGACCCCTTGGCCAAGGTACATATCTTGAACAGGTACGATGAAAACGGCCTTGCAGTATAAATAGGTAAATCATTGCAAGTAAGATACAAGTGTACAAACCTAACATTTTAAATGAGCAAAGGTGAGAGCTGAATAAATGTACAGCACATGGGAATGACTACAGTCTCACCATATTCCTTGACTTCAAATTCATAAGTGAAGTTTCTTGTGGTGTTTTTTGGAATTTGGCCACCACCTTCCATGTTCCCACACTACAACAGGACAGAGGTCAGGTGTCACTGCAGTAGGCAGCACAAGCAGATGATGAAGGAATTCATTTTGCTTGAAAAATTTAATTAAAATGACGATAATCAAAATTGTTGTGATTCATCCTTATAAATAAAATGCGTCTGTGGCTTCCAGAACAGACCTGACGACCTCCGGCAGCTCATACACTCCAGACTGAACTCCTTTATTTGGAAACACTTGGTCTCTGAAAACTATTATTCCATCTGGGGTCTAAATGACAACAAGAAGAGGGTTTTTCAGGACAGAAAAAGGAAAAAGTCCACAGAGAAAAGCTACTGGATCATTTTGCGTTCGGGGACGTGTGCTAAAAGGTCGCAGATCCAACTTTTGCCATTCTTTCTGTCATGAGGAGCCTCAGTTGGCTTGTCCCAGTAAATACATGTGGAATCCATCCAACTCACCATCTCCTTCTCTCTACATTACATTTGTTTTCTGTGACACCCAGTTTACAAGCACATATTGTAAATCATTAATGCGAAAATTCAAATCACTAATGATCCCTTTTATTAAGGTTCAGATGAATCCAGGTTTATATCATGCTTGCGATTCTTCTGGACTCATCATCAGTAACGTAACCTGGACTCGTGTCACGTCCATAACACAGAATATGGATCTCTTACCATCATCTCGACAGAAACACCATTTTCAATAGGCTCAATGCTGGGGTTTGTGGTGAAGAGTCTGTAATGAACTGGAACACACACACATTCAGATTAATGCTTCCGCACACAAACATGTCAGTGATTTCTGTTTATTGAGGTCTATTTAGCAGACAGTCCAACCTTTGCTGGTGGGTGTGTAGATGGTCTTATCAGTCTGAACAAAAATGAATCCCGATTGGAAAGAGAGGAGAGCAACTTTCTGCAGCGTATGTTGCGGGAACTTTGCTTCCAGGTAGACAAACTGCTTTTTATTGGAATCCTTGTCAAAGAAATCTTCTTTGAGCTAAAGAGAGAGCGAGAAGTGTTAAGAAAAACGGGAAGGAGCGCACTTGAACACAGAAGCCTCACTAAAAGTGCTATATGGGAAATCACTACAAAACAAACCATGTGATGACAAACTGGAAGCTGGAGAATTAACTGGACATGTCTCCTTCCATGTAGTGAAAGTGTGGTAAAAGTGGGAATGTGTACCATGATCTCCTGCAGGGCCTGGTAGCTGTTGTCAGAGTTCAGTGTGACTTTGTGGTTCAGAAACTCCCGTAGTTTTGCCGGGAATTCTTTTGCCGTGATGGTAACTTCAACGGGTGCGCCAGTGTACTCCTGTGCCTCCACAAACACGTTCTCCTTGCTGCCCACTCGCAGCGCGTTCGGCGCACTCATGATGTAGCTGTGGAAAGAAACGAGAGACACGCTCACGGTGGAGTAGAGGGTGCCGACTGACCGAAGGAAGAGTGCGAAAGACGATCGAAAAGCCGTCAAAGCGCGAGGACAGAGGGAGGACTGATGAGGAGCAATGCTAATTTTTTTTGTCATCTCCACTGTTTTGTTCTTAATAGAAGAGTGTCAGAAAGCCAAGGTGTGAGGAGAAATCCTGAGTTGCACAGTAGTATTACAGTCCACTGCACATGTACATTGAAGGATTTTGGTTTCAGTGACTGCAGAAATAAGTTCTTATCCAGTCAAACATGCGTGGAGATTCACGAAAGCTCTGTGACATAAGCTGTGACTAAATTGCTTTCCATATCCAGACTGCATTCATGAAACCACTAACTCTTTTTGGTGAAGACTGCACTCCTTTACTGACTGTGTTTGGAGTTCTTGACCAGTCCATCAGCGTGGAGGGCGCCTCAGCGTTTTGAGCACTGAACTTTGCTCTTGCTCTGGTCCTGTGCTCCAAAGCACTGCGTCACTTTTCAAAACTGCACAACACACATCGATAACTGGCTTCTTTCAGTTGCTTTGTGTTTTAGCCACAGACTCAAAGGTGGTGGACCTTCCCAAGTACATGAACGCCCAGCTCCGCTCCGCATGGCGAACGAAGCATTAAACACATTCCTCATGCAATTTCTCATCCGCGCTCGAGGTGAGAAAGAAATGATGCAAACAAATAAAGACTCAGCTGGCGAGTTTAAGGCCCTCGTCTTCCTGCGTGAATCAGTGTGTGTTTGCGGACAGTGCGACGTACTCACAGTGGGCTGCACAGAGAAAGCGCAGGGAGCGATAGCACCAGGGCTGCCAGCCAAAGGAACTCCATCTTCAGGCACATCTCGGCTCCCCGATGGCGTCGAAGTGCTCGTCCTCGCCGAGCGCACTCTTTTATCACCGTGCTCCCCTCCCCGAGACCCTCCATATGACCACCTCACTGGGCAAACAGCCCCACCCCCGATGTGCCCTATCCCACTAGAAATTGTGAAAGAGGCCGAATTCCCGAATTTAATTGCATTGTACTACTGCATTATAATTGTACATACTTTTATCCTGTATTTTTCCACTTGTTTTTATATTTTTTATATTGCAAGTATTTTCAGACTTGTATTCTGCTGCTGTAACATAATAATTTCCCTTGTGGGATCAATAAAGTATATCTATCTATCTATCTATCTATCTATCTATCTATCTATCTATCTATCTATCTATCTATCTATTTAGTCCTGGATCGTCTGGGCCTGCAAACTACGCCTGTGCAAAACTTGAAAGTGAGCAGACAGCCAGGCTCTTGTTCAACAACCCGGTGATTTTTTCCAGGGCAAAAGCTGTTCATCAATCATGCAGCACAATGCCGAGATTTTTTTTGGTGACACATGTAGCTAATAGAGCGACAGCCATTCTACACGAGACACAGAGTTCTGCTTCCATTATGCTGACCATACATTTAGTCTTTCGGCAGACTCGTTTCTCCAAAGTGATGTACAACTTGGAGCAGACAGAAGCGATTTCACAACAAAGAGCCTTGGGATTATTGATGCACAGCTTGTGTGTGTGTGACACCACCATGTTGCTGGTTCACATCCCTCCGTAGCTCCTACAGAAGTGACATTCAAATAGCAAATACATAGATAATCACAGCAGATGGTGTTGGACTCATTGATGGAGCTGTCAGGAGATTTGAGGAGAAATGGGTTTGAAAGAGATTGGCCCTTCTTGAATGCTGGGAGGGATTCAGCAGCTTTGAGGAATACAGGGAGCTCATTCCACCACTTGGAGGTCAAAAGTGAGAACCTACACAGTTTTGATTTTGGGCCCCATCTGAGTGGGACAAAGTGTGAGTTCGGTGATCCTGTCTCCGTGGCCTCCTCTAAGAAGAACCTGGCAGCTCTTAGACACAATATGGACTTACATATACATTTCAGTCAGAGTGCAGATCCAGTGTCAACACATCTGATCTCTCCCGAAACATCCTGGACCCTCAGAACTGCTCTGAGAGAACAAGGTCTCCTAGTGACAGGGGTTTGATAAAGTGAGATGTGGGCATACAAGGTGGGATTTCTTCTGTGAACTTGACCAGCTTGCAGGAAGAAGAGCGACTTTCACAGGAAGATGACACTGGGGCTGCGCTGTTCAAATCGCCATCTTACCGCCCCGCTGTGCACTTTGACAAGAGTTTTGTCAGGGATCCCAAAACGCAAGGGTTAATGTGGGTTCATGGCATTTCCCGTACCTGACGCCAACTGTCTTCCCAGAAGCATGCTTATCTTTTCTGGCAAGCCCACTACTGCAGGATTGACCTAAAACTTGTTTACAAAAACTGATCACAAGCAGAAGGAACATTAAACTCAAAACTGTTCATCTCCTTACGTGACTAATAAGACTGATTTGCACTAATTTAAAATATCCAGGTTGACAAAATTAATTTTTCATTACTGAAAACATCAGGTTACTTAGTACACTCGACCTGAAGGCAACTCATTTAGAGAAAGGCTGTGTGCAGTGTTACTGTGGACACACAAGTACAATTTATAAACATTTGTTTCCTGACACTCCTCCCCAAAGCAACTCATCATGCTGAGTGTCTTCAATTTTTGGGTCTTGTAAGGCTGTTTTTGCATTCCCAATCCCCACCTGCTTAAAGAGGACCACCATCCTACGCTGCCAAAAGACAATAAAGGATCCTGCCTCTATGACCACCGACCCGTTCCACTGACTCCAATAGTGATGAAGTGCTTCGAGAGAACTGTCATGAGTTATATCCAGACCATCATTCCGGACACTCTGGACCCTCTCCAGTTCATATACAGACGTAACAGATCCACACAGACAAATAACAGAGCACAACAATACACACTGCCCTTACCCACCTGGAAAACAAGGACAGCTATGTTCCAATGCTGTTTATTGATTATAGCTCAGCATTCAAAACAGTGATACCATCGAAGCTTGTCAACAGGCTTCACAATCTTGGTGTGCCACCCACCCTCTGCAACTGAGTCCTGGACTTTCTAACGGGCAGACCCCAGTCTGTTAGAATTGGGAACCACACATCCAGGTCAATAACCGGATGACAGACGAGACAAAGTGCGGTTCAAAAACCCCTTATGAAGAAAATAAAATCAAGGCTTTCGTTTACCCCGCCCGGTATGGGGTCACCGGGGCCCCACCCTGGAGTCAGGCCCCGGGGGGGGCTCGCATGCGAGCGCCTGGTGGCCAGGTCTATGCCCACGGGGCCTGGCCGGGCTCAGCCGAAAACGATAACGTGGAGCCGCTCTTCGGTGGGCTCACCACCTGCCGGAGAGACCGTAAGGAGCCGGTGCATTGTGATTTGGGCGTTGGTCGGGGCCGAGTGCCCGGCCGACCCAAACCTCGGGCGCCAGGTCGTCTCCCTACGCCTTCGGGTCAGGGAACGGTCTCTCACTGTCGTTTGTGCTTGTGCGCCTAGTGGCAGTGTAGAGTACCCGGCCTTTTTAGAGTCCCTGGGGGGCGTGCTGGAAAACGCTCCCACTGGGGACTCTGTCGTTCTACTGGGGGACTTCAACGCCCACGTGGGCAGCGACAGTGACACCTGGAGGGGCGTGATTGGGAGGAACGGCCTTCCTGATCTGAACCTGAGTGGTGAGTTGTTATTGGATTTCTGTGCTAGTCACGGTTTATCCATAACGAACACCATGTTCATGCATAAGGGTGTTCATCAGCGCACGTGGCACCAGGACACCCTAGGTTGGAGGTCGATGATCGACTTTGTAGTCGTTTCTTCTGACCTTCGGCCATATGTCTTGGACACTCGGGTGAAGAGAGGGGCTGAGCTGTCAACTGATCACCACCTGGTGGTGAGTTGGATTCGATGGCGGGGGAAAAAGCTGGACAGACCTGGCAGGCCCGAACGCATAGTGAGGGTCTGTTGGGAACGTTTGGCGGAGGCCCCTGTCAGAGAGGTCTTCAACTCCCATCTCCGACAGAGCTTCAACCAGGTCCCGAAGGAGACTGGGGACATTGAGTCCGAATGGACTATGTTCCACACCTCCATTGTCGGGTCGGGGCGGCGGTTCGGAGCTGCGGCCATAAAGTCTCCGGCGCCTGTTGCGGCGGCAATCCCTGAACACGGTGGTGGACACCGGAGGTAAGGGATGCCGTCAAGCTGAAGAAGGTGTTCTATCGGGCCTGGCTGGCTCATGGGACTCCTGAAGCAGCTGACGGGTACCGACGGGCCAAACGGAGCGCGGCTCTGGCAGTCGCCGCGGCAAAAACTCGGGCTTGGGAGGAGTTCGGTGAGGCCATGGAGGAAGACTTTCGGTCGGCCTCAAAGAGATTCTGGCAAACCGTCCGGCGACTCGGAGGGGGGAAGCGGTGTTCCACAAACACTGTTTACAGTGGAAGTGGTGCGCTGCTGACCTCAGCTGAGGATGTCCTCGGGCGGTGGAAGGAGTACTTTGAGGATCTCCTCAATCCCTCCGACACGCCTTCCGTAGAGGAAGCTGAGGCTGCGGACTTGGAGGGGGACTCGTCCATTACCCTGGCTGAAGTTGCTGAGGTAGTCAAAAAACTTCTCGGTGGCAAGGCTCCGGGGGTGGATGAGATCCGCCCCGAGTTTCTCAAGTCTCTGGATGTTGTGGGGCTGTCTTGGCTGACACGCCTCTGCAGCATCGCGTGGAGTTCGGGAACGGTGCCTCTGGACTGGCAGACCGGGGTGGTGGTCCCTCTTTTTAAGAAGGGGGACCGGAGATTGTGTTCCAACTACAGGGGGATCACACTCCTTAGCCTCCCTGGGAAAGTCTATGCCAGGGTACTGGAAAGGAGAATCCGACCGATAGTTGAACCTCAGATTCAGGAGGAGCAATGTGGTTTTCGCCCTGGCCGTGGAACACTGGACCAGCTCTATACCCTCACTAGGGTGTTGGAGGGTTCGTGGGAGTTTGCCCAACCAGTCCATATGTGTTTTGTGGACCTGGAGAAGGCATTCAATCGTGTCCCTCGTGGGATCCTGTGGGGGGTACTTTGGGATTATGGGGTTCGGGGCTCGTTGCTACGGGCTGTTCGTTCCCTGTATGAACGGAGCAGGAGCTTGGTTCGCATTGCTGGCAGTAAGTCAAACCTGTTCCCGGTGCATGTTGGACTCCACCAGGGCTGCCCTTTGTCACCGATTCTGTTCATTATCTTTATGGACAGAATTTCTAGGCGCAACCAGGGAACGGAGAGTGTCTGTTTTGGTGGCCGCGAGATCTCATCTCTGCTTTTTGCGGACGATGTGGTCCTGTTGGCTGCATCAAGTCAAGACTTGCAGCGTGCACTGGGGAGGTTTGCAGCCGAGTGCGAAGCGGTGGGGATGAGAATCAGCACCTTCAAATCCGAGGCCATGGTTCTCAGTCGGAAAAAGGTGGATTGCCCCCTCCGGGTTAGGGGGGAGTTGCTCCCTCAAGTGGAGGAGTTTAAGTATCTTGGGGTCTTGTTCACGAGTGAGGGAAAAATGGAGCGGCAGGTTGACGGACGGATCAGTGCGGCGTCCGCAGTAATGCGGTCATTGTACCGGTCTGTTGTGGTGAAGAGGGAGCTGAGTCGTAAGGCGAAGCTCTCAATTTACCGGTCGATCTACGTTCCTACCCTCACCTATGCTCGTGAACTCTGGATCATGACCGAAAGAATGAGATCGCGGATACAAGCGGCAGAAATGAGTTTCCTCCGCAGAGTGGCTGGGCGCACCCTTAGGGATAGGGTGAGGAGCTCAGTCACCCGGGAGGAGCTCGGAGTAGAGTCGCTGCTCCTCCGCATTGAGAGGAGCCAGTTGAGGTGGCTCGGGCATCTGTTCCGGATGCCTCCTGGACGTCTCCCTGGGGAGGTGTTCCGGGCTTGTCCCACTGGGAGGAGGCCTCGGGGCAGACCCAGGACACGTTGGAGAGACTATGTCTCTCGGCTGGCCTGGGAACGCCTTGGGGTTCCCCCAGAGGAACTGGAGGAGGTGTGCAGGGAGAGTGAAGTCTGGAGGACTCTGCTCGGACTGCTGCCCCCGCGACCCGGCCCCGGAAAAAAGCGGAGGAAGATGGATGGATGGATGGTAACATATAGAGTGAGAACAGTAATGGCCCCAACACAGAGCCCTGTAGCACACCATATTGAACCGTAGTTGAGATGGAGGGGGTGCAGTCATCAGGTTTCAGTACATATTGTTCACGGTTAGCTAAATACGAGTCAAACCACTTCAGAACGGTACCTCTTAGCCTAACCAGGTTTTCAAGTTAACTCAGTAGGATATGATGGTCTATAGTATCGAATGCAGGACTCAAGTTCAACAACATAACAACAAAGCTATTACCAGCATCAGAGAAGACAGAAATATCATTAACACGTGTGAGCGTCATTTCAGTGCTGTGACCAGTGCAGAAACCAGAGTGAAAATTTTCAAATATATTATGATGATTAAGTTTTTTCACAATTTAGGAAAAAAAGGGTACATTGGAGATGGGTCGATAATTACTTGGCTTATAACGATCCAGATCTGATTTCTTTAGTAGGGGGCTAATAACGGCGACTTTAGAAGCTTTTGGAACACAGCCATTAAGTAACGACATATTAACAATATTAACAATAGGTTCTGCAATCACGGAAACTGTGGCTTTCAGTAATTTAGCGGGGATTGAGTCTAAAGGACAGCTTGTACCTTTCATAGAGCGAATTACCATGATAATTTCCTCTACAGTCATTCCGTTGAAGCTACTGAGATGGTACGGACAACTAATATTATCATCGTCAGAAGTGCTTACACTAGCTAAGACTGAACTAGAGGGCACTATGGATGATTGTACATTCTGTAATTTTGTTATTGGAAAATGACAAAGTCATCATCAGTAATGGGAACAGAAATGCATTGTTTATCTTTGTGTTTACCAGTTAAGTAAGCGTATTAAGCACGAAACAAAGCTTTTTCTGATTTTCATCAATTAATTTTGCCTAATATTCGGATCTGGCATGAAAAAGTGGTTTTCTATAATCAAACCAGGCTATATAATAAACTTTCAGTTTAGTTGAATGCCATTTACGCGCTAATTTATGACATTCTAACTTTATTGCACGAGTTGATGCATTAAACCACGGCGAGTTTCTTACAGTTCAGATAAGTTTAGTTTTTGGTGGAGCTGAAGAATTTAAGGTGAATTTCACCACTGAATTATACTCAAAAGCCATCTGATCAATATTTGTGCTAGTTCCAAAATCAGAGTTTCTAATCACACACACACACACACACACATTATCTGAAACCACTTGTCCCATGCAGGGTCACGGGGAGTCAGAGCCTAACCCAGCAGCACAGGGCGTAAGGCTGGAGAGGGAGGGGACACACCCAGGACAGGATGCCAGTCCATCGCAAGGCACCCCAAGCGGGACTCGAACCCCAGACCCACCGGAGAGCAGGACCCGATCAAAGCCGCTGCGCCACTGCACCCCCTACCAGAGTTTCTAATGTAATCAATAATTTTCATCAACATGTCACACAATTTACATTTATTCTCTTAGCAGACACTTTTTTCCAAAGCAACTTACAAAGGATACTATGTAGTGTAATCAGCCCACACACCTTATTCACCAAGGTGACTTACGCTGCTAGATACACTACTTACAAGGGGTCACACATCCATACATTAGTGAAACATACTACCTCTGTGTCACTCACACACCTGAACAGCATGTCTTTGGACTGCAGGAGGAAACCCACACAGACAACATGCAAACTACACACAGACTGAGCAGGGGTTGAACTCACATTCTCTCACACCACCCAGGTGCTGTGAGACAGCAGCGCTACTCACGGTGCCACCGTACCACCTGGTTTTGGGCTTACTGTTGTCAGACGGCACCTGCAGGTATAGATCAAAGGCTAATAAGCAATGATTGGAAATAGTCTCATTTAAAGAAATCATATTTACAAGATGAACATCGAGGCCGAAGGTTAAGATGAGGTTATGTGAATGAGTAGGACCGTTAACAACTTGAGTAAAACCAACGGAGTTTAAGAGAGACATTTAACTATTAGCAAGAGTATCCAACAACACGTCTATATGAATATTAAAATCACCCATGAAAAGGATTTTGTCATGAGTCATGATTAAATCAGTTATAAAGTTACTAAATTCCTTGAGAAGAGAGGAATATGGTTCAGGTGGATGGTAGATAAGGAATATAATTATATTGCTTGAGACTTTCATGTCTGCAGCTATGTTTTCTTCTCTTAATGTAATGCATACATTGTACTTTTGCTGAGATGTACGTCACTTTGGACAAAAGCGTCTGCTAAATGAATAAATGTAAATGTAAAACTGACTTTGCTTTGACAATTGCGAGCCAGCAGCCACAGCTCTGATTCTGAAAATGCATAGAAGTTCTCCAATATTACAGCAGCCATGGTCCAATCACAATTGTTTAGGACCAAGAGACAGTTGCTCATCATCGACACATGAACTTTGCAAAATAATCTTTTTTTAGACTCTGCTTTCAGAGTTTGTATTTTTTTTCTTTTAGCGAGTTGGAGAATGTGGAATGTGGAAGTGATTTCATAGAACTGCACTCCGGACCTTGAATACCTACTGATCAAATGCCGACCGTTCTACCTGCCCAGGAAGTTCTCGGCTGCGCTCATGGCCGCAGTTTACATCTCACCCCAAGGGAACACACACAGCGCTCTGAACGAACTGGACCACGTTGTCAGTAAGGATGAGAAGAAGCACCTAGACGGCCTGTTCATTATTTCCAGGGACTTTAACCAAGCTGACTTCAGGAACGTGTACCCAAAGTACCACCAGCACATCTCCTGTCCCACCAGAGGCTCAAACACCCTCGACCACTGCTACACTTCACACAAAGGCGGGTACCGCTCCCTACTGCGTTCACACCTTGGGTAATCAGATCACGCCTCAATTCTACTGCTCCCGGTCTACAAGCAGAAACTGAAGCAAGAGGAGCCTGTGACGCGCACTGTACAGCGCTGGACACCAGAAGCGGAGGAAAGGCTCCAGGACTGCTTCGACTCCGTGGACTGGGACATGTTCAGGAACTCATCCTCCAGTCTGGACGAGTATGCCACATCACAGTGGTCACGGACTTCACCTGGTACTGTGTAAATGTCCTCACACCCCATAACAGTCCGCTCATTTCCTAAGCAAAAACCGTGGATTACCGCTGAAATCCGAAATAAGATCCGCGCTCGAATCTGCGCGTTTCAGTCCGGAGATACGGATGCGTACAAGAAGTGCAAGTACGAGCTCTGCAAAGCCATCGTCAGCGCGAAACAGGAATACAGCAGGAAGATAGGATCACGGTTTAACTGCACTCAAGATGCACGTAGGTTGTGGCAGGGAATCCAAACTTTAACAGATTATAAACCACAGACGTGAACATTGACAGGTGCCGCTGCGTCTCTCCCCAACGAGCTGAACGCGTTTCATGGCCGTTTCGAGATCACAAAAGACACCCCCCGGTGAGAGTTCCCACAGCGCTGCATGACTCCAGTCTCACCGTCTCTGTGGCACAATTGAGAAAAACTTTCAGCCGGGTCAACATCTGCAAAGCTGTTGGTCCAGACGGAATTTAAGGGCGAGTTTTAAAAACATGCAGTGAGCAACTGGCTACTGTCTTCACGGACATATTTAACACCTCCTTAAAAAGCTCAGCTGTATCCACCCGCTTCAAAAATACCACCGGTATCCCTGTTCTTAAGAAAAACAAAGTGAGCTGCCTTAATGACTATCGCCCAGTGGCACTGACCCCCATTGCAATGAAATGCTTTGAGAGGCTGGTGCTCGGACACACTAAGGACACCATCCCAGACACTTTGGACCCGCTGTAGTTTGCCTACCGCCACAACAGATCCACTGAAGGCGCCATATCACACATACTTCACACCACTCTGGCTCACCTGGACAATAAAAACTACAATGCAAGGCTATTATTTGTGGACTATAGCTCAGCATTTAACACTGTGATCCCAACCAAGCTGATCCAGAAACTACTAGGTCTGGGACTGAGTGCCACATTGTGCAACTGGATTCTGGATTTCCTCACCAACAGACCCCAGCGTGTGTGAATTGGCAGAAATATCTCCTCCCCACTAATCCTCAACACTCGCACGCCACAGGGAAGCGTCCTGTGCCCGGTGCTGTATTCTTTGTTCACACATGACTGTGAGGCCAGGCACAGCTCCAACACCATCATAAAGTTTGCTGACGATACCACCGTTGTGGGTCTGATCACCAACAATGATGAGACGGCCTACAGAGAGGAGGTGAGGCTCCTGGCAGAGTGGTGCCAGGACAACAACCGGTCTCTCAGTGTCAGTAAAACTAAGGAGCTGGTGATTGACTTCAGGAAACAGGATACAGTTCATGCACCCATCTACATACGAGGGGATGTTGTAGAGAGGGTCAACAGCTTCAAATTCCTCGGGGTCACCCTCACTGCCAAACTCACATGGACTGAGCACACAGCATCAACCATCAAAAAGGCCCATCAACGTCTTTACTTCTTCAGGCGTCTAAAGAAAGCCAGGATGTCCACTACATTCCTCACCACTTTCTACAGATGTGCCGTGGAGTCTGTCCTCACAGGGTGTATTACATCCTGGGGTGGCAGCTGCTCCATACAGGACAAGAAAGCCCTACAGAGGGTGGTCAAAACAGCTGAGGAAATCATCAGCACACAGCTACCAGCAGTCGAGGACACATACACCACACGCTCCCTCAGGAAGACGATGCGCATCATGAGAGATCATAGTCACCCCGCACGGGCACTTTTCTCTTCTCTGCCATCTGCAAGGTGGCCCAGGTCTATTCGAACACGCACAGCTAGGTACAGGAACAGCTTTCACCCCACTGCTGTAAGAGTATACAGCACTCACCAATGTGTCACCTTTAGTAACTAGAGTTGGACTGTTCCTTCCAAGGACATTGGTAGATTACACTATCACTTTAAGCATTCTCATGTTCTGAGTTCTCTGGCTGTCAACTGGTATTATTGTTATTACTGTTACCATTATTTATTGTTATTGCCATTGCATTACTCACTGTCTGTCACGCGAAACTGAGAGAGCCGGGACCGCTGGACCCAACTGCAGAGTCGTTCGTCTGGAGTCAAGGAAATAGGCAAGTTAAAACATACATCGGGCAGAGAGATTTGTCGGTCGTGCCTTTTATGTATGGGAGGTAGGCAATTCTGGCTGGTTCGATCGTAGTATGTATCGTGTTATCTGGAGTTTTCCGGTTTTTGTGCCAACGAATGATGTTCATGACATGGTTGCGCTCATAACCGTTCTCTGAGAGCGCTTTCAGAAGTGTTCGTTTTTCATCCTCCCAGGAAATAGAGAAGCACCCCAACAATTTCAATCGGGAGGAGGGCTTCAATTTATCTAGAACCTGGACACCTCTCATCTCGAGTCTCCGCGCCAGTTCCGCAACAACCCCACTGCCTCTCATTAAAACTCAGTTCAGCAAGCCAACCTGTAATGTGAAAGTAACAGCGCAAGGGGAAAACACAGCGGGGGCACCACGTATCAGGACCACCCGCTAAGACCTCCGACCCCGTTCCCGCATATAAATACACCCTCGTCAAACACTCCATTTCACATCTAACCTTTCAAGATGTCGCAGCTCCCTGACGATGCTTCCAACAGGAGAACGAAACAAAACGTTGGAACCAATGTCCCACACGACCTGGTTTAATCCAGAAGTAAAACTCCCAGTCAGTAAACAGGCAAGTTCTCGGTGTCGGGGACAGGCGAAGGGTCGGTCGATCGGTGGTCAGGGTCAGAGCGAAGATCCATGCATGTGGTCAGGGGACGAAATGAAGGGTCGGTTGAGTGGCGATCAGCGTTGGAACAAGGATCCGTGGACGTGGACGGGAAACAAAGTGAGGGGTCGAAAACTGGAGAACGTGAACTGTGCACTAGAGATGTGTGTGAATGAGACGTCACGAGGAAGGGCGGTTGTCTCTGACAGGATTCCGCAAAGGTATGGGTGTTGAGGAGGGTCTTTTAAAGGATGAGCAGATAAGGAGATAACTTGACACAATGTTTGAAGAACTTTAATCTGTATTCTTCTGCGATCTGTCCTTTTTTAAAACACCATGCTGTGTTTTCTACTTCTTGGGTGAAAGGCTGTTACAAAACAGGCCAATATATTAGCCAGAACAATTCTGTTGTCCAACAGAAGAAAAAGTTCCAGCATATTTAAATTGCATCCTTATTCTCTTCTGCTAACTTTGTACCAACTTTGGTGGGCAAGAAAGAAAATTGTGAAAGTTGTCTGAAAACAAAATAAATCCTCCCTGTACAGTGCAGTAGAATAATGTACAAGATGCTGATTTTACTAGAATGCTTTTACATCATGTTCATTGTAAGAAAACAACAGCATGTGACACTAATGGAATACCTGACAATGTGAATGAACAAAAGGCAAAACCTGGAAGTACAAAAAAACAGATTGCAGCTCAGTTGGGGCATCCAAAGGTTAACAGGTCACCGGTGAAATCTGTGATTTCAAGGCAAGTCTGTCGGTATTTCTCCATCTGGCACTCTTCAGGTGTTGGCCAGTACTCAATCCAGGTACCACCTCCCACCATGTACATCATGCTGCAACAGAGATACTCCAGTAAGGGTGACTGCAATGGCTACTCATGTTACGAACAGCGGAGTTATGATTTTTTTAGCAATAAGTACTTTATTTGTTTTTAACTGCAATTTCTTCTTGTTGATTTTATAAAAATGCCTTTGCTTGTTGGGAAGCACACATAAGTGTTTAACCACTGAACAGGCAGATTGCAGTTAAATCACCCTCAGAGAAAAGGTGGGAGAAATTGTGGGAGCACCTTTATTCAACTCACTTCCACAGTTCTTATAGGTTTTGGAATCCTTGAGTGTTGGGAGTCAGTAAAACAATGAAACTTTTACATGTTTATGGGATGTTTGTAGAGATCGCATATTTCAATTTTCCTTCAGTTAAAATTCTTTGACTTTTAAACTCAGGGAGTACCACTACAATAATTTTGTTCTATTGCACAGCAGTACAATGACAATAAAGTCTCCAATTCAATTCAGTTCAATAAAGCAGCCTGAAGCTGACAAAAGTATTACTTCTTATAAAGTTTACTAAGGTTTTGTTATTTATTCTGACCACGTCTTTGATTTTTACAGAATTGAACGGGGGATAAAATGAGTGATGTCTGTTTTAAGCGTCTGGTGGTTGTGACTGAATTTTTTCTGTAGTGCCTGTGGTAGCGAAACTGGGTGACCAAATCAGCTCATTTCATAACATGCTGACCACAAGGCCAAAGCAGCATGGAGTACTTACCTCTTGCCCTCTTCCTTGATGAGGTGAGCAGACTTGCCCATAAGTAGGTACGTTTTCTTCTCAAGCAGATTGATTGCCTCCCTACAGTAGGGATGGGATATGAACATGCGCTCCTTTCCCTGCACTCCAGTGTCAGTGCCTGCCAGAAACACAGTGAGAGAATGAGATGGTGGTGGATTTTTTGGATAAAGAAGCACCTCCACAGGATATGTGGATATGGGTGGACCGTACCTTCTTTAATCACTTCCACTATCTTGATGGTAAACCGATCCAAAGTGGGACTCAGGTCTGCATGAACCACCTGAACTTTGTAAACTGAAGAAAAAGGAAGAAGGTCAAACACAGTTGTTGGCACCTCTGTTTCAGCTTCTTTTCGCATTATTCTACAAAAAACATTGATGACTATTTCAACAACAACTCTTAGGGTTTTGATAAGAAAGAAGGCCTGTACCGTAGTCCACTTCTGCTGTGCAGGCTTCTGTAAAGCGGTCCAGGTCCCCTTCCTTCCCAAGCTTCTTCTGCATGCTGCAGTTCTCTGTGCAGGTAAAAAAAGCAAATATTGTTTTGAGAAATATGGCAGGTCTGATGCGATTCAATTCTGTATTTTGATCTTCCGGGCACAAGGAGGCCTCTGCCTCACCTTCGGCACAACGACAGACATCATCGTGGCAAATGCGGTTGAGGGCTCCATCCTTCTTCTCTGGATGGTAGAACTTTGTGCAGCGATTTTCTGCAACAAAAACAGCAGGTTGTACCTTCCTTCATTTCTCTGACATTTTTCTAGAATGTTAGCTTGTGTATTAAACTCCTGATAATGATGTATCCATTTCTGTGGCCTGGTCATTTCTGTTGTATCACTTTGTGAGAAAGAAACGTCCTCACAGGTGCTACAGGAGGAGTGTGATTCAGGCCTGATCTTTTTTTTTTTTCTTTGCAAGGTGTGACATCAACTACGTATCGCTTCCCGAAACACAAAATGTGTGGTAGACACTGCGTTGGTTAATGACTGCCATCATTGTTGAAAGTTATATTGAGGACCTTAAATTACTTAAATATCTATCTGTGTGAAAGCAGAGTCCACGAACAGAAGAAACTCTGTGGTTCATTTGACTCCAAACATACAAGGCTGTAACTGACCCATGGCGTAGTACTCATATACAGTAACTGCTGCAGGCTGGATCAGGCCAATTTTCTGCATCTTGTGCATTCTGAAGACCACTCTGTCAGGTAAGTTGCGAGAGACCTGAGAAGGATAAGAATTTGAGGAGAGGAGACTGTCACTTTGTAGGACTAAGCAGAAGCGAGCAACAGCTAAGGAGTAACCGCTGTTAAAAGGTACCTTGTCCATGTAGAGGATGAGGGAGCCCTTCTCAGACAGCTGCTTGTCCATCTCAAACCTCTGAACGTACCTGTCCCTTCCTCTGGTTAACTGTTGGAGAGGTGTGGAAAGCAAGACTGTTAAATCCCAGGCCAAAGCACTTGTCAATCTGAGTTCTTTCTTAGCTCCTATTTCGCCTCCTTGTCTCGTCTTCTGTGTCACTGTACTGACGTCTTTTGGAGTTCAGTTTCAAGCAGACGAGCACGTTACCGCTCTCAGGTCTTCCTCATCTGCCACAAAGCCTGTGAGGAGAGTGATGTCCAGAATCGACATGGTGGCGTCCCTCTCGGTGGACAGGAACCTGGTAAGAAAGCAAACATGACTCAATAAACACCACATAAACTGACTGATGCACAAACAAGGCAAACCAATTTTAATTCCCAAAATTGTTCACAACATTGAAAGTATAAATGTGCCATTTTTAATTTTTGCTCTTTTTAAAAGTTAATTACTTACCCAACGTCAATCTCAAGTTTGTATGTTTCTAAGACATCCTCATTTTTAGCTGTAAAAGCAAGTGGAAAATAATGTGTATAATTGTGGTTGATCAAAACTCCAGGTTGACGGAAAGTCTGTTTTGTTCTGTGTGTATGATATGTGTGATATGCAGAACTGTTTTCACTTCCTTGCCAGGACATTAATAGATACCTGGGATTCTTGTCAGCTTCACAGCCAATTCAAAGTTTTTACAATCTTGCTTCTCTTCAGTAGGAATGGCGTTGTACAGGGTCATGACCTGCAAGAAAATGTCTCTTTAATTTTGCTGCATTGCTTTTAATAACAGATGTTTACACCTTAATATATTCTCTGAACAGATGCATCTTCTCTGAATATTAGAGGGTTTGATGCATTTCAGGGAGACCACCTGCTCCACCTGGGACAGACCTCCAAGTCTCCTGTCAACATCCTCTTTACTCAGTACATTTTTGCAAAATAAGAAAACATTGGCATATAAAATACAAGTTGGAAATCATTATATGCATTACACATGGTTAAAAGCAGAAAGACATTATTGAACGTTTAGCTAGTTCTGCTACTGATAAAGCTTTTTATTATGAAGAAAAATTACAAGAAAGGACACACAAGGAAAAGAGCCCCACGGAAAATGACATAAAGCCGTCTCTGCAACTGCTCTTGCCCCTGAACCTTCCACCGCAGAGCTCAGAAACTGCTCGTGTCCAAACTGGAGGGCGTCACTGATGGCCTGAAATGATTCACTCTTCTGTAGACCCTTGGTCTTTACTACTTGTTTCCCCATAAGAAACAATGAGGATTTCATCTCCTCCCAATGACACCTTCATTGAACAAATGAACCCCTTTAGTTCACTCAGTAAGGTTTTTGTGTCATAAAGCTAATTGGAGAATCTTTGTGCCCCCTGATGAACCAGAAGGGTATTTTCGCTCACCGAAACGGTCCCCTGGCCCACTCCTGTGGCTGTGACGTTGAGGTCCTGATCCACTCGGGTCTGTTGGAACAAATTTGGACAGTTTTTTTGTGCACTGTCTGGTTGCACGTTGAATTCTATGTACCTGGCACACTCTTTTTCACCTTTGCTCAGACAGTTTAACCTTCTCACTAGCAAATAATAAATGTGTCATGAGGCAGCACGCTATTTGACAACTTCTTAAATCCAGCTTCCTCAACTGCTCCAGCATCTGCAGCTCACCTTGAGAGAACGGGTGAGGAAGGCGTTGTTCTTGTTGAAAGTGTACGCAATGGGTCTGCTGCGACCGGCCACACTGATATCCACAAGAAGGTCGATGTCCTTTACAGAATCCACATCCATCTGGTACTGAGCCACTGCCTGGAAAACTATGATGGTGGCCTGTAAGCATCAGCAGAGAATAAAATTTAATTTTTTGGTAGCTGATTACATTCCAAGTCTTATTCTTCTTATTCTTTTTGTCTTTGCTGTATTCTGCAAGGGGGTGCGGTGGCGCAGTGGGTTGGACCACAGTCCTGCTCTCCGGTGGGTCTGGGGTTCGAGTCCCGCTTGGGGTGCCTTGCGACGGACTGGCGTCCCGTCCTGGGTGTGTCCCCCTCCGGCCTTACGCCCTGTGTTGCCGGGTAGGCTCCGGTTCCCCGTGACCCCGTATGGGACAAGCGGTTCTGAAAGTGTGTGTGTGTGTGTGTGTGTGTGTGTGTGTGTGTGTGTGTATTCTGCAAAAATCTGGTCTTTATGTCAAACTTTGACCTGCTCCAATCCCAACAGCTCCAAGGCCAGGTCCCCTGTCCTCCGTACCTGGGTAGAGCCGTATCCACCACCGTAGAAGCGCTGTTGTGTCAGCCACACCACCACTTTGCCTGCCTTGTCAAACTCCTTAGCCTTGACCAGGGCCAGCAGTGCATATCCTGTGGCCTCCAGGGTGAAGAGATGGCTGCCTGTGACCGGCCAGTGGGATTTGTCTGCAAGAAAACAAAAAGACTTGTAATATCAGAAAAACTTGATTTCTAAAAAATCTCTTGAGTAACTTAAATGAATTCATCTAGCTGATATGTTTCTCCAAAGCAACTTACAATGTTAAGGTTACAATCATTACAGTTACAAGCTTACAACTATCTACCCATTTATACACAAGGTTTCTTTTCTTTTTCATTAGAACAATTTTCAGGTTAAACACCTTGCTCAAGAGTACAACAGCCAGAGGTGAAGATCAAACCTGCAATCTTTGAACCGAAAGGCAGTAACTTTAACCACTATGCTAGCAGCTGTCCCTGTCCCATCTTCAATATCATGATTATTCAGAGGTGAGAAGAACTGAGTCACATAAACTGTTACCTTTATTTTAAGTAAATTTCTGTGGCAATGTTACTTTCCAGAGTAATTTTTAGTAACCTGCTAGAATATGTGTGATGATGTCAATGTTAGTGAAAAGCATGCAGTTTAGAGTTCAAAGGCTCCCCACCGGCTGCTGTAAAAACACAAAGTTAAAATGGCAGCGTTGCTCCAATGAGCTGTCTTACCTGGGGAGGCGAACCTGAGCAAGATATCCAGCTTGTGCTGCCCCTCGTTGGCCAGCGCGTAAGATGTTATTGCCACGGCATAGGAGTTAGTGAGGCTGTTGATCCTGCGTGACAGGAACTCCCGGGCTTTCTTTATGCCGTCTGGAAGGCTCTACAAAGAAGAAAGCAGCGTCCCAAGAGTGTCCAAACGTGTGCCTGGACATACAGTCGCCGTGACACTGGACATACAGTAGGCTCCTTGTGCTTCAAGCAATCGAGATATAAATGTTTGAAAGTAGAAATGTTTTCTACTTAATGTGATTATTTCAATTGCATTTTCATCCCTCAAAGTTTTCTAAAATTTCTGACAGTAACAGAGCAAACGTTACTGGTCCTTGCCACAAAGCTCATAGACTGCGGTAAAGAGCACCCAAACAGAGCAGGATTCTGGGACCGCCTTCATTCATCTCAGTTCTACCTTGTTCAGAAGATCCAGTCTGGTGTCACTGATCACAACACTCGCAAACCAGGTGAGAGATGAAGCACGTTTATGGCATACTGAATTCGAGTTTGTGGAGAGGGTATGTTTTTGTTTTCAAACATTTTCTTTAGATTTCATTTCCTCCCGCTAAACACACACACACACACACACACACACACACACACACACACACACACACACACACACACACACATTTTCAGAACCACTTGTCCCTTACGGGGTCACGGGGAACCGGAGCCTACCCGGCAACACAGGGCATAAGGCCGGATGGGGAAGGGGACACACCCAGGACAGGACGCCAGTCCGCCACAAGGCACCCCAAGCGGGACTTGAACCCCAGACCCACCGGAGAGCAGGACTGCAGTCCAACCCACTGCGCCACCGCACCCCCTTTATTATGCAAATACACACACACACACACATTTTCAGAACCGCTCGTCCCTTACAGGGTCACGGGGAACCGGAGCCTACCCGGCAACACAGGGCGTAAGGCAGGAGGGGGAAGGGGACACACCCAGGACGGGACGCCAGTCCGTCACAAGGCACCCCAAGCGGGACTCGAACCCCAGACCCACCGGAGAGCAGGACTGTGGTCCAACCCACTGCGCCATTATGCAAATAGTAAACAAAGAAAAAAAAAAAAAAAAAAAAAAAAAAAATTCACAGAGTGTTTACTATTTGTATTAACACCTGAGATATTTACAGAAAGTAAACTGCATGTTCCCCTCCGCGAACTGCCACCTTACCGAGGTGGAGGGGTTTGAGTGCCTGAATGATCTCAGGAGCTATGTTGCCTGGGGCTATATGCCCCTGGTAGGGTCTCCCAAGGCAAACAGGTCCTGGGTGACAGACAAGACAAAGCGCGGTTCAAAATCCCTTATGACCATTAAATCAAGGATCTCGTTCACCCCGCCCGGTATGGGGTCACCGGGGCGCCACCCTGGAGTCAGGCCTGGGGGGGGGGGCGAGCGCCTGGTGGCCAGGTCTATGCCCACGGGGCCTGGCCGGGCTCAGCCCGAAGCCAAGACGTGGAGCCGCTCTTCGGTGGGCTCACCACCTGCCGGAGAGACCGTAAGGGGCCGGTGCATTGTGATTTGGGCGTTGGTCGGGGCCGAGTGCCCGGCCGACCCAAACCTCGGGCGCCAGCTCTGGCTTTTGGGACTTGGAATGTCACCTCACTGGCGGGGAAGGAGCCTGAGCTAGTGCAGGAGGTTGAGAGATACCATCTAGATAGAGTCAGGCTCACTTCCACTCACAGCTTGGGTTCTGGAACCACTCTTCTTGACCAGGGGTGGACTCTCCACTATTCTGGCATTGCCCAGAGGCGGCGGGTGGGTGTGGACTTATTAATAGCCCCCCAGTTCAGCCGCCATGTGTTGGAGTCTACCCCGGTGAACGAGAGGGTCGTCTCCCTACGCCTTCGGGTCAGGGAACGGTCTCTCACTGTCGTTTGTGCTTGTGCGCCTAGTGGCAGTGTAGAGTACCCGGCCTTTTTAGAGTCCCTGGGGGGCGTGCTGGAAAGCGCTCCCACTGGGGACTCTGTCGTTCTACTGGGGGACTTTAACACCCACGTGGGTAGCGACAGTGACACCTGGAGGGGCGTGATTGGGAGGAACGGCCTTCCTGATCTGAACCTGAGTGGTGAGTTGTTATTGGATTTCTGTGCTAGTCACGGTTTATCCATAACGAACACCATGTTCATGCATAAGGGTGTTCATCAGCGCACGTGGCACCAGGACACCCTAGGTTGGAGGTCGATGATCGACTTTGTAGTCGTTTCTTCTGACCTTCGGCCATATGTCTTGGACACTCGGGTGAAGAGAGGGGCTGAGCTGTCAACTGATCACCACCTGGTGGTGAGTTGGATTCGATGGCGGGGGAAAAAGCTGGACAGACCTGGCAGGCCCGAACGCATAGTGAGGGTCTGTTGGGAACGTTTGGCGGAGGCCCCTGTCAGAGAGGTCTTCAACTCCCATCTCCGACAGAGCTTCAACCAGGTCCCGAAGGAGACTGGGGACATTGAGTCCGAATGGACTATGTTCCACACCTCCATTGTCGGGTCGGGGCGGCGGTTCGGAGCTGCGGCCATAAAGTCTCCGGCGCCTGTTGCGGCGGCAATCCCTGAACACGGTGGTGGACACCGGAGGTAAGGGATGCCGTCAAGCTGAAGAAGGTGTTCTATCGGGCCTGGCTGGCTCATGGGACTCCTGAAGCAGCTGACGGGTACCGACGGGCCAAACGGAGCGCGGCTCTGGCAGTCGCCGCGGCAAAAACTCGGGCTTGGGAGGAGTTCGGTGAGGCCATGGAGGAAGACTTTCGGTCGGCCTCAAAGAGATTCTGGCAAACCGTCCGGCGACTCGGAGGGGGGAAGCGGTGTTCCACAAACACTGTTTACAGTGGAAGTGGTGCGCTGCTGACCTCAGCTGAGGATGTCCTCGGGCGGTGGAAGGAGTACTTTGAGGATCTCCTCAATCCCTCCGACACGCCTTCCGTAGAGGAAGCTGAGGCTGCGGACTTGGAGGGGGACTCGTCCATTACCCTGGCTGAAGTTGCTGAGGTAGTCAAAAAACTTCTCGGTGGCAAGGCTCCGGGGGTGGATGAGATCCGCCCCGAGTTTCTCAAGTCTCTGGATGTTGTGGGGCTGTCTTGGCTGACACGCCTCTGCAGCATCGCGTGGAGTTCGGGAACGGTGCCTCTGGACTGGCAGACCGGGGTGGTGGTCCCTCTTTTTAAGAAGGGGGACCGGAGATTGTGTTCCAACTACAGGGGGATCACACTCCTTAGCCTCCCTGGGAAAGTCTATGCCAGGGTACTGGAAAGGAGAATCCGACCGATAGTCGAACCTCGGATTCAGGAGGAGCAATGTGGTTTTCGCCCTGGCCGTGGAACACTGGACCAGCTCTATACCCTCACTAGGGTGTTGGAGGGTTCGTGGGAGTTTGCCCAACCAGTCCATATGTGTTTTGTGGACCTGGAGAAGGCATTCAATCGTGTCCCTCGTGGGATCCTGTGGGGGGTACTTTGGGATTATGGGGTTCGGGGCTCGTTGCTACGGGCTGTTCGTTCCCTGTATGACCGGAGCAGGAGCTTGGTTCGCATTGCCGGCAGTAAGTCAGACCTGTTCCCGGTGCATGTTGGACTCCGCCAGGGCTGCCCTTTGTCACCGATTCTGTTCATTATCTTTATGGACAGAATTTCTAGGCGCAACCAGGGAACAGAGGGTGTCTGTTTTGGATCTCATCTCTGCTTTTTGCGGACGATGTGGTCCTGTTGGCTTCATCGAATCAAGACTTACAGCATGCACTGGAGAGGTTTGCAGCCGAGTGCGAAACGGCGGGGATGAGAATCAGCACCTCCAAATCCGAGGCCATGGTTCTCAGTCGGAAAAAGGTGGATTGCCCCCTCCGGGTTAGGGGGGAGTTGCTCCCTCAAGTGGAGGAGTTTAAGTATCTTGGGGTCTTGTTCACGAGTGAGGGAAAAATGGAGCGGCAGGTTGACGGACGGATCAGTGCGGCGTCCGCAGTAATGCGGTCATTGTACCGGTCTGTTGTGGTGAAGAGGGAGCTGAGTCGTAAGGCGAAGCTCTCAATTTACCGGTCGATCTACGTTCCTACCCTCACCTATAGTCATAAACTCTGGATCATGATCGAAAGAATGAGATCGCGGATACAAGCGGCAGAAATGAGTTTCCTCCGCAGAGTGGCTGGGCGCACCCTTAGGGATAGGGTGAGGAGCTCAGTCACCCGGGAGGAGCTCGGAGTAGAGTCGCTGCTCCTCCGCATTGAGAGGAGCTAGTTGAGGTGGCTCGGGCATCTGTTCCGGATGCCTCCTGGACGCCTCCCTGGGGAGGTGTCCCGGGCATGTCCCACTGGGAGGAGGCCTCGGGGCAGACCCAGGACACGTTGGAGAGACTACGTCTCCCAGCTAGCCTGGGAACGCCTTGGGGTTTCCCCAGAGGAGCTAGAGGAGGTTTGCTTGGAGAGGGAAGTCTGGGGGGCTCTGCTTAGACTACTGCCCCCACGACCTGGTCCCGGATAAGCGGAGGAAGATGGATGGATGGATGGTAAACTGCATGTTGGTGTTTAATGATTGGCAATGAATAAAAGCTTGCAAAGGGCACATTTTTATTTTCAGTCATTTTAAATTTGTATTTATTTTAATGTAGCATCACGTAAATAAAAAATATAAAACTAAAAAGAATGCTTGTTATTTTCATTGCTAAATATGACATTTGTAAATAAGATGAAGGGGTCGACATTATTGACCTTTGATTCATTATGACTTTGTGCTGAAACTGAACATGTCTTGGTGAATAAACTGATTTACAAAAAGTGTTCTGATGAGCCGGGGGTTCATTTAATTACTTTAATCCAGGAAAATGTACTTACAGCGACTCTCTCCACTCCGCAGATGGGCTGCGCTTCCTGCAGCGCGATGAGGACGAAGGCAGTCAGGGAAGCATCGGCGTCCTTCCCTCTCACATTGCCCTGTGAGTGAGAGACAGAATCCAGTGGATGTCTTTCTTCTCCAGAGCACAGTGTAGTATCTCTGTAGTGCTTACATATAAGCACACTGCCCCACACACACACTTCATTGTCAGTGCACTGCATAATTAGCACTGTAAGTGAGGAGTCAAGTTCTGGGGTCGGTGGACAGCTAAGCTTGGAGCTCCAGAAGTTTTTTGGAATTAGCTTAAGAGTAATTTCCAGTCCTTTTTTTATTTTTCTCCCAGGCTTATCTTCACACAGATGTCTGGACTGAGAGAAGGGACTCATGAACACATACCACCATCTCTGCATGATAGACTGGAGCATCTTCTTTGAAGATACCATCAGGCTGCTGTGCGTTCAGGATCAACCACTTGGCAGCACTACAGATCACATCCTCCTCAATGCTGATAAGTTTGTACGCCATTGAAAACACCTTCGTCACGTAGGCAGTTAACCTGGAGGGGTGTAGTATCATAAAGCAGAACTTTTACAAGAAGTCTTAGATGTCAAGTTGAAAACACAAGGTCTGCCTTCAATGAGAAACCACTTACCAGGTGCTGCTAGGTGTGTGTTTCCAAACACTGTATGAACCATCAGTTTTGCGATATGTCAACTCCTGGGTGTACCCTGCAAATCAAGGTAGCAGAAAAAATGATTGTATGGTGTGGACATTTTTCTGGTTGTTTTCTGATGTTCAGGCTACCTTTGTAGGGTAGTTTGTTGGAAGACTGCATTCATTCCAGTTGGTCATCGACCCACGCCAATGCTCTGTATACACTATACTGCATCTGGTTGTGGGTTCTCACCTTGGCGAATGTACTTGATGGCCGTCTCTCGCTTCTCCACCCCAGCTTTCTCCCATTGGCCTGTGTTGTCCAGATAGTGTGTGGCGATTACAGGTCCTGTGAGGCCAATCATGTTCTGCTCACCACAGCCAGATGGTTGCGTGATCAGGTTCCCTAGTGGTGAGCCACTGATGGCTGCCTGGATGGTCTGACTCAGCTGCTCACCTGAGTGGACAAAGTTGTATGTATAAGTTATTGTATGGTGTACATCAACGTAGCACACTTTTCAGCCCTATTTCACATCTCAGAGTGTTAGATAAAGTATTCAGTTGTGTCTTACAAAGTCAAAAATCACATACAATGATCGTAAACTAATCCAACAAGCACAATAAGGTGAACAGAGACTCTCAGGACACTCCGTCCACGCCAAATGACTGTAGCATACAGCATACCCAACGGTATCATTCCTCATACATTCCCTTGAAAGTTCAGAGAAAATTGCTTTGTGCAGCTTCTGGAGTACTGACCAGTGACACTGATGTAGGTCTCAGCAGGTGAACCTGGCACTCTGTTCTTCGGCTCTACACCCTTGATCGTCTCAAACTGTTTTCCATCTGACAGGACAGAGCAACACAGTAATATCGCATCTCGTAATGCAACTGACAGTTGAGTTTGAGAGTTTGCACGGATGATTATTTGGCCATTTGAGAGACTTACTGTGTTTCGTTGGATCCAGAACAATTGTTTTGATCTCCTTTTTGACCTGCATTCCTTCAGACTGAGGTAAAACATGGGAACAGAGGTTGGTGGCATCTTTTTTTTAACAAAGAAACCCCTGAAAAACGGTCTTTTTCTTTGTCAGTTTCTCAAGTTCTTCAAATGCATTGGAATGTAAATATGCAGAGAAGAAGAAAGACACTGACCACTACCCGCAGGTTCTTCTTCACACCGTCGGTGAGGACAGAATCGTAGACAGCAGCCTTCACCTCAATAGAGTGTTCTCCAGTAGCCATGGGGATGATGACAAAAGGGACGGACACTGAGGACATGGGAGGTACCTCCACCTCCTCCCGGTACCTTCTCTTCTTGCTGGCTGCACTACACACACTCTCTGTCTCCATCAAGTCTACACGCACCTGTAGAGGAGAATGTGACGGGAGGATGTTACACTCAAGGCCAGGAGGATGGAGCAGCAGAAGATCCACGGGAACCGCAAGACCTCATACCTTCAAATTATCTTCTACGTAGTTGTAAAGCACAGCTTTGATCTCAAGCTGCTCGTTCCGCACCGCAGAGTACGGCAACTTGAGGTCGATGAAGAAGTTCTTCATCACGGTCATTTCAAAGGGATCAGCCATGCAGATTCCTGCACACAGACAGGAGAAGGGAAGAGACTTTAGGTGTTGCACTTGCTGAAGGACACGCGTCTCTACACATTTTTATCTGCGTCTGTATCCATGAATTGAGAGACAGTAGTGTTGTTGGAAAAGACAGTGAGTTGTGACAAAGGGTTGCAGTAAAAGGCCAGAGGTTGGGGGGAGAGCCATGTCCCTGGGACACCTCAAAAACACAATGAAATGAAATTTGGGAATAAGGGTGCTGCACCCATAACTACATAGTAAATAATATAATGTTCACCCCTGTTCCACTATTACAATTTCACTACTTTCGCTGAAACAGCAGGTGGCATAGTAGTTACAGCCGCTGTCTTGCACTCAAAGGATCTGGGTTCAAATCCCCTACTCCTACTGTAGGACCCTCGAACAAGGTAAATTACCAGGCTGGATAAATGGGTAAATAATCGTAAGTTGGTTCATGTACAAACCTAACGTTGTAAGTTGCTCTGGAGAAAAGTGCCACGTAAACAATTAAGAATAACAAAGCTGCTTAGATGATCCTTTCATTCAAAGACTTGCAGTTTTTTCAGCTTCACGATGAGTGTTTCATAGGATCAGTCAGAACCTTAGGGTGAGGGTTAGATCCTCCTGGGTTTTGCTAATAATGAGTGTTCAGTGTGTGCTCCACGGGTGCATTTAAAGGTAAAACTGCAGGACAAACACAGCTCTCCAGGGTGGTAGAAACCACAGACCTTCATGATAGTAAATGTAATTGGACTGTGGGCCAGGGCTCACACACTGCCATGGCATTAGTTGCTTACATTTACATTAATTTTTTATCAGATGCTTTTCTCCAAAAGGACTTCCAATGAACTCTATGTAGTGTTATCAGCCCACACACCTTATTCACCGTGGTGACTTACACTGTTAGACACACTACTTACAATGGGTCACTCATTTATACACCAGTGGAACATACACTCTCTGTCATTCATACATTATAGGTGAACCTGAACAGCATGTCTTTGGACTTTTCTTCTAATCAAACTGCATTCAGCGTGTTGCAGATAGAACAGCAAAAAAAGCAGTGATGAGTTGTTGGCAGGTCCAGCTCTTTGGCTCTTTCCCCAACATACAGGCTGCTTCCCCCTCCCTGTATTCCAGTTAATGGGAAACGCACGGAACACAGTGATTCTGGGTCGGGTGAGAAAGAGAGCGACGCAGGGACAAGCACCGTGAGTTCCGGAGAGGCCGATAGCGGTGACCTCCCAGGTGGTGATGGTGTCCTTCTGGAAACTTTTGATCTCGTGTGATGTGGAGGTGCTGGAGAATGACAGGAGACATGAGAAGACAGGCTGGATACACAGCGTGTAGACAACCGTGTGGAGGAACTACACAAGCTGCACAAAGGGTGTATGGGTCCGAATGTCACACAGCTCCTACCAGCGTGGGTTCTGTGGGGGGCAGTTTGGCAGCATCAACTCCTGCCACAGCCAGCTCTCGGGGAACTGAGTGCGGGACACAATGTCTCTGTCCGAGATGTAGTTGTCGTCGTCGCTCGCTGCGGACACACAAACACGCGCACACACACGGAAGGCAGATTGAAATACTGTGGAAGTCATGCCAAAAACGTGTACTTGTACTAATACCTCAGCATGACTCATGAAATAAAATGGAGTCTCTTTACATCCGATCTCCAAATTGCGATGTTTCACAGCACTCTGGAACTCAGTAAGAATGACGCTGGCATTCGCCATGCGTCTGGCCATGCTGATCAAGCAGTTCGCACAGCGCGTGCCTCCGGCTCGTCATGTTAACAACACAAGTGGGACCCCAAGAATGTTCAGAACTTGTTTATGCGCACATCCAGCCACTACAACAAGTAAGAATAAAGAACACCATTCTCATGAGCCATTAGTTAAAGGGAAGGGGGGTCTTACAGCGACTGAATACATCGGTTTCTTTGGCTGCTTCCTCGCGCTTCTTGGTCACCTCAGAGCAGCAGTGCAGGAAGGCCTTCACACAGTCCGCTCCATCGATGATGTACTGGGAGCGCCGTTCGCAGGAGAGGTCCATCAGATTGTCCCTCATGCCGTCCATACAGCACTCTTTCATGAGGGGCACCGAGTATTGGCTTTCTGGGGGGATTGAAACAATTTTACCATGTTAGTAATCCTACAGCTTTCCTGAGTCTTACATTCCCACTTACAGTGACTTCTGGCTGTCCAAAATGCAGAGCAGTAGGGAAGCAGCCAACATTAACATGAACACAATCATTTGTTAAATGGTGCCCAGTTACAGGTACAGGCAGTTCTCTATATTGCTGTTGTCATTTATACTGTAAAGACGTACAGTACATGAAGATGTGGGACATGGCTGAAAGAGGGGGGCTTAGCCTCCCTACCCAGTGAGTTTTTGATGTCAATCAAGGTCAGCGAGCGTCGTCGTCTCTTTGCAACTGCTGGGCACTCGGGCTCTGGAAGTGAACAGAGAACAAAAACAAATGTGGAAGATCAGTGTGTTATATTTTATTATTCATGAGATGGGAAGAATTAAATATGGAGTTCAAGTCTAATATGAATATAAAATACATATGGTGTTTCGTTGAATGTAAGTGCTCTGCAATGGACTCGGGTCATCGCTCGTCCGAAGTGCCGTGCGGATTGGTTCTGGCCCCCTGGATCACCAGAGCACTAGTCCAATAAATGATTACTGAATGCACGTTAACTTTAACGCTTCATACCTGATCGGGATCTGGTCTCCACATTTCCATTGGACAGAAACATGAGCCCAGCATCGTAGAAAACCTCCATGCTGTTTTGTCCGCTTCCAGCTGTGCAGCCGACATCGTGCTTCTCAACTATGTCCCAGATCTGTATGTGCAGTGACACAGTGCATCTGATGTCAGCACTGCAGCTTCTGGACTCTGAGGACATTCCCTTCACCTCTGCATTTCGGAGACACAGAGAAACGTCCCTCCTTACCTTGGACTGACTCAGTCTGTGTTTGCTGTTCAGCACATAGACACCCTTGTCCACAGCGACCAACCCCACCTTCGCTCCAGGGTCACCTTCGATACTCAGCGTGAAGCTCTTACGTGGCTCATACTGAGACCTGGTGGATGTGACTTTGAGCTGTGAAAGAAGCAATAAATGAGAATTAATGGCAGAAATGAGAAATTAGTGATGCAACTGAAATGCCTGAACTGAGGTTGAGTCAGTTCACAAATGTACATCATTTTCCCATAACTTTGCAACCTTTTTCAGACTCTTTTTCCCCCGATCTCCAATGTGCTCCATAGATGCATACTATGTTGTATCTGTATAAAAATTAAAAAAACCTTACATGCAGCTATTTGTGTAATACACAATGGTTTATACTGTGGTATGTGACAAATTGTACTCAAGAATGCCATCATCACATCCTTGTATAAATAAGTGTTTGTTCAGATATGTGTTTGTTCATGTCTGTTCCTGTCTAATACGAGTCTCTTCACAAGCACTTGAATTGCCAGCGTACCCAGTATAACTGTGCAAATGACAAATAAACGACTCTGAGAATCAGCTCTCTACATTCAAATTTCTCCTTCTGTTGATGTGATTCACTTTATGTATTGTTCTCAAAGATGTGTGCTTCTTTGGAGAAAAGCATCTGCTAAATTAATTTTAATAAATGTTAATGTAAAGATTACCTTCCCCATGCAGGTATCCTTCACATCCACCCAGACTGCGTCGGAGACCACTTGGTCAGCTCCCAGATGGTAATACGCCACAAAGCGGAATGAAGGAACCATGTCCTTTGTCACCGGCAGTGTCAAGGTCACCAGGGACTGACCTTGCTTCCTTTCTTGTCTCTTTGCAAGGACAATCTGCCCTTTGTTCACAACCTGTTCATGTAAGGACAAACATCATTATCCAGTCAGTGTACGTGCAGAAGACCAGCTCTGTTGGGATAGTCATAAATGCATGGGTAAGAAATGTGTAGACGTGTGTATGTGGGTCACAGAATTTAGATGGAAAAATGAACATGCACATGTCTCATGTATAGCTCAGTGAAGGAAACAACTCAACTACGTACCAGGTATGTGAACTGGGTGATTTCATTCTGGACCCCTGGATTGTCATTTGCCAAATTCAGATTGACCTGCAAATTGTCTCCAATTTCCAGCTCAGTTGCCTGGATCCCAATGTGCAGGTAGTTCTTTGTGTTCTTGTATGTCTGGTAGGGTTTGGCAACCATTGTCTGCTGAGCTTGACGATTGGGTGACAGAGCTGGCATCTCAGTTTGAATCTGAAAAAAATAGAAAATACTTCCTATAAGATTTTATTACAATTTTCACCTCTGGTCTCAAGTGCTGTGTAACAACTGCAAAAACAATGAGTGTTGTAAGTGGTCCTCAACTCATTAATATTATCAGCATCAATCCTTATGTGGTTATCGATAGTTGTGTTGGCTAGTTTTGAATCTAACTGTTAACCTGGATTAAAGCGTCTCAGACTCACTGTGATTCGCAGGTCTGCAACCTGGCCACCAGTATTTACAGTTAGCCTGGCCATACCATTGGCCTTAGTAACACCATGCACAGGTCCAGGCGTTGCCTTTAGTCTGATGCCTGCAGCAGGACTGTCATCTGGATTTGTCACATAGACCTTTCAAGGCAAACAAGAGGAGAGGTCATTACCCTGTGCAAAACCATCTCATTGTCCGGTATTAGGTAAATTACAGCTGCTAGAATTATTATAAGAGCTAGAAACTTCAAGCTATTACGGATATCATGGCAAGAGTACCGCAATGTCAAATGGCATCCCTGGTTTGAAGAACTTGGGAGTTTTCTTGAAGTGAATGGTGTAGGGTGAGGTCACTATAAGGATTCCTGTCTTCTCCCCCTCCACCATTTCAGTGCCTTTGACACAGGAGGAAGATGTCTTTCATCACGTGACCCACAATACGGGTAAAGTACAATCCCTTCTCATAGCAGGCTCCAATGGCAGAGCTCCCTACATCGTCATCATGTGACAACAACCGACATGGATGGAGACTGCATGCTTTCAAATTACAGTCAGGACCTGGTCAACTGTGCAATCAAAATGCAACATCAGTCAATTCAGTTGAACTCATTTTTTATAACATGCTCTTCTCCACTAAGTGACAGAAAGTGCTGAACAATGAAGCAAATACAGTTGAGAGCAAAGTCAAAATGAAAAAGGAAGTTTGCTAAGGCAATTTTCTCAGGTAAGCCATGTGTCAGCTGAGGAGAGGAAAACAAAAGAAAAAAACCCCATGGAAAGAAGCTGAGAGAACAAATAAACTTTGCGGTTCGCCAGTGGCTGCTGGCGCAGTGGGTTGGACTGGGTCCTGCTCTCCGGTGGGTCTGGGGTTCAAGTCCCGCTTGGGGTGCATTGAGACGGACTGGCGTCCTGTCCTTGATGTGTCCCCTCCCCCTTACGCCCTCTGTTGCCGGATTAGGCTCCGGCTCTCCGCGACCCCGTATTGGACAAGCGGTTCAGACCAGTGGCTGCCTTCCTCTCAAAGCCCATTATTTCTAGTGTAGTAATGTCGCTCTTCATTTAGATTTCACAACAGAAGTAATGCTATTTAGAAAAAGAACCTACTGTGTGGGGGAACTGCGGTCTTACCGGTTCTTGTCAAAACGTTGACTGTCACATAGATGGGTAGCCCTAGAAGCTGGTTGATGTCTGGACTGATCTGCACAATGTGCTCTCGTTTCAGGGTAGCCGTGCCCTTCCCTTCGATGATCTGCATACATAAGAAAGGAAACTCAAGATTCTCAACAGGGCTGACATTTCACAACTAACCTTGATTTACCAAGGAGGGTGGGCTGCAGGCGACCCAGCTTCCTTAGCTGACCAATACGCAGTCTTCTCACAGGCACCTCCAGTTTGTCTGCAAGCTTTCAGCAGTTAGCTCAGAAAGATTTTCCCCTCCTCCAGTTTGTCCTCTTGCATGACCAAGTACAGTATGTTCAAGGCAACTGGCAGGGGGTGTTACTGGGGACTGTACGGCTGTGGATGGATACGGATAATGGGAGGAAGAGAAAAACTCACATCCACTCTCTGAAGAGAACCTGGGAAACTCTTCTTGCCTTCTTGAGTCATCACACCGAACACCACAAATGCTTTCCCAGTCACGTCCTTCCCATACAGGTACCTTCGGACACATGAGGAGATTGAAAGCAAGTTGTCATAATAGCGCGAGGGTATAGACTAACTGACAGAAAAGGAAAAAATGTACAATCTTAGCTTACTTGGCAGTGATGTCGACAGTCAGTTCTCTGTCGTCTACGTAGAAGAAGGACTGTCTTGGTATCAGTTTGATTTCAAAGGTTGGCAGCACTACAATATTTAGAGAAAGACAGAGCTCATGTGACTAAAGCAGCCACTGTTTACCACCAATTACTAAAAGTATTTTGTATTTACTTTTTAAAAATCTTTTCTTATATTATGCACTCTTGTGTTTCATGCACCAGCTGGGGTCATCAGGTAGTGTAGTCTTTACAGTAAAATCGGAGGAATCTCTGCTTCTACTGTAGACCCCTTGGCCAAGGTACATATCTTGAACAGGTACGATGAAAACGGCCTTGCAGTATAAATAGGTAAATCATTGCAAGTAAGATACAAGTGTACAAACCTAACATTTTAAATGAGCAAAGGTGAGAGCTGAATAAATGTACAGCACATGGGAATGACTACAGTCTCACCATATTCCTTGACTTCAAATTCATAAGTGAAGTTTCTTTGTGGTGTTTTTTGGAATTTGGCCACCACCTTCCATGTTCCCACACTACAACAGGACAGAGGTCAGGTGTCACTGCAGTAGGCAGCACAAGCAGATGATGAAGGAATTCATTTTGCTTGAAAAATTTAATTAAAATGATGATAATCAAAATTATTGTGATTCATCCTTATAAATAAAATGCGTCTGTGGCTTCCAGAACAGACCTGACGACCTCCGGCAGCTCATACACTCCAGACTGAACTCCTTTATTTGGAAACACTTGGTCTCTGAAAACTATTATTCCATCTGGGGTCTAAATGACAACAAGAAGAGGGTTTTTCAGGACAGAAAAAGGAAAAAGTCCACAGAGAAAAGCTACTGGATCATTTTGCGTTCAGGGACGTGTGCTAAAAGGTCGCAGATCCAACTTTTGCCATTCTTTCTGTCATGAGGAGCCTCAGTTGGCTTGTCCCAGTAAATACATGTGGAATCCATCCAACTCACCATCTCCTTCTCTCCACATTACATTTGTTTTCTGTGACACCCAGTTTACAAGCACATATTGTAAATCATTAATGCGAAAATTCAAATCACTAATGATCCCTTTTATTAAGGTTCAGATGAATCCAGGTTTATATCACGCTTGTGATTCATCTGAACGCATCATCAGTAACGTAACCTGGACTCGTGTCACGTCCATAACACAGAATATGGATCTCTTACCATCATCTCGACAGAAACACCATTTTCAATAGGCTCAATGCTGGGGTTTGTGGTGAAGAGTCTGTAATGAACTGGAACACACACACATTCAGATTAATGCTTCCGCACACAAACATGTCAGTGATTTCTGTTTATTGAGGTCTATTTAGCAGACAGTCCAACCTTTGCTGGTGGGTGTGTAGATGGTCTTATCAGTCTGAACAAAAATGAATCCCGATTGGAAAGAGAGGAGAACAACTTTCTGCAGCGTATGTTGCGGGAACTTTGCTTCCAGGTAGACAAACTGCTTTTTATTGGAATCCTTGTCAAAGAAATCTTCTTTGAGCTAAAGAGAGAGCGAGAAGTGTTGAGAAAAACGGGAAGGAGCGCACTTGAACACAGAAGCCTCACTAAAAGTGCTATATGGGAAATCACTACAAAACAAACCATGTGATGACAAACTGGAAGCTGGAGAATTAACTGGACATGTCTCCTTCCATGTAGTGAAAGTGTGGTAAAAGTGGGAATGTGTACCATGATCTCCTGCAGGGCCTGGTAGCTGTTGTCAGAGTTCAGTGTGACTTTGTGGTTCAGAAACTCCCGTAGTTTTGCCGGGAATTCTTTTGCCGTGATGGTAACTTCAACGGGTGCGCCAGTGTACTCCTGTGCCTCCACAAACACGTTCTCCTTGCTGCCCACTCGCAGCGCGTTCGGCGCACTCATGATGTAGCTGTGGAAAGAAACGAGAGACACGCTCACGGTGGAGTAGAGGGTGCCGACTGACCGAAGGAAGAGTGCAAAAGACGATCGAGGAGCCGTCAAAGCGCGAGGACCGAGGGAGGACTGATGAGGAGCAATGCTAATTTTTTTGTCATCTCCACTGTTTTGTTCTTAATAGAAGAGTGTCAGAAAGCCAAGGTGTGAGGAGAAATCCTGAGTTGCACAGTAGTATTACAGTCCACTGCACATGTACACTGAAGGATTTTGGTTTCAGTGACTGCAGAAATAAGTTCTTATCCAGTCAAACATGCGTGGAGATTCACGAAAGCTCTGTGACATAAGCTGTGACTAAATTGCTTTCCATATCCAGACTGCATTCATGAAACCACTAACTCTTTTTGGTGAAGACTGCACTCCTTTACTGACTGTGTTTGGAGTTCTTGACCAGGCCATCAGCGTGGAGGGCGCCTCAGCGTTTTGAGCACTGAACTTTGCTCTTGCTCTGGTCCTGTGCTCCAAAGCACTGCGTCACTTTTCAAAACTGCACCACACACATCGATAACTGGCTTCTTTCAGTTGCTTTGTGTTTTAGCCACCGACTCAAAGGTGGTGGACCTTCCCAAGTACATGAACACCCAGCTCCGCTCCGCATGGCGAACGAAGCATTAAACACATTCCTCATGCAATTTCTCATCCGCGCTCGAGGTGAGAAAGAAATGATGCAAACAAATAAAGACTCAGCTGGCGAGTTTAAGGCCCTCGTCTTCCTGCGTGAATCAGTGTGTGTTTGCGGACAGTGCGGCGTACTCACAGTGGGCTGCACAGAGAAAGCGCAGGGAGCGATAGCACCAGGGCTGCCAGCCAAAGGAACTCCATCTTCAGGCACATCTCGGCTCCCCGATGGCGTCGAAGTGCTCGTCCTCGCCGAGCGCACTCTTTTATCACCGTGCTCCCCTCCCCGAGACCCTCCATATGACCACCTCACTGGGCAAACAGCCCCACCCCCGATGTGCCCTATCCCACGAGAAATTGTGAAAGAGGCCGAATTCCCGAATTTAATTGCATTGTACTACTGCATTATAATTGTACATACTTTTATCCTGTATTTTTCCACTTGTTTTTATATTTTTTATATTGCAAGTATTTTCAGACTTGTATTCTGCTGCTGTAACATAATAATTTCCCTTGTGGGATCAATAAAGTATATCTATCTATCTATCTATCTATCTATCTATCTATCTATTTAGTCCTGGATCGTCTGGGCCTGCAAACTATGCCTGTGCAAAACTTGAAAGTGAGCAGACAGCCAGGCTCTTGTTCAACAACCCGGTGATTTTTTCCAGGGCAAAAGCTGTTCATCAATCATGCAGCGCAATGCCGAGATTTTTTTTGGTGACACATGTAGCTAATAGAGCGACAGCCATTCTACACGAGACACAGAGTTCTGCTTCCATTATGCTGACCATACATTTAGTCTTTCGGCAGACTCGTTTCTCCAAAGTGATGTACAACTTGGAGCAGACAGAAGCGATTTCACAACAAAGAGCCTTGGGATTATTGATGCACAGCTTGTGTGTGTGTGACACCACCATGTTGCTGGTTCACATCCCTCCGTAGCTCCTACAGAAGTGACATTCAAATAGCAAATACATAGATAATCACAGCAGATGGTGTTGGACTCATTGATGGAGCTGTCAGGAGATTTGAGGAGAAATGGGTTTGAAAGAGATTGGCCCTTCTTGAATGCTGGGAGGGATTCAGCAGCTTCGAGGAATACAGGGAGCTCATTCCACCACTTGGAGGTCAAAAGTGAGAACCTACACAGTTTTGATTTTGGGCCCCATCTGAGTGGGACAAAGTGTGAGTTCGGTGATCCTGTCTCCGTGGCTAAGAAGAACCTGGCAGCTCTTAGACACAATATGGACTTACATATACATTTCAGTCAGAGTGCAGATCCAGTGTCAACACATCTGATCTCTCCCGAAACATCCTGGACCCTCAGAACTGCTCTGAGAGAACAAGGTCTTCTAGTGACAGGGGTTTGATAAAGTGAGATGTGGGCATACAAGGTGGGATTTCTTCTGTGAACTTGACCAGCTTGCAGGAAGAAGAGCGACTTTCACAGGAAGATGACACTGGGGCTGCGCTGTTCAAATCGCCATCTTACCGCCCCGCTGTGCACTTTGACAAGAGTTTTGTCAGGGATCCCAAAACGCAAGGGTTAATGTGGGTTCATGGCATTTCCCGTACCTGACGCCAACTGTCTTCCCAGAAGCATGCTTATCTTTTCTGGCAAGCCCACTACTGCAGGATTGACCTAAAACTTGTTTACAAAAACTGATCACAAGCAGAAGGAACATTAAACTCAAAACTGTTCATCTCCTTACGTGACTAATAAGACTGATTTGCACTAATTTAAAATATCCAGGTTGACAAAATTAATTTTTCATTACTGAAAACATCAGGGGGGCGCGGTGGCGCAGTGGGTTGGACCGGGTCCTGCTCTTCCGTGGGTCTGCGGTTCGAGTCCCGCTTGGGGTACCTTGCGATGGACTGGCGTCCCGTCCTGGGTGTGTCCCCTCCCCTTCCGGCCTTACGCCCTGTGTTACCGGGTAGGCTCCGGTTCCCCGTGACCCCGTAAGGGACAAGCGGTTCTGAAAATGTGTGTGTGTGTGTGTGTGAAAACATCAGGTTACTTAGTACACTCGACCTGAAGGCAACTCATTTAGAGAAAGGTTGTGTGCAGTGTTACTGTGGACACACAAGTACAATTTATAGACATTTGTTTCCTGACACTCCTCCCCAAAGCAACTCTTCAATTTTTGGGTCTTGTAAGGCTGTTTTTGCATTCTTTATTTTGCAGTGTTAATGCTTACATTTTCCACACAGAAAACTCTGCTTCAGTCATCTGCTGTATTCATCAATTGAGAAATTTTCAACGTTCTGACATTGTTCTCAGCTGCTGTCATTCATTTGCCATTGTTTAACTCTTCCTGATTGCGTTGACGTGTCCATTTGCTCTTCATTTCTCACTCTTCGCTGTTTCTCAGCACGCCGCTAAGATCATACTATGACGTCGGGCTGTTTGCCAATATCCGGACTGTAACTTCACGCAGGTGACCTCCTCACCTTCATCTCCAGACCCATCTCCATCCACGCCCCTCTTATGCAATGCTAGTTATCCCTTGGGAAACTCCAGTACGTCTAAGGTTCAATCAATGTAAACTGACCTACATTCAGCCTGCACAAAGCTGACTGAGAGTCATGCCAATTTAAGACAAAGAATAAAATTTCCTGCTGATGATTAAATGAAGTTGGACCAGTCAACATTAGGATTCTACACTTATCACAGGACTCCAGCTGGAGCACTAAACTGCTCCATGTGGGCTTTGCTGCAGAGAACATCAATGAGAATGTTCATATGAATGTTCATATGGACACACATCAGCCTGTCTTCAAAGCTCTGAACAAATCTCACAGTCTGCAGCATGATGCCAAACACTCTTTGGAATTTGACTCTTTCAAGACAGCCTTAAATAGTAACAACATGAGGGCTGAGAGCTTCACTAACAGAAGACAAACTGTGTCTTCTGGAAACTTCCATCTTAATAATTAGTATAAATTCAGTTATTGCTGTTATAGACCTGGAACTATGACATCATACTTCACTAGACAGTTTTCACGTAAAAATTAAGAAACCCACTGCCGTCTGGCTCAGAAAAACGCCTTGACAATGTGCTCAGTTCCTCCTCACCTCAGTTCGCAGCGTCCTCTTCCATGCCTGCAGTTCAGGCTCAGTTGTCCTGGAACTGAGCAAAAGTCATTCGATTCTGCTACATTTGAATCGAGTTTCTTTTATTGGGGAAGGAGATGTTTGGCATTCCAGCTGAATTTTACAGAAGCAAAGTTGGATGCACTGATTTTCTGTTTGTATGTTACTTTCCATTTGGGACAAGCAGTTAACAGAAGTGGAGGCAACTCTGTTCTTTTATGCTGGTTGTCACATTAGTCAGTCGACTGTTGGTCAGAATTCATTGAAAACAAAATAAATTTAAAAAAATACTTTTCGGGGGGTTTGGTTTCTCACACCAGTATATAGTGTGGATTTTTTCCTGCTGGGTTACGTTGATCTAGCAAACGAATGAGTCTGAAGAACTACATTAGGGTCAGAGGTTGATTCTGTCTGTTTTCTCTTTTCTACAGAAATGTATGAGTTAAAGCGCTGGCAGCCTCTTCTTTTTGAACTCGTCCCATGTTTGAGAAGACTTGTGTTTGTTTACGTTAATGATTAACTTGGTGATCATCTCCCGGTATCGGTTACAACATTTTAAAATGTAACAGATCCGTTTGCCCAGCCTCACTGTAGAAAACTGACCTGACATACGTACATGGGGGCCACAGCATAAAGGCTCGTTACCTGCTTACCTGCCTGGGCATTAGTACTTCCACTTTGGGCCCTTGAACAAGGTGTGCTCTCCTGAACTGCTCCAGGGTCAGTTCAGCCAAAAGAACAGCAAAATGGGACAAATAAAGCCCAGCACCAACTATATCCCTTCTTGTCAACCACAAGACCAAAGGTCAGTACAACTGGCATGTAAAGTGCTTCAGGAAGCATATTTACACCCACATTTTGGCAGCACAGCTCCAAATAGCTGGATTTTTCAGAAGCCCTAGGCGTTCCAGTCATGACGTTGTGGGCTTCCCACCCCGCTCCAGCAATAGGCTTCAGAAATACACTGGCTTCTCATTTTACTATTTTACTTAAGATACACATTTTGTAGATATGTGGAAATGCCTTGATTCAAGTACTTCTAGATTCTGTTTGCTGTTGGTCACCGGGCACAAGATTAAGAATGTTATACGTTTGTGGGCCGAATCATCAACATATTTTTACTTTGTCATTTTAAATTAGCTTTAATTGTAATGTAGCTTCAAGTTAAGAGAATTAACAGTTTTACCAATTATTTTTTATTCGTTACAGCTACAGCTGAGATTTTCACAAAATCTCACCTATAAGTAAACCGAGGGACATCTGTGTTATTAACCCTTTGTCGACTGTCACTTAGCGCTAGAAGCGACTGCAGAGTTGAGAACCGTGAACTACAGTCACAAAGAGACTTCCTTTCACGCTTGTAAGCCGAAGAGCCAGTGGCATATGAAACATTATGTGTGACAAAAGAATATATGATGATAAAACACATCTCTGGGTGATTTGTGAAAGGTTTTATATGAAAAAATAATGCACAACGATCACTCTTAAAGAGTGTAACACCAAGCAACAGTGTAATAACAGATTTGATATTTTTTCAAAGTCGCCTTCCTGCTCTTTCCTGATGAACTTCAGTCCTACTGTTGCTTCCTGATTTCACTTTGTATGTCAGTCTATGCGTCACACACTAACCCCAACCACACAGATATTCAGAAATCCCAGAAGCTCTGCCAACATTGACTACGAACACCTGTCTTATTTGTTTCGTCATCTTATGCCTTTGTTGAGCGCTCTGTGTCACTGTGTGAGAAGAGCGCTCTATAAAAATACGTTGAATTGAACACAAAGTATTGCTGCTCTCAGCTGTTCGTTAAAAGGATGAATTGATCATATTGGTTTTTTTGAGAACACGGAATTCGGGGGAGAGCTTACAGAGGCAACAAAGTTCAGGTGAATATGGTCTTGACTCTTTCATCTTTATATTTGAGACAAAGCGGTGCTGTTGCTGTGGAGATCTATCAGGCACTGAGTGACGGCAAAGCTGTTGTTGGACTTGTCATGCAGTCACACACAGTGACACTAGGAACATCACAGGAGTCAGGCCTCGAACCGTTTCTTCAACTCGGACACCTTAACAGGGGGATGGTCCTCAGTCTCACTGGTCTCTGGTGCTGCAGATAGCCCAGTACAAAGTACTCCATTTGAGCTGTCCAAGACCCCAGTGGCCCGATTTTCTAGCCTACCATTTGGAGACACAGAAGGATCAGGTCTTTCGGAGATGTTCCTCCAAACGCTCACTGGCCTCCTTGAAGCCCTGACCTCGAACAGAGTCAATGTCTCCTTTAGCCTGGGAGAAGTACTTTCCCCTTCCACTGCTGCAGAACCTGGCTTCAGGATCTCTGGAGATGCAGAGTTAGTTTTGGGTGTGTCTCCACCCTCATTCCCCTGCTGTGGGAGCTGAGACTGGTTCTCCTTCCTCATGCTCCCTTCTTGCAAAAGCAAGACCGCAATCTCCTCAACCCCAGATGGGGGCCCCACAGCCAGCTGGTCCTCCAAATGGGTTCCTTTCTCCCAGGCGACTCCTGTGGAAGGGGAAAGTAGTGCACTTCCTCCAAGGGCAGGTGAGGAATCTGGGAGGAAGGATTCCACGTTCTCGCTCCTCTGCTCCTCTTCCTGGACAACCTGACTGCTTTCAAATCCCATGTCATGTCTTTCCAATCTCGTTCGGTCTAACCCTTCCGGCTCCTGCTCCAGCCTCTCCAATCCCTCTTCCTGCCTATCTTCATAACACCCTTTCCCCTTCCCTGCCTTTGAGTTCTCTTCAACACACTCCTCAATGCCTTCCCTGAAACTGTCCTGCTGGCCTACCTCCAGTGCATCTAGCCTGTCAGAGCCTCCCTCCTCTAGATCGCCATGCTGGCTCTCCTCCAAGCTGCCATCCTGGCCCCAGCTCAGCAGACTTTCACTCCTCCCTGTGGAGGGGCTCAGACTCTCTTGGCTCGGAGCGGTCATCTTGCACTGGAAAAGAAACGTAAAGGGCACCTCAGAAGCAGGTCCATGTACATACTGTACTTGCTTGTGTTTGAGAATGGGTCCCTGAGCAAGTCCCCGTACCCGTGTGATGTAGTCACTGCTGTCAGACCCAAAGAGATCGAGGCTGCGAGTTGCGTAGAGCAGGCCGCGTTCATGGGAGCTCCGCGTGCTGAGCGTGTCGAAGATCTCCCCTAGCAAGTCCATCTCTTCAGGGTCAGGCATAAGGTCACTGTCAGGGTCCTCCAGCTGTGTGCTCTCCATGCTGCTGACCTCAGCGTCTGCCTCCCTGATGAACAAACACAGGTGCTTTAAAAAAGGTCTAAACCTCAGGAGAACATAACTGATTCCACCCAATCTTATTCCTCTCCTCCTCCAGCCCCTCCACTTCAACCTCCTAATTTCTCTTCTCTCTTCATCCACATCTCTCAGTTCAGCCCTTTGTCCTTCATGCTCACCCATTCTCCACGACAGGTTCCCAGGTGCACGTCGCGGTGCTGTTCGGGTTCGACTGAATCCCATCCTCCAAAGGGCTAGTGAACCTACGGGTTGGACGACGTGGCCGAGACTGACGTGAAGCACAGCATGGCACAAAGCAGCATGACGTTTCACAGCACAGAACACAGCATGTTCACGGTACCGCATGGAACATCGCAAGTCAAAGAAGCACAAACATATTGACACAATTACCAGACACACAGAACAAGGCACAGAAGCAGCAACGTTGACATGCGTAGCACAGGCAAGAATGGTCATGCACAGGTCACGTGGGTCTCTCAACAGGTGAGATCTGACCAGAACAAAACTCTAGGATGTCCAAAATGCAAAAAGAGTCAGAGAGATTAAAGGTGGTTGGAGGTTTTGGATATAGATGGGAGAAGGAAGGGAAAGTGAGGAAAGTAAGTAAGACGAAAAGGGACGGTGGGCGAGAGGAAGGGGCCTACCTTCCCAAAGTGCTGTGTGATAGGCAGCCGACTCTGCAGGCAGTCCGACCGGACCCTGCGGTACTGGTGAGATCCGGGGGGGTCCGACCGCAGGGACCCCACTCTGTAGAGGATGGGGACGTCACTATCCTCCTGTCAGACACACAGTGAGACATTCAGACAGAGTCATCCCTGTGGTGTTAAAATGTAGTAGTCATATAAATTCTTAAGCATGGTAACTGGTAATATTTTTGTACTGGGTTTAAGGCTGTGCTCTGTGCTGTGGAATGTAAGACCACTGCAGGAGAAGCAGGCTGTACCAGGCACCAGGTCAGTGGTTATCTGATAAAGGCAGGCTGTGGACACCAAGAACATGTCATGAAAGGTAGATGGTCCTGCCTTGCCTGGAGGGAGGTCAGTTTAAGGTAAGCTGGATGATGGGGGTTGGATGATTTGGCTTTAGGGTGAGGGGATTTTGAGAACAAAAGAAGCGAAAAGTTACCAGGCAAAAAGGTGGGAAAACACTGAATACACCTGTTGTAACACCCTGTAAATTATGTATGAGCTTGGCAAATAAAAGCAGGCAATAAAGACTGATCGGGGAGGCACCCATATGGGGCTCTCCCATCGGCCAATGTCGTGAAAGTCTGTTTATCTGAGTGGGTTCCTTTCAGTGTCTCCTATGGTTTAAACGGGAAAAGGAAAAATTTCTTTCACATCCTCCTCCATAAAGACACAATAAAACTGGGAAAGAGGTTTTCTAACCTTATTCCTTGGATCACACTTGGCGAGGATTTTCCCCTGCATGAGATCAACAGTGTGAAAAAAGGGAAGATGTGCAGTCAAGTGCAAGTCTTATTTTTATCAAAGCAATTCTTTGAATTGGTACTCACGGCCTTGTATATGTTAGCCTTGGTCTTAACGGTGTGGATTAGTGCACCGCCCCCTTTCTGCACACAAATAAGGAAATCATTATCACGGTAGAGCTACCAATCAGCAGCCAAGCTTAATAACTGTCTTGAGGACCAGGTCAAGGCACAAGGCCAAGGGCATGTAGTTCAAGGGGGAGCTGAGTCACTTGAAAGAGCACCAAGCCTAGTCTGAAACAGTCCCTCAATGTGTGATGACATCGGCAGGAAATGATGGAGGGGTGAGGAAGACGCGTAAAAGAAAGGTTAAAATCCACCGCTCATTTGTTTATGCTGGTTTATAGGAATCAGTGGTTGACCGAACCCGACAATAAGCACAGCACGATGACTTGACATGTAACTCCTACCTTTAAGCTGCCCACCCACTGTTGGTAAGGTCTGCCACCTGCTGGGAAAGGTGGTGACACAAAGAAGGTAAACATACTCCGTCAGAGAAGACAGCAAGAGGCCACAGACATGAGCGGGGCAGGGAAACACTCACAAGCAGATGCCCCAAACTGTAGGATCTCCTCCTCGAAGAGGTCTGCTGGTTCACTGCCCCGGTTCAGCAACTCCAGCCTTGCATCAATGAACTGAGCGAATCAAATACAAACACAGACAGCTGCATGTAACGACCAGCAGGAGGCAGTACTGATTTCAGATGCCTCTGTCTCTTAGGCACTTAATTCAAATAATCAATGTCCATCATAAATTACAAATGAACAAGCAGCATTTAGACGCTAAGCATTCCTGGGTTATGAGTGACACAGATCTGGGATGGAACACATGATGGTTTCTTTAGTCGAGTCGATTTCAACCCGTAATAATTACTTTTTATTTAGCCAACACTTTTCTCCAAGGCAACATACAATGTTAGGTTTGTACACTACTTGTAAGCTACTTACACTAATTTACTCATTTATACAGTGTATTAGTTAAGAACATACATCACACAGGTCAGTCTCTATAAGTAAGATAGGTAGGCAAATTTGTCACCTAACATGTCCTATCCCAACAGCACAGTTTAAACAAGCATTGTTTTAGTGTAGTGTAGTATCTGAGTGTAGTAACACAGGGTTAGTGTTATGATAAAGCAGCAGGCCAGCACCACTGGACACACAAATCAGTCCAAACCCCAACCTGCTATAATTAATTACAGATTTTGTATTTGAATCTAACTTTGACGTGTAGGGTGGCTTGAGCTCCCTGTGTCCATCAGAACTGCTGAATCCCTCTCACACTGAAAAAGGGTTTTGATCCCATCTCTTTGAGAGCCACTTCTCTCCTGATCTTCTCACAGCTCCATAACTGAGTCCAACACCATTTTCTATGATTATCTATGTATTTGCTATTTTAATGTCATTTTTGTATGAGCTAATGGAGGGATGTGAACCAGCAACATGGTGGTGTCAGACACTCAAGCTGTGTGTCCATAATTGTGTCTGTGTCAAAAGCTCTTTGTCATTGTAAGTTTTTGTGGAGAAAAGTATTGAATAGATGTAAATATATGTGACTTTGATGTTTGGCCATTCTCATGATAAAGCACCTGCTTGAAGAACTGCAGGTGCACAGCACTCTCCAGGAACTGCCTCATACTGCTGGACTTGTGATTTAGGAAGGACTCTTTGCAGAAAGAGATTGACCCTCCTTCCTTAAAAAGAAAAAAAGACAAAAATAAAAACATAAGATAAAAGATATTTACAAGAAGATGTTCCCTTGGAAAGCTTTACAATAAGATGTCAAGACACCAACATGGAAATAAAATGTCTGTCCTTCGTACCCCTTGCTGTACCTCATGTTTGACACCCTCTCCCTGTAGCCTTGGAGGGGCTCCATATGTGAAACTCACCTGTGTGCAGATCAGTGCATCCCTATACCCCCCAAACAGCTGTGCCTGTGCCCTCAGGAAGGCCCTGGCCACTCCCGTCCCCGTGGCCGCAGACTGCTTCTTCAGCCTCATTTTCAGGGCCGACACCTGAAACGCACAATTCAGTTCAGTTCGACTGAACTGAATCCAATTCGGTTCAATTCCATTCAAAGATGACAAAAACCCACAACTAGAACAATAAAGTGATACAGTTCCTCTGTGGTGCCTTTTCCAAGGTCACGGGGATGTACAGTTCACTCTGCACTTTACCACGTCCGAGGGAATCCTCTTCAGGTCGTCAAATGGAGACTCTATGGTGTTTGTGTCCACATTCAGGATGACCACATCCTCCAAGGCGTTGCCCCTCACTCTCTGTGGGCACAGGAGAGTAACTGCACTGATAGTCTCTTAGCTGCAAGACTGGACCTGGGTGCCAGCGGTCGTGGCGTGTGAGTCATGTAAATAACCATAGGGCAGTACCTCGAAGAGACTGGAATGGACTCCGATCAGGTAGGGCATGGGTGCACTGTGAGAGAGATCGGGGCAGAGAGGAAACTGATTGATCATTAAAGGCATAAGACAATAAGCAAGAGCTGTTCCTCAAATTGACTATTATTGTATCACTATTGTATTTTATTCCTGTAATGATCAAACACTGACTCCAGTCTGTATTTGGTACAATTACAGTGTTTTTAATGCTACTTTTCTTCTTTTCCTTCTGCACTGACATCTCTCTTTAAGTGACGAGTTGTCTCTGCTGAACATCTGCAGAACATCGGTGACCTACCAGCAGTAGTCGAGCAGGTGAGGGGGGAGCACGGGGATGAAAATGTGCTGCCAGTACATGGGGAAAAGCATGGCGCTGCAGGCATGCACACAGGCTGTCAGCTGGGAAGACACAGTGCAACTGGGCCAATCAGCACTTTTGAGACACTGTCACAGCCAATCACAAACATGCCAGTCAGTCAAAGAAGCCAATCAAAATACATCACATTTCAGATATTTGTTAAAGCTGACTGGATAACATGAACCAATAAGCAATTGTAAGACATTATCACACCCAGTGAAAAAATGCCAGATGTTGACCCTTTTGGATGTGTAAGAAAATTGGTTAAAGCTGATTGGATAACATGAATCAATAAGCAACTATTATTGCCAGCCAATCAAAAAATGCCAACCACTTTCATAAGCCAATTAAATACATATACGACACTTTAAGAACCTCACACCACTTCTTTACAACTCATAGAGAAATTGTGAGCCAGTAAACTGTTACAACACGCTGCCACAGGCAAGAAAATCAAGCCGATGAAAAAATAAGGAGGTGACATGGTTTGGTACGGTGAACAGCTGTCTGCACTGAATGTGAGGTGACAATGCGTTGTCCTCACCGTGCTCAGCTTGCTGGAGCAGATCAGGATGCGTCTCTCAAACAGCATGCTGGCGTAGAGCTGCAGCAGGTTGCTCACATCCACAGCCACCACGAGCTCAGTCAGGTTCCTCTGAAGGGAGACACGCACACACAAACACACACACGCATAGGGCCTGGGTCAGAATTTTGGTGATCAGTGTAACCACATGTGCAGGATGCCAGCATTTTGCCCTCGTATTTTGAAAAGATACATGGTGATTTCAGAACACATGTGAGGGTACAGTGCAAATGCATACATGATCTTGCCAGTGTGATTCATCTCAGCTTCAATGGCTCCCATGCAAATGATTGTTAATGTTACAAACTGCAGTTCTGAGAAACATTAAATAATTTTAAATGTTTGCAAATTATTCAACAGAACCGATACTGGTCTCCAAGTGCGAGCTAATGTGAGATATTTGAGAGCTAAAGGAAAAGACTGTAAAATACAGGATGATAAGGAAATAACTGAAGGAGCTCACACTCTCAGGGATGGAGGGCAGAGTCCTGGGGTCTGGAGCGATGAAGTACGGGATCTGAAAGGATGCCAGTGAGATACACGTTACGACAGTGAATGAAACAGTCACAGAAATTGGCTGAACCAGGTTACCATGGTGACAAACCCCCAGTCGCAACCACTGTTACCATGGTGACGGACCAGCAGATACACACTCTGAACTGATGTTACCTTGCGGATGAATGCAAGATGCAGTAACAGACATCAACAGTAATAAGGTCTTGTGCGATCCTGTCTCCATGGCCCAATGACAGGACCAGACACTTCTTTTCATTCACTGTTCTCTATCTGCTGTGGTCAGCGAATGGCATCTGATCTGACACAGTGAAACCTCCAATTCAGCTTCAGCTTATAATAGTCTGAAGATTACTTTACACTGTTGAACGGAAGGGCCTGTGTCTCCAATTTAGGCCAGATGAGACACTTTACCCTGTTGTTATATTATACTCTGTCTGTCTAGTCAAGAAGAAGTGAGACACATGCAGTCATACTGACAAATACAATCCAGTTTTGATAATCACCCTCTCTTGGTCTCATACACACATATACACACCACTCGTGAGGTAGAACAGGCACTGAGCCACAAACGTAGAGCTTTCTCCTGTAAGCCTGAGGTGGGTGTTAAATCAGGGAACTGGAAGGCTATGTTAATCTGGGCTGTAAGTAGTAAGAGGTCAGTGAGAGGTTAGTTTTAACCTGGATTGAGACAATAACTATGGCTATAATTCTGTTATTTGGTTAGGGCAGCCCAGATTCTGTAGGATTAGTCCAATCTAGACTATATTCTGCAGGATTGGTCTAGCCTCCATTCTGTGGGATTAGTCTAAACCAGATTCTGTGAGATCAGACCAGTCTAGACTATATTCTGTAAAATTAGTCTAGCCTACATTCTGTGAGATTAGTCCAGTCTAGACTAACTTCTGCAGATTTAGTCTAGCCTACATTCTGTGGGATTAGTCGAGTCTCAGCTTTATTCTGAAAAATTAGTTTAGCCTGCATTTGGTGGTATTAGTCTAGACCAGACTGTGTGCAATTAGTCCAGCCCAAATTCTATGGCATAAATCCAGGCTTGACTTTCCCTTGCAGCCACTATGGCTGGACCTGCCTATCCCGCATTGGCCTCGTCAGCCACCAGCAAGCTTGCAGCAGACATGGGCAGCCCCCTTCCTAAATCTTTGTTCATGAAGCCAAGCCATGATGATGAAATCCAGGCTAAACTGTGAGATAGTAGTCCATCTGAGATTCCTAAAATTAGTCCATGCTACATTGTCTGGGCGGGCGGTGCGGTGGCGCAACAAGTTTGGCTGGGTCCCGGTCTCTGGCAGGTCTGGGGTTTGAGTCCTGCTTGGGGTGCCTTGCGACAGACTGGTGCCCTGTCCTGGGTGTGTCCTCTCCCCCTCCAGCCTTGTACCCTGTGTTGCTGGGTTAAACTCTGGTTCACGCGACCCTGCTTGGGACAAACGGTTTCAGACAGTGTGTGTGTGTGTACACTGTGTGGGCTTAATGCAGACTACATTTTATGACATTTGCCCAGGCCAGACAGAAGTGAATTAGTCCAGCCTAGAACCTGTGGGATTAGTCCAGCCCAAATCCTATGGGACTAGTCAAGCCCAGATCCTGTTTAATTTTGCATGGATTCTCCACAATGAGTCAAGCAAAGATTGCCGGGTGTTAGTCCACCTCTGATTCTTGAGAGTTAGTCTGGTTCTTATTCTTGGGGTTAGTCCTCTCCCAGTTCTTGACAGTTAGTCCAGTTGGTGTTCTCGGGGGTTAGTCCAGCTGATGTGTTGAGGGTTAACTGAGCCCCAGTTTTTAGGGGGTTAGTCAAGCCCATCACAGACTGCAGTGAGGTTCCAGGACTCACCCCTGATTCTCCCTGCCCAAGTGGGGCAGGGTGACCGCTGTCGGGGGGTTGCCGTGCCCCTGTGGTGATCTGAATCTGCTCGCCCTCAGAGGGAGAAGATACACCACAGAGCACAGTCGCACATCACGAGATGGCACAGCTAGAAGACAGCAGAGCAAGAGCACAGAGCAGCATCGTTGTGACAAAAGACAGCACAGGTAAAGCACAGGAAAGCTGTAAAACAGCACAGTTCACTGACACAAACCACATAGCTAAAACGGATGGAAGCTGCGCACAGCAACACAGACACAGTAGTATGCATACAGTGCAGTGCGGTATAACAACACAGCTAAAAGATTGAACAGAAAACATTAAAATACGATGAAACGGACATATAGCTTAGACGCAATCAAAAAACATGTGCAATGATTTAAAAGAGATGAAACCCATAATTTGTACACACCATAATAAATACATGAACATAATTGAAACACATTAACAGAAATGCAATAACAGAGCATTTTAAACCGCTGTCAAGGTCCAGTCTCGTTAATCTGGCACATTTCGCCTTTCCCAAATTTGGGAGAATTAAGAATTTTGGCAAACTGCACCAAGGAAAGGCCTTCTGTGGGTGGCGTGCAAGGACAGGGACAGTACAGAGACAGGGACAGGTGTAGGTACAGCCTTTCTAGCATGCCTTGTAAAAACACATAGTACAACGCAATACACTGTTTTTGACGCTGTAAAAAACCTTTTCTCTACCTTTGACAAAGGTCATCACGATGGACTACGTCTCCTTCTAAGTCAGGACACTGTCCACTGCTCTGCGCAAAATGTAAATTTTCCATTCTTGGCTGAAATTTTTCTGTTCAAACAGTCAGTTATTTTCTCACTTTTTATCCATTGTGCAACAAAATTTTGTACACCGTTTTACACTTTATCCAGCAAATGGGTTACACCAGTGGCATCATTTGTATGTGCAGCCTAGAATGTTCAGTCGCATCGATATGTAAGTGACATCTGGAACACCTTTCCGTTGGACACCTGACGAGTACGAAAGACAAGGACTGCTATTCATACTTCTTTAGCGATGGCGGTTTATTGTGGGGATCAATTTGTTCTGTGTCACTCTGACGGATCAAGGAAAGGTGGATTAATGAGATTGGACCTGCATGAAGAACCAACACCGAAGGAGGGTATCAACCCCAAACTATGACACTACTTTCTCTTCAGCATCAAATGCCATTAGCCAGCGGTCATGAACTTACCCAGAGTGGGACATCACTGGGAGTATCGACTTACCAGCTGCAAAGTGACACAACTGTCCGCCTGTGGAACTGGGTGCCTGTAGAGGGCTGACAGCAGCTCCCGCATCTCATTGGTCTGCCACAAATCAGAGTCACGGCTCAGATACTTAAGGAAGGCATTCCTCTTGATTATTAATATGTGGCGGCTCATTTAGTTCAGAACGTTGGGCAAAGTGACGTGAGCATCGCTCGGCAGGAGCAGCAGCACCGTGTGTTTACCTGCCCTTTGGACAGATAGTCTGCCAGAGAGTTGAGCAGCTTGTAGAACACCTCAAACCACGGCAGGTAGCTGCAACACAAGAATATCGGAGCCAGTGAGAGGTAGACAGCAAAGCTACGATGGCTCTGCCGAAAGTGCCTTACATGAGGCAAAAGCAGGTGTTTGTGCAGCAAATCTCCCAGCATGAAATGCCAGCCTTGCTGAGAGCAGGTAATCGCAGCTAAATGGACAAGTGCAAGTCTGAGGTCAAAAAATGGCACCATCATCATGCTTTTGCTCCATAAGCTGACCCTCACACCCTGTGTGTATGTGTATATTTTCGAAAATTTACATCACCTCAGGATGCAGAGACAGGTCCTGGATCCGGATGTCTGACGACAAAATCCAAAACGCTGGCACCCCTCCAGGTCGGTGAGCACAAAGGTGAAGTGCTGCACTGCCACACTCGCCCTCACCCTGCAACACACACACACACATTTACACTGTCTACAAAAAACTGTTCTTACCACCTCCAGCTGAAAATTACCATATTGCTTTCTCATTTTACTTTATTTAAAAAGCATATGGTATCACCTATTGAAACTGACCAAATGTGGTTAATTGATTAGCAGTTTGGTTTCTGGGAGCGATAAGTGATTAGGATGTACAGCAGCTAACAAAAGGAGCGCTCATATGGGGAGCAGTTTTTTTTAATTAAATCCAAGATGTTTTAAATAAGTGAATGGAGTGCTATTTTTACGAAATAGTCACATTTTCAGTAATGTACAGCCTGCTTTCTGCCAATTTCCAGGTACCATTTCACGTGTTCTGTACAGAACAAAGACACACACTTCCCATCCTTGGCATCAACAACCACAGACGTGCTATCCCTGCATCAACAAAGTCCCCCACCTCATGAGACACAGCCAGTGTGTCACAAAGTACAGATGAGACCTTTGCATTTCATATACACAGTATCTGAGACAAAAACAAAGACTTACAGAACATTTTGCACACACTTTGAAAGTACACTAAATTACATCCAACCATAGCAAAAGCCAATGCAAAAATTACCTAAGAAACCATTAAAGCACGGAAGAGACTCTAAATCTATATTTATTTACCTCTCAATGTCGTAGGGGAAGCAGAACCTTGGGAGGCTCTGAATGGATTCCTGAAAAGGGCAAACAGGTGAGCTCGATGTCTTGTCACATTGTACACAGCACTACAGTGTTTCTTACACATTGTGCAAAGCGCACCAAAGGAGTATGGGGTACTAGGTAGCATAGCTATTAAGGGCCTGGACTTTGAAGCTCTAAAGGTTACAACCACTGCTCCTGCTGTAGTGCCTTTGACCAGGGTACTTACTCTGAACTGATGCAGTAGAACATGTATATAGCTGTATGACGAAGTCATGGTGTGGCTCTCAAATAGAATAGGCACTTAAGCAACAAATAATATTAATAATACTAAAAATAAGAATACAAATAATTTCATAGGTATTTGCAGGCAGCAGGGGGAGGCTGCTTTTACTGGACAAACCAAAAGGCTGTGTCAAACTCAAAGTCAGACTGATACACATGGTCTTGTTTACACATCCTGTTCTCATTGTTTCTTCCTTCTACTTTCATTACTTCTACTTCTACCTATTTTTACCAGAGTCCAATAATAGCTTCATGTCCTGGTTGCAATGAAAAACCACTCGATGTTCTGAAAACTCACGTGTTTCCTTCTTTCTGAAGACCAGTGCTATTTTGCCTTATGTTCATGAGGTACACTTGACCACACAAAGCCACAGAAATAGGATGGACCGAAAATCAACAGGTACAGAGCAACCAACGATCTAAATCTGACCATTGTGATTAAGATCTGGGACCTCCACAGAGAAGTTTGAGCGTACCTCATCACTGAAATCCTCCGGAAACTGAAATAAAACTCCAGGATCTGTAAATAGTGCACAAAAGGCAAGACGGGCAAATAAATTCAGGTTGTAACACAAAATCAGTCTGAAAAAAACACATCAGATAGATAGATAGATAGATAGATAGATAGATAGATAGATAGATAGGCCATCTGCAACAGTTCCGTAAATCCTTTGAAAGACCTGAGCCTCCTCAGACAGTTAAGGCGACTCTGGCCTTTCTTGCAGAGACCCTTGATGTTCTTTGACCACTCCAGCCTGTTGTCCGGATGTACCCACAGGGACTTGTATATCCCAACTGTATAGCCACTGTGCACAAAAGACCCCTGGACCTCAAGACGGCCACCAACATCTCCTTAGTCTTCCAATGTTGAGGTGCAGCTGGTTCAGTTTGAACCATTCAAAAGAGTCCATCATCATGCCTTGATAATAATAAACCCGCCCATCCCTGACACACCCAATTACTGTAGTATCCTCTGAGAAATTCTGCTGGAAATCCCCAAATGTGCCTGAAGTCCATGGTGCACTGAGCGAACAGGAAGGCAGACAGGACTTTCTCGTGAAGGATCCTCATGCTGCACTCAACCATGCATGACAGAGAAACTGTGCTCTACTAGGTAGTCCAGACTCCACAAAGCAATGGATTTATCACCCTGCATTGACTGAAACTTCTCTTCCAACAGTCCAGGCTGCAAGGTACTGAATACACTGGAGATATAAAACAACAGGTAGGAGCAGGCTCTATTCAGCAGGTAGCTCAAAGCATCATCAACTCAGACGTCAGTGACATAACTACAGCGTTCCTGTTCTCTTGGGCCAATGTGTGATCAAGTGAAGCTCTCAGCAGACTTCTGCAGGGAACTGAAGGTGACTGTGAGCACCTCTCAAATGACTTTCCCCAGCAGCTCGGTGGCTAACAGATAACTGGCTGCTGTGCATTACTAAACACATCACCAGGGTTTCCTGTTTTCAGTCTGCACCCACTTTCTGTTCTGGTGACGACCATTGGTTTTGTTCTTCATGTTCTTCTGCTTCAGGTCACCTGTCTCAAGAAAGCTACTCATGTCTATCACAGGGTGTGTCTACGGTTACAAATGTCAGGAAAGGCCAAGAGAGAAGATGCCAAACATTCTCTCTTCCTCCCTGCTGTGGTTTTCTGAAAGATCACCTGACAGGAAGTGCTACCACTTTGAGGCCTGAAGCACAGCATTATGCCGTTGAAATGAGCTGATTCTCTCCCTGATCTCACTTCAGGGCAGTAGTCATTCTCATCTTAGCAAACGCAAGAGAGCCATGGTTTTTGGTTGACCAGTCCTCAGTCCAACACCTCATTCTGCTCTTTGCCACTACATCCTTAAATTGATTCCATCCTTTCTGTTGCTATTCTTCTGTTCTTCACATTGTCTACTGTCAGTTTCCTCTTTCGACATGTTGCACAACCTGCCAAGATGTCCAGGTATGTTCTGTATTTTTCCCCTAAACAAAACCAACTAAGCTCTCTTCCTGTGATGAAGCTCCATTTTGGCTCCAAAGTCTGCTGTGAGTTTTCAAGTCATAGTTCTTGCACTTCTCCAGCCTACTTTAAAGTGTAGTTTCAATCCCAGTGTCAACAGCAGTAGAAGGGTGTCCAAAAGCATTCAACTCAACAGGCAGAATGTGTGTGATCATGAGCGTGTGCCTACGCTGGTTGTGTTTTAGACTTCTTACCTTTGTCCTTGGCAATGGGACAGGAGGCCTCAAAGAACCAGTAGAAGGTTCTCTCTGGATTTTGTCTAAAATCATACATGAAGAGAATGATAAACATAATACACAATGCTAACTTTGTGGAACTATGACCTTCAACACACACTTTCATTTTATTACAGACTCAGACATTGTGGCTTTGCACCTCTTGTACTGACCTACTGTGCCTTTATTACTATTTTTGCTGTCATGACTGTGGTATTAGTTATTATAATTGCATCTACACTTTTTAGCGTGGTACAGCCAAAACATTAGCAACAGGAGTCAGTGGAGTTATACAAAACAATAGTGGCATTGGACTTGCCTTAAGTTGGAGGTGACATGAGCCCTGACCCCTCCCTGACATTATTGCAATGCCTGAACCATTGTGAGGACAGAGACCATAAGTGTGGTCAACAGCACACTGGGAAAAACAAACCTGAGGTTGAGTTTATTCATATTTCACCTCAAGGAGATCAACGACAGGGGATAAACATCATTTCTATTTCTTGTTTGCTCAGTAGGGAAAAAAAAAAATCAGCAGGAAATGCTCATCTTTTCGTATCAGTAACACAGAACCCCCAAACATCTCGACCACCTCACGGACCTTCAAAGCAGTCCTTGAAACGACATGCTGTACTTCAGGCAAACATAGGTTTCTTTGCGCGCTTCCTGCAGAAGATTGCTGAGACTAAGGAAGTGAGCTGCAGAGCCCCGAGCCGGGGAGCCAAGAGAAGATGTCAGACAGAGGAAGCGAGCAGCGAGACGCACAGACACACAGAGACACTTCCAACCTACTTCAGCCGGGTGCCCATGACAAAGTGCTGTAGCTTCGAGTCCAGAGCAGGAATCGGAGGTCAGCAGCGGAGCGTCGAATGGCTCATAATCACAACCTTGTGTAATTCTTCCCCCGAGGCTGACAGCTGTACCCTGGGACACCTAGCACAAAGACCTGATGCTGTGTGTATCACTTCCTGATCGGTGCGAGGGTATGCGTGTGTGGTCGGTGTGTGCGTGTGTGTGTGTGAATGTGACGTGTCTAGATCTCTCTTTCACCCAGAATAGGAAGTATATCCGGCCCTTGTTTATTGCCGAGTTTCAATGTCGTACTTCTGTTTTTTCCTTCCACCCTGAGCTGCTTTCAAGCAGACACACCTTCTCTTCAGGAACATTTAACAAGTGCTTTGGGAAGTGGGAATGGAGTGCGTTTCCTCCCTGAGGTGACTTCACTTGGTTTGTAAGAGTTTTCAGCACAATGGAACCCTAGGATCATTAATTCACAGCTCGTCAGCCACTTCTTTTTTTTCTTTCTTTTAGTTGTTGGAAGGTTTTTTTTTTCTTCTTCTCAGCTGCTTGTTGGTTTACAAACTTCTGTTTTCAGGTCTTATTTCACTCACTCTGTCCTGTACGTGCGAATTGTGAATTGAACTGAACTGTTGCAAGAACCCAGGACAGTCACTGTTTGCCTCTTGCTGAGGGTATTAATGCTTCTGTAGAGAACATTTTTTATCAGCAGTCTACTCCTCCAATTACAGTTCTGCCTTTCACAAATGCACTCTGGTATAAATACCATTTTCTGTAAATGATTATCAGTCATTTGCCTTATCTAGTGCTGGCACCTCACAGCACCAAAGCTGTGCATTTGAACATTGCTTGAGACCTGTGTACCACCCAATTAGATGAGGTACATTACCACATAGACTGCCTTTTCCCAAGGGAGACTAGAGTCTTAAGTGTAACCCAACCTCCCCCATCCAGCTGGAATTAAGGAATCTGGGAATTACTTTGAAACGCTGCATTATTCATCAGCAGGCATTGTCCCTCAGGGGCACCTTGCCTCACACACCCTTCCATCTTTTGTTACCATGGCTGCAGTAATAGTCACTAGCAGGGTGTTCCGTATTGTCTTAAACCCACTACGTTTTGGTTCAGCCCACTTACCTCATCGAGATCCGGAGGCTACCTTTAGACCTCCTGGGAGTTGGTTACGTGACACGTACATCTCATGACGACCATGCAAAGGAACTGACAGCGTGGGACACACTCATGTGGTCTAGTTCAGCCTGTTCACATCAAGCCCTTCCACTGTGTGAAGACACTCAGCTTGCTGCATGGGACATCATGTAGCCTTCATCCCCGCGTTGCCACTGGCTCTGGCTGCTCAGTTTCTCCTTCCTCTCTGTCATCTCATTCTTCCCTCATCTCCACCCTATCCCATGTCCCTAGCTCAGAAACACAGAAACAGATGGACTGATGTATAGAGGAACAGAATAGAGGAACCTACATGTGTTAAGGTACAGTGTTATTTTCCCAATGAATCAAAATCTTCTGCTCTTCAATGAGGCAGATTACAGCTCAGGATTCTCCTTAAATTAAATGTTAAATGAAATGTAACCATGAAGACAGACGAGACTGTGAGCGACTCGCACAAAGCACTGTCTGACTGTAGGAGTCTACCGAGGAAACAATGTTGAAGCGGCTACTGCACACTACCCCCTAGTGGCCACTACCACCAGGCCGATCCATTGTTCTGCTATGGGAGGTCCAGGCATTGCACACATCTACCAAAAACGAGTGAAATAAACAAGGACACGTCAGGTTGTGTGGTCATGCCTTTATTGAAACATTACCGAATCGAGAGACTTCACGTTCACTTCCGTGCTTACAGGTAGCATCCTCTGCGTTTTGTCGTGGAGCATGACTCAGCACGGGAACACGCGGCAGTGTGTTTGTGATGAACAGAAACCAATCAAACAACAACTCCACTAGCGCACAAGGAAAGGGGGAGGGGTGGTGCTTTTGGGGGGAGGTCTACTCACTGTCAGGGCACACTATCCTTCCTGGAGAAAGACAAAGGGGGGAGCGAGGGAAAGAGGGAGGGGGTGGAGCTATGGGGCAGATGCCAGATGAACACGACGGAAGAAAAAGGAGCGCACTGTGCGCTTTAAGCAACCTCCTCTTCGCCCTCTTCTTCGAACTCGCCCTCTTCGGCCGTAGCATCCTGGTACTGCTGGTACTCAGACACCAGGTCATTCATGTTGCTCTCAGCCTCGGTGAACTCCATCTCATCCATGCCCTCGCCTGTGTACCAGTGCAAGAAGGCCTTGCGGCGGAACATGGCCGTGAACTGCTCCGAGATGCGCTTGAACAGCTCCTGGATAGCCGTGCTGTTGCCAATGAAGGTGGCAGCCATCTTGAGGCCGCGTGGTGGGATGTCGCACACGGCCGTCTTCACGTTATTCGGGATCCACTCTACGAAGTAGCTGCTGTTCTTGTTCTGCACGTTCAGCATCTGCTCATCCACCTCCTTCATGGACATGCGCCCGCGGAAGACGGCAGCCACAGTGAGGTAACGCCCGTGCCGCGGGTCGCATGCCGCCATCATGTTCTTTGCATCGAACATCTGCTGAGTTAGCTCGGGCACAGAGAGGGCGCGGTACTGCTGGCTCCCCCTGCTGGTGAGGGGGGCAAAGCCAGGCATAAAGAAGTGCAGACGTGGGAATGGCACCATGTTGACGGCCAGCTTGCGGAGATCGGCATTGAGCTGGCCAGGGAAGCGCAGACAAGTGGTGACGCCGCTCATGGTGGCCGACACCAGGTGGTTGAGGTCACCGTAGGTGGGCGTGGTCAACTTGAGGGTGCGGAAGCAGATGTCATAGAGCGCCTCATTGTCAATGCAGTAGGTCTCGTCAGTGTTCTCCACCAGCTGGTGCACGGAGAGCGTGGCATTGTAAGGCTCCACCACCGTGTCGGACACCTTGGGCGAGGGCACCACACTGAAGGTGTTCATGATGCGGTCAGGGTACTCCTCGCGGATTTTGCTAATGAGCAGGGTTCCCATGCCGGAGCCCGTGCCACCACCCAGTGAGTGCGTTAGCTGGAAGCCCTGCAGACAATCACAGCTCTCCGCTTCCTTCCTCACAACATCTAGCACCGAGTCCACAAGCTCTGCCCCTTCCGTGTAGTGGCCCTTGGCCCAGTTGTTCCCAGCACCGCTTTGACCTGCATGTAATGCCAACACACCATCACTGCGGGGCAGCGCAATCAAAGTACTGCTAAAAAGCATGGCCAATCAATCCTATTTCCATGAGAGTGACACGTCAACGAGGGAGACCAATCAATCAATCTGATCAACGACTATCAATGTTCTGTACTGCTCCCACTTCGCTCCCTTTCTTGTCTAGACATGCTTATTTACTTATTTCCTTCACTTTTCAGTAATTTCAGTCTTTGCCCAGTTTCTGCCTCTTGCACTGCATTTGTTTCTACCACGCTGTATGTTGCAGGCTGCTCTGCACAGTGTAATTTTCCTCTGGGATTAAATTTTCCATTAATTAATTCATTCTTACATGTATGTTTCTACATTTCTCAATCAGCTGCAGCCTAACTACACAAAAAACCAGTCACAAACCAAAGACAAAGTTGTCGGGCCTGAAGATCTGTCCGAAGGGTCCTGAGCGGACCGAATCCATGGTCCCGGGCTCCAGGTCCACGAGAATGGCACGCGGGACATACTTTCCTCCTGCAAAACCGCAGAGACAGTAGATGAGCACCACTCAGAATGAGATTCTGTTCTTCAGTCGTTCATCCTTTGCCACTGTGTGTGCCTTGGGTGTCACAGTAAGAGAAGTACATAGAGTGTATGTGTGGCAGGTGTCTCTCTCAGGTGTCCTAACCTGTGGCCTCATTGTAGTACACGCTGATGCGGTCCAGCTGCAGGTCGCTGTCTCCGTGGTATGTCCCGGTGGGGTCAATGCCGTGTTCATCGCTAATCACCTCCCAGAACTGAGGTGGAGGGCAGTCCACGATGAAGCGCACAGTCAAGGGACCAGGAAGGCGAGAAGGCAGATGCAACAAAAAAAGGATTGTGAAAACAGCTCCAAAACCACAAACCACACCTTTTTTATTATTATTATTATGCCGAGCAATAGACACACGTCACGCAGCAAAAAACAATGACTGTTCTTCCATATACACCGAATCCTTACTTCTAAATGCCACAGCCTTTCTCTGCAGCCACTCCCAGTCGCCCATCCTCCCCGACGGCAAAAGATTCCCACATCCTTCATTCCTTGCCTAAAGCTTTTTTGACCTTTGCAAACGCCTCCACAAATCAAATTTAAAGACATGATTTTCCTAGAGAACACTGAAGGAATATTTTTTACCTCAGATTTTAAATTTACCAGCCACGTATTTTGAATTTCAGTAATGGACGCGCAATCGTCTTGGCGCCGAGATTTGGGCAAAACGTAAAATAAAAACAGAAAACAGGAAATGATCTCTCTGCTGAGAGAGATGCTCGAGTCGTGTATATTTGTGTGGGTAATGGGTGTGAAGAAAGAAGAGGCGGCTGGGTGACCGCAGCCCCGGCATTGTCTCCTCGCCGTGTGCCGCGCAACATTCTGGAATTTTCTCCATCCCTCTCCTTCCTTGGCGAAAAGAAAAAGAAAAATAAACGACCGCGAGGATCGAGCGCTCTTTCGCCTTATAGAACACCGCTGAGGTAAACCTGCGCAGGCAGGTACTAGTTGGAGGAGACAAAACCCCGAACCGCACCCTACCCCAACCCTGGCTACTCCACCCACCACCGCGACCGACGGCGCTATAGTTTATGTTTTTATTTTTCCATACCCATATTCCGTTACCTTGGCGCCGATCTGGTTGCCGCACTGGCCGGCCTGCAGGTGCACGATCTCGCGCATGTCGACGCTGGCGCGTTTCGGGCGACGGTTGGGCGGTGAGGCTTGAGGCTCGGCGGCTGCGCGCGCTCCGGCGTCCTTCCCTGCTCGCGGTGTGCGGGACTGTGCTCGCGCCGCTACCGAGGCTCGCGGCTCCCCTCCGCCGAGCGCTGCACTGCAGGATGACGTCAACTCCATAGCAACGGAGTACCAGGCGTGAGAGACGGAGGAGGGGAGGGCGCGCGAGTCGGCTGATGGAGAAAAGATGCTACGGCACACTCCCCCCCCCCCCCTTCTTTTTTCTCCCTTTTACCCAGAATTCAGCCGAGCGACACAGGGTGGGGGTGTGGTGTGGGGACAGACAGCCGCGCGAGACATTTCGGTGGACAATCTCGATTTAGGTGTAATGTCTTAAGTTAATGAAATTGAATAAAACATGATTGGGGTATTGATTATGATATGTGTGTGGAGGGGGGTGACCACTGTGATGGAGAACAAAGGGCTCTGAGACACAGACATGGGCACGTGCGCATCGTCTGTCTCTCCACGCCTGTCCCCGTCAGTCTTTGAAACATGACAATGAGAGGATGTGGTGGCAGTGATTTATTCACGTAACAAATAAAATAGAAGAACAAGGTGTGGAAATGAGAAGCCTTGTCTCTCGGACAGCCTTGAAGTCTCACGGCACATGTCGGCACACACGCGAACACACGTGAACTCACATGGCCACGCGCACGTTCCTGAGATCATATGCACATGTGCATGAACTCATAAACGCACAAATGCACAGGTATACGACTGTGTGTAGGCAGATGACTGTTCATGCAGAGATGTGTATGACTTCATGGACATGTGTGTACCGGACACGTTCAACTGCTCTTGAGTTCGTGCACACAGGCGTGTATGAATGTATGAGTTCATAGAGGCAGGTATGTTCTGGAGGTGAAACACTGAAACTGTCCTGCAGTGATGTTGTGCTGTTGTGCAAATAAAACAGGTGCAGGTGTGTGTCATCTTTAGGGATCCCAGAGTAGGTGTGTGTCACCTGTAGAGAGCCCAACATAGGGTGAGGACGAAGACGAAGGCGAGGAAGAGGCTCATGTACGCGCGGAAACACAGTCGGTCCATCGCCTCCATGAGCCGCAGGGCCTGCTGGCGACTCTCCGCCCTGTTTGTGAGAGTCTGAAGCTCCTCGCTCACATCCTTCAGCTCCTCGGCCAGGGCCTCGAGGACGCAGCCGCGTCCACAGCTCGGTTCTGCCCCCTGTTGGACGAGCCCATAGGCGCGCTGGAGACCTGACCGACACAGGCGCGCAGGTAAAATGTGTGTGTCGAACTCGTGTGTTTGTGGTCTGCGTGCACGTGGGCGTGTATCTGTGCACGAATAAGGAGTGTGTTTGTCCCACCTCGGGCCGCGCTCCGCTTCCCCGTTGCGGTGCGTCGCCGGGGCTCACGCAGGACGTGGGGACACAGCACGGAGGCGATGCTGTGCAGGGGGTGCAGCGGCTCCAGGAGGTCCAGCTGACCCAGGGCCAAGAGCAGCACGGACTCCCCCATGCTGAGGGACAGGAAGGCGAGGCACACCACGAGGTAGAGCCCTGGGGACACACGCACAGCCACACCGTCTTCTCAAGTTACAAGAAGTCCAGTTACACATTTTCAAGGATGCAAACAATTTTCGAGTTTTTAAATTCATTTCTAATTGCATTTATCAATTATTTCCTAACATTTCTCTTTCGCGCATATTGTATATTTACACACACAGACAGTAGGTGGCAGTACAACAAAAACAACAAAACAGAATAGCTGTTCAGGGCCGCCTTAATTCAACTCACTTCCACAGTGTTTACACTTCCCAATTGCCAGTGATCAATGCTGACATGATGAATGGGTCAGGGGATGAATAAGTGACTCGTCATCATTGATAGGGAGCTTGTCAAGACCTATTTTTATTTTGTATCATTTTCATTTTGCATTGTTTCAAAAGTAGCTCAAAGTTAGCAGAAATATCAGCATAAAAGTTACAATATACTGTATTTATTATAGCAATATCCAAGACCATTTGGCATTTTCAAAGCTTCATACCTGAGACACAGACATTTAAGTTTCTGTCCTTCACACATTTGTGCATTTATTGCTGTGACTGCCTTTTTGATGTGTTTGATCATGCAGTTGATGTTTGATTGATTGCGACTTGGTGGTAAATGTGACTTTGGAGTTATGAACAAAACGAGTTATGAACAGGCCGCCGGTCCCAAGCGTGCTGGTGAGTTGCGGAGGCAGCGTACAGTAAATGGGTGCCTCCGTGGACACAGCTCAGCGCTACACCCACAGTCCCGTCTCACTTGCCCCCCCTCACCCAGCATGGGCGTGGTGTCCCTGAAGGGCGGAAGCAGGTCGGTGACGAGCACCAGGAAGACCGTGTAGCCGAAGAGCAGCGTGACCTTGAAGGGGATGCGCTCGGCGCTCTCCACGGGGATGCAGAAGCCCGCCAGGTCAATAATCATCACCAGGGTGCTGGGCACCATCAGGTTCACCACGTAGAACAGGGAGTAGCGCTGCAGCTCCACCTGCAGGGGGCAGCACAGGAGGAGACGTGGACTGAAGGTGGGGTACGAGGAGGTTCACAGGTAGCCGGGTAAAGTCCTAAGGTAAAGTACCCAGGTAAAGACCTTCCCTCTGTGGAAGGGATCAAGGCCCTGGAGTCCTCAGCCTATGACCTGTGACCTGTGACCTGCGAGAGGTCGGGGATCAGGCCCCGTACCTGGAAGGCGATGCGGGAGTAGGGCTGGCGCCCCTGCACCTGAGCGAAGGTGTGTCTTCGCACTGACAGCAGCTCCCACTCCCCGTGGAGGCTCAGTGTGGGGAGCCGGAAGTGGGCGGATTCTTCTAGAAGCAGCACCATCTCCTGGGCTGCAGAAACACACCCAGTCATTCTGAGCCATCCTGTTAGGAAGGTGTGTGGAGGTGGCGCTGGTGGTGCCTGTGCCTGTGCCGTGGTGTTGCACACACCATCTTAAGGTGGTGCATACCTGTATGTACCTGTGGTGTGTACAGAATACACGTGTTCGGTATATACTTTAGTGTGTGTACATGCTGCAGGTGCGTGTGTACGTGTAGTGTGTGAACACACCTGTGTGAAGGTTGGAACCCAGCGTAAGATTGCAGGTCTGCTTGTCGAACGGGAAGAGGAACATGATCAGGTCACAGCGCAGGTCCAGCAGGAGCAATTCTACAAGCTGGACCCCCCCGGAAAAGCTGACAGACACGTAGGGGGCGCTCTGCTGCCGGTCCTCACTTACGCTGGCGCGCACACAAACACAGATGCATTTCAAAAATTACATATAAATACACAAACACACACACACCCAGCGCCTTGGGGAGAGACAGGACTCACGCCTCTCGCACCACCGTGTCGGGGGTCCACACTCGCGAGGCTGGCAGGGTGAACCTTGTCATGCCCCCGTAGTCGGCGGGGTTCCAGGACAGAAACTCATCTTTCCACCTCTGTGTGTGCAAAGAGAGATGTGTGTGTGTGTGTGTGTGTGTGTGTGTGTGTGTGTGTGTGTGTGCGCGCGCGCGCGCGAGAGAGAAAGATGTTTACTCACTCTTCATGAACATTTGAGTTACAAATGGTCAAAAACATAAAACAGCTTTTTCATTCATTTTTACCAACATTCTCATCTTTAAATTTAATCTCATTTTTTTGTGTGTTTCATGTGTATGATCATATCTGCGATAAATCATAACCCTTCACTTAGAGGTAAAAGGGACTTTGCACTTACAAACTAATCGACTTACAAACAGGCTTCCTGCCCAGTGTTGCGTAACATGAGGCGCCGCTGTGGACACAAGGCGTTCGGTGTGAATGCGACAGGGACACTGACCTGACTGATGAGCACATGCAGCTGGACTCGTTCTGCCTTTTCATCCTAACAGTACAAGGAAAGAAACACACTGTACCCACACTGTACCCACACTGTACCCACACTGTACACACTCACACACAGCCATACTCTGCATCACCGATGAACCTGGATGTTTCCAGTGGGAAGAAGCAAGTTCAGACCCAACCACCCCATCACTACAAGTCTTTAAGGGTCCCTCCTTCTCTCGCTGCCTCTACCCCAAGGCCTCGGGTTCGAGCGTATCGCTATTCACCACATCCAGCACCGCTTGCAGCTGCAGGTCCACATGCACCACTAGGGCGCGCTGCCAGCTCCGCACCGGGCGTAGCCAGGCGGATGAGCGGCGGGTCAGGTTCTGGAGCGCTGAGCTCACGTCCAGGTTATGGAAGGGTTCAGAACTGCACCACCCTGAGGGGAGATGGGGGGGCAGGGAGGGAGACATGAGATATTTTAATGTTAGTGTAAGTTTTATTGTTCACATCATTCATTACACTGGAATAATGGCAGAAGTGAACGGAACTGAATTACATTTACATTTATTCATTTAGCAGATGCTTCTATCCAAAGCGACGTACATCTCGTAGGAAATACAGTTTGTACATTACATTAGGAGAAAGAGACGCAGCTGCAGATGTGTGACTCTTAGGTACGGTTACTTATTTTCCTTCACCATATGCACCGACGCTCATCACACAAGTAGCTGCATAAAACTTTACCAGAATATCGTCGATTCCAGATCACCTTCCTAGCAGTTTCTGTTTTTTTCTGAGATACATATAAACGTTTGTGTTACATTGGAGGCGTGGCTCTGTAAAGGATTGATCCGAACATCATCATGAACATGCACGCCTTACATGAATCGAATTGAACCGAACCAAATTCGACTGAAATGAACTGAAGTGAATCGAATCAAATCAAATAAAATCAAATTGAATTGAACTGAACGTACATTAATTGATACATGTTCATTTGTTTGGTCTTCTCTGTACATGCCGGTCAAGAACTTAATTTTGAATGTGCGAAACTCCAGCACCACTGCATGTCTGTAACTTATCTGTGTGGAAGTTACCGAAGCACTGAGGCTAATTACCGTGTTCTAAGGTACAACAGCAGTTCTTCCACCTGGAAGCCACTAGCTCATCTCCTGCCTCTGCAATGCCCAGGTACCTCGGTATGACAGGATAAACCTTGCTTTTACCTGCGGACGAAAGCCAGGATGCGAGCAGCACCGAAAGACCCCACAGCACCATGTCCCCTCACCCCAGTGCCAGTCCAATTCCAGTCGTTTCAGTCTTCCCAGAATGCCTTGTCTCCCTCATCCAGAGGGCTCTCTTTCACTCCCTTTACCCTGGAACAGAACCCATGTTCCAGCCCTTCCCCATCTCTTATGAATTCTCGATGCTCTCCAAGTCGCCTATCAACCCATCTTTTTCATCTCAATATTCAAACTGTGGGACAGCAGCTCTTTGTCCAGGCCGATGGGAAGGGCTTCGTTTGAATATCCGTCCCTTGCAGATAAGCAAGAGGAGTGTGAGACGCACTCTGTCCTGACACACACGGTGGAGCAGAGGCGTGTCGGGCAGCCCAAGCGGAGTTCCATGACGAGGTCCTGGGAGAACCTTGATGTGAAGGTCCAGTGGAGCTCATCATCTCCTCAAGGTGAGCAAAAGACGAGATGTGTGCTCATTGTCCTCCTTTGTTGCCTCACACTCGGGCCGCCCCTACATGCCCTCGCATGGATCACTCCGTTTTACCATCTAATATTGATCACAATTTTTCCGCCTCACTTGTAGTCATGCAACGGAAATTTCATTTTGGAGCTTGGGCGCGGGTTCGAAGTATACCCTCTGCTTCTTGTTGATCTCACGCCATCCTGTTGATGACCTCCCTTCTTCCTGCTGATGCCCATGCGATTTTTATATGTTGTGTCATATGTATTTGTGGCCTCGCAGACACACTGCGCTGTTCTTGTGGTATTCTGGTGTCTGCTACATGGATAAAAGTAGGTGTTAAACATTGAGCTGTACCGTGTTTTACTTTCCTTTCCACCATGTCGGCAGGTCCACTGTAAGAATTTTGGTTCAGCATCTCCTTGCCTGAAGCGAGACGCCACCAAATCGACAGGTTTAATTCATGCCGTGTTCCTGGTCGTGTGGGTGGAGTCAGCCTCAGCTTTGACCCTCGCAACATATGCCCCTACCATAGTAAACCCACACCAGGAGGCCACCTCATGGCTCTGGGGAGGCTCCTCCTGATTCTGTCTCTTGTCTCAGGTAGGAACCCAGCTCCTTCTGTAGGCCTCATGCACACATCTTCATCCTGCATTCCTTGAGTTATGGGTCCCATGATTTGCTCGCTGTGAAATTGCCCCACAATGCAGTACTGTTGGTTGAATCCCTCCCACATTGAAGAAGGGTCTCGAACCCATCTCTTTGAGAGCCACTTCTCTCCTGATTTCCTGACAGCTCCATCAATGAGCCCAACAGCATCTGCTATGATTATCTATGCATTTGCTGTTTGAATGTTGCTTCTACTGGAGCTACTGGAGGGACATGAACCAGCAACATGGTGGTGACACACACACAAGCTGTGTATCCAGAGTCCTGTGTCTGTGTCTAAAATTCTTTGTCTGTTGTTGATGCACATTGTTTACTGAGTTGTACATGACTTTGGAGATAAGTGTCTGACAAATGAATCAGTGAAAATGTAATTGCTGTGCTGTAGCCTGTCAGGATTTCTGGACCTCCTTCTGCAGGTGTGTCTACAGGTGATGGAGACGAGAGCACCGGCCCTGCTGAGGTCCGCCTGGCGCAGTGGCTGGAAGAGATGCTCGAGAACGAAACAACTCAACTGCAGCCGCTCCAGGAAGGGAGGAAGCCTGTCCGGGTCATCCTGGACCTTCATGTGCTCAGCATTCTGGACGTGGTGAGTAAGATCCCCAGCAACGTCCCCCTTGTCCAGGCCTTCTTCAGCACCCTTGAGCGTAGAACTTGCCCACAACAGTTGAAGTAAAACTGCTGTACAAATGAGCAAATGACTTTGAGAACCATAACATGGTAAGGTGAGCATCAGAGAAATTATTAAATGTGGTTGTAAAACTCAATGTCTGTGACTCTGCAGCACTTGAGTGTCTTTGGAGATGGTACTTGGAGACCCCCTGCAGTCTTTTTGTCATCTGTGTCCCTCTGCAGGACGAAAAACAGGAGCACATCCTTATCTACGTCCTGTATGGACAGGTGCTGCAGGACTGGGGAAGCTGGGAAAGTGGGGTGTGACTGATGGATGGTCAACCACCTTGTCATCGTTTTCACTTGGGCAATGATGTGTCCAATAGCCTTTGTCTTATTACCCACCTGGCTGTCTGTCCGTCCCCAACCGTGTTCTTTGTTGTCATCAGCAGTTCTGGGAAGACGAGCGTCTCTCCTGGGATCCCGCTCACCACCGTGGCGTTCGCAGAGTGAACCTCCCTGAGGAGAAGCTCTGGGTTCCTGATGTCGTCCTTGCTGAGATGTGAGTAGGACGGGTCTTAGGACGGGTCTCAGGACATCAGGCCAGTGTGGGTTTGCGTTCTTTTTGTTTCCTCGTGTCCAGCTACCCGGTGGTTTATTTCACATCCGTGCACCAGCAAACAGCTTTCTGTAGGGTCAGGGCTTAGTGTTAGGGTTACGAGTAATAAAATTACATTCAGTAGCTCATAGGATACAGCGTCATGCGCTTAAGATAAGGAGCAGACAGTATAGCGGTTAATGGGTGTGTAGCATTATTTGTAATAATAATAAGATAAGTGCCAGTGGACAGAACTAGCAAACCTACAGGAGAAACAAAAATTCTGGCTGTGGAAACAGCAATGGCCATATGGGGTTGAACTTCATGATAGCGCCATCAGTCATCTAGATCGCATCTTTGGACCTCAGGCTGCCGTCGTGCATTCCGGTGTGTTGCCACAACCTTCCTCAAATGCATACTCTTGCATATTGTAGGGCAGGGTACGAAACTACCCCCAGGGCCACACAGGTGTCTGTCTCACACCTTGGACGGGTGGAGCAGTGGAAGCCTCGCCTTCTGCAGTCCAGGTGTCCCCTGGATCTGTACAAGTTCCCGCTGGACACGCACACCTGCAATCTGACCTTTGGCCTCCTGACGCATAGCTGTGAGCAAACCCTGACCCTACCCTACCCTGACCTCTAACCCTAACTCTACTCCTAACCTTCACCATTCCACCCTATCTCACCCTCCACTAAAGGTCTTGTACCCATCATCCACCTCTTCTCCAGTCCCAGGAGGACATGTACACCGGTATTGCCTCTGTGGGACTCTGAAAACACACCTGAGTGTGTGTGAGACCCCACTGGAGTGATGTTTCCTTCTCCCCCATGCAGATGAAGAGGTCCAGGTGGACTGGGCTTCACACTTACAGGAGGGCTGGAGAGAATGGGACTGGACTTTCTCTGTGGGCGAGTGGGAACTCGTCTCCCTCACTGTGCTCCCATACCACCAGGCCACATGGAGCCTCAACACCTCTGCTGTCAGAGTTCAGGTTGGCCTCCTGTGCATATATGTGTGTGTGTGTGTGTGTGTGTGTCTATACATATGCCTTCATCACCTGTCTCCGCCAGGTGACTGTGCGCAGGCAGCCCCTCCTCTACCTGGTCACGCTGCTCCTGCCCAGCTCCCTGCTCCTGGTGCTTGACCTCCTGGCTTTCTTTATCCCGCCGTACCTGAAGCAGCGGCTCAGCGTTAAGGCCACCATTTTTACTGGCCACTTCATCTTCATCATCACCATCTTCACCTTCTTCCCGCCCTTCACCAGAGACCTACCGCTGATCGGTCAGAGATGTTTTGCACTCGAACTCAGATGTCCAGTCAAACCAAAGACATCCTGTTGCTGTCAGTTGGCACTGATGATCTGTGCTGCCCCCTGTGGCCAGGGAGTGACTTGCAACCAGTGACTCGTACCCACCTCCTTTTCCACAGAGGTCTACCTCTTCTGCTCTCTGGGCCTTCTGGCCTGCAGCACCATGGAAACAGCTGTGGTGTTCCAGTGCTCCAGTGGCAGGAACAGGTGGGTGAGGGACAAGATCTTCCCCTGCCTGTCACGCCTGCTAGGGAGGAACCCCAGGGCCGCGACCCCAACCGATGGTGAGTGGCCGCCCCTCTAGAGGCTGTCAGACCATCAGCTGTTTCTGAATTTCTCCAGATGTTGAGGCTGTTTGATGCTGAAGAGGTCAAAACACCAGTGACTCCAGGTTACATCACCGATTATGTGTAAAGCTGCAGCTCTGGATACCTGCACATATACTGAAAAATCATACATGCAGGTCAATTATACTGCTGCATATATTAAATACTGTATATATGCAATTATATATGCATATTCATATACCTGCATATATAAGGAAAAATAATTTTAATTAAATTGAGGGAAGTCCATTATTGCATTTTTTTTTTTCACTGTAACTTAGTGGTAAAAGTGACTTGGGAGTTATGAACAAACTGAGTTACAAACAGGCCTCAAGTCCCAGCCATCATACTTGTGTCGCTGTACTGTATATTCTAGCAATTATGTAACGCTCACTTCACACTCTTCTCTCAGCTGTGTGTCAGTTTTTGTGTTTGTGTCTTTGATTCGCACAAATATTGTTTACTTTGCTCACGTCCATCTCTTCTTGTTAGGTGTGCCAGAGGAGGGCCCAGGTTGGGGCCCTGCCAGCCCTGATGAGGAACCAAATGCCTTGGGGGTGCTCCAGCAGCGTCTGGTCCAGGTGAGGAGGAACCTGCAGCACCTCCGCCGTGAGCAGGACCAGCGAGCCTGGAGCCAGGAGCTGGGTACCATGCTGGACCGCACATACCTGTACCTGCACTGCATCACCCTGGTGACAGGGGGCATTGTGCTGCACTTACAGTGGCTCAGGGCCCCCTGACAGCCCTGCTCTCACTTGCACGTGGGGCTCAACCATCTTCAGATGACCGAGACTTCTGGCTCCCTGTGCACAGAAGGTGGCAGCAGAGATCTGTTAGAGCTGAATACAGTTTGTACCACATCACAGAATTTCCCAGTATAATATACACACACACACACACACACACACACACACACACACACACACACACACACACACACACACACACACACACACAGTCTACAACCACTTATCCCAAGGAGGGTTGCGGCAAACCGGAGCCTGACCCGGCAATACAGGGCGCAAGGCTGGAGGGGGGGAGGGGACAGGGCACCAGTTTGTCGCAAGGCACCCCAAGCAGGACTCGAACCCCAGACCCACCAGAGAGCGGGACCTGGCCAAACCCACTGTGCCACTGCACCCCCCCAAGTACAATAGGATATTACTAAATACAATTAATGAATAGTAAACACAATATTTTAGTAACTTTTCAGCGAGCAGGTGTTCTTACAGACATTACTTTGGATGTGCACTGGAAAAGACTGGAAGGAGTAATGATGGACAAATCAGTCATTCACCAGTTGAGTTCTGCTAACATTTGTGGTTAAACGTACAATAAATAAAATATGCTCTCTAAAGCATTGTGATATTTCCTTTCGTTAGGAGCTAAATTCAATTTTGTTGTTGTTAACTGATCCCACGAACATGTGCAGCGTTCCTCATCTTGTTATTGATCACCGACACTCAGGATCACCAGGCAGGAGCTGTAAACACTGTGGAGGTGAGTTCAATTAAGGCGGCACTACACTCACACTCTATTTGGGTGCTCTGATCTGGAGTCTGTCGGCTCAGAGGGATGAGCTCCGGTCACCTCTGTTACGCAATAAACAGATTTTAGAAAATAAGTGAGTGAAGAAAAAAAAATTAAAAATGAACTGGAAAGTGTATGTCGATTCAAAAACCCATAACTGGTTTGTAAGAGAATGACACAAGTGGCTCTGCAGAGAAATAATCCCAGAGCTTGTAAACAGAACAAGGTGGTGGGGTGTGTTACCTGTTCACTTGTGCACTTACTGCTCTCAGAGGGAACTACGTGTCCACAGCATCCTTTGCTATACTTCTTAATATTTCATATTGCTGCTGCTTTGTTGTGTGGAGCCAGGTGTCCAGGTGAGAGGTCCACAGATCTGCGGTTTGGGACTGCGGCAACATGAGGTGTCTTTCGACATGTCCTGCCAAATAAGATGAAACCAAAATCTGCTTTAAAACCCAAAGTCCGAAGCCCAGCTTACCGTCTGGGTGAAATCCAGCTGCTGTCAGGTGGTGTAAACGAAAGGAGGTCTGCAGTAAAAGCCACACTGGCCGCTTTTACCAGAGTGATCCCGCAGCCAGATGGTATTAAACAATGTGTGAGCGGCACGCTCCACACAAGGCAGAGGTGGAACCCTGTAGGCAGGTGAGAGAAGGGTCGCAGCCCGTCTGCGTCCCAGCAGCACCTCCTGCAGCCCTGTGCGCAATGAGAGGCAAATGACGCTAAACACTCTAGACACCTGCATAAGGAACCTTGTGATTCAAACCCAAGTGCTCAATCAGTGATACGAGTCCTGAAACGATAATCTGCTGCTAAGCGACGCCTGACTTCTTGCCTTCTTTGTGACCAGTTGTGGTTTAAGATTTAATATCTGCGAAACATTCAAAAGAAAAGCACGGTTAGGGGTTAGGGGTTGGGTTAGGGTGAGTATAAGAGTTCGGCTTAGGAGTTTGGGTTAGGGTTACATTTGGGTTTCACCCTTTAAACATATAAAATCATATTATATATAAAAATTTTACACCGAGATCCTGCTCAAGACAAAGGGTTATTGAAATTGCATGAACTGATTAAAATAAGTAGAATATATAGTTATTAAATTATATTATTCAGTTTAACTTAATTTTGATATAATTATCTTTTGTTGTTTTTATTATATGGGGTGCGGTGGCGCAGTGGGTTGGACTGCAGTCCTGCTCTCCTGTGGGTCTGGGGTTCGAGTCCTGCTTGGGGTGCCTTGCGATGGACTGGCGTCCCGTCCTGGGTGTGTCCCCTCCCCCTCCGGCCTTACGCCCTGTGTTACCGGGTAGGCTCTGTGACCCTGTATGGGACAAGCGGTTCTGAAAATATGTGTGTGTGTGTGTGTGTGTGTGTGTGTGTGTGTTTTTATTATTTAAAATATTTTAACAAAAGTGCCCAGTATGGCCAGCATGGCCACATCGTGTTGTCTGTTCAAGGCCTCTTTGTCCTCCAGGACAACGGCTGTGAGATAAATTTGACTGAGGACCGTAGAGTCAGGTGCCGCTTTGCAGTGCGAATCCCTAACCGTGTTCACGCAGCCTTGTTCCATCAGAGGACGATTGTTGCCCACGCAGCTCTCAGAAACCCAGCGGTGCTTCCACACTGTCCGTTTCAAATTGGCATCTTCAACCTGTGTCAGGTCAACCGTACTTGGCACCAATGTTTCACCCCATCCTGACTTTGACATCTGACTTGTGGTCACAGGGAGTGCGTAGAGCACACACACGGTGAATCCACCTTTGGAAATACATCTTAGAGACATATGGCTTTCATCCATTGCAGCTGGAGATGCTTCTCTGTTTCATATCTATGTTTACCTTCCTACAGCACAAACGTATCCCACGTGAGTGAGATCGAGCTCAAATAGACCTTCTCACTGGTCACCTCATTACCAGTTGCTGATGACCATGAATCCCTGCTCCATGCCCTCCTAATGGTTCTTTCTGGTCACCCGTTGTGTGGAAGAGGTGACCATGTGGCCATGTGGCTGAGTCAGAGGTAGAGAATAGCAGGCCTCGTCATGCAAAGCAAGGTCTTTATTGGAAAATGCACAAAAAACCAGAGAAAAGGCCCCTTTGAGGACAAACCAACAACACAGCAAGTCTTCCTGCTCCATCCTCACTCTTTCCTGGTTTCCCACCATCTTCCTTAAATGCTGCTGCTTCATTGTTCTTCCAGTCACTAGGAACTGGTCTTCATTACCTTACCATAACCTTACTGACCCCATTGCTGTTGCCATGGTATGGTAGAGGCAGTAGGGCAACCCATCCATCAAGTTCATCTCAGTCCCAGGCAATGCCTCCACCACCCAAAACCTCATGGCAGGCATGAAGGCAACAACATCATTTACATTTATGTATTGGGCAGATGCTGTTCTCCAAAGCAAGGTATTCTCACTCTTACAAGTCAGTTATGACTGGAATCCACAAGCAGCTCATCACTATCACCATGAAAAGATGATGCTACTTGCTGCACCGTAATCCTCCATCCAAACAACAGTATCTATTGCAGATTCCATATCGACCTTTCCAAGAAGCAATGGGAAAAACGTTTTGTACAGAATACAGGTTTTGCCAAGGAACCACCTCTACGTTCATCATCATAATGCATGTGCTGCGTGCAGAACAATAACGTCCTTTCAACATCTACAAGTGTTAGACTGCAGCAGGCTGTAGGAGGATGTCTGTTGGGCTCAGATGGTGAGGTTGTTGAGTCTGCCCTGTCCCAGTGGAACACCTTTCACCTTTCAGTTCAAGATGACTGTGGAGACTGTGTTACTGGACTCTGGAGGGTACCAGGTGTTTTAATGCGTCATCTGTGAAGGAGAAGATTTTTGCCAAGGACAGGGGGCAGTACATCTCTTCTCTCCCAAACCTCCTTCCAAAACTTAATTTAGGGCCTCGAAAGACAAACTCATGGTAAGTATATTTTTTGAGCTCGTGCTCTATCAGCTAATGAATGTGGTCAATTTCCTGCTGAGATATTTGTTTTTCTTTTTTAAACCTTGGCATCATCACACGTGGGTGTTGTCTCGTGGAAGAGCAATTAATTTCCCAGCATCCAGCTCAGTGCTATGTGCTCAGCAAGCGGTCCGCGTTGTCGGATTTTTGCTTTAATTCAGTCCTGTACACAGAAATAGCAGCTCTCTTCATATATTGCATAGATACACCTCAG